>NC_142583.1:49332500-49942500 GCF_965207765.1 Zootoca vivipara | reverse complement strand
TGGCTGGGGAAACCCAGCCAGATGGGCGGGGTATAAATAATAAATTATTATTATTATTTTTTATGGGAGCACCCACCTTCTCACTCACCCCACCGCCACTTTCAGTGACACTGACGCTGCAACGATTAACGGAGCAAAGAGGTAATAGAACTCAAGTGCTAAGCCCTAAATAAAATATTTGTGCCTGTAGCTCAAAGGATCCACTCTACTGTATTACTTGTTTTAGGGCTTCTCATATACAAAAAACAATAGCAATTCATCCAACAAGAGTTTTAGCCAGGATGATTCTGTACAACCAAAAGTTCCCCAGAAAAAGAAGCAAAAAGTAAAAGTAACAAAAAACTAGTTTACTTCTGGCTCTCCTTTCTTCTCAGCTATGCATTACTTTCTAGTAATGAGCATTCTGAGTTATAGCCCAGTAGAATGTTTCATTGCCAAATGATCATGAATGTTTCATATACTGTATACTACATTTAGCAGTATAAAACCTTTCTCCTTTTTACATTTTCCCTAAGAAATTGGGTAAAATTTGTATGCAAAGTTATCAGGGATATTCAATTTATTCCAATTCATGTCGCAATGCAGGTAAGCCATTCTACTGCTGCCCAGTTCTACTCTCTAAGTCCCATTATACGTAATCATTGGTCATATAGCTGGAGTTGATGGGAGTTGTAGTCTAACAACAACTGGAATACCACTTGACCTACCCCTGTTTATGTCTTTCTCTTGTTTTAAAAATCACTGCCACAGTCTTTCCACAAACATTATTTTTCCATAATTTGTATGCCTACAATTTATCTGGAATTAAAATTCATGGCTCATGCGAGGGAATAGCTCTAATGATTTAAAAATGAAATTATAGTGATCTGTTTCAGGCAATTTAGTATATTGCCTCTGACGTACTGTTCCAATGAAATCTAAAAAGCTTCCTGTTGGAAATGCATCTTTCGGATTTTTCTCTCCCATTGCTTGCAATTATAATTTGAAGTCAATTTTCACTGGCTTGCTGCAGCTGTGCATATTACTTTTAAACACAGTGCTGCAAAAATGAAAGGTGTCCCCCCCCCCTAGTATTGATGAAACAGGCTAGACAAAGATTATATGCTTCTGTTTAGGAAGACTACTTTAGTTTTTGAAATGCTGGGTTTATGTTGTTATTCATTTCATACTATCTGGGTCATTTGCACTTGAAAGCAAACAGTAGGAGTGGACAACTAGTTCTTCACTGAGTATCACTTTATTTCTAGTAGACCAGAGGACTGTACCTACTAATTTCTATGCAGTAGTATGCCTTTAGCCCAATCTGCACATACTTTCTATTATTATGTTTCATGTCAAAGTACCTTTTCTAGAAACAAACCTAAACAATTCAGCAGGAAGTGTGTGTACAGACACCCAGTTAATAGAACACCACTGGTAGGTAACACAGGTCAGGCAGAGACCACAGTAGTCAATTATTTGGGCACAGATAGTGATTCCTGCAGTGAACAAGGCAAACACAGTTCTTGAGGAGCATGGCTGCTGCACTGGTAAAATAGTAGTGTAGAAGAACATCTGGTTAAGCCACAAGATCACATGAAAAAAGCTATATTCTTTTGTGTGTGTTGAAACCTCTGGCTTTTCAATGACTGCAGTGTACAAACATAAGAATCACAGTTGTTGCTTCACCCATTTTTGCTGCTGGTCCCCAGCCACCATTGGGATGATGCTCAGGGAAGTCTCCCCATGAGGGAATGTGCCCCTGAAATGGATTCTTCACCCCCAGTGTAGTTCATCTGATCTTCCTCCTCCTATGTGCTTTCAGTATTCCCCTGTTGTCTGAATTGTATGGGAAGCAGGCATCAATGAAAAGCATCTACAACTTGTAAAAGCCAATTCTGGCTTCAAGCAACAGGTCCCAAATGGGCCCCTATCAAAATGTTTGCCGTGTGACATGGCATATGCTTGTGTCTAAAGGACCTTGTGTCTAAAGCGAGAGCTCTTTTATTTTCAATGAATGGCTTGTGGTGCTTTTGTGTGTGGTGTGATGTAAATAAAGGGGAGAGGATCGAGAGAACATTAGTATGTGGTAGATGATTTGTGAATATTATTATTCCCTGTTGACATGAAGGATTTAGCCAGTTATGTCGGCAGCTGCTTTATCCACCTGGCTCAAGGCCTGTACATAAACTGCCCTTCCTTGTAGCAGCTGACGGGTGTTTCCCAGCTGGAGGCAGCTACCTAACTCCTTGCAGCAAACAGACCGTCAAGGTCGTTCAGTCTTAAGAGAAGCGTTGCCTTTGTGTGACATTGCAAAGTGATCAAAGAAAAGGTTGTACTTGCTCTTGCTCTTTGCGGAGCCCATAAAGGCCACAGATTCCCTGAAGTATTCATTACTTCCCTGTGAACAGGAAGAATATTCTCCAAGGCAGTGGTAGGAAACCTTAGTTGTGGTCCTACACTCCTCTCTCTCTGGCCCTTGAAGGTCTCCCCCGACCCACCCCTTCTCCCCCAGGCCACACCTCTCACTGGCACTGCTTTGCACCATCCTCCAGTGCTTTTGCCTGAATGGGGTGTACCCTCAAATTCCTCCTGCATTCCTGGATGGAGGATAGAGAGGAATGTGTGTAGAAACCAGCTTACCATACAGAGAAAGTTACAGGTAGGTAGCTGTGTTGGTCTGATGTAGTCGAAACAAAAACAAAAGCTCATACCAATCACACGAAAGCTCATACGAATGACAAACTTAGTTGGTCTCTAAGGTGCTGCCATACAGAGAAAGATTTACATGCACTGCTCTGCCATCTTTTGCCTCTGCCCCCTCCCAGCACTGGCAATGTGACCGCAGAAGGTTGCCCAGAAGGGAATGAGGCCCTCCTCAGGCTGAAAAAGTTTCTCCATTATGCCTGCTCAACACAGTGATTTTAGAATCCTGTCACAAGGGACTAATCTACACCGATCAGTTATAACATAAAAAATGTGTTATAAAAAGGTAACACTAGAGGGCCCTGTAGGACAGCGATCCATTGTCAATGGGAAATTGCATTGAGAATTATTTTACATTTTTTAAATAGCATTTTCATAGATCTGTGTAGATCCAGCCAGGGTCATGGGCCTATATTTTATAGGATGCTTGATCAAAGTGAGGGAAAGGGATTCCATTTCAGTTCTGCCTACCCCTCAACTGTCCTGATAAAACTGGGGCATGCCTTTTTTGTGCAAGAACATGGCGGCCATTTTGGGTGCCGTGTTCTCGTGCTGCGATCTCCCCCCCCCCCCAAAGTGCTTTTTTCAGCGCGCAATCTTGTGAGAGTCACATGTGGGAGCATGGCCCTGGAAGATGGTGTCCAATTTGTTTGCCTCAACATGTTGGAGGGTATGCAACCCTACATATTCAATGGACCATACAATGCGGCAATTCCTAGAGTTTCCTGTGAAGAGGGATTGGCTGTTGAGCCACTCTGGAAACTGTAGGAGGGGAATAGGGGCCTCTTTTTGCCCAGTACCCTTAGCAACCTACAGCTCCCTTAGTAACCTACAGCTCCTACAATTCTTTAGTGGAATCCATGGGTGTTTAAAGTGGTATCATCCTGCTTTAAATGTATGGTGTGAATGTGGCCTTGGTCTGGCTATCTTCTTTTCTACCAAATCTTTTAACTGTGGCTCAGCACTAAAGCTTTGCAGCTTCATCAGCTGCATTTCAAATACTGGCTTGGAATAAACTCAAATAAATATTTGTATTGGGCATGGAGGCGGTGATTTGCATTGTGCTTCAGGGAAGAGAGAGCGTATTTGTTATTCATCTCTGTAGATCTAACTGACGCTAGCTGGTTTTACAAAGAGAATGTCAACGATCCGACACTCCCCAAAGTCTAAGCTGGATGCAGCAAAACTTTTCAAATCTATTATTTGCTATTACTGGGGGAAGAGTAAAATATATAGAATTTTATTTTGGAAATTTCTGTATCCATTCCTGATACTTTATCAGAATACCTTTCCACCCAGCTCTTTGAACGAAAAAGGAGTGAGAGTAGTTCTGCAGTGAGATGGTGATTAGTTGAAAGCTCCAAAATAAGTGAGGAGATGTCTTCTCTTGGCTTTCATCAACTGGTGCGGGATATGCAAACTTCATTGCATGCCTTTCTAAACATAACTTAGAACACCAGAAATTAGTTAAAACAAACTATATCACCTTACATGTTATTGTTTTTCTTGGACTAACATATCAGCAACAGCAAGCATAGCTAGAATGCAGGGTAGAAAGCTACTTGGGTAAAAGATGTGAATTCTCTCATGTGTCTAAGAACATAACAATTTTATTAACATTTCAGTTTCACTTAATTTGGTGTTTCTAAGGGTTCATTCTAATTTATGTGCATCTCATTTATGTGCCCTGTCTGTAATAAAATTTAATACTATGTCCTTTAAAAGTTCTCAGTGTTCATATTTTATATCAGACTGAATATGTTTCTAATGCTGATCAGGAGGCTAATTTCAACTGCTAAGATATTTATAAAGTTCCGTGTGTACTTGGCACAAAATATAGAGGGTATTACAAGGTTAGAATGATCTCGGATGGTATAGATATAATTTTTGTTTCAGAAATAAGGCAGCCCTGTTTAGGGCAGCTTTTAATGTTTGATGGATTTCTGTATTTTAATGTTTTGTTGGAAGCCGCCCAGAGTGGCTGGGGGAACCCGGCCAGATGGGCGAGGTATAAATAAATAAATTATTATTATTATTATTATTATTTTATTATTAATATATATAAATATGGGGAAACACAATGAATATTTTGAGCTATAATAATAGTTACAAGCACTAAAATATGGGGGAGTATTATTGAAAGAACTTTTTCCTTTCCTTTTTAATTTTTATTTATCTTACAACTGTATAATAGTAAAACAAATAGTAAAACCAAATAACATCCTCCTCAGGGGAAGCAGAAGTGCACATACATTTTGTACTTCTTACAGTCTCTATCCCCATTAAGAGCTGAGAGCAGCAAAATAGAGCAGAAAGAAAGGCAGAAGAATGGACTTTTCTGCTATTATACCATTCTACTTCTCTGAGTTCATTGACTAGAAATTCAATTTACCTGTTTGTGTGGTGACCAGCTGCCCTACAATTATTGTATTCAAGTCTCCCAGGCAGTAAATGGTAAACCATAATCTAGCATGATGAGAATGAGCCACAGCAAGTCTTGGCCTTGCATTCACCTTCACCCTTCCTGTGTGATCCCAAGGGATGTTTCTTTAAAACAAAATGGAAATGGGACAGAATGGACTTACTGGTAAACATGTGTAAAACAGAAACACACCAGGATAAGGCTGTTCCATCCATGATTAGATCAAGTGAAAAAATTCCTTCCAGCAGCACCTTAAAGACCAACTAAGTTTTTATTTTGGTATGAGCTTTCGTGTGCATGCACACTTCTTCAGATACCCAACACGGCTACCTACCTGTAGCTAGATCAAGTGAGTCTTTCATCCAGCGGCGTACCTAGCCGCCTGGCTGCCCAGGGCGGCAAACCCGAAGGCACCCCACCAGGGGGCGGGGTGTCCATTGCACGCATGCACGCACAGGAGGCATGCGCTGCGGCGCAGCGGCAAACCCTGCGAGCAAGCCGCGGAGTGAGGCACTCCATGGCGGCGGCGGCGGCCATCGGAGGTAGTCAGCCCCATCCAGCCTGCTGCCCCCCGCCCAGCCTGCTGCCCGGGGCGCCCCCGCCCCCTATTACTATGCCACTGCTTTCATCAGCTGAAAGACACAGTTGAATACAACCACTTGGACTTTTGCTCCATACATCTGTCACACACAGTCTCAGAGTGGTACAATATCAAAGTGCCTTCTAAAGAAGGGAGTCATGCAGCAAAAATCTTAGAAAGATATTGGCTCTGGAATAAAATGTGAACATCTATTGAGTTAGCATAATAACTCCAGGAAAAGAATGGTAAATAGTATTGAAAAAGGATCCTGCTTTTCACATATGTGTTAGTGAGTGAGTCGTCTTTAGCTCTTAAAGCAGTTTTGTTTCAAAACAAAACAAAATCCACAGATGTTACAGAATTTTGAATTGAAAAGTAAGTGAATTTGGAGTTGTTTCATTCCGCTTTCACCCCCCCCCGGGCATTCCTTTTGGGTAATGCAGAAGATTAGCATTTGTTTTTCAGGGCAAATGATCAGAGAAGTGAATTTGTCATGGTTTGAGGTTTTCCTGACCCACTTAAATTAATGGAGAACATAATGAAATATTTCAAGTAGATGGGTTCTGTTTTACTACCTTCACACTGTCCCACGCCTTCCTGGGAGCTTCTTCTAAGCCAGGCATCCCCAAACTTCGGCCCTCCAGATGTTTTGGACTACAATTCCCATCATCCCTGACCACTGGTCCTCTTAGCTAGGGATCATGGAAGTTGTAGGCCAAAACATCTGGAGGGCCGCAGTTTGGGGATTCCTGTTCTAAGCCATTGTCTTCCCATTTGCTCAGGGGAAAGCATGATTTTAAAACTGTTGGCAAGAGGCTGGCAGGTGGGTGGCTGATGAAAGGACATCTCTTGCAACTATGTTACGCTGACCTTCTTCACGTTATTAAATCTCGTCATGACTTTTGTATCCCTGCCAAAAAAATAATAGAAGATTACTGGCAGTGGACATGAATCAGATTATGTTTTTCATAAGAGGACCTGCTAATAGGTTTTAATATTAATTAGCCTATATGTTTGCCTTTGTTTGCTGCTAGCCTTTTAGTAAGATACTGTGTTAGTCACATGAAAGTAATGAGAAAGAAAAAATATGCCTGTCGAGAGAGAATGAATGTTAGGCCTTGGACAAGCTCTTCAAATGAATTCCAGCTTGGTTTGGAATAAAGAAATGTGTCATTTCTTGATCAAGAAAAAGATGCACAGTTCATTCTGTGACAAATAATGCCACCAAGTTAAAGCTGCAGTTTTACAAATAAAAATACTTTTATTTGAAACAAGAAATGAAGACCAGCATTTTCATCCAAAGAGTGAACACTGACAAATATATCCACACAAACAAATTTTATCTATATAATATTTGTGTGCGTAATATAATAAATATATCCTCAGAGCTTCAACTTCAATAAATAAATCAAAATCTAACAAATATAGGAGA
This sequence comes from Zootoca vivipara, assembly GCF_965207765.1. Taxonomy (NCBI): domain Eukaryota; kingdom Metazoa; phylum Chordata; class Lepidosauria; order Squamata; family Lacertidae; genus Zootoca; species Zootoca vivipara. Next base: position 49,935,381 of record NC_142583.1, on the reverse strand, counting down.
TCTGCTTAAAGCCACAAACATACACCATAATCACCGGTAACCAACAAGTTTCATTAGTGCAAAGATTTGTGCAACCCAACTTTCCCCATTCTACTCCTGCCCTGTGTGCCTCTTCTGGGAGGATCTCAAACCCTCTGGAACAGATTTGGTGGGGATGCAGGGCACACACAGGGAGAGGACAGGTGGAGTTATATTACGCAAGTGGAAATCCTTGTACTGACAGAATGACTTACTGCCCTATCTTATGTCATTCCATAATAAGTAATCCCTTTGTCTTGTCCCCTTGGTTTCAATAAAATGTTGAATTTTAGCTGTTGGTACTTTCAACAGGGGTGATACCTTGCAATCAGATACTAGGTTGTGCTTAGGCAAAGTATGGGTACAGCGATAGAGACCACCCACTGAAATGTCGTCATACAGATGCCAAGTTGCTAAAATGCATAACAAGCTTCCATGCCAGTGCATGTAGAAAAGGTTAACAGAAGATCCTGTTCGATTTTACACTAGATGCATATATTGATGGAGATTGAGGTATAATTTGGAAACTAAATTTGACCCTTTTGTGTGCTGCTTTTTATTTTATGCTGTTTTATGCTTGGTTTCAGAGTGTGCAAGTTTTCCCCATTATCAAATATTCCTCGTGGGGATATTATAATTAGCCTTTCCGAGCATCAGCTTCATACTTTTTTCCTCTGTTCTTTAAAAATTATTGATAAAGATTTTGTAGCTCGTACTTAAACGGAAAATAACAGGAGTCTGTATTCAAGCTAATGGTTGTAGATTGAAAAGCAAAGGGTGCCACCTTGTGGAAGATTCATTTTGGTATTTAATTCAGGTTTTCTTCCTCCCTTTTCTGTTGTGATCCATGTTCTAAGCATACAATGTGTACTGATCCAGAAGATATTCTTCAAACTGTTTTTCAAATTCATTGCATCATGGACATGTACAACTTCTTACTGAAATCAAGACTAAATGTCCAGTATAAGCCGTTTTATTAGTCTGTTTCTGACCATTGTCAGAAACCTCCATTACCCAGTGTATAAGCCATTCCCTGATATATGAAACACAGCCCACTGTGTCTGCATGAAATCTGCTGGTTTGTAGGAAACATCGTGTGCAAATATGGATAGGATAAACTATTCATCAGGACTTCAAGTGAGAAACTTCACAAACATAATTCCTTTGCCCTAAGTTTTAGTATGGTTACAGAGTGATGATAATCAGTGTGTTATTCATTCATTCATTCATTCATTCATTCATTCATTCATTCATTCATTCTAGTATAGTATATTATTATTGCTATTATTATTTATTTGTGTGTTGAGACCTTTAAACCTCCCCCTTAAAAAAAATTCAGACAACTCAAATTTTAGTTTGGTTTTTGGCAGAATTTAGGCCACAACTTTATTGATTATAGCAAGTGAGTGGTTGCATAGGCTCTGGTTCAACTAGCTCCCTGCACCCTTGCAGGTAGCGCTGACCCAGGGCACCAGCATAGGTCAGTCAAGGGTGAACACCCGGATAGGCGGAAAGCTGGGAACAGGCTATGTCCACCACCCAGATGTCCCCCTGGACTCAGGCACGGGCACAACCCATCACAGGGTTGACCCAAACCATTGAGTCCCTGGATTCCTTTAACGGAATACCCTTCACATAGGGATGGGGGAACGCTCTCGCCATCCCTATTGCCTGAACCAGATCCTATCCGCAACCTTACAAGTTGTGACGATTTGCTACGCGGCAGGGGAAACCCAAATGGTACCAGCCAATCAGCCAAGTGGGGAAAATTCCTGCCGTGTCCCTGTCCCAACGACTGACGACACATGATGGCATAGCAAAGTCAAGCGCGCAAGCTCTAAATATAGGGAGAGGTGGGCGGGTGTTCTGATGCACTGACCAAGAGTGAAAGCTCAGGGTCACGTGCATAGGCATATATGCCTATTTTGGCTAGCATCCCATTGGTCAGATTGAACCCAGCATCAAGGGACCTACCAATAGGGTGTTGTGGCTATCCAATCGTACCCAACCACAACACAAGGGTTTGGTTGCCAAGTCTCACCGCGACACATGCCCTCTTTGAGGGAGGACATGATTAATTTATTCAGCCCTCTTCAAATGACCATCAAGTCATCATGTGTGTAGCCAGGATTTTTGTTAGGGGCTTTCGTTTGGGGGGGGCAGGTTTGTGTTAGGAGGTGGCAGAACCTCAGATTTGTATTGATTTTGATGGATTTAGGGGAGGGCAGCTGCCCCCCGTCTACGCCTATGCAAGTCACCCAAATGGCTTGCAGTTATTTCCCTGTTACCAGGAAAACTATTGCCATGTATTCTCTCACTATTTAGATAAAGTGAGTTTAAGGAAAATGCATTATAATTTATGTTACGTATTTAGAATATAACCATGAGTATTCGGGTGCTGATCTTTAACATTAATCTGGCTATAGAGTTTTACTTTTGAAAGCCAAGTTGAAAAGTGGGCAACCTTCCTGAATTTAAGCAAGCATGATTTGATTTCAAATAATCAAATACCTAAACCAGAAACTCTTGGTGTTTTGTTTCATTAATCCAAGAAAGTTATAGCTTATTTGATTTGTTCTTTATCTTTGCACATTTTTAATGGGAACCAGTTTCACCGGTTGGAGCATATTGATTAGTAAATTCTTCTCTTTATTTCTTCTGTGAAAACGTGCCAGCCAACTGATCAACATATCAAGAGCAATTACTTATTTATCAGCCAAAGTACTGTGTTGCATTTAATGCTTGTAGTTCCAGTAGAAACCTATATTCCTCAGGGGCAGTAGACCTCCTGCTAACGTACTGCTGTAAACACAGCAAAGATACCAATTGCTGTACAGTGGAACCTCGGTTTATGAACACCTCGGTTTATGAATTTTCGGTTTATGAACGCCGCGGACCCATCTGGAACGGATTAATTCACTTTCCATTACTTTTAATGGGAAAGTTCGCTTCAGTTTATGAACGCTTCAGTTTATGAACAGACTTCCGGAACCAATTACACCCATGCTTCAGTTTATGAACGCTTCAGTTTAAGTACTTCGCGGACCCATCTGGAACGGATTAATCCACTTTCCATTACTTTCAATGGGAAAGTTCGCTTCAGTTGGTTACTCCACGGACCGTCTGGAACGGATTAATCCACTTTCCATTACTTTCAATGGGAAAGTTCGCTTCAGTTTATGAACGCTTCAGTTTATGAACAGACTTCCGGAACCAATTGTGTTCATAAACCGAGGTACCACTGTAACTAGTATTAGTAACATAGGATTGGATTGTTTTGCTGTGCTTGCACATTAGCAGAGAGCTCTCACGGTGCTATGGTAGGCCAGTTCGATAGCAGTTACTGTGTTCCTTTCATGCAAGACCTTGTGCATGCAATATAACATTTTCAGATGGGATTTTATTTTTGCGTGTGCAGTTCTCTAACCTTGATGTGCCTGTGGATACATGTGGAATTTTGAGAAAGAGTTGGTATGTATGTATATATATATATATATATATATAGGCTGTAGTGGGATCTGAAACAGAAATTTCACAAAAGTCTCATTAAAAAAGAAGAATTTTCTTGCTTTTTTCTGGGGTTCCCCCCCCCCCCAAATAATAGCAGTTTGCTTGAGACAGAATGTGTCGGATTTATGTATAAGCTAAACAAGCTATAGCTTAGGGCCCCACTCTCTTGGTCCCCCTCCCAAAATAAATAAAAACAAAACAAAACTGGATGTACATTTCCAAAATATAAGATAAAAAACAAAAATAAATAAATAAAACCTGCATACAGTTAGAGCTTAATAATTATGTCACTATTAATATACTTTTTCTTAATTGTATTTCATTTCAACAATTACTGGTATTTTGATAAAATACATATTTAGTTATGTGCAAATGGCTTTAGATACCTATTAGGTCCATAAATTACCATATAGCATATATTCAACACAAAAAACAGTGACAATTCGTTGTTGACAAAGGGCAGCTGGACATATAAAGGTCCCCATTACCATATATATCACTCCTGAATTGCTGCTGTAATGAATGTGTGGTTTCAATGAAGTACTGTTTTGTATGACGGTTTATCTGCCGATTGTTAACCACCCTGAGCTTCAGATTAGAGGGAGGTATATCAGAATATTGAATAAATAATAAACGAGACACTGTTGGACTTCTTTTCTTTTTAGCACATAACCCTGACTTCAAAGCCTTTTCATGACTATATAATTATCTTCCTGATCATACTGCACTGAGATGATTGAAATGTCTTCATAGTCTGTAAGATGTATTTTGTATATAATCAAGTGATTATCAATATACATATGCAAAATATTGGTGCAACTTGTTGCAATTACCAAAATGGTGATGTCATGCTTATCCAACAGAGAAATTCTGTATTAATTTTTGAGATTTCTTTAAATGCCACAGCCATAAGCCAAATCATGCTGAATCCACAATAACAAGGAGAGTAATGATCACATTATAAACAGTGATGCCTTTTACACAATATTTTATTAATTTCAGTAGTTCTAAATTTCTAACCCAGTATGATACAATCACAACATGACTGTTAATCCATATTCATAATGCAAAGGGGTTATGCATGGGAACATGAATTGTGTATTATAGAAATGCTGATGTTGTGCTGCCCCGGGCCCTCTGAATTGTGGAGGCAATGTGGTGCACATGCTTTAGATTCTAGAACCAGTTTGGTATAGTGGTTAGTGTCTGACTAGGACCTGGGAGACCAGAATACAAATCCACACTTGGCCACAAAGCTCTCCAAAGAAACCATGACCAGTGACCAAGGTTTGTCCTCTAGTTTGTCCAACTCAGTATTCACCAAATGGGCCACAGCTCAAAGGACTGTATTCACAAACTTCTCAAAGAGATCAGGAGTAGGTTTTGGGAATCTTTTATAACCCGCGTAGGGCATTAAGAATCCTGTTCCATAATATCAGCAGATTTTATTAGCAGTTCAGTGCACATTAACATCTTTTCTGTTTTTGGTAGAGAAAGGCTTGGGTTTGTGCGTCAAGGCCCAGAACTACCCCCAGAATAATAGAACACATTGACACAGTATTTTAGTTTAAATGTTAATGGGCAAATTTAGGCCACAACTTTATTGATTACAACAATGTGAGTGGTATTGGCTTAGGCACTGGCAAACTATATCTGACTCCTGCCCGCCTTGCAGGGAGTCTGAAAGGGTCAACCACCAAGAGAGGGAGCTCCGTTGATGGCAACCAACTGAAGCTCACCCCAGGGTTACCGCTGGGTCCTGGCATGGCCCTAGCCCCTCAAGCGGACTTCAGACAAAGACCAGACCCACAGATTCCTTTAACGGAATACCCTTGTTCCTGGAGGGGGCAGGTGGTGGCCGCACCTCACCTCCCCCACCTCATTAAGCCAATGCCTAACCACCAAAATTTACAAAGTTGTGACAATTGCTAAGAGGTAGGCGAAAACCAAATGACCAGTGCCAATAAAAATTTCTACCCAGCCCCTGTTCCAAAACAGGCGACCAACTGAATTCCAAAAGCCAAAGCGAATACCTATGACAAGGGCGGGTGGGTGGGTGTTTGGTGGCGTGAAGCCAGGTAAGGCTCCAATGCTGTGCCAATGCTTTAAACAACCCCCCCATCATGCCACCACCTAATTGGCCAAAAGGCCCTGGCGTGATCGTGGGCACACTCAGCTCAGGTCCCAGCCCCACCCTTCTACTCGTGGGGGTATACTGAGGCCCGTGCGCAACGCGGACCCTCAGGAGGATCCGATAACCTGACTACTGTCTATACAGATGGAGGCTGATGAGACTTGAGGTCCGGCAACATCTGGGGGATCGCAAGTTCCTCAGCCCTGGTATAGAAGTTTGTGAAGTATTTAGTGCCATACAAACAGTTCTTAAATCTTCAGAATGCTCCAGGATTATGTCCTATTGCCCATTGTATGTGCTTTCAGTGAAATCATTATTCGTTGAGAGAAGATTATAGATGTTTTGTTTATATTAATTATGAAGCTATGGCATTAGTCTTTCCCTCACGGAATTCTCTACTTAGGAAATTAAACTTTTGATGTTCTCCAGAGAGGAACTTAATTGATTTTCTCTGTCTCTCTAGTTTGCTAGTCTTTTAATCTGATTGTCACTGAATATGTACTGGTAATTTTTATGCTGATTGGAATGTTTGACAGTTTAAACATCATGCTTGTGTAAGCTGTTGCTTGTATTCATAAAAAGTATGAAGTGATTAGTAGCATTTATCATACATGGAGTGGAGGAGCTAGGTAGATCTAGAAATTATACAGAGGGCTGGTTTAATGAGATTGAAGGGCATTCCTGTTCACGTCTATTCCGAAGCAAGCCCCAATTGCATGAAACGATGCTTACTCTGATGTAAGTGAATATATTATTTTTATCATAAATAGTTAAGTATGCATTTACACCAGTAATTGCACCCAGTACACCTGCATATCGTGTTGCCTTTAGGATACAAGCAAAATGATGGAGCCAACCAAAATTGCATTGCTCTATTTTGTTAATTGTTTTGGGGAAATGTTTTAGAAATGTGGATTTTTAAAGCCATGTACAGTCTGGCTATCAGCCTCATTAGCCTCATTTATCTAAATGATATTTTTATGTAGTAAAAGCCATGCATGAAAACATCCAAGTGGTGTTTTTATAAGCCTTGAGACTAGAGGAATCACAAGCAAGGGGGCAGGGATTCAAAAGTGTGAATTTATAGAGAATTTGGTAAATGGGGAGTTTAGGGAAACTGATCTGGATAATGGAGATTTTGCTGTATCATTCTGGAAGGCAGCAGTAGTACTAGGAGTGAATAATAGTGGCAGTCTTGTGTTCTTGGTAAGATAAAATGAGAATATCTGTTTTCTTATATAAATGGCCTCTGGGGTGACCACTCTACTTCTAGCCTTTGATTTTTGAAGCCATGCTGTGGTACTCTCTCATATTGAAAATTTCCCTCCCAAACAATCAAATTGCAATTCTGCTGCAAATTGGATCTGTCTGTTTGAACATTTTCACTATACCAATATGTTTCAAATATATTTTCTTAAAAATGGACTGGCTATAATAAGTCTGAAGTTTAAAACTGAGTTCCAAAACATAAGTATGCAATATTGTGTGTGTGTGTGTGTGTGTGTGTGTTCTAAAGGCAAATAAGCAAAATCACAGCTTAGGTAATGTAATAATATTTTGTACAACAAAGACTGCACACTTTATAACAGTTTGATCCAATACAAACAAGTCATAATAAAAGCGTAACTTCAAAATAAACAATTTATATCAAATAAAGTAATATTCAATAATCTACTAGAATATAATAACACACAATAAAATTTATTATCAGCTAATGATAATTAAGCAGAAATTCACTCTTAGCAATTACAATAAATAATTTTTAAAAAAATCAATAAAAATAACAGCAACCCACAGCGCATAAAATAACAGAATACAAATTGACAAGCAAAGACACGCAACACACACACACACACACACTCTTCCTCTTCTTGTTTCTTCCCAGCTGCTTCTGCTGTTCCTAAAGTCATGGCCTGGAAAAGGCTCCTAGGGCTAGAGCAGGTGGGATAAGCCATTGCCAGGTGGCCAGCACAAAGTCTCTCCCTGCTCAGTGCAGTAATGCTCACATAAAAAGTATATTAGCTCCTATTATGTTGCATCATGGAAAGCCTTGGTAAGGAATGGGAAATGTGAAGATGCCATGGGTCATGATGATCAATGCTAGCAACCTGAATGTGTGAAGTAACCTTCAGTCAGTTGATATTTAAAAGCTGAGGATGCTGAATATTTTGTCAAGTGATCAATGGTTTTATTCTGTCTTCCCACCTGGGCTGTCCTATAAATAACCCATAATTATTTAAAGGGTTCCAGCTGAACCACCCACACCAGCAAATAACATCATCTTGACTCACCAACATAGTACTGTATTGAAATTGCTCAGAAAGCTTTGCTGAAAATAAATAACATTGCTATGGTTTTCTAGTATGAAATCACTAGAAGTTTAGGTTGTTGCTTGGAAGTATAGAAGTCTTTTTGCTGCAAAAGGAGAACAAGGAGACAGAGATATGTTATTAGAGACATAGATCATTTAATTGGCTGTTGTAAATACAAGTTCCCAACAACCTGCAGTAAATGTGGTGCTAAACTGGAAACAATGACGTTAAAAATAAATTATTACAGTGGTACCTCGGTTTATGAACACAATTGGTTCCGGAAGTCTGTTCATAAACTGAAGCGTTCATAAACTGAAGCGAACTTTCCCATTGAAAGTAATGGAAAGTGGATTAATCCGTTCCAGACGGTCTGCGGAGTAACCGTTCATAACCTGAAGCGAACTTTCCCATTGAAAGTAATGGAAAGTGGATTAATCCGTTCCAGACGGGTCCGCGGAGTACTTAAACTGAAGCGTTCATAAACTGAAACATGGGTGTAATTGGTTCCGGAAGTCTGTTCATAAACTGAAGCGTTCATAAACTGAAGCGAACTTTCTCATTAAAAGTAATGGAAAGTGAATTAATCCGTTCCAGATGGGTCCGTGGCGTTCATAAACCGAAAATTCATAAACCGAGGTGTTCATAAACCGAGGTTCCACTGTATTATTTTCCTCTAGTAGTGAGTAGTGTGGGTGAGGATATTTTATGCTCACCTGAGTGGCATATGTCAAACTAAAACGTAATTACCCACAGGAAAGATTAATCTTCCTAAAATATTCCTTTCCGTTATAAAGCATTTTAAAATGTATTTTAAAAGTACTTTATGGATTAATTTACTCATTTCCATCTTACAGCATGCATGCAACGAAGTGCAAGTAAATGCTTGAAACTGCTGCAGCTATAAATAATCATGCAGCTGGGGAAGCTGCTTTGAAGCCAAAGAGGGGAAAAATATTTCTGTAGGAAACAATTTTATGTGCTTATTTAAGCTAGTGTTTTAGAATATTGATTGATTGATTGTATACCCCACCCTTCATCAAAACATTATTGGTGGGCAGTTCAAAGCATGTTGTTTAGTTGTTTAGTCGTGTCCGACTCTTCGTGACCCCATGGACCAGAGCACGCCAGGCACTCCTGTCTTCCACTTGCAGTTTGGTCAAACTCATGTTGGTAGCTTCAAGAACACTGTCCAACCATCTCGTCCTCTGTCATTCCCTTCTCCTTGTGCCCTCAATCTTTCCCAACGTCAGGGTCTTCTCTGGGGAGTCTTCTCTTCTCATGAGGTGGCCAAAGTATTGGAGCCTCAGCTTCAGGATCTGTCCTTCCAGTGATTTCCTTCAGAATGGATAGGTTTGATCTTCTTGCAGTCCATGGGACTCTCAAGAGTCTCCTCCAGCACTTTCAAAGTTCCTCTAGCACTTTCAAAGTTCAAAGCATACAAAGCTGCATAAACTTGCCATTCAAATATATTAAAAAATCTAAAATTCAGAATCCAGAAATCAGACATTTTGCATACAGTGTAACATCTCTCCATCTGTCCTACAAGGCCAATATTCCAAATGCAGAAGGAATGGCAGAAGAGGAATGTTTTCGCTGGCATTGCCAGTGCCTGCTGAAACTAAAGAACGTCGGGCTGCCATCCCTTAGACAGCTTTACCACAATTCCTGATAGCCTGGGTTTCATTTGACTTTGGTACAACCAAAAGTCCCCCATCCCCAGCAGTTCTCCAGTCTTGGACAGGATGTTACAAGGAGAGATGCTCCACTGGGTAGTTCGGTCAGAAGCCATTTAGGACTCTGTACGGACGCGGGTGGCGCTGTGGTCTAAACCACAGAGCCTAGGGCTTGCCGATAAGAAGGTTGGTGGTTTGAATCCCCGCGACAGGGTGAGCTCCCGTTGTTCAGTCCCAGCTCCTGCCAACCTAGCAGTTCCAAAGCACGTCAAAGTGCAAGTAGATAAATAGGTACCACTCAGGCGAGAAGGTAAACGGCATTTCCATGCGCTGCTCTGGATCGCCAGAAGCGGCTTTGTCATGCTGGCCACATGACCTGGAAGCTGCACTCTGGCCAATAACGCGAGATGAGCGCCGCAACCCCAGAGTCGGTCACAACTGGACCTAATGGTCAGGGGTCCCTTACCTATACCTTTACTTCAAAACTACGGTAACAGCTTGAATCGGGCTTCAGAGCCTACAGGCAGCTGGTGCAGAGCTTTTAATAACTGGTGTTATTTGTTGTCATGCAGCTGACTTAACATCCTTGCAACTGTATTCTGTGCTGACTGAAGTCCCTGAAGTGTATTCAAGGGCAGCCCCTTGTAGAGTGCATTACAGTAGTCTAGCTGGGAGGTTACTAGGGCATGGGTTGCTGAGGCAAGGTCATCCCTGTTAAGGAATGGTAGTACATGGCAAACCAGCCATAACTGAAAATAGGCACAGCAACCCATGGCTCTAGTGACAAGAGGAGTGGATGAGTCACCCTTATATTACACCTACTTCTTCGGGGAGAGTGCAGCCTCTTCTGAAACAGCAGCTCTGTATTGTCAGGATTCAACTTTAGTTCCTGTTTTCTTGGAAGTGGTTGTATAAAGTCTTAAAGACAAAACTAGTTTTATTCTGCAATAACTTTTTCCCAACTGTGGATTGATTGCTTTCATGAAAGCATTTTAACAGACCATTTGAACTGATGGAAAGTTCTAAAGTGATAAAATCCTTAAACTGATGACCTCACAGTGTGATGCTATCCTTGAGTTACAACTCCTGGCAAGAGATAGGACTGCTCCTTAATCTCTCTGCTGCACTCACTCAGAGTCCAAAAATGCATTTGGCTATTTTTCTTGTTAACGTCTCACAACACAGGAGTGCTTTTTGCTTCTGCAAGTGTTCCGTGCAGCTTCGTGACCGCATGCCATCCATATGGAATAGCAGGGTCTTTTATCACACTTTGGATTTATTTTTCTTTTACACATCATTCACCCAAAGGTGCCATTTAATGTGTGTTAAGGCAGTAAATAGCTCATCCTCAGCAAATTCAATGAACCTGGTTAGCTGATGTATATTGCTGGCCACTGCAGACCTGTCAATTGTTCATACAAATGGAAGATTCTTCTGAATAAAATGGTACTGCTAAATAAAATGTAAACAAAGAGTCAATTCGTGTAACTATTATCAAAGCAAAGACACACTGGACATGTATGTCCATCTAACAGTTCCGAATATTTATTTATCCTTCTCTTGTGATCTTTCTAAACTGACAGTGACCTTGTAGCCTTATTTGTCAGCTTGTTAATAGCCACTGATAAAGCAGGAAGCTAGTATCCATATAAGTGCCTATATATAGAATCATAGAATTGGAAGAGATCACAAGGGCCATCCAGTCCAACCCCCTGCCAAGCAGGAAACACCATCAAAGCATTCTTGACATATGCCTGTCAAGCCTCTGCTTAAAGACCTCCAAAGAAGGAGACTCCACCATACTCCTTGGTAGCAAATTCCACTGCCGAACAGCTCTTACTGTCAGGAGGTTCTTCCTAATGTTTAGGAGGAATCCTCTTTCTTGTAGTTTGTGTTCATGATAAAGTATATCCTTATCATGAACACAGATTCTTAGGATACTGATGTCTGCCCATCATAAAGAGTTCAGAACAATGTGATGTGAACCATTTCGGAGCAAGAAAAAGAACTGCAAGCTGGTGAGGTCTTTCTGTCAAGGGATAGCCTTCTGATTTAGGAGTTTAACAAAACAATCCTCATTTGCTCTCCATCTGATTGTGATGTTTTTCATTGGAGAACGGGGACAGAGACACACATGAGTGTAAATGTACACATTTCAGTCAAACAACGGGCTTGATCAGTTGAGAATGCAGTAGTGGGACTGGGCATTCCAGCAGGCCACATATACCACTGCAAGATTGGTATCACTTAATCAACATCTATTGGAGTGGGAATTTCTGTCACTTGAGGCTGTAATGTCCTGTTTGAGGTTTTGCCAGTAGGATGGGGCGATCCATCTACTACCCTATCGTGTTACTGCAGCTTCCATATTGTGTTGCATTATTTTTACAGGTCACACCCACACCGTACATTTAAAGCACATGTAATTTTTCTGCCCAGGAATCCTGGGAACAATAGTTTGTTAAGGGTTGCGAAGGGCAAAGTACTTGAGGAAGCCATGTGCATTAAATTTGCTTTAAGCGTACAGTGTGGATATGACCACAGATGTAAAGTTTGTGGGGGAAATAGTAATTGGGACACACAGCATCTTGCTTAAGCTATGAGCATTGTGGGAGAAGGCTGCAAAGAGCTGCGGATGAAACTGACAAAGCTTTTCTTACAAAGCCTTTTCCTCATCTATACAAAGGGGGGGGAGCCCATTGATTGTATGAATGATCAATTTCACCACCACAACGAAGGAGTTTTGCTGCACTCCTTTGCCAAGGAGGGGGAAAGTCCTGTCAATCTTTGATCTCTGCTCTTTGCAGCTTTTGTGGAAGGGACAAATAACACACACTTAAGCTTCAAAAACAGAGTTCCAAGGGCTGTGTGTGTGTGTGTGTGTGTGTGCGAGAGAGAGAGAGGGAGAGAGAGAGAGAGAGAGAGAGAGAGAGAGAGAGAGAGAGAGAGAGAGAGAGAGAGAGAGAGAGAGAGAGAGAGAGAGACTTTTCTCTCATCACTGCAGGGGCTCAGAAGCCACCTTAAAATTGATATGGCAATCAATTTTACACCTACTGTTCAGGGGCTTCTCTGGACTTGCGCGAGAGATGAGGGGAGCATCTTGTAAATTTCATCTCTAGTACTCTGCAACCTTTGCATACAGTTCTGAGAGCATAAGCCAGAAGCCAGAAGTTACACTGTCGGCAGCTGTCGAGAAGACAAACAAATTGAAGTAGCAGAAGGAAGCATCAGCAAGACATGTCTTGAGAACTTTAAAACTTAACGAACTGTAGTCACTCACAGCAAATGATACTCTGGGAAGTTCAGAGCAAACATGTGGGCTGGATAGCTGCCACAGATCCCCTCATGTGGAGGATATGTTAGAGAAAAAGTGGAGACCTGTGGCTAACTCAGTTGTGTTACCAGTTGTGTCACCAAACATTCCACGTGGGAATGTATTTACACAAAAGTTACTATATGCAGTTCCTGTGTTGTGTTCTCCTTGATGAACTTATCCTCTCTAGTACTAATGGAACATGATATCATGTCGTCTTATTTAATCCAGACTGTACAATACTGTTTCCAATTAAAGTATTCTTAAATAAGACGGCTGAGATGTTCAATGCAGCGTTTACTATTGTAGTTTGTTTTACAGATTGCAATGCAGCTGTCTGTATAGATAGTTTGGGATTCTAATTCCTCTGACAGATTCTGTAAATTTCAGAAGGAGAAACAGTTTGCAATGCTACAAGGATGATACCAATCTGCTCTCAGGATATGAGACAGGTCCTATAGCTGCATAGAGTCTTTCTAGTGTGTGACCTGACTAGGCACAAACAACAACAAAACAGGATTTCAGCCTTCCTCACCAATGTGTTCATAGGGCATGTACTAAATTGGTACTACAAAAATTGGTGTGCACCTACTGAAGACTTGACTAGATGACTCTGAATTTTACCACTGGCAATCCTAGACAGGCCTGTTCAGCTGTAAACCCTGCTGAGTTCAATCAAATTTACTCCCGGGTAAGTATGTATGTAGCTTAAGTGAGCTTTAATTATACCCACATTTATGAAACATCAAACAGTTCTGTTACTGATTTAGGAAGGAATGCTTTGTCAATAACTAAGTATCCTCCCAGGAACTTGCATGGCCTTTTGAGTTGGGCTTTATTTTTCATCGCAGCAAAATATGCAATAAAATTCATTTAATTATTTTAATTATTTAATCATTTAATTTGGAACCCAGCATAGAACAGCACTACTGCTTTTTTGCTTTTGGCAGGGATGTTATCTTCAGCTGCCATTTATATTCCAGATGATATGGTAAAATTCCCCTGAGATAATTTTTTCTTCCTTCCTTCAAAGCCAAGAAGTTTCCTTGTAACTTCAAATCTTTTAATTCATCATTCCATGAGCTTTAATTTTAACAATCCTTAAATTGTTTCTCCCATGATAATTTATGCTCCATAAGCCAAGGACATTCTTTTCTAGGAAGGGTAGTGGCTTTATATTATATTAGCCCTCCATTGCTGCCAACAGTCAGACTGTCTCAGGGAATCCAATGCAATTGTGGCTCTCAGTCAAAAGTGGAAAAACCCTTGCAAATAACATGGGGTCTCATTGTATTCCTATAAATAGATTTCAGAACTCCTACCAGAACAAATCACTGATGTGTTATAACCAGTATTTGTATGGCTGGCAGCCTGAAGATTGGGATGGGACCAGAGGAAAACAGTTGGGACTTTGAACGAAGTACTGTGGGTCACCAAGAAAAGGGGAGGGTGTAGCAACTGGTGAAGTTTCCTATCCCGCCCTTTGGGGGAAAATCATGCAAGCATGTTAAAACTGCTGCTCATTTTCAAGACGCTATACTGTTTGCATTATGTTCATATAAGATGCTCACACTTCTTAACCTTGTCCATCAGTTTACTCCAAATGCTATTTGTAAATGTTTTCAGGGCTGACATTAAAAGGCCAGCAGGGTTGGGTTCCTGCACCTGCTATTTTGCTCCAGTTGGGCATTGTATTACTTGTTACTTTGCCCCTTAAGCTTTGCATTGAGAACTTGTTTTAATTATGCCTCTGTAGATTTGTTAGCAGCTGGTCAGGGCTTACTACCTGTGCATTGATTGATTGTCTCTAGGTAGAATTCCTATCCCTGCTTCGGCCATCCCCCACCCCACCCCCCAAGCAGAAAGCCCTTCTTCTGATCTTGTTTATTGCCATTTTGAGTTGCAGCCAGGAAAATCTGGCCTTGCATTATCTCTTCACGGCATCTGTCCTATCGCTATACTTCAGTCAATCAGGTTCAACCTTCCATTCACCCATCTTTTCCCATAACACAGTGTGCTAACTCTACCCTCTCAATTACACCACATATACTACTGGCAATGTTCCTGAGACAAGGTGCAATCAGCGGAGTCTGAAGGAAGCCACCTTCCTTGTGCAGAAGAAGCTGCAGTCCTCTGGAAGTTGCTGGATTTTACAGCTCCCTCCATCACCAGAGCCACAGGTTCCTCATCCTTTCTATTCCTCCTCTTCACCTACTCTCTGACTCATACATTTTCCATCTGGCCCAGAAAGGGTGAAGAATGAATGCTAAGTGGCTGTTTACTTGCTGCCATTTTGTCTTGTAGCAATGGTGTATGTGTGGGTAATTGCTAGGGAGAAGTGCGAGGAGTGATCCTTTAATGAAGGAGGGGGCCCAAGACTGATGTATTGCTCCAAGGTCTCCCAAACATGGGACCTGCACTGGACTTTTAAGTTGAAGTAACTGTTGCATAGGTTTTCAATGATGCCGCAATAATAATGTATGATAAGCAGCATTTATGTAGCACTTTAGACGGGCAGCTTCATATACAATAGTCCTGCAAAGTATTACAACCCGCTATTGCAGATTGACCAAACTTTGGGAGGCAGTGGAAGACAGGAGTGCCTGGCGTGCTCTGGTCCATGGGGTCACGAAGAGTCGGACACGGCTAAACGACTAAATAACAATATAGAAGGGACCTCAACCCCTATGAGCTGGCGCCTATGGTGGTTTGATAGTTGAAACAATTTGTTAACTGCAGTTTTGCACTTCATAGTTCACTTTCTTTGCCACTGTATTACAGTATTTGCTTTATAAATAATACTTCACCTTTCATTATTAAAGGGCTTATTGTTTTGCCCTAAGCATATTCATTATGTACACCATTTTATGGTTCCCTAGAAGGTTCATATTGTTTGGTAATCAGGAGCTGTATTTCCCTTTCCAGTACCACACAGTCAAATCCCACCCCCACCTTGTAAACATTTTGCTGTGGGAGGTGGGAACAGGAAGATGCAACAGCAAGGATATTTTTCTGCTAAATATAACTTGCAGCTACCGTGTTTCTCATATTATAAGTCATGTCTTATATTAATTTTTTCCTGAAAAAAACACAGCATGGCTTATTTTCAAGGGATGTCTTAATTAAAAAATAAGTACCGGTACCGGTATCTGTACAGACCACAGACCTGCTCCCACCGGGTCTTCGCGCGCGGCAGGCAGAGGCTGCAGCCGGGTCCTGGGGCTGCATGCGCGGCAGGCAGAGGCTGCAGCCGGGTCCTGGGGCTGCGCGCGCGGCAGGCAGAGGCTGCAGCCGGGTCCTGGGGCTGCGCGCGCGGCAGGCAGAGGCTGCAGCCGGGTCCTGGGGCTGCGCGCGCAGCAGGCAGAGGCTGCAGCCGGGTCCTGGGGCTGCGCGCGCGGCAGGCAGAGGCTGCAGCCGGGTCCTGGGGCTGCGCGTGCGGCAGGCAGAGGCTGCAGCCAGGTCTCGGGGGTTAACGCGGCAGCAGCAACCCTTCTTTGCCACAGACCTTCTTCCACCACCTGGTACGGCTTATTTTCGAGGTATGCCTTATATTTTTCCACCTCAGGAAAATCCTGCCATGCCTTATTTTGTAGGGATGCCTTAAAATATGAGAAACACGGTATCTTCCTTTGCAGTGTGCAAACAAAGAGAACCCGTGAGCAATCAGGGAACAAGATCTCATCACCATGAAAGCATTCTCATTGAAATTATATAAATAAATTGTTCTCCCCTGGTTATTTGAATTTGCATTAACTCTTTCAAGTGTCTGCTCTGACCGTGTTCAAGATAGGATTCCCTCCATACATTACAGTGCATTACAATTCATACAGTACAATCTCAGGGCAGACTTAATGGAGCATGAGAATCATCCCACTCTCAACAAACATAGTGCAATTTCATAATGGCCTGTAGATGGGAGTGCAAAAATGCTCCGTAACATCAGGATGGACTCAGTCAGGTTGATTCTTTGGTTGCAACCCTGCCTTCAACTGAATATGGATTGTATCCAACTCTGTTTTATTCATAGTAGGGCCCAGGGCTTTTTTTCCAGCTGGAACTCAACAGAACTCAGTTCTGGCACCTCTCAGGTGGATGCCATTTCTGTTACAAGAGAACAAGCAAGGCATTCATGGTGAGTTCCAGAACCCATTTTTCTAGAATAATAGCACTGAGTAGACGAAACAAAAAAATAAATAAAAAATTCCTTCCAGTAGCACCTTAGAGACCAACTAAGTTTGTCATAGGTATGAGCTTTCGTGTGCATGCACACTTCTTCAGATACGCTGAAACAGAAATCACCAGACCCTTATGTATAGTCAGAGGGTGTGGGGGGGGGTGATGGGAATGGGTGATGGGCTGATAGGAGTGGTAAACCTGTTGACAACTGTGAACGACTGCAATTGGTCTTGCAGGAAAAAGCAAGGGGTGAGATGGCTAAAGATAGCTTCATTATGTATAATGAGATAAGAATCCAATGTCTTTATTCAGACCAGGTCTCTCCATGGTTTTAAGCTTGGTAATGAGCTGCAATTCAGCAACTTCTCTTTCCAGTCTGTTTCCATTTCACCCCTTGCTTTTTCCTGCAAGACCAATTGCAGTATTTAACAGTCGTCAACAGATTTACCACTCCTATCAGCCAATCACCCATTCCCACCACCCTTCTGAGTAATACCCCTCCCCACCCTCTGACTATACATAAGGGTATGGTGACTTCTGTTTCAGTGCATCTGAAGAAGTGTGCATGCACACGAAAGCTCATACCAATGACAAACTTAGTTGGTCTCTAAGGTACTACTGGAAGGAATTTTTATTTTATTTTTTGTTTCGACTACGTCAGACCAACACGTCTACCTACCTGTAACTAGCACTGAGTAGACCCATTGAAATTGATGTATTCAGTCATGTCCATTAATTTAATAGGGTCTGCTTTGAGTATGATTAATGTTGGATACAACTCTATACCTCTGAATTGGTTCTGTTGGACCAGCCTTTTTAATGCTGTGAACCTCAAGTTGGATTTACCAGCCCAGAGCCTTAGATACAATTTACAGCTATCATGGGGCTCAATGACATTTGTTATAATTCAGCAGTAAACAACAGGTTTTCCCAGGGAAGGTGGCGGGTGAAAAGAAAATCTTCTTGCACCCGTGCCTAGAAAGCGTGGAACAAATAGAAGAAAACTGGACAAGTGGAAGTCATAATTTCCCATTTCCCAAATTTTCTGTTCCAGTTAGCTTTGGGCCTAATGCAAGTTCAGTATTGCAATTCCCTTGTATCAGTGTATTTAGTTCTTTTGTAGGTTTGCTTATTTGAGCCATAGGTTGAACAAAAGCCTGGGCTTTTCTTGAAAACTTAATAGTAACTTGATCTGCTAAAATCAGGGCAAGTACAGCATCAGAGCTACAATAGTAATTTACAAATCTCAGATTACAAAAATAACATTTGTTTTCTTTTTATTTATATTTTTGTATTGAAGCTGTGATTACAGTGCTTTGTAATTAATATGTACCCTGTAGCCATGAGAGATTTTAAATATGCTAAATAAGGCTGAATATACCACTGCTTATTCTGAGTGTTTCCACTGCAAACCTTAAGAAAAAAACTTTATGTATCGCAGGATTCAAAAATAGATTAATGAAAATTGCTAACTCTGCCTGTTTAGTGATTCCAGTTAAATTATAATACCAGTAAAAACAGGACTGGAAAACTTAAATCATTCTATGCCGATTGGCAGTAGTAGATAGACCAAAGGAAAAAGGATAAATCCACAATGATGCAAAACAATGTTTATTGAAAAATTCCCAGTGCATCTCAAACAAACTATTGCAGCTTTCCTGCTGAAAAATAAATCCTATAGATTGGAAACTATCCAGGAGCCCCATCTGTGAAAAGAGAAAATAGTCCTTCTAATTACAGTCTAGTGAGCACAGCCTGGGGATAATGACACACCTTTCCTCCTCAGAATATTTTCATGACTCTTGGATAATCTCAGGAGACTCTACCAGTCCTCTTTTAAATTGGGTCAGTCATGTTTAATTCAAAGGAAAGGACAAAAGATGGCTGTCAGTGTCATCCAGAGTGTACCTTTAAATTGTTTCTAATCAGTTTTTGGGAGGGGGGTCTCTCTCTCTCTCCCCCTATCTCTCTCTCTCCCCCCCCTCATTTCTCTCTCTCCCCCCCCTCATCTCTCTCTCTCTCTCTCTCTCTCACACACACACGGTAAAATAACTTTCCTAAAGACTGTTAAATCTCTTTTTTCAACTGGCAATCAGAAATATACTCTCCCTAAATATGGAGGCCCAATCCCTAGCTTTTCATACATTTGTTTACATTTCAGAGGTGCATTTGAGTAAATGAATTTTGATAATAGGAATTCATTTCTTCTCTAGCTTATTTATTCACTTAGTGCTGATACTGTAATTTCAGTAGGACTTCACAGTTCATCTCTCACTCCTCGAAAAGAATCTTTTTCTGCCTGCCATCTTCATAATTTCAAATTTTCCTAATTGTCTGTTCCAATTAGCTTTGGGCCTAATGCAAGTTCAGTATTGCAATCCCCTTGTCTTAGTGTATTCTTTTGTAGGTGTACTTGCTTGCCAATATTGGTAAGATAGAAACAATCTAAGAGGTATTTTGAGCATTTCCAAACATTTGATGCTGTGGAGCTGTGTGTGTATGTGTGTGTATAACCCACATGCTGTCTTCTTAGCAGTATAAATGAAGAAATTGGATCAGCTTTACTCTTGGTGACCTCTGCATTTGGAATAATTGCCACCTCCCTAATTCCCAGAACTCATAAATATTGTACTAAAGAAGTAGTAGGAGACACCATCCCCCTCTTAGCATTTTGCGCAAAGGTTATTCATTTTGCACAAATACTTTAAAAAATGTATGAGATGCAAAATATAGTTGCCCTGAAGTAAAGATTTATGGGGAAAGCAAAAGGGTGACAATAAAGTAACATGATTTACAGGGTTGAAAGTAGTATGGACCTACAAAGCTATGCATAATATTTCTACCCCCTGCGATGTGCTTGTGCTTCATGCTGACCAGTCCAGGAATGATTTTACTTGAAGGCTTTTTATTATTTAATAGGCAGCCACAGCTGTAGTATAACAGTCGGCAATCTTCCTTTGTTAATGGGTCCAGTTCTTAGATCATATGGACAGATAGCTTAGCTTCTATTCCCAGCACATCTGCTTCTGGCAATTCCTGTGCTTTGCTCTTGTTCTTGAAAGGTGATTTAGAATATAGCAACCCGTCTGTAGACTTTCATTCATTTGCAGCCTAGTAGATTGCAGATTTCTCAAGTATATATTGATTTATTTAGCTCCAATGCAAGAGGTTTTATTTTCCAGGAGTACATCAGAGGGAATATGATATTAATGTGACATGATAACCTTGTGGCCCAGTGCAAAGATAAGGAAACTGAGTTGAGGTCCCAGATACATCATGGATGTGCAAGTTGGGGGAACCTGTGATCCCCCTACAGCTCATCCTTGACCATTGAGCATGCTGGCTGGGGCTGAGGGGAGTTGGGAGTCCAGAAAAATCTGGAATGCCATAGGCATGCCACTCCTGGTTTAGGCTAGTCAATACTTATAAGATTCAGTTCCACATCCATGAAAAAGTAAGTAATAATTACCTATTGGACAAGGTGGCTGCTAGAGGAGTGTCGAAAGTGTTGTGCCTTAAAGACAGTGATTCATCTCTACATCACCAGGCAATATTATTAACGGGTTGGGGAAATTTGATATTTCCATTTAAAATCCATTTAATCAATTAGAACATTCTGTTAATTGTACAACATTTTCTACAAAATCCCATGCTTCAATGTCCTGCTAGCATTGCCAGTATTATTTTAAAAAGAGGCTATATTCTAAAGTGCCTTGCAATATTTTTTATTTGTAGTTGCTGTCACTATATAAAAGTATGAAAGAAAACAACAACAACAACAACAACAACAAATGTGTGTGTGAGAGAGAGAGAGAGGAGAGAGAGAGAGAGAGAAAGGGTAGCCTAACGTAACTTAAAAACTGCTCCTTTTGAAAACTCTGAGAAGAATAGAAAGCATTTTTATTGCAAAGTGAGGCCAAAATACCAAGCAATGAGAGTGATAACTAGGTTTGCATAATAGTATAAAATAAATAGTGATAAAAACAGACTTGATAAAAACAGTAAGCATAATTATCAAAATGATATGGCTGCCATTGTTCCATTAAAGTGCTGCTCATATAGATATTGAGACAGATTTGTCATTAAAGTTTGTTTCAGGGGGTAGTTCCTAGGTTTGTATTACTGTTTATTACTCAATCTTTACACCCATTTATTTATTTATTTATTTATTTATTTATACAATCCCTGGGCAGAATAAATAAATGAATAAATGATTTTTGAACCACTCTGGGAATGGTAGGGAATAGAGATTTCTTAACAACTATTGTCACCCTTAACAAACTACAGTTCCCAGGATTCTTTGGGGAAAGCCATGGCTGTTTAAAGTGGTTTGATACTGCTTTAAATATACAGTACAGATAGGGCCTAAATCCTGGCCTCGGCAAAGGGCAAGAAGATAAAATGAAATGGAGGGAGCTGGGTTATAGGTGCTGAAATCAAATCCTTTGGAGAAATAGGCAGTTGCTCAGCCAAAGCTTGGCACTGTGGACTAAGATTGGTTTTGGATTTGGTCATGGGAGTTTCTGGGAGGGTGTCAGAGAAAAAAATTAAGCCTCCCCTTGCCACTTTCTATGCCTCCCACACTTGGAGGGACACCAGCCTCAATCCCTTTCCTTCTTGAAATATCTGCCTTACCTTTCAATTTTCTTAGAATCAGCTGAGGGCCAGCACTTTGTAGCTCAGGTTTTGTGGCCCATGCCTGACAATCATATATGATGTCAACTGTAGGCCAGGTAGCAGTGGCTTGGACAAAACTGCCTCATGGGCCAAGTGGAGAGGCCTAATTAGGCCTGGGGGCTGGAGATTCCCAACCCCTGTCTTATAGTCTTTGTTTCACTCCACCGGTCCTTCTTTCGTCTGCTCATGAACCTAGTTAATTCTATAAAGTCTCCAGTGTGAATTTTTCAGTATTTGTGACAGTACTCTGTATGCTTATAGATCTTGCCAGAAGGTACATACGCAATGTGACCAGATGCCTTGGAAATTTTCTATGCTGTTATAATTGGTGGAGCTGAAAAATGCATAGAAGCTCTTATTTGTTTGTTTTTCACTCAGTCACTTTAACAATACTGCTCCACAGTCGGAGAAGAAGGCTGCTCAGTTAAAGAGAGCAGATGACGATCTTGTGGGGCATAGAAATCTTATTTACTTCCCTTCAAATCTGGCCTTCAATAAAGAATGTCAACCTGAACTATGAGAAATGTGACCGTTTTAAAGTGTGTCAGATTGCTGCTCTTACCTGGCTATGGTCTATGTGGGAAGAGAAGCACAATAGCCTCAAACCTTGTGTCGCAGAACTCTTTGAGGTGGGAGGAGAAAGACATTGAACACAATTGTTGAATAATTTCAGAAGTGTGCATTTGCCATGGTAACCAATGCATCACTTTCCACTTTGCAGGCCACCTGAATCACAGCAAAAATGCTCAGAATTGAGAGCTGCAGTGACTTAATCTAGGTAGAAAAATATGATCCAAGATTTGATCAGCACTTTTCTGTTACTATCCTATTAGTACAGAATGTATTATAAATTAGACTTGCAGCTTTGCACCTTGTCATTTTTGTACTTGAAAGTGTAGTTTAGCATCCTTTAATGACCGGAATTATTATTTTTAAGTGGATATTTTTAGGATGCAGATTTTTTGGGGGGAGGGGGCTCACTACTAGTTTCTGCAATTGTATGGTGTGATCAAAAACCATGGAGTTCAGCCAGCTTTGATCATAGCTTGGCAAGGGGACAACAGCCTTATTGAAGACAGTACTGTATACTTTTTGCAGAAGAAGGTGGAAGTGCCAATGCCTTTATTCACTAGGAGGCAACTTTATATGCCAGTTGCTTGACAGATTACTTGTGTTCATCTTGATGTGCTACAAGAGGCAAATAGCAAGAGATTACCCTAATGGGAAAATCAGTTAACCCACATGTTTTACATGCCAGTAAGAGGAAAATAAGAGATTGATCTTAGGAAAAATCATGCTTTTGATGGTGGAACTGCAAACTGACAGGAAGACATATTTCGGATAGTGGTTCCGCATGGCTTAGATTAGGGGTCCCCAGACTGACCCGGCTTTGGGCCGGTGCCCGCCGCGCTGTTCACGCAGCGGGCCGGAGGGCAGGGGAGTGCGCGTGCAGCGGGCCAGAGGGCGGGGAAGTGCGCGCCCGTGCGCATGCGCACCCACACTTAACTGGCGTGGTGGCACGCTTCCAGGTCATAAAAATCGTTTGTGCGAATGCGTATGGGCCTCCCCCCGACCCGGAAGTGCACCGGAAATGACCTCTTCTGGGTTGGGAGAGGCCCATACGCATGCACACAAACAATTTTCGGCGCTTTTTTCCGATCTGGAAGTGCGCCGCCGCGCTGCGCGCCGTAAGAGCGGGCGGCAGCAGCGGGCGGCAGGGGTCGTCGCGGGCTGGATTGGGAGGCCAATTGGGCCACATCTGGCCCACGGGCCGTAGTTTGGCGACCCCTGGCTTAGATTCATGGCTTGCATCCACTAGGAGCCGTGCATTCAGTATTGTGGGCCTCTGTGGAAGTCTCTTGCATCTGAGACCAGACAGCCCCCCCTCCAATTCAGCGTCAGGTGCTTGATGAAGCCCTTTCTATTCCAGCAGGAATTTTAACTGTTGTTAGGCCTATTCATGGATTTTATGTTTTTACGTGTGGCTTTCGTTCTTTTAAAAACACCATATTATTTGATTAATGAAGTGTTTTTATGGATTGTTCTGCAACCCACTTTGGGACTATCTGTGGTGAAAAGTGGCCTCTAATTATTGGAAACAAAGAAACAACAAAGGCATTTTGCAGACAAGTATATAAATAAACATAGGTTTTACATACAGTGCCATTTATTCTGGCTCCCATGTGCTCCTACCACTTGTATTGGAAGCTGTGTACACATGACTTTAGCCACAATTAATCTCGACCCTGTAGTTTCTTGAGAAATACTGCTGTTTAGTGTGTTTTGCCTCAAACCATCTTCCATTCATTTTGATAATGTAAGCCATACTGACTTCTCACACTGATGTGTGCACATTTGAGACAGCCATTGCACATGTGCAGATGGCAGCTTCATGAACAGGAGTTGTTTTTGGGGGGTGGGGTGCAGGGAAACCAAATAGTTGATGTGCATTGGGTGATGACATCCCCACCCCCTCTCTGGTGCGTACTACAGCAGTATACAAATGCTACTTGAAATGCAGCGAGGGAAAACAGCCTTACTGCATTTTAAACCACAAATGTCTACATAGGCAAAGTAAGCCAATTATACAATGCATAGTGCTAATTTCAAATTTCAAATGATGCTTTGTGCTTTATTTTCTCCTTTATGTTCTTAGCCAATAAGGAATAGTACTGTATATTATGTGAAAGCAAAATTGCAATAGTAATACTTTGTGTGCTTACTACATCAGTATGCTTCCTGGGAAGTTTTAATGAGAGAGTAATTCGTGCGTACGAATGACAGTGTGCCAGTAAGTGCAGTAAATTTTAATGAAGTTCTCCTCTGTTTGATAAACACAGCCTTTTGCAGATTCATAGCAAAGCTTGAGCATTCATCTGCAGCCACCCAGGGACAATATTGTGATGACAGATTTATTAATTTGGAGTCAGAAGGGAACCCCAAAGCAGCACAGCATTAAGAATACTATTGTTTCAGCTCTAATAATGTTAATGGAAACAATTGTCAAGACTTTACTTGTTAATGCCACAAATACACCAAGCTTTCTGTCCTGCTTCTTAGAAGATTTCCACAGACAGGTGGCTTTTAAAAGAAATCAATCAGGCATTTTCATAGACTTTGAAATGTAGTAATGAGTTCATCTCAAATATAGCAAAAAGATGTGCAGGTTTCTAACAACATGCGACTTGAATTGAGCTACCCTAGTAAAATGATATTTAATATTTCTTTTTTACAAGTTTTTCCACTATGTGTCACATCTTTGTTTAGGTTTAGGTAAACAAAACCTGAAAAATAATGAGCAATGATTGATAGAAATGCATAATTTATTATGATTTATTAATCATGAGTTAGTTTTCCCCCCCTTATTGAAACACGAAACAGTGCAATACCCGAAAATGAGCAGCACAGACAGCTTTGTTGAGAAACCTCTCAGTATTCTAGTTAGAAGGAACTGTTTCCACTGTGTATTTAACCCTGTTCCGAGGGAAATAAAAGAAAGTGGCTAGCAGGTCAAATGGCTTCAACGTTTTGTTTTAATTTGGAACAGCTACAGTTCAAGCCCCAAGGATCAAGTCTAAATTTGGCAATGAAGAGTAAAGGCTCTTATGAGGTGATGTGTGGACAGATTAAACAACTAGTTCACAGCACAGGCAGTACATGAAGCAAGCAACGGACCCAAGTATTCACATTTAGAATAGTAATTTTAAAGGGCTCTTGTCTGACTTCAAACATAAAACAAGTTATTTTGAAAGCCCCTGCGTAGAGGAAAACTTGGTGATGGGGAGTCTAAATAGAGCAAAGCATACCAGACTAACTTGCTGTCCTTTTTTGAGGGAGGGGTAGAACAGTGCTTTTCTTCTTCTTCATGGGATACAGTACTGCCCCTGAGCTGTGCTAGCTTGTCCTTATAGGGAAAAAAAACTGTTTAGAAATTGATGCCTGAGTTTTGATTTTGATATTTCCTCCTAAGCCAGTTTCCCTTGCATGTTTGTGTGTGTGTTTAGATTGTAAGCCTCCAGGTAGGGATTGTTTTGTTTTGATTGTGTATAAACCTCTCTGGAAGCCTTTTTAGCAGAAGAGAGGCCTACAAATGCTCTAACCAGGCACCCCCAAACTCAGGAGGATGTTTTGGGACTACAACTACCATCATCCCTAGCTAACAGGACCAGTGGTCAGGGATGATGGGAATTGTAGTCCCAAAACATCTGGAGGGACGAGTTTGGTGATGCCTGCTCTAAACAAACAAACAAACAAACAAACAAACAAACAAACAAACCCTGGTATCCCAGGCCCTATTCTAATGTTCTACTCACTAAGTCTCACTGACCTTTTCAGTTGATATATATAAACTTTAGCAGTTTTTTTTTACATAGTCTATAGGAAAATGCCCAAATGTGCACCCAAAAACTATAATTATCTGGTAAGATGGTAGCATTGTAAAGAATGATTATAGACTGGAGTGTCCAGTCCATTAAGCCATGGGAAGCAACCTACCAGGTCCCATAATGTTAGCTACTAATCTTAGCACATAATATGCATTTTGCAGTGCAGTGAGCAGAATTGCACAGTTTTTGTATTACCTTTCTACTTACATTGAGTCAGATTTGCCATTTTATCACCACAATTTAATGCCATAATTTCATATACAAATAATTTGGAAAAGAATGAAGACAAATCCCGTAGCATACAGTAGCCCGTAGCCACCTTAGCAATAGCACCAGACCTCCAAGGCTCTCAAGCATAAGCCTTTTAAAGCATTCTTAACGTTCCTTCAGCTGTGAATGTAGGGACTGAACCTGGAAGTTTTTATATGCAGACAAGGTACTTTTCTTTGAGGAATGGCTGAAGAACTGGGCCAAAGTTTAGAAATTAACATTAAGAGAGAGCAGAGGATTAAGCATTAACAGTACCTGTGAACTTATGTAATATTTGAAATACAGTGGTAAATGCATTTAAATTATAAAAACAATAAATGTTCATAAACGGCCACAGTTTGTTGACTCAACTCCAGCTCAATCTGCAGTTCTTTAGATGTAAAATGCTTCTGTCACAAGAACATCTTTGCAATGCACCCTGAAACAACGTTTTCTGCTTTATTGCAAAGCAGTTTCTTTTATTGTTCAAAACCCATTTATTTATTTTGTGTCTGAAGTAACTAAGTGAACATTTTGCCACATTCACAAACTAATTTGGATCAGCTGGGGTCTTTCCCCCCCAGGCCTCAGTAGATCTGGACAATAAGCAATGTCCTTGTTGATTGCCTCTTTGCTGTCCAGCATCTACAATAACCATCAGTCTTAATGACCTTCCAGTAACACTTCAGGGCTGTCCTTTGTGCCCTGACAGACTCCCTGGAGACATTAGGCAGCATACATTAACTTGGAAAAGCTTTGTGAGCAGCTAGCTCCCCTAAGTACTAGTACAAATTGTTCAAGCGAATATAATTGTGGGGTTCAGATGTGTAATACAAAAGGCAAACTCAATATCTGGACATGGGTCTTACTCACAGAACTCCAATAAACTGATTTGGCAGTATTTGTCATCACAGATGAGATGAGAAATCCACAGCTAGAAATATTTCTTCCGTTTGTTTGTGAACAATGAATTGGATAAATCGGGTCCCCCCTTAAAGAGGGCATGTGTTGCGGTGAGACCTGGCAACCAAACCCTTGTGTTGTGAGTGGGTATGATTGGATAGCCACAACACCCGATTGGTAGGTCCCTTGATGCAGGGTTCAATCAGGCCAATGGGACGCAGGCTATGGATCAAGGGACCTACATATACCCATGCATGTGACCCAGAGCTTCCTCTTTCAGCATTTTGCATCAGAACACCCACCCATCTCTCCCTACTTTTAAGGCTTGTGCAGGGCATGGCAGGAATTTTCCCCTCTTGACTGATTGGATGGTGCCATTTGGGTTTTGCCTGCCACATACCAAATCATCACAACTTATAAGGTTACGGATAGGATCTGGTTCAGGTGATAGGGATGGCGAGAGCGTTCCCCCATCCTTGTGTGAAGGGGTATTCCATTAAAGGAATCCAGGGACTCAATGGTTTGGTCAACCCTGCGAGGGGTTGTGCCTATGCCCAAGTCCAGGGGGATATCTGGGTGGTGGACATAGCCTGTTCCCAGCTTTCCGCCTATCTGGGTGTTCACCCTAGGCTGACCTATGTTGGTGCCCTGGGTCAGCACTACCTGCAACGGTGCAGGGAGCTGGTCGAACCAGAGCCTATGCAACCACTCACTTGCTGTAATCAATAAAGTTGTGGCCTAAATTCTGCCAAAAACCAAACCGAAATTTGAGTCTTGTCTGAATTGTTTTAAGGGGGAGGTTTAAAGGTCTTCACACGTGAAATGTGTGTTCGTTTCGTTGATTAATGGGAAGAGAAAGGCTGTCCCTTCTTCCCTGGTAATCATCGTCTGTTGTCATAATGGCACTTTGTTATTCTTGTTTCTCCATAACATGCTTTGTCATTTGATGTACTGTTTGCCAAGGTGTCTTGCTGTGTAGAAGATAAAACATGGCAATTGCTAGCTATATTCTGATCGCAAAATCTGCCAAGAATGGAAAGAGGGTTATAATACATGCTTATGAAAAGAGGCATACGTCAACTGGCGACCCCCTGCCCCACACTTTTACAACAACCACTAGCAAAATGCTATAACTTTTCCACTTTTATTAGTAGCAGGCACTTCTGTAAAAAGACAAATAACATGTTATAGCCATTTCTAGCCATATGATTCCTTGTGAATATCTTGCTCCTTGAAAAAGATGCATAAATAACTGCCCACACAGCAAGCAATGGGTGAGATAGAATCAGGCTGCATGATCGTTCTGATCCATGTAATTTCTAGTATAGAGAATTGCTAACCTGGTACAGCAGCGTACACCTGTTTTTCATAGTTTAAAATTGCTTGATGTCTAACATACATGAGTTTTTAGACCGCTTGCTTCTCTAAGGTGGTGTTTGGCTTCCTAGTAAGGTCATAATCTATATTCCAATGTGCCCTGGTCAATCTCAGGAGCATGTCCATCACATATCTCCAATTATCTGAGTCTCCCCTTCACAATTAACCTGTAAGGAAATTCAGTATACTATATATGGCAAATGTGCAATCTACGGTAAAGTGTGAATACCCCTACCTACCCTTGAAATGTGTGCAACTCATGATTGTTGATAGTATTGATTTTTACAGCAGGGATGTCCCCTGACCAGAACTCAGCGCAGCATATGCTTCTGCTGACAGGAACAAAGTCTAGTTCCAATCCATTGTCTTTTTTGCACTGTCAACACTTTCCTCTTAGAAAAAAAAACTGTGCCTCAGTTCTTCTTCTGCTGGTTCTTTTCTCTGGAATCCACTGCTTTCTGTCATCTGTATACTGTATCTCCCCTTTTTGCAACAATGTAATTAAAAAAATGTGCATCATCCCCTAGACCTTTGTCTTCTCATCTGCTTCTCTTTCCCCTTTCCCCTTTGTCTCTGCTGATTGCAAGCCTGCAGATGCTTTGTTCTTTTTAATAGAACTGTTGTACAGCAACCAGCTTTTGAAGTGCTTATTATTATTTATCAACATTGTAAAAGTGGTTATAGGAGCCACAAGAGTCTTTGATGAGCAGGGTTTTTTTTCAGAGTGTGGGGATCACAGGAAGGTGTTGGGGATGTGTGTGTTGGGGGGGGGGAGAGAATACTGCTCTACATTTTTGATCCTCAAATCAATTCCCCAGCCCTGTCATTTTGCATTACTCTTGGTTTTGACTATAGGCAATATGACTATAGCAGTGGCAGCTCAGCAGGATATGACTGTAGGGCATCAGACTAAATGAAGCACCAATAACAAAATAACTTCAAGATTCATAGGCTTTATGACAAACCTTATTCTAATTGTATTTATAGTCTCATTGGCAAGCTGGTTGCATACACAAATAAAGATAGAGAAAACTCACATATCTTCATATTTAACTTGTTGTGGCTTTATTTTTATTTTTAAGTAACAAATGAAATAAACTAATAGCAACATAAACAGTTTAACAGAAGGGATGCAGGAAATTTGATCTGAAAATTCAAGTAATATAAAGAATGAGAGTTTGGTGCAATGGCTCAGTTTTAATCTGGGTCCATTTCAGAATTACTTTTGTTTACCTTTCTTAAATCTTTAGACAAAACTAAAGAGCACCCCAAACTGCAGACTCTTTAAAAAAAAATTTAGAAGTATTTCTCCCAGGCTCACGGTATCTAAACTAACTTAGTGGAAAGCTACTTATATGTATTTAAATTTCTTATGTGCCTGCGTGTGCAAAGGCACAAGAAGCCTGTTATGAGCCCATCGGTGAGCATCATAACTGTGGTGCTGCTGCTTTAGAAACCAGCCAACTTAAATTTAACTTCCTTTTGCTTTACTCACAATGTAGGACATATCCCAGTAGGTTTCTATAAAAATCTCCCCATGCAATGTGAAAAGGAAAGAGAATTACAAGCTTGAGGCATAGTACATAATTGTAAACAATAAGCTTGGAGAAGAAAAAGTGAAAACATGACCACCTGCCTGACATTCCTCATTTGTGTCTTCCCCCCTCAAAAATTCATATTCTAAACACAGAATATTAACAACGTACTCATTTTGTAAAGTACAAAACTAACAGTAACACTGAAGGGAATAGTGCTTACCATTCTATGGGCTGATTCTACCATTAGGCAGAGTGAGGCATCTGTTTTAGGAAGCACTTGCTCAGGGAGAGCAGCAGCAGCGATACACAAAACGAAACAATATATGAACAAAAAAAAGAATTCAACCTTTGAAATTCACACTTCAGTGAATTTTGTAATATAATTATCCAGCCCAAGCAAGCCAGATAACATGTACAAAATGTATATACTGTTGTTGTTGTTTAGTCATTTAGTCATGTCCGACTCTTCATGACCCCATGGACCATAGCATGCCAGGCACTGCTGTCTTCCACTGCCTCCCACAGTTTGGTCAGACTCATGTTGGTAGCTTCGAGAACACCGTCCAACCATCTCGTCCTCTGTCGTCCCCTTCTCCTAGTGCCCTCAATCTTTCCCAACATCAGGGTCTTTTCCAGGGAGTCTTCTCTTCTCATGAGGTGGCCAAAGTATTGGAGCCTCAGCTTCACGATCTGTCCTTCCAGTGAGCACTCAGGGCTGATTTCCTTCAGAATGGATAGGTTTGATCTTCTTGCAGTCCATGGGACTCTCAAGAGTCTCCTCCAGCACCATAATTCAAATTCACCATAATTCACCATAATTCAGCACCATAATTCATATGCATATACTAAAGTATGCATAAAACAATCCGTAAGGAGCTGTAATAAATCAATAATATTTAATAATGGTAGTAATAAATGCTGGCAATATAAGTGGTAAGAATAAGGTGTCCTACATTTCTGGTGGCTTTATTATATTAAAAAAACTAGACAGCTTCTGACACAGTTGCTATATCTGAACAGTACAATGACAAAGCTCAATTCAATATTGGTTCCTAAGTATGTAAGGTAAGATAGCATTTATTATTCTATCTCTTTTCAGCCATAGACGTCCAAAATGGTGTGCATATAAAATAAAAACCGCAATCGGATCTTAAAAACCACAGTGAATTAATAAATCTATTAATAGCATCAAAAGACAGAATAAATGACAAGGCTACATTCTAATTATCATACAATGTCCAGTGGAGATAAGAGCTCCCTTACATGGGAGGGAATTCCAGAACCCAGATCCTCTGGAGATGGCTCAGTTTTGCATATTCATCAGCTTAACTTAATACAAAAGTGGAACAGGGAGAAGACCAGTTTCCTGGTATATTTGAAAAGAGCAGCAACTCAAGGGAAAAAAAAATCTTTTGTCTTACGTTAGTAGCTGTCAGATTGATTGATTGATTAATGTTAATTATGAGAAAAATAGAAAAAATGCTAACCTTGAAGAATGCTATTAGAATTGTGGGATTTAGCTATTACAAGAAAAACGAGAAGCTATGTTTTGGTTAAAGGAAGGTGGCAGAAAATCAATGTCTGAAGAAAGGTGGAAGTACTTCAGATTTTATGGGACTCCTAAACAAGGGCGCAATCTCTTGTTTTTATATTTTTTAATTTTTAGGAGCCCTATGATTTTGTGTGTGAATTATTTGACTTCTTTTGATTCTGTTTGTTAATATATGATCACCTTTGTGCATCTTAAAATAAAACAGAGGACAGTTTTCAAATAAAAATCTTTGAGTGGGCTGGTCTCACCTCGGCACGCGTAGTAGGTATTGTGTGATTTTTGTAAGAGAGAATTTGGTATGTGTTAGTTAGTGGGGTGAGTGTCGTATATCGTGTCAGGATGTGCCTTGGCAAGAAAGAAGAGGAAGAGGAAAGGCATCCATGACTCTCAAGTTGTGGTCAAAATGTGCTGCCATGCTTTTGTTTTTTGGGAGGATTATATTGTATTATATTGCATAGTATAACATGCGGGGGGGGGGGTTAGTGCAGAGAGGGAGAGACTGTTCCACAGTCTAGCTCCCACCCAGGTTGCTACGGTATATCTTATGAAACACTCACCCAAAATGGGTGGAGCTAAACACAATCCTTCTCTGGTACTTCTTCTTTTCACTCCTTCCATGTGCAGTTGTCTATTGGTTGACATACTTACTGTATGTAGAGACAATAAGCAGGACTTGCACGTGTGACCCAGCTCAAAGAATTGAGGCACTTCACATGAAATCAATAACCTGTGGCACATATTTTTCAAGGTAGACCAGTGGAAGCAATCGCTGCTGATCAAAAGTTCTGTTTGTCATGAACTGGCTTCAAAGGCAGCAGGGAACAAACTGAATAATTATATTTATGGCCCTCTGCAACTACATTGAACGCAGTGAGATTGCGCCTACACTTTCTGCCACCACAGTCCTGCTACCGTTGGCAGACGCTCAAAAAATTATCAGTAGTAAAATCCCCTAATTTCTGGGAATCTTCCACAAAAATGTATCAGCAGTGAAATCATTATAAAATATTAGCAACAATTCTGCAGAGGTTGCAGCTGCCCGAAAAGGTCCCAAGTATGCACTGGCAGGAAAAGGAAGCAGGATATTAATGGGCAGATATATGGCACAATCCAAGTATTAATACTTACAAAATGTACTGTTGAAGTAGGCATTGAACTTTTGATTCCTGTGAACTATCCACCGTGGTTCAAGGGGCATGCTATGTTTTTAGATATCTATGCATTTGGGGAACAAGAGTGCAGTGTGGAAAGTTGGATGTTATGTAAGAAATAAACGTCACAATTTTGGAGTCGGAGACTTGTGTTGGATCAAATTGTATCACTATAGCAACAATGTTGCCAAGATCAGAATGTTTAATGCAGCCAGCTGAAGTGCATTTGTACCAGTTTTTGGTGTGTGTGTTTTAAAAAATCAGCAACGCTTGATAATGTGTACTAATTGTGCCAGCCACCAAGAAAGGAGGCAGGAAATGGGAGAAAGAACACACACAACAGAGTACCAGCTTGCCATGTATTCACTAGCTACAGCTTCTTTCATATTTGATGTAAAACAAGTGGCCATGGAATACCGTCAACCTGACTGCTGATTACTAAAATTGAGGCCATTCCATATGTTGGGTAATCAATCCACGTGAGGAAGAGAGACTTAGGACACTAGTATACCTGAGATGCTCATACTGCCTGTAGTCAGAAACCTGGTGGCATGTTGGACTGCCCTGTGCATCCAAACTGATAGGAGGTTGCAAGGAGCCCGCCTCTTTATCCCCCAGGCATGACCCTTGCCCAGTGCCCAGAGACCAAAAAGATAGGGAGCTTTGCTTGCCCAACTCCAATGCTAAACCAGTACAAGCTACAGCAGCTCTGAACGAGATATCACTCAACCAAATGCTATTTCCCTCCAAGTGCACACCATTACCACTCTAAAACTCTGGACACTTACTCTATGTTGCACGTGTCTCCCAGACAACCAGCATCAGGCTGGCCAGTGACATAGGCAATGCTGTTTGAAAGCTGGCCCTGCCTGAACCACCATGATGGCTCCATGTTGTCTATTTGTATTGTTGCAGTGTGGAAAGTTGGATGTTATGTTTTGTTTTATCATGCTTTCTCTTATTTATTTTTCTTTGTACAAATGAAAGTTAGCCCCTGGGTAAGTAATAAAGACTTTGAACTTTGCCATTTCATCTGCCCATCCTCCCCTCTGCTCCCTCCCAGCACTGAGGGCAAATAAGTGTTGCCACTAGGGAAGGATAAATATACTAATTCATATGTGGCGGCAACTGATTTATTTATTTTTTGGTAGCGACTTCTTTGGAATCAGGACTGTAATGCCTGAATGTTCACAGCAAGGAGTGCATGCCATCCTTGCATCTTCACAAATGGGCCATGAGCTCTGCCTTTCTCACATGAGCATTGCTGTGATCCCAGACACTGTGGTATTCATGTGAACACTGGAGCAGCATGTTTTCCCTTCCTCCTGGCAAGAGACGGGTGTGAAATGCCTTTGCAATTGGACTTGCTCATGGGGCCTGTTCTTTTGCACACACACTCTTGAGCAGTAGAGAATCATATATTAACAAAGTAGTTATTATACTCCTGCAGTGTGTGTGAATGGAATAATTTTTTCATCCATTGTCTCGTCATCTCAGAGGCCTTTTACAATCTTAGCTACCTCATTATCTTCACCTCGCAACTCATGAGCCTTCTTTCCTCAAATCAAGCCACTTCCTCCGTCTCTTCTACAGTCATTTTTAAAGACCCATTTCCTCCTTAGTAAAGACTTTCCTGAGTAACCTTAGCTTCATTTTACCTGTCCCCTCTCATCTATCTTAGACTATTCTGTCCTGTAACCACCACTGATTTGTCTGTCACCATTTCTCTGCCGGCCTTCCTTGTTTCAAAACCTTTGTTCTGCATTTGCGCCTTCCATGAAACTGATTTGAGTGACATGCTGAAGCTATCTGTCAAAAGTCTGATGTGAAATACACACTGTCACTCTGATATTTTTCCCCTCTGTATAGCTTCTGAACTTTTATGAATCATTCTGCCTTCTGTCAAACAGGGAAGACCAGGACTCTTCAGCCTAAGGCAGCACTTTAACTCTAAAGACTGGGAACATCTTCAGTTATACAAAAATTATACATAAATAAATAACCTAACCTCTATGGCCTTTGAACAGAAAGCATGAATGTGTGTGTGTGTGGGGGGCTTTTGTGTAGATTGAAATGCCTGAGGAAGGAGTACCAAGGGATTACCATGGTGAAAAGAAGAAGTACCAGAGAAGGATTATGTTTAGCTCCACCCATCTTTGGGTGAGTGTTTCATGAGATATAGCAACCTGGGTGAGAGCTAGACTGCTATTGGGAACAGTATATTTGTGCGATTGATGGGTGTGTGTGTATGTATGTATGGATAGATAGATAGATAGATAGATAGATAGATAGATAGAGGTTTTGTCAGTGAAAGGTTTCATTGTCTCCGGTGTTGTTGCAGTACATTTTTTGTGGAGTGGAAGGAATGATTGGTGATAGTTGTTTGGTGATTGAGAGGGAGGTATCACAGTGATTGGATGATGCTGTGTTTGTGTGTATTGACGGATGTGTTTGAGGTGGGGCGGTTGGTAAAATGGGATATGATATTGGGTGAGTAGTAGGTGTTGTATGATTTTTGTAAGAGAGAATTTGGTATGTGTTAGTTAGTGGGGTGAGTGTCATGTCAGGATGTGCCTTGGCAAGAGAGAGGCTGAAGAGGGAAGGCATCCATGGCTCTCAAGTTGTGGTCAAAATGTGCTGCTATGTTGTTTTTTGGGAGGATTATATTGTATTATATTGTATAGTATTACATGCAGGGTGTTTTTAGTGCGGAGAGGGGGAGAGGTTCAGTATAAGAGGTTTCATGGAAAACACTGCAAGTCATGTATTCATTGAAATAAGGGCTGCCTTCAGATGTATTCTAAAAGTTGTGTAGTTCTTTATGTGAAACATTTGGAATAAAAGACTCAGGATGAGCCACTTGGTGGGGGCAGTGAAGGAGGGGCATGCAGTAACCACAAGAGGCTTCAAAGTGGCAAGCTGGTGATAACTCAGCATAGCAAGGTCAATAGATGCAAGCAAACACCTAAAGAGGGTTAATTGCATCAAATCTCCAGAATCAATTGCAACCACATTCCACAATATCAAAGTTGCATCGCATTCCAGTTTGGTGCCTTTGCATTGGAATTTCTCATTGAAACATTTTAGTGTTTGGTGATTCAGATTTTCTGAGAGAATGAAATTATCCTCCACTGATTTATTAACAAAACCATTTCAATGTCAGATCTGTGTCCATTAGCCCTTTTGCATGGTTATTGACCTGTTTGCCCTATGTAAATGGCAGAAGGGTACTGTTGGCAGCTGATAGCATGTATCGTGGAAGAAGATGAGCAAGTATCTGTTTACACTATTGATCTGGTTGTGGCTGCTAACCAGGATAGATTCACCACCATATGGATTGGAGCTTATTCATTTGCTTTAGCTTCTATATTACCCTTTGCTCCACTATGTACTGTGTGACACAACTATTGTTGTTTCTTACATTACTTGACCATTTGTAAACTGTTTCTCCTCTTTCTCTTTGTAGTCAGAGTATATGAGCTCATCTACTTATTACTCTAAATCAGGTGTGAATCCACAATTTTATTCTCCTTACATGTATGTATTGGGCTTTGTAGAAAGGTTAAAATTGACTTCCTTCAGATCCATATTGATTTGCCAGCGTTTTGCGATAAGCCACCTCCTTCTCCCCTCCCTTCTTTCCCTGTAACGTTAATGTTTGAATATACTTGGCCAGGATTTAACTGGTCACCCCCCATTTCTGCTTCCACCACCCTTAAAAGAGAGGGTTGGGAAGCTTCTGGTTGAGCTCCATGGGACACAATTTCCCTTTATCCTCCTGCACAAAGAGGGGGGAACTTCCATCAGAGAAGCAGCTGCCACAGTGCATTACTCTGCAGCAACAGAAAGAAATATAGGAGGTACAGTATGTCCAGCCTTGAACAATTTTGTCCAAATCAGGCGTTTAGGATAATATTCCATGCAGCAGCTTGCTGCCAGAAGAGCTGACCCCCCCCCCAAAGGGAGTGCCGTCTGAATGCAAATGGGGGCAAGCATGCAGAGATTTTGTAGGAATTTAGAAGCACACATTTAAAGGGGGAAATGTGTGGCATGGCACTGGGAAGATTTCATGTGGATGCCCCTAAATTAGTGGGCAGGTTCAAATCCATATTTTTCTCTGGTGTGGACATGCCCACTGTCTTCACTGATGAA
Source organism: Zootoca vivipara (assembly GCF_965207765.1). Lineage (NCBI taxonomy): Eukaryota > Metazoa > Chordata > Lepidosauria > Squamata > Lacertidae > Zootoca > Zootoca vivipara. The sequence continues at coordinate 49,898,261 of NC_142583.1, read as the reverse complement.
GTGTGTTCTGATTATTTCACAATAAGCTTGTTAGTTTTCATTGTTGTTGTTTTTCTGCAACAGATAACACTCTCATTTGCCCCATAATAAACTGTCCTTTATGTCAACCTCAGAAATAATTCTGGCATATTCTTAACAGCAGTTTCACCACAGGGGCATGTCAAAGTGTTCCTGCAAAGAGTCTCTCCCCGGTTGAACCTTAATTGGTGAGGATGGAGCCTCCTCCTTACATGTCCAGAGGTTGCAATCTAGTAAAGGAGAGCATTGTCTGTGCTGCTTCTCCACTGTTGTCCTGTAAAGGCACAGTTTCCCTTTTTTATGACAGGCATTGCTGTTCCACAGTCATAGGGTGCATATGGGGCTTTGGAACATAGTTTGAGAGTTAATCATAGGTCAAATGAAGGAAACCTCTGTTGGAACTATATTGAAATTAAATGGTTTGTAGAGCTTACTTTGTTTTCAGAGCCAGCCTTATACATGCACAAATAAAATGTGCATTTTACTCTGTGCTTTTCAGCACATACCTTGGTGCCAGACAACTAGTAGAAAGCCACATGAGGAGGAGTCCCAAATAACTTTTAACAGAAGGACCTTTTCTTTTCTTTCTTTTTCTCCAATGAGCCCTTATTAGAAGTCTCCATAACACCATGTAGTAATGAGTGGATGTAGATAAAACACTTCTAGGAACTCTAAGTTCATGGCCATTTGACCAGGGTAGCAAATGCTTGTTTTCTCCGTGCCCTTGCCCTGCTGTGATTCCATCAAAGTCTGGAGAATAAAAGGCTTTTTCCCCACTTCCTAATAAAAGAAGCTTTTGTAAGTGAAGAGAGCATTCAGAATGTCCTACAGTGTCCGAGAACATATCATTCTTTCCTTTTGCTGTTATTGTCTATACTAAACCAGCAGTAGGCTTTCAGCTTTTCACAGCCAATGGGGATCTTCCCCAGTTTTAGAAACAGTTCCTGATTTTTTAGGGATGCTTTTCTGAGAAAAGAGGAGCCTCTCCCCCATCCAGTCAGGTCTTATTTAGTATTGATTGAGTGATTTTCTTTCCATTTCACATAGTTTCTTACGGACGCATTTAAGAATTACTTTTAAGCAGGTGTCAACACTAAGCATTGCTAGCTACTTGTTAGGGCCTACAGGCCAGCAAAGGTCCCATGGCCAGTTGGAGCACACTTCTGCTATTGCTGCTTTTCCTTAGTGCAGTTCCCTCTCCTTCCCTCTGTTGTGGGAGTGGTCAACAACAGCTGTTGTGCCAGCCAGCAGCAACTCTTTTCGTGACTTGTGGCTCAGGCACCATTTGTGCATCACCTGCCAGTCCACTGCATCACCAAAGTTCAGGAGAAGTCGCTGCCTCCGCTCCTAAGCAGTTGTCATTGCAGAGAACAGGAGTTCTCCATCAAACATCACTCCCAGTGTGGGAGATAGCATTGCTGCCACTCTCTCTCTCTCACTTGCCTTCTTGATCTATTTGCTGGCAATCATGGTGGTGAGGAGCAGCAGCAGCCGCCATCTGTTTGCTCATCCTCATTTGGGTGGGAACTAAAATTTTAGGGACACTTACTGAAGGGGTATTGCCTCAGAAACAGTATTTCTAAGAGCTATTTGGTGAGCATTAAAAAAAAAAGCTTACTGTCTTTGAAAAGTTGTCTCTAGGCTTGTTATGTGGGTGTACGTTAAGGTTACCAGATTTTTTTTCAATGAATCCGGGGACACATATAAATAAATAAAATATTTTTATAAAAAAGAGGATAAAAGTTATTTAAAAAAATAAAGAAGTAATATCTTCTCTTCTGTGGTCTCCTCTGTTGCGCAGCCTTCCTCTGGCTCCCAGCCTTTCTTGGAGTACTAGCCGTGCTTCCCCTCTCCCTCCTTGCACTGTGATCCCCTACAGGCTTATTCAAGAGTATGCAATAGAAGAAACCCCCTCTTGCTGCTGCTGCCCTGCCCGCCTGTCTGGGCGTCTCCTGCGCAGGCATTGTCTAGTGGCTGCTCATCCACGATGCGGCGCGCCCAGTCAGCGGGTCTGGGGCAGAGGCGTGCTTGGGCCGGATCAACTCGTCTCCTGCTTTCCTCTCATCTGTGATGGCCAACGATGAGCTGGCTGACAAGCTGAGCCGCCGCTTGCAAGTCGAGGAGCACAATGGCGAAGCCGAGCAGCAGCTGCAGCCACCCAAGCACCACACGGAGGCTGAGCCGGAGCCCGAGCTGCCGGCCTTGGACAGCGGCACTGACGGCGAGCTGACTGCCAAGTTGCAGCAGCACACCAAGCTCAATGACCCTGCGCAGCTCTCGCCTGGCGGCAGTGCCCAGTACCGTGTCTTCAGCCCCTACACCGAGTCCCCATATGTCTTAAAAATAATAATAGGTTCAAACAAAAACAAAAGCAACCTCACTGCAGAACTGAGCAAAATAATGGAAGAGTTGCATTTTAATTTGGTATAGAAGGTTACCACAAGGTCTTTGGCATCTCATGACTGATCAATGCTGGCTCCTTCTACTGTGACTGGCCTGGGAAAACTCTAGCCTGCCAGAACTCTTCGCCTGGCTCCCAATACTCCCCTGAAGCAAAACCCCTTCCTGAGACTTACAGTTTTGTTTCCTTTTAATAATAGTTGCTTTATTTACAACTGTACAAGTAGGATATGTTGTTGTTGTTGTTTAGTCGTTTAGTCGTGTCCGACTCTTCGTGACCTTATGGACCATAGCACGCCAGGCACTCCTGTCTTCCACTGCCTCCTGCAGTTTGGTCAAACTCATGTTCGTAGCTTCAAGAACACTGTCCAACCATCTCGTCCTCTGTCATCCCCTTCTCCTTGTGCCCTCAATCTTTCCCAACATCAGGGTCTTTCCCAAGGATTCTTCTCTTCTCATGAGGTGGGACATAAGTAGAGACAAACAGCAGGTGCTCCTGGTTCCACATTTCAGACCCACAGAGAATCTCATATTGTTTTCATCTTTCAGCTACTTCACAGCATTGCCTCTGAATTTCAGTCTCACCTTGTGCTAAATTGCTATTCTGAATGTTAACCTTCTCTCACGTGTGTGCAGCTTTTGTCTCCATTTTGGCATGAGGGTCATGCCTTCTGTGCTTTTCAGCAGATCTGCGCTGATTGGTGGGGAGGTGGGCCTGGCCTATTTTTCATTCCCATTTGGGGAGGGGAGGTTTAACAGCAACACTGTTCAGTGTCAGCTGAGGAGCAGTGGGTGAGTCTCATCCACCCTGTGCACGTTGGGCATGCGAACTGGCTTTTCCCTCTGTGACGGATTGGCCTGGTGGTCAAAAGAACTCCAGGGTGCAGAGAGTTAAACCCCAACCTCCTGGATAAATGACGCATTCCATTCCTGAGGGGCGGGACTGCCAGGAGTTTAAAAGGAATGGGAGGCAGTTAATTCGGGGGAGAGGGTTGTGGGAGCGAGGGAGAGTGTGGGTAGGCGTAGGAGATCTTAAAGTGTTTTGAGGAGTTTAATTGAATTATATTATCTAGCCATTGTTAATTGAAACTAAGAATATGATCTAAGAGCCTGTACACATGAAACCATTACGCATTTAAAAGTCATCTAGTCTAAATAAAGCTTTCTTAAATGTTAGTGGATGTGCTTAGTTATTCCAGCTGGGTATCTAAACTCACAGAAGTGATGACTCAATAGAGGACAAAACTTACCTCGGGAATAGAGGCAACGGTTTGTGTCCTAGAGTTACACTGAGGAGGCTTAGGAGGATAACCTGGGGTGCTACAAAGTTGCCAGAGTGGAAAGGGCAAACTTTTGCAGTGGGGAATCAAACTGAGTGAGACCCTTTACTGTAGGCAGGAGGTTATTCCGTCTTTCAGCCTAGAGCAGGCATCTCCAAACTGCGGCCCTCCAGATGTTTTGGCCTACAACTCCCATGATCCCTAGCTAACAGGACCAGTGGTTGGGGAAGATGGGAATTGTAGTCCAAAACATCTGGAGAGCCAAAGTCTGGGGATGCCTGGCCTAGAGTTTCTCATGATACCAGGCCACGTAAGCTGGAAGACTCTCTTTACTAAAGAACCCAAGTAACAGGGGTTTATTTTAAGGCGGCAGGAGAAGTGGGGGGGGTGGTTTCACCCCTGGATTCCTGTGGCGCATTTTTAGTAATAGAGAGGGAGGACATTTTCGTTACACCCTCCTTCTCAGCTCATCATCGGAGAAGACAAATCTTACTTAAAGGCCTATGGGAGTACTTGTGTACTTGTGTCGTCACGAACCAGCTACAATTCCATCTATTTTATTCCTAGCATTAAAGTACAGTAGCATGAGGAAATGGAGAAACATATGCAGACCCTGAAAAAGTAAAATCACAAAATCAGGTCAGGCTAAAATTAGCTCTGCTAACAATTCTAGTCACAGTATTTCACATATTTTCCCAACATGTAGTGAAAAAAAAAGTTCCATAATTAAGCAGCCAGCTGTTGAAAATATCTGTCATTCATTTGCCGTCATACCTGTCAACTGTTCTGATATCAATGGGCATCCAAAAACAAGTGATCATGGAGCCCCAAAAGTTGTGTTTTGGGGCAAAATGTGTGGGATCATGACCTCAAAAATAAACGTTTTGAGGCTCCGTGATCTTGCACGGGTCACATGTCTTACATGGGTGTAAGGCCATGTCCTGGATTCTAAGGTAAAAATGTTAGAGAGCATGCTTGCTCTTTTATATTGTTGATTAGTACTGCATTTTAAAGTTCTGGCTTCAGACTTTGAAATCCTAAGTGGTTTAAGTATCAGGTAACTAAGGAATATCTGCTTCTGTACAAGCCGTCTATTAAGATCATCCTCAGAGCTCTTCAAGTTATTCCTGCCTTTAGAGGCAAAGATGATGGTGACTGAAGATAGGACCTTTTTCAGTTGTGCTGCTACAAGCTGTCCATAGGGTGTCTTGCCTGGCTCCAAGTCTGATCCTTTTCAAGGACATTTGAAAACCCGTCCCCCAAGCATTGGCCTGGGTATTTTAGAACTTGAAGCTTCCAGGTTTTTAATTTTAATTCTGTATCAATATTGTCTGACAGTTCTGCTCTTTTACAGTTGTATTTCCCCCCATTTTGAAATACAAATTATTGTATTTACATTTTTGTACACTGTACTAAGAAGTGCTTTTTGACTGAAGAGCAGGATATAAATTTCCCCAGTAAATAAATAGTATAGGAGAAACAAATGAGTGCAGTAATTCATAAAGGGAAGTATGGCAAAATCATCTCTCCGATGAGAAAAGTATTTAGCATCAGGTGGAGTGGGGAAAACAATTTTGAGACTGCAAAGTCAGGTTATTATACCAATTTTGGTTTTCATAAATAATAAGGAAATGTTATCCATGGTGCTAACATTGCAAAAGCATAAAGGCTCCCTGTTCTCTGGAAGCTGCAAATGCCATCTCATTGTTTCTGCAGAAATACTCCTAGTCTGCCCAACTTTTCTCTAGCAACAAGTTGTGATCTGAAAGCCCATGGAAATTGAAACTGGCTGTACTTCTGCATTTTTATTTAATAAAAAGGCCTGCTTAGAAGTCTACTGTCTGCTGACATGGGAAAAAAATGTGGCTTGAAAATAAGGTCCACCGGTGACATCCAGAGAGTCAGCACTGGGAGAGATAAGTGGTCCAAGAATAAGGGGAGAGGGTCATTGAGAGGAGATGAATTCAGGATTGTAAGTGCAACGTGTGTGTGTGTGTGTGTGTGTGTTATATCCTCTTGCCTATATGGGGGGTCCATTGGCGGCCGCCAGGCACGTGACAATGCAAATCGCCCTTCTCGTCACCGCACGTCGCGGCACACCAGCCGCGGAACAGCGGTTGAGAAACGCTGACCTACAGCACAACATGACTAAGCACATAAGCCCAAGTGATTCCAATAAGGTGTCCCAAAATATGATAATAGACATTTAAGTAATTTCTCTACCCACATTGAAAAATTAAAGGAAATTGCTGCAACTTAGGCATACCTTAAGTCCACAAATGTAAATAGGCTTATTCATGCTTAACTCTAGAGAGTAACAGGCTGCAATAGTGCTTAATAAATTTTAAAAGAACAAAATACGCACAAGTTATTTATTTAAAACATTTATATGCTGCTTAATATTTTAAGTCGTAGGCCTAGTTGCACATGCTTCTTACTGTTTAAAACATGTTTTGAGATTTCACCTGTCATGATATTTGCCAAAGAGATATAATTCATTTCACTCTTAAAACGAAAAAGAAGCCAAGGGAAAAAAAAGATATCAATAGTACTTTCAGGAATATTTTTTCTAGTCAGATAGTATCCCACACCAGGTGTCTGGTTACTATAGCAATTATCACATGACATGTGATCAATATGGTAATTATGGGGTGCCAAAGACTCCATTCACGTGTATTTCTGGAAAAATGGGGGTAAGTTTGATATCTCGGGGGGGGGGGAGTGATGTTGTATAATACCAGGCAAATTGAAGTACAGCTATTAATATGAGTATATCTAAATGCATGATATCTAAATGCATGCTTGAGACAAGTGATGCTCCCATATCATATGGCAGAAAAGGATACTCTGAGTTTATAGGTTTTATTTTAACACTGTAGACCCTGCATGGAATTTGCCTTTCATATATCCTCATTCCAGCACATTTGTTATTCCTGTCTGCATTTGGTTGTCAGCTGGACAGTGTAGAATTTTTCATTGTACGTATATGTACATTTTTACTCCATGACAGCCTCGATACACTGAGTAATATACATAAAGTGTAACTGTAACATAATATTGCAGCACATACTCATTCTTTTAACAGAAATGCTTCCATTCAGAGTTCTGGCTTGTGAGCCATGTTCTCCTCTCAGATACTAAGCTGTAAGTGCTTAAATTTAGTCATAACTTGTTTCCCACCATTTATTTTTTTATATATATTTTTTGCTGTGAATGCTCGACATTCACTGGCACAATTCTTATGCAATGGTAGTCCCTTAGGACAAAATGATATATATATATATATATATATATATATATATATATATACACAGCAGTTCTGTTTGTGGTGCTGTCCAGTGTCTTGGTGCTGATATGCAAATAAGGGAAACTGAAAATATGCTACTTTTTTTTGTAAGATTGCTTATAGTACTAAATAGAATCAAATAATATATATATAAAACTTTTAAAGAATGGGTATTGTTTTATCACACCCGTGTTGAAGCTATACTGAATAGGATGGATCCAAGGAAAATTATTTTGTGCCAGCCTTTTTAGATGCAAAATATTATTAATTTAATTGAATGTGATGTGTGTGTTTTAAATGAGTATGAAAACATTATCTAGCAAAACTTCCCTCTTCACTTTTCTGTTCCCCACTCCCCCATCTTGAAGCATTCCTTCAGAGATGCACATATTTTTCAGTTGGTGGAATATGCATAAGTGGAGGGTTATGTGAAATCTTAAACTTATATGTGCCTTGAAATTCCAGTTAGAATTTGGCTTAGCATTTTATTTATGTTCATTTCAGAGCATATATGATGTGCTTCTGTTCCATTTGAACTGCTAGTAATAGATGTAAATTAGCAATATATACCAAATTAAAATGTAATCTCATTATAATAAACAGTTTATGAATCATCAAGCCAGTAACCAAATATCGCCACACTGGAAGGGAGGTTCAGCTTGAGGCTTTGGAGCTCTGAGTATGTGACATATGGTACAACTAAGGATTAAGGTGATTTTGTAGCTCTAGTGAGTTGTGAAATAATTGAGTATTTAGTGCTTGTTATCTCAAGGCCTGCTGCCTTGCTCCTACATTGTCAACTGAGACCTCAATTGGACAAATTCTTGAAGAACGTTGCTGTTGTTTTTATTTACATACTGTTTAATATCAAAATAGTCTTCCAAGTAATTTATAACATATAAAAGCCAGTTACACAAAGATTATAAATATCCACAATTAAACTGCATAATAATATCATTCAAAATACAGCAATTGAAACAGAGTATTTAGACAGAAAGATCAAGGGAAAGCCTTTGTGAACAGATGCATCTTCAAAAGCCGGCAGAATGCCAATACAGATGGGCCCTCTCATATATCACCTCTCATATGTCATATATCAGTAGGGAGTGCATTCTGTAGCATTATAGCATTCTGTAGACAAAAGGCCTCTCTAGTCCAGCATCTTATTTCCCATAGTGACCAATCAGAAGCAGAACATGAGCATATTAACTCATTCCTGTTGTTGTGATTCGACTAGTAGTCATTATCATATTGACCACTATGGGAAATACTATGCTTGGATAAAATAAAAAAATTCCTTCAGTAGCACCTTAAAGACCAACTAAGTTTTTATTTTGGTATGAGCTTTCGTGTGCATGCACACTTCTTCAGATACAGTGAAATGGAAGTTTCCAGGCACTTATGTAGAGAAGGGGTGGGGAGGGGTGGGGATGGGGAGGGGGGATCACTCAGAAGGGTGGTGGAAATGGGTGATTGACTGACTGATAGCTGTTGATGACCGCAAACGACTGCAAATGGTTTTGCATGAAAAAGCAAGGGTTGAGATGGCTGAAGATCGCTTATCATGTATAATGAGATAAGAACCCGATATCTCTGTTCAAACCAGGTCCCTCCATGGTTTTGAGCTTGGTGATAAGTTGCAATTCAGCAACTTCTCTTTCCAGTCTATTTCTGAAATTCTTTTGTAGTAAGACAGCTACTTTGAGATCTTGTATAGAATGTCCTGGGAGATTGAAGTGTTCTCCTACTGGTTTTTCTGTCTTCTTGGATAGTTAGGCCTTTGGTCAAACTTATTATTTTTAGTTGCTGATCGAGGATATGTGGAATGCTCTCCCCAGGAAGATTTGCCTGCTACCTTCATTATACACCTTTTGGCACCAGGCAAAAACATCCCTCTTTAACCAGGCCTTTTGCTGATTTTACACCAGCAAATTTAAAATGTGTTGGGAGAGGGTTATTTTTGTCTTCATTTCTATTTTGTATTTCTTGTTTTTATGGTGTGCTTTTAGCCTGTGAACCACCTCGAGACCTGCAGGTATAGGTATACAAATTTAATAGTAATAATAATAATAATAATAATAATAATAATAATAATAATAATATATAATATCACAAAGAACATAATTGCTGGTGTCTTCCATCACCCAGTATGGAGTTTGAATTCAGACACATTGTCAGAAAAGGTGAGTGAATGATATTTCTTTACACAAACAGAATTAGTGCATGGACTTCATTGCCAATGGCTACTAACTTAGATGACTTTAAAAACATTAGTGGAGTCTGTCTTTCCCTACTAGTCATGATAGCCATATAGAAGGTCCCTGTTGAAGGACAGTTGCTGAGGAGTAACAGTAGAGTCTGCATGTCCAGGTTTTGGAATTCCTGAAAGTATATTGTTGACTACTGTGAAAATGACAGGACTCCTCCTTACGTTATAAGGGAATCCAGCTGGTGATTCACTGTTCCTCAAGCTTTCTTTTCACACAGCTTCTACTTTAAAGGAACTTCAACAAGAGCAGTGTGTAGTGTACTGCGCATTAGTTTGTATTCCTGCCTACCTATCTGTGTCTCAATTACGGACTCTTCCTGTAATGGACTTGTTGAAAGCATGGGCATTGCTCCTGGGATTCTTACATAATAGCTTGTAGAAGTACTGATTTCCTAGATCCTTACAGTCTCACTTTGGGCTTCTCACCTTTGGGAGCAAAATAATCTAAATCACCATTTTCTTGAAGATGCAATTAAAAATAAGTGTCTTATCCTGCTTACTCCCCTCCCAGCCTGATTATTTGACTAATTTGCTGATAAAACGAAGTTGGTCTCTGGCATTCCATGATTTGCACTATTCAATTGTTGTTTTCTTATCAGTCCTGGGCAGCTGCAGCCTCAGGGTTTGGTTCAAAGCAACCAGCAGAACTCTCTTAGTAAGAGAAGTTCATGGAAGTCCCAGATGACCATAATTCTAGGCAATTCATTAGCTGGAAAAGAATTAGTTAATATGATGATAATTCTTTCCAATATCCAGTGCAAAGTGGTTAAGAAAATTGCAGATATGTGAATTTTGAGGGTGTGAAATTTACATTTATTCATAAGAGTCTGCTCTTTTCATGATAGCATCTATCACAACAGCAGTCTAACACCTAAAAGAACAGAACACAGAACTATTGTAGTCTGGGTTCAATGGAGCAGTGGCCAGGAGTCTGATATTTTCAGAATGTTCCTTTGTTTAAGAAATAACATTTCAATAAAATATGTAATAAGCCAAATTTGCATAAAGCCTCAATGAAATAACCATGCAATATTTTCCATGTGGTTGTGTGCCTATTTAATTACAAAGTCAGAATCAGTGGATAGCATAGCTGCCAAGTTATCCCTTATTTTAAGGGATTTTCCCTTGTGCTGAATAGGCTTCCTCGCGAGAAAAGGGAAAACTTGGCAGCTATGGTGGATAGTTCATACTGATGACTAAGGGAATCAATTTAACCTAAAGGCAGGCCAGGCAGGCTATTTGAAAAATACATTATTCAAGCATAAACTGATTAATAGGCATATAAATAGTTCATTTGTGTAACATCTGTATTGCTTCAAATCATATTGTTATTTTGGAGAAAAGATGCAAAACTAATGGTGCCATCCTGTATGTGTCTACTTGGAAAGTAAGCCCCACTGGGTGCAATGAGGCTTACTCCCAGGTAAGGGAGTTTATGACTGCAATGTCAATGAGAGATGGAAATCATTTCACTACAGTATTTATACACCAGTATTGGACCAGATGTGCCTTTCATTGGCAGCGGTGCCCAAACCTTTTTTCAAAGAGGGCCAGATTTGACAAAGTGAACATGTTTGAGGCCCAACCAGAGTTGCTGAGCTTTTTAAAGGATTTAACCCCGAGGTTGTTCAGCTTTTTTAAACATTGAAGTTGCTGAGCATTTTTTAGGATTTTACCCCAGGACATAATACTGCCACAGAGGCCAGATTAGACCCCCAAAGTGGACTTTGGACATGCCTGCATTAAGGTGTAACATTTGCTTATTTTATTTGTTTAATTTAATTGTTCCTGATCATAAGTTCTTCAGGGTTTGCCTTTGGTTTATGTGATATAATCCTATGCTGGTTTGTGATTTACAAGCATAGATGAAAATAGACAGAAGTGTGTCCTTGAAGCAAAATCAGTAAAACAATTGCTTTTGCATTTGACTGCATGTGCATCATGGCAGCTGTTTTTCATCTGATCTACTTAAAATATATAAAAAATATAGATTCCTGAAAATTGTAATTCACCTCAAGTGAGTTGCCACCAACTTTGGTTGCTTTAAATAAGAACTAGACCAAATTCATGGAGTAGAAAGCTATCAATAATAGCTACTAGCCATGATGGCTCTTTCCTACCCCCCACGGTTGGAGGCACTGTGCCTCTAAATATCATTTTCTGGGAATTACAAGAGGGGAAAGTACGGCGGCACTCAGGTCCTGCTTGCATGTTTCCCATAGGCACCTGGTTGGGCAACCAGGATGGGCCTTTGACTTGATCCAGCACTGCTGTTCTTATGTTCTAAGTCTTGAAGCAAAGTTCCAAGTCTTGAAGCAAAGTCAAACAATTTGGGGAACAGCAGGGCTTTTTTTTTCAGCCAGAACTCACGGGAACTCAGTTCTGGCACCTCTCATGTGGGTGCCATTGCCATTAAGAGAGAACAAGGGAGGCATTCATGGTGAGTTCTGATCAGTGCTTTCCCCCCTTTTTTATAAAAAAATGTTTAGGGGGCCAAACTTAGATTTACAAAATATTTAGGGGTATGCATACCCCAGTGTTTACTGGGAAACTGTGTGTGTGTGTGTGTGTGTGTGTGTGTGTGTGTGTGAGAGAGAGAGAGAGAGAGAGAGAGAGAGAGAGAGAGAGAGAGAGAGAGAGAGGGAGGGAGGGAGAGAAAGAAATGGAAATATTTACATGCACAAAAAGAAGAAAAAAATCAAATGAATTAAAAATCAAGTGATGGAAATTAACTGCGACAAGAGCTTTTGCTCTGTTTCACTTGATGAAAATGCATTGATCTCCCATTCTGTAGTTGTGCTGTGCCCTGACATATTACTAGAAGATGATAGGAGTCTGATGAGTAAAAGCAATGGAGAATTGTGCCATTAGCAAGTTAACAGCTTGATCTCTGTACCCTGTGGTTTCCAAGGGCCTCCCATGCATGAAGTGTGACAGCTTGTACAGCAATTTGCCAGAAAATGTTTTGCACTCAGAGACATGGACAGCGGTCCACAAACTGAAATCGGCAAATTAATTGTAGTAATTCTTTTAAAATTCCTTTTGCTTTAACAAACACTGGGACCACCAAATCTTTCCCACTTGGGGCCTCAGAGCCATCTGCTGATTGTTATAATCTCAGGCAGACTGGCAGCTGAAGACAAATGAGAGATAATTGAGTCATACATCATCTTGCAGTTTTATTTTAGGTTACCTGGGCTGAGTAAGGCTGCAGAGTTGACCATTCTTGTAGTCCCATAGATGTAGCTCAGCCATTAAATGTCTGGTTTTCTATTTTCCTCGACTGCTGCTTTATGGTATCATAGAAATAGAAATAAAGCTGTTGATGAAGATTAATGCATTGGCCTTTGTAAAACAAGAAACAGCAGTTAAGGCTAATTAGTGTAATGTACTTCAGTGAGTTTCCATATGTACAAATATTACTCTGTACATTTAATGTTTGTCAGAATATGATTTTTAGACTTTAGTCCTTTTATGAATTGTCAAGGAATATGCTTGCTTTTTCAAAAGCGATACGGTCAACCACACACGACAAAAAACAAATAGTAAATACGCAGTATCATTACATGCCAGGACTTCCTTATAATACCTTATAATACCGTTATAATACCGTTATCATATAATGTTAATTTAAGAAGTTCGTGGAGGTAAAGTTTTCTGGCCCTGTTCTCCCACTTTAGTTGTCTGGAACCGCCTCACAGAAGGTTCAAGGGACTTTTCTGAACAATGTGCATTCCCGTTTTTGCTTTCAAAGATACACATTCACCAATCATTGCCTCTGTAATACTTTCTGTAGAAATCGCATTAATCACATGATGGTTATGGATACCATGAAGTAGACAGAACCTTCTGAATTACATTCTTTGTTTGGTTTTTGTCCACCCAATTGTCTCTAATTAATTATATTCTAGAATAGGAGTGGCTAGTCTGTAATCACAGTCTGATTTCATGTGAGTGACCGGGGGGTGGGGAGGGAGATAAAGGTTTGGCATCACTCCATATCTACCTAGGACAGGCCTGTGGCCCCTGACCGGTTACCCCTGAGGAAATGTAGTGTCCTCCATACCTTGTAGCTTTTCGAGAAATACTTCTCTTGGATGTGCTGTTTCTCAAACCAGCTTCCATGCAATTTGAAAACAGAAGGCATGGTTCCATTGTGGTGTGCACAGTTCAGGAAGCTTTTGTGCACCTGCTGCCGATGGTGCATGCATAAATGAAAGTGTCAGTCACTCAGAGTTTAACATGGGAAAATAAATCATTGTGTGAAGACATCCCCACACCTGCTCAGGTGGGAAAAGCAGTGGAAGAAAGTGACTTGGAAATGCTGGGTGTGTTTGTGTGTTAGAGACAGAGAGAGAGAGAGAGAGATTACTTCTCATCATTGGACATCTACACAGATGGAACTCTTGGTCAATTGGGTTTCCCAACTGGCTTCACCACTGAAATCAATGGGAATGTTATTGCAAATATGGGAGCACAATCTGCACCTCAGATTTCTGTTGTATAGAAGAAGCTCCTGTATCAAACTGTGCAAATACATGGGGGTTAGATCCGTAGGTTCTAATGGTATGTACCTTCCTTGAAGGAAAGGCCTTCCAACAGAAGGGGACTTTTCCAGTCCTAGTTTTTCTATATGCATTGGGTCAGATTGCAGCATTTAGGGAATCACTCATTTTGTTTTGTTTGTGCAGTGCATGCTTTAATTAAACTTTCCAGTGAAAACAATAAACTACGGTAATAATAATCAGAGAAAAATGGAAGGTCTGTTTTTCCATAGTCATTTGTTTTCCTTTAAGGAAGGGAAGAGCTTATAATTGTGAAATGCCTGCTTTCTAAAGGACTTGGAAGTCCAAAGCAAAAGAATTATCCACATTTTGTACTAATTTTAGTAAAATCCGTATTTCACAGTGACACTGGGGGAAATTGCTTACGATTTTTACCAGTCAGTAAATGGGAGGAAGACAAAGCAAATCCTTATGTATTGTATTTTCAGGAATTAAAGAAGTTGGCACAGTGACCTAATTAACATTTAACAGATTTGTAAGAAGGCACTCCTGAGCAGATAATACAGATAGAGGTGTGTGTGTGTCTGTGTGTAGCAGATATATATATCTGAGCATCTATAATAATAGTAATAACAATAACAATAATTAATAAAAAAATAAATTTCTCACCCATCCTTCACTCTTGGGTCCCAGGGCAAGCTACATCAATACAAAAATGCAAGAATAACATCAGTTAAAACAATCTACAGTCAAAAGTATAGGGTGGATCCTTAAAAAGTGTGTGTGTGTGTGTTTGTGTGTGTGTGTTTTTTATACTAACTAGCATTGTACTCGTTCCCTAAATTCTATTCCAGATTCTGTGCATTCTGCTTAAGGGTTTTTCTACAGATTCTGTGATAATTGGTTAAATCAGATTTAACAATGCAGTCAGATAAACAGTTGTGGTAGCTGCTGCCATAGCAACATCATCGCGCTCACCCTCTCTGTGCCTGGTCTTCTTTCCTCCGTCCTACCCTCCCCCTCCCTGCTCACACAGCCCTCCTCCTCTCCAGCAAGTGACACATTTGCTAATGCTCTGTGTGTTTGAGAGGGTTTAATGGCAACGCTCTTTGCATTGAAGACTATTCAAAATGATGAATGAGGAAGCAGCTCAGAAGAGTGATGGTGGAGAGAAGTATAATGGAAGTAATCAGAGGAAGAAAAGACCCAAGAAGGTAATGTAAACGGACTCAGCAATATGTGTATATGTGTGCGTGTGTGGAGAAGTAAGACAGTAGGAGTCCTCTGAAGTCTTGAGAATGAAGGTGTATGGAGCACCTTTTCTGTGTTTACGCTGTGGAAGACCATATTGCCTGTTAGTGTTTGCTTGGTATTCGGAAAACATTAAGAAGTAGTAGTGTCTTAGTCATTAAGACATTGTGGTGTGTAGAAGCTACATGTCTAGGGTGTGAAGGTTGTAGTAGGAATCTGTTATCCACTGCTGATATCTAGCCAATTTGGCAATAAGGAAATGCTTTGGTTTTTCTTTTTTGGAATGTCTTGAAATGGTAGACAAACCTAATGTTAATCCGAATGGACAGTGACTGAAGGGCTCTTTTAAAAAGCACACCGATGCCTGTTTTGTTGAATTACTATTGACTGTGTTATGCTGTATTGGTTTCATTGGATGCTATTCCTCCTTTAAAAATAGATTTAACTGTTTGGTTGTGGAAAGAGGAATAGTGTAGGTGGACATGGCACTGGCTTTATTTCTTGTGGATCTGTGAATTGGGATTTATATCCTTTAACTACCTTTAGCTGAGATTTCTCTCTTTCATTCAAATGAAAGGTGTGACACTACAAAAACCAACACAAACAACCCTGAGTTTCCTTTTCCCAGATGACTGTAGCAACCAGATACTTGCAATACCCTGCTGTTAATGTGAAAGCGATGGAGGGCAACATAAAATACACAGCCACACCCAGCTTTTTGGCCAGGCTTTCTAAAGGTTTTCTGAGCTGCAACCCTATGCATTTTTACTCAGAAGTAAGTCCCACTTTTCCAAGGAAAGAATGCATAGGATTTGAACCACCAGGTCTTAAAATTAATCTTTCCACTTGGAATTAGTTTCCTCAAAACAAATTATTTTGAAACCAGTTTCATTGAAAAATTACTACTATGGAAATATTATCATGCTGTCTGTCATTCTCTTTCTCTCACTTTTTAATACCTTACTACAAGAGTAGCTCCTGCGAAAAATATCTTGGTCCTTAGGTATCCTTGGGGATACAGCAATGAAAGAGCTGCTATGCTTTGTAAGCTGTGTAGCCCAAGGGGGGAAATGCAGCAAATGTTCAGCGATGCATCTTGCAGTCATCTGTTGTAAACTTGAGTAGAATTTACATGATGCTGTAATATAGCTTTCCAAAAGATAAGCCTCTGTATTTTTAGAAACTTGATAATATGTGTTCCATACAACAGAGATGAAAGAAAGCAGACCTGCCAAAGGTATTTGAAGTATGGAGAATTATCTTTCTTTGGTAGCGTGTATATGTTTTTATACATTTAGGCTGCGATCCTGCACCCAGCGAGTAAACTCCATTGAACTTAATGGGAATTAATTCTAAAGAAATGTATAGGATTGCACAGTGAGGATATGTCCTGATCCAGCTAATGGAAGAATTTTGATAAAAAGTTAAAACATGGTGACTCCACTTTTCTGTGGGTGCCTTAGTGTGTAATGTTTGATTTAGGTTGGGTTTCATACCTAGGCAAAAGGGAAGAGCTATTTACCTTTGATACTAATTAAAGGGCCATACAAGTATAATGCATATAAATCCATACTTACAGAAAAAAATGATCCAGTCTGTATGGAAACCAATTTCCTACTCTTCTTAAGTCCCCTTCAGACTCCAAAATCTGAAAGATCACCTCCTTCCCTACAGACCCTCTTGGGAGTTAAGATTGACAGAGGGAGCCCTCTTAGTATTTCCATCTTCCTCCAAAGTTTGGAGGGGTTGGTGGCTTATGAGAGGGCAGGGGCGCCAGCTCTTGGGGACCATGCCCTTTTGGACCCCTCCTATACTTTCAGGCTGGGGGCCAGCATCCCCTCCTCCATGTTAAGAAGGCACAGAAGTGAATCAAAGAGCTGACTATGGTGTGGCTCCAGTGCCTGGCTCCTTCCCCTCCACAGGTCAAACCAGCCTCCTGCTGGTGGTGACACCAAGAGGAGGTGGAGGAGGAGCCACTGGCCATTGAAGCCAACCGGCTGCCATGTTCAGCTCTGCCCTAGGCTCCTCCCAACATCCTGATGTTGTGTGCAGCATGCCAGGTCATCACACGTGTGACATTGCCCCCTGCCTTCGCCCTCCTAAACTGGCACCTCTGGGAGAGAGGGCATTGGCTATGGCAGCTCCTAAGCTATAGAATTCCGTTCCCACAGAGGCATGTCTGACACTTCCCTATGCTGAAGATGCCCTTTACCCTGGCCTTTGACATCTGAGATACATAGGGCGACCCACAACCAGGTTTTTCTCAGAATGTGTCTGCTCTGAGTAAAACTTAATTGCGTACTGCCTATGTATTTTTAGGACCCGCTCTATTCTTCAGAATGTGAATTGTTTGTACTGATTTTAATCTTGTCTTTTTATATTGTTGTAACTCACCCGGGGCAAATAAGAATGATGATAGCCAAGTAGAAAAAAATCTTCTGGGGCTGACCTTTAACCTGTCACCATACACCTGGTGCTGGCTTTCCTGTAGGCTGGTGGGATTTCTGGAGCAGAAAGCCTTTTCTACTCATGGAGGAGGCTCCCCATTTGATTAGGAACCAGAGAAGCTCATGTGTAGGGCAGATTCTTGTAGAACTGCTGCTTTGCATGCAGACAATCTCTGCGAGTGTCTCTTGCCTAAAATCCCAGAGACCTTTTGCCAGCAAGGGCAGACAGTGCTGAGCTAGATGGGCCCAGATAGTCCTGGCATAAGGCAGGATTCCACATTCCTATAACACAGGTTTTAAGGACAGCTGCAATTAAATTAGAGTGGTCCTTAAACAGACAAGGTAGTGTTAAAGAACTGTAATGATTAAGTGATCTTTTCATTTTCATTATTAATTCCAAGCTTACAACTTCATTGTTGACATAACTGCATATGGATCTATTTCTCAGTTTAAACTCAGCTCAACTTGCCTGCTCTAATATATTCCGTTCTTTTGTCATCAAAATGAATTCCCAGAAGAGTAATTAAAGTTGTATTCAAATACGCTGACAAAACAACTCCTTGCTTTCGTATCAGATCTCTTAAAATTACCATTAACAGTAGCTCCAGCATAAGTTTGATAGAAAGGACCTTGAGCCTGGAGGTTAGGCTTGTCTCAAGAATGCAAAGAACACAAAATGAAGGAAACTTTGGCAATAAATTTCTAGGTGAGTTGATGTCTTCGTAGGCATAGCAATAAAAATGCCTGGCATCTTGATCTAAAAACATATAATCAGAAGGAATTGCCAATGGAACCGGTTACCTGGGTTGGCGTGGCTTCTCATAGGAGCCTATGAAGCTGCCATGTCTCACCCACCAGCAAACCCATCAAAAGGAAAAAGGCATCCATAGCAGCCACTGCCATGCTCACAGATCAAAATTCTACACACCTTTCAGAACAGATTGGGGGCTGGGGTTCCTATCCTGGCACCCAGTGCAAACATGTTTAAGGGGAATGTTCAATATGGAAGAGACTGAGTAAGGAACTGAGGAGGAAGAACAAATATTCCCTTATGCATTGTGGAGTTTTGATGGGACACTTACCTGTGACTTTTCGTGGGCACCATAGGAGGCACTGATGGATGAAGCAGGAACCTCTGGGTGTTGCATTGGTGGCCCCTTGTATATGTTATGTAGAACTTAAATGCTTTTGCATTGTAAAGGAAAATGTGTGCTCAAATCCTTGGCTACAAGCTGAAATGCTGAGTACATCAGTGCCATAGAAAATAACTCTTCTTTCTATTAAAGTACTTGGAAATTCCATAGTTTCCTTACTGCCTGGAAAATATTAATAGAGTTTCCATGCATCCACACAACATTTTCTTCTCCTAGTATTTCTAAAGAACCATAAAATATTTAAAATGGAGTAGCTACATTTTGTAAAAAAAAACAAATCCAATGTTGCAGTTCCATTTCCTGTGATAAAAATAAATTACACAGCCTCCCTTCCTGGGATTAGACCTATTTATCACACTATCCCTAGAGGCCAATATGTGCTATAGCTACATTAACCACAAAATGGTATTCCATAATCCGAGTGTTTATATGGGGATAATATTGGCCTACTCTTAATCTTTTTTAAAAAAATTAGCAAGTCAAGTTTGCATTGTATTAATATGCCTAAGGATGCAGGCTCTCTCAAAAAATAATTTGGGCTGGATAATAACTTAATTGTGTGGCCACCCCCCCTTCCACTCCCCTGTCACTTGTTAGGGTCGGGTCCCAAAATTTGAATGCTTTGTTTTGTAGGCTAAGTTTAAGTATTAATGTTCCTAGGAACAGTTTAATAAAGCACAGTTGTGTATTTTTTTTACAAAAAAACAAACAAACCAATTGCTTATGCACCATTTTAGCAAGTTTCCTTGAATCAGTATTTTGCCATTTGACCAGTTTGCTTATGAAGTGAGTACTAAACTTCCACTTTTGGTCTACCTTTTGAATTGAGTAGCATTGTTATGTTACTTTTGGTTTTAATTGCCCTCTGGACAGCTTTCCTCAAATATTCTTTTCCACAACACTAGGTTTCTTCAAATCAGGCAGTAGCTGTTAACACTATGCTTTGCTTGACTAGCTTTCTGGACCTCATTTACTTCACCAGACAACCCTGTCTCCAAGGGTTAGTTCAAGGGGGGTGGCCAATGTATGTCATTTCCACCAATCTAAACACAATGCAAGCTTTAAGCGGGACCATATCCTCCTGGGTGAAGGAGAAGCGGTAGAATAATAAAGAGCAGCATATGAAAGGGCTTGCTATAAATCTGAATAAGCAATTACAATGCAATAGAATTACAAGCCTTGCATTAAATCTTCATTCTGCAAGAGTTATGCAAAGGAGGAAAATGAAGGAAAGTATAACAGCATTTCATTAGGGGTTCAGGTTTAAGTACCCAAACATTTAAAGGACATTTAAGCCAAATTGTGCATTGGATTCTGCCCGGCCTTCCATTTTATGATGTTTCTGGGTTCAGCGTAGTATAGCAATACAACAGGGCATTGAGAGATTGAGTTTCTTTTTTCATCTTTAAGCCCTAGGAAAGAGAATAGGCAGAGGTCAGGAGAGATGAGTACATCAGCTGGGAAAAAGAGGTCCGTGACCACATAGTCCAAGTTGGTGAACCACACATTTTCAATAGGGATTCCTAGTACGCAGGGTCTCGGGAGTTGGCAGGTCCACAATTGCTAAGTGAGATTACGTATATTCCAGCATATAAAACGACTGGGCGTATAAAATGACCCTCAACTTTTCCAGTTAAAATATAGAGTTTGGGATAAACTTGCTGTATAAGAAATACGACCCTGCGTATAAGACGACCCCTGACTTTTGAGAAGATTTTCCTGGGTTAAAAAGTAGTCTTATACACAGGAATAATAGATACTGTTTGCAAAGGGAGGAACAGTGCCACTGAGCAAGCCTACCAGGAGAGAATTGACACAGGATGTGATCCACCAGTGGCCTTTGAGTTGGCTGGCCTTGACTGAACACTTTAAAACCTGATAGGCTGGTACATTAAACTTGGCCACTCATTTCATGTTTCTCTTTCACATAGGTTGATTTACAGTGCAGCTAGTAATTACTGGCTTTTTAAAAGTTAGACCTGGGTCTTTGAAGAACTTTAAAGGCTTGCCAATGTGCTCACAGTGCAGTAGTTGTATAATTTCGGGAAAGGCATGAAATAGCTCAATTGGGCTATTCAATTGGGTCAATATATTCGGTCAGTATATTGTACAGTATTACAATGTGTACTACCAAAACAGGTTTGATACTTTGGTGATTCTAGTTTTCGCTCTTGCTACAACCAAAATCCCAGCTCTTTGATATTATGTTGCATGCAGTCCTGCAGATATAAAAATGGCTATTGTATCTAAAAATGCCACAGCAGCGCATATATGCTATTGTGTATTGCAGGAATACATTTTCCTAAGGTAGAGATATCCCAGAGTTTTGTTACATGTATATTGACTAAAATAGTTATTGTTGTTGTTGTTTAGTCGTTTAGTCGTGTCCGACTCTTCGTGACCCCATGGACCATAGCACGCCAGGCACTCCTGTCTTGCACCGCCTCCTGCAGTTTGGTGAAACTCATGTTCGTAGCTTCGAGAAAACTGTCCAACCATCTCGTCCTCTGTCGTCCCCTTCTCCTTGTGCCCTCAATCTTTCCCAACATCAGGGTCTTTTCCAGGGAGTCTTCTCTTCTCATGATGTGGCCAAAGTATTGGAGCCTCAGCTTCACAATCTGTCCTTCCAGTGAGCACTCAGGGCTGATTTCCTTCAGAATTGATAGGTTTGATCTTCTTGCAGTCCATGGGACTCTCAAGAGTCTCCTCCAGCACCATAATTCAAAAGCATCAATTCTTCGGCGATCAGCCTTCTTTATGGTCCAGCTCTCACTTCCATACATCACTACTGGGAAAACCATAGCTTTAACTATACGGACCTTTGTAGGCAAGGTGATGTCTCTGCTTTTTAAGATGCTGTCTAGGTTTGTCATTGCTTTTCTCCCAAGAAGCAGGCGTCTTTTAATTTCGGGACTGCTGTCACCATCTGCAGTGATCAAGGAGCCCAAGAAAGTAAAATCTCTCACTGCCTCCATTTCTTCCCCTTCTATTTGCCAGGAGGTGATGGGACCAGTGGCCATGATCTTGGTTTTTTTGATGTTGAGCTTCAGACCATATTTTGCGCTCTCCTCTTTTACCCTCAATAAAAGGTTCTTTAATTCCTCCTCACTTTCTGCCATCAAGGTTGTGCCATCTGCATACCTGAGGTTGTTGATATTTCTTCCTGCAATCTTAATTCCGGTTTGGGATTCATCTAGTCCAGCCTTTCGCATGATGAATTCTGCATATAGGTTAAATAAGCAGGGAGACAATATACAACCTTGTCGTACTCCTTTCCCAATTTTGAACCAATCAGTTGTTCCATATCCAGTTCTAACTGTAGCTTCTTGTCCCACATAGAGATTTCTCAGGAGACAGATGAGGTGATCAGGCACTCCCATTTCTTTAAGAACTTGCCATAGTTTGCTGTGATCGACACAGTCAAAGGCTTTTGCATAGTCAATGAAGCAGAAGTAGACATTTTTCTGGAACTCTCTAGCTTTCTCCATAATCCAGCGCATGTTTGCTATTTGGTCTCTGGTTCCTCTGCCCCTTCGAAATCCAGCCTGCACTTCTGGGAGTTCTCGGTCCACATACTGCCTAAGCCTGCCTTGTAGAATTTTAAGCATAACCTTGCATAACCTTGCATAACCTTGCATAACCTTGCATAACCTTGCTAGCGTGTGAAATGAGCGCAATTGTGCCCCTTCATGGATCACTGCCTTGTCGTGGCGAAGGGGCTTAAATAACTTGGAGAAGTTATGTTTTGACCAAACGTGATCCACCTGGAGAAGGAATTGGCAGGCCACTCCAGTATCCCTGCCAAGAAAACTCCATGGACAAAGACAACAGGTATATAAAAGATATGACGCTGGAAGATGAGCCCCTCAGGTCGGAAGGCGTCCAACATACTACTGGGGAAGAGCGGAGGACAAGTACAAGTAGATTCAGAGCTGATGAAGCGGCTGGGCCAAAGCCGAAAGGTCACTCAGTTGCGGATATGCCTGGAAGCGAAAGGAAAGTCCAATGCTGTAAAGAATTTTTTTGCATAGGAACCTGGAATGTAAGAACCATGAATAATGGTAAGCTGGAAAATAGTTATTACAGTATAGTTATTATAATGGTTAATACTGTATACCTATTGGGGTAAACAGCCATGATGCAATAAAATATTTATTAATGCCACAATCGAAGTGGTGCCTCGCAAGACGAATTTAATTCGTTCCGCGAGTCAATTCATTTTGCGAAAAATTCGTCTTGCGAATCACGGTTTCCCATAGGAATGCATTGACATTTCTTTTTTGCCCATAGGAACGCATTAATTAAATTTCAATGCATTCCTATGGGAAACTGCGATTCGCAAGACGAATTTTTTACAAAATGAATTCGTCTTGCGAGTCACCATCAGATCGCAAGATGCATTCGTCTTGCGAAAAATTCATCTTGCAGGGCATTCGTCTTGCGAGGTACGACTGTAGTTACATTGGAAGTGCTACAAGATGTCACTTTCTTTGTACATAACATATTGTTCTAGCCAGCCAGATTGGTCCAGGCTGTGTCATGTGTATGAAAGGAGAGGAAACTATCTCCTCAGATCATCTGCCTTGTGCCTCTGAGAGGAGTATTTTGTTTAAGTGAAAATAGAATAGTGACCAAGTGTTGAGAATAATTACTTTAGGCTTCAGTGAATTTTATCTACTGTAATTCTCCTAAAGTACTTTGCAATTAGCCAGCCTCCAAACCCTCACAATGTTTGTGCGTTGCTCAGTTTGTGAGCAATTATGACATATTTAAGCAAGAGATTGAACCATGTGATTGTTTCAATGCCTGCATTTTAAGCAGCATCTTGGTTTTGGAATGTCATTGTTTGCCTCTCCTCAGGAAAGGATCATTGTGAATCATTGTGTTTGGAAGATTTAGGACTGGAAACGTAGTTGTAATGGGGAGCAGATGCTGTTGGTCAAGCTGCTTGCCATTGGTTTTCGCACTGCAATAGTTCAGATGTGACTGAGAAATGGCTGTAATAATTAAAGATGGTTATCTTGGAGCCATATGCCATTGAGTATAAGAAAGAACTCATGGGAAACTGATGTGATCCTAGAAAGCTAATATGAAGCCTATCTTAATAAGGGAGGGGGTAGAAATGCAGGGTGATAATCCTCAAAGAGAGAGAGAAAAAAGGTAATCTTAGTATTATCTCAAGAGAGAAAGATGGAGGGGAAGGCAATCTTGGCATTTTGATTCTCATACCTGGAAATACATTACAATAAACAATTAAGCAACTAATTTGTGAAAAAGAGAGGAAATGATGAATATAATGATGAATATAACAAGAACCTGGCAATTATCATACACACCCCAATTGTTTATTCAGCTAAGCTACTGCAATGTACTCTTTGTAGGGTTGTCCTCAAAGATTACTCAGAAACTATAAGAACAGTAAAAATACATTTAATCTAGCAGACATTTGATTCTGGTTGCTTTTATTTAGCCTGTGCTAGTTTAGACATTTTCTGCTCCTGCTATTTAATGTTATTTGTATTCATTTTAAGCTAAAATGTAAGTTAAAATAATAATTATAATTAAGTAGTATTATTTATTGAGCCTGTTTTTTGGAAAAATGATGGAACAATGAGAATTAAGAGTAGACAAGGCGCAGGGCCATGTAGAATCTTTCAAGGTTAATGTGCTTTTGCTGATGAGTGAAAAGAATGATTGCATCGTCATGAAATTGTGTGTGTGTGTGTGTGTGTGGACATAATAGGTATAAGAAAAAATAAAATTGAGAGGGATTACAGACACTCTAGGGGAGATAATTTACTGCTTGAACAGGTGTTGAGATGCTTTAGGGACAAGGTGTCTTCTTCATGGTATGGGCTTAGCCTGGAGTACTCAACCTTACAATTTTAAAAGTCCTCATTTTTCAAGCTCAGTATGCTGAGAAGCTGGGGGCAGGGTGATTAATTAAAGAGATACTGCAGAGTCTGAGAATCTGTGGCCAGTAGCAGAAGGAGGTGAGGTTAGAATAGCAGATGCTCCTTATGGACTGAATTGTATAGAGTAGGGGCTGATATGTATAGATATCCTGGACTTTTAGAATTTAGACTCATTCTATTTTGATGATTTTTAAAATAAAGGAGAGGGTTACATGGTGCTAATGGCCACATCATATGCAGGGAAGAGTGTAATGCTAGTTTACACCCCCCCCCGCACATCTGTTCCTACTGCTCTGTCGGTGTCTGTGAACTTCATTTCCCTGTCATGATAAGGACAACAGGAACTATCCTTTTCTGTGCATTTACATGTGTTAAGCCAGCTTTGTAGGTGTCTCAGCGTATGTCCAGATTGCTACTGCTGTGTCCTGAAAACCCATGGACTGAACCAGGGTGTGTCCGATCACAAGCTGGAGTCTTTGACAAAACTAGCCATGTGAGCCCAAATCCATTGGAAAAAGTAAGCACCTGTGACTTCAACACTAGCAAAAGGATCTTCTTGCGATGTGCTTTGTATAAATGCGAGTCAGCCTTGTTAATTTAACATAATGCCAGGTCCTGTCTTTAGTAAAGCCTTATGAAACATGGTAATCATACCTATGGATAGAGTGGCAGCAGCTTAAAATTCAATTTGCATCTGAGCTATGTGCACTTCATGGGAATTTGAGCTGGTATTGGTGAATCAATGGATCAGGGTCTGGCACAGCACAAAAGATAATATAATGACACAGAAAAACAAAAAAACCAGCACAATAGAATATTGGATATAGTTTACATCACTTTTATGACTGGTGATTGCTGACGTACAGACAGCTACTGCAGCCACAAACAAAGTATTTTAATATTCTCTTGACATAAGGATGCAAAAGATCATGCAACTTAATAAACACTATTTAGCTGAGCTAGGCTCCATTATGTTTTTACCTGGGTTCTTGGGCTTTAGTGATTTTTGGGACATACCTAATCCTGGCTGGATCATGTATTGTTCCTTCTGCATTTTGTTTAGCTTTTAAAATTTTTAAAGCACCCCTTTCAAAGCCCTTGCTATATCTGGAGCCCCTGTCAGTGCCATGAATCAGAATAGAAAAGTTGCGTGGCAAGAGAATTTTGTCTTCTTGCTATGCCTGCTCCAGCTCAGACTCAGAACCTGCTAGTAGCTGAACTGGCTGAGGGGAACCAGCCCAAGCCTGCTTCTTCTCTATTCCTCATATGCTCTGTTTTGGGAGCATACTACTGTGGCTACTGCAAGTGGGAATACCGACAGCATTCTAGGAAAGTGGGTTTATTTTATTTGGAAGTTGATGTATCCCACTGTTTGAGTCCTATAAGACTGATTAGGGAAATTAATTCATGGTGTTTAAGTGCTTATAGTATTCAAAAGCCTGTCTTTAAAACCACTGAAGAAATGTCCACATTATGGCAACATGTATAAAAAACCACGGTAAAATGAGATTAAAGAGTGATTAGAAATCAGAGCATTGGAATAATGTCAATAGTCTTCAGCACAGTGTTGATTCTTAGTCTTACTCATTAAATTTGAAACATTGAAGAAATACGTTTTGTGAGTTGGCATTTCCATTAAGTTTAGAAACAGTTTACTCCAGTTGACGGCACTGTGGTGACTGCCGCCTTCCCAAGTTGAGCGAGAGCACAAGCAAAGATAAGGAACACATTCTGTTCCTAGTCTAAATGTCACTGCTTCATCAGAGATATAATGCTCCACTTAGAGAGCACAGACCTCCTATTCAGCATCATGAATGCAAGAGCACCAGGATACTTTATGGGAAATTCAATGTCCACTCCTTCAGTACAGGGCTGGACCGCACTTGGAACTGCCATAGGAAATTTGAGGGCAGTGTAGGAATTGTGGAAGCAAGTGCTTCCCATGTGGAAAAGGTCAACAGATAGCACTGGTGTCAGTATTTTTGGCTATAGTCAGTGTTGGACAGGTTCCTTCTTTAGAAAGAATAAGTTGTGTGTTTAGAATAATTCACAGTGGCAGACCCAGGCCCAGTGGCAAGGAGGAGCTGCTTCTTGCTAATGTCTCAATTAGAGTCTAAAAGCCATAGAGCAAAATGGCCACTTTCATAATTGGGTGAAACATGAGGAGTTGTGCTATGAATGAGATATGTTTGCATTGCAGGCTATAATATATAAACTGCAAACTCCTATGGATATTTTTTTTCCTTTTCCTTTTGCCAAAGACACTATATCCAAATGAAGTCATGTACAAGGACCTGATAAGACCCTGAACAAACAATGTAGATAACCACATATGCATACTATTTATGTATGGTTGTTGGATATGAACTGCTGTTCTGGACATCTTTGGTCATTTTTGGAATAGGCCTGGAACTTACTGCAATGCGCTAGGTTAGGTTTTGGTCTCATTCCATGAATTCTCTCCTAGTCAGCATCTGTTCAGATTTTGTGCCAGTTGTGGAATTCACCTACAAACTCCGTTCCCTTGATTCACTAAACTAAAAAAACAGCATATAGTATTTGAAAGGGCAAATGATTCTTCAGAAGTAACAACAACAACAACAACAACAATGGCATACCTTTGTCTTTATGAATTAATATAATGTACTATTATGAGCTGCTTTCATTTCAGTCATATGTTGCAATGCAGCTTGTATTTCAAGTTCTCAAAGATATTCAAATGTTACACTCTGTGACAAAAAACACAAAAATATTGTGACATGAAAAAAGTGTATTGTGTCTTATACAAAATAGATCGCTGAACTTGGAAATTACTTTTAATTTTTATCTATCTCCCACCAATATTGTGCTACAGAATTCATTTTTAAAGTAAGCAAGGCAAAAAAAATCCAAGTGAATAGGAGTGTTTATTAAATTATGAACACACCTAAAATTTAACGGATGTTTCACGTCTTATGTTTCTGGAGCATCCCTTACT
The DNA here is from genome assembly GCF_965207765.1 of Zootoca vivipara. Lineage (NCBI taxonomy): Eukaryota > Metazoa > Chordata > Lepidosauria > Squamata > Lacertidae > Zootoca > Zootoca vivipara. Next base: position 49,870,759 of record NC_142583.1, on the reverse strand, counting down.
AATTTCCTGCAGTAATCCACAAGCATGATGGGACTGACTTGAGCTCGACTGTCCCACTCGCAAATAAAACAACAGTATTAACTGTATATCAGTTGTAAACCAATGAGAAGTGCAATTACTTTCAGATCACCACAAATGTGCCAAGCATAGTTGTTATACGGAATGTGTTCTAGAAGAAACCACATGTTGTCATACAATTCCTTCATATGGATGGCATAAACTAGTGGAACAGAAAGCTATTTGTCGTCAATGTGGTTCAACATGGCTTTCAAACTGAGTTTGGAGGAATAAAGGAACAAAGGATAATTATTCATGTTATGAATTGTTGTCCAAATGCTTCTGTTAGGTTGTTTAGATTGTTGCAAAAGGTCACCTTCCTGAGAAAAGCATTCTGTAAAAGTCTCCTGTTATTTTTAATTTTTTAAAAATTTTTTTGCCACTTAGCAAGAGATTCCTTCCTTGTAATCTGGAGGGAAATATTTCAAAAGGAAATATTTCAATTACTTGATACAGCAACACAACACACATGCTAGGCACTAAGGCCCTGAACAAAACCTAATGGATAAGAAATCTTGCAGCACCTGAATACTTTACCATATGCATGTCTCACAACATCAATATAAACAAGTATAGATATGCTTCTGCTAGTTACACACAAGTATTAGCAACAGTGGCTTACAGAGCAGTGTTACTGAATAGAACTCTGAACTGACTCAGAAGAAGCAATGAGAAGTTCAGTTTGAGCAGAAGCAATTAAGAGTTAACTGCCTCATTTAAATGTTCATTCTGAGCAAACCCCGTGGCACAATTAAGTATCAAAGTGTTAAGGGCAGAATTCTTGCATCTTGCACATGTATTGAAGGTGAAGGTGGTGAATAATTTATGCTGAATACCATTAAGTCAAGTTCTTCTGGGAAGGCTTGATTCTTCTCATTGATTTCTTTAGGGGACTAGGTTACTTCACTTTCAGCAGCTCTGGCAACTGAATGATAGAATTGTAGCATTGGAATGGACCCTGACAGCCATCCATTCCATTCAATGCAAGAACCTCAGCTAAAGCATGCATGATGGAGGGCTGTCCAACCTCTGTTTAAAAACCTCCATGGAAGGAGAGTCTACCACCTGCAGAGGGAGACCAGTCCACTGTCAAACAGCTCTTACTGTCAGAAAAAGTTCTTCCTGGTGGTTGGTTGGAATCTTCTTTCTTGTAACTTGAATCTATCAGAATAAAAATTAGTTCCTGCCTCGGACCAAGTCCACTTAACTTTGTATGGAGATCACAGCTATATATTGTAAGTTTCTGTGATAATGTGCTTTCCCCATAATTATTGTAAGTTTCCCCATAATGCACACACTTTCTTTCTTTCTTTCTTTCTTTCTTTCTTTCTTTCTTTCTTTCTTTCTTTCTTTCTTTCTTTCTTTCTTTTAAAATGCACTCATGTGATAAAGGAACAGGTACCCACGGATTGCTGCAATCAGTGAAGTTCCAACAATCCAATTCCTTTCTATATCAGTAAGGTAAATATAAAGGGACCCCTGACCATTAGGTCCAGTCATGACCGGCTCTGGGGTTGCGGCACTCACCTCGCGTTATTGGTCGAGGGAGCCGGCATACAGCTTCCAGGTCATGTGGCCAGCATGACAAAGCCGCTTCTGGCGAACCAGAACAGCGCACAGAAACGCCGTTTACCTTCCCGTTGTAGCAGTACCTATTTATCTACTTGCACATTGACATGTTTTCGAACTGCTAGGTTGGCAGGAGCTGGGACCGAGCAACAGGAGCTCACCCTGCTGACCTTCTGATCGGCAAGCCCTAGGCTCTGTGGTTTAACCCACAGCGCCACTGGTCATCAAAAGGCAGATCTAACTGAAAGGTCTATACCAGGCATCCCCAAACTGCGGCCCTCCAGATGTTTTGGCCTACAATTCCCATGATCCCTAGCTAATAGGACCAGTGGTCAGGGATGATGGGAATTGTAGTCCAAAACATCTGGAGGGCCGAAGTTTGGGGATGCCTGGTCTATACAGAAGTTTAGAAAAGATTAGTAAAAAAGGTTGCTATCTTTCAAGGCCAAATAGTTGGCGAGGAATGCAGAAGTATTCATGCAGTAGCATCATGTTTTGTAGGCTAATTTACCAGAGACTGTAATCCTAAACATGCTCATTTAGAAGCATATTCCATTGAAATAAAAAGGTTTTACCACCAAGCAAATATATTCCACCTAGAGATATCATTAATTTTAAATGCTGATGCCCTTCATTGAATGTTATGGGCTTTGGATCTCATTCAAATCAGTCTGTGATTTTGTGGTTTTTATCCACATGCCAAACAATGCAAATTGGCTTTTGACATTTATGATTTCTTTAAAAAACCACATTTTTGCCTCATGTGTACAGTTAACTAAAATGTAAACAAATAAGAAATAAGGATTTTGGTAGAAAAACATGCGTATTCACATTTTGAATGCATAAAAACTGTGCCTAAATTGTGATGCACTAGACTTTAAATTAGTACTAACCATCAGAATTCTTTTTTATACTCAGCATATCCTAATTGTAGTGTGAAAATTTAGATCTGGGGATTCACGGACATAAGGCAACACCATTAGCTGCTAGAAGCTTTTGATATAGGATCATTTATCATAGCAGGCTTCCTTTCAAAAAGTAGACAAAGAAATAGTGCAGGGCCACTATTAAGAAATGCATTTCTCCCCCCCCCCTATCTCTAGTGCTACTGCAAAAGCAGCCCATATTTTATTGAACATAATTATGTTGTTTGCGGGCCAGAAACGATTGGAAGGCATCATATTTAATCTGTCTTTAATGGAAGCAAAGAGACCATCTAGACACAATGATACAGAAAACATTCCCAATCAGCCAAACAGCCAATCTGGCTTTCCCCAAAGACAGAACTGCTCAACTGCCCCTCCCCACTTTAATGAAATTAAGAGCAAGAAAGGCGAATCTTTCAGCAGGGAAGCTATGGGACAAGAACAGTTTCTTCCTTCTCTCTGCCACTTTTCCCTCCTCAATTTCTTCCCTAATGCTGCTTTCCCCCCAGACAGATCCCAGTTCTGATTGTCCTTAGGAGACAGAATAGCTTGGGAGGGCAGGTATTAAGTAGAAGAATTGATTAGAAAACATTCTGAAGGTCTGCTCTACAGTCACCAAACACTGTTTTATACAGACCTGTATTTAACCATTCTTGTTGGCAGATAACTCTAATCTGTGTATTCCTGTAAGTGTAGGACAGGACTTTTCTGAAAGTAACAGGCAAAGCCAACATCTCTGAATGATGCTTGGTATTTTCACAAATTTATTTACAAATGGCAACATGTGAAACAGTGCAATGTGGGCAGGGAGGGGCAGAGAGAAACGAGTAGTTTCTCTCCACACACATGGAGCACAGAGAATCCCAGAAGGTTAATTAAGCTGGGAAGATCCCTGCTCACTTCTGGGAAGCAGATCTATTTGCATTCCGAGTGTCCTTTAATGCGTGACAAAATGGTTTGCGTAATTGTTTTGATTTTCATATAGCTTACTTTTGTCACTAAGATATTCAGGTGTGTAACAACACTAGAACAACATTCAAAGCAAACCAAGAAAATTAATGCACACCCATCAAATATAATTCAGGCCATTAGACACAGCACCACAAAGAAGAAAGTTTGGGTTAATCCACATTTTGGGTAATAGTGCTGGTGAGACAACCATCCCACCTAAAGGACTGTTAATTATATTAATTTTGTGGGTTTCCTGTCCCACTACTGGTGTTAATTAACATAGCAAATCTAGGACGCCTGTGTTATCATCAGCTACTGCTGCTGTGATTGATTGGCCAATATGCTTATTTTGCATCCTTTAATTGAATTATTTCTGGTTGTAATTTTTGCATTCCATTGCTGCTGGACACTGCTGTTTCCAACACCCATCCACACACCATCCCCCCCCCTATATGTATATATAAACCTGACATGTAAAACTGATGGTAACCGTTCACTCAGCTGATGAAACAGATGCTTGTGCACCAATTTGTTAGTCTTTAAGGTGGTAAAGGATTCTTGGTCAGTGGAGGCTGGTCTCTAAATGCAAGTAAGGCGCTCCCCCACCAACATCAGTCTGTCCCTAGCCTGCCCCCACCTGCCTACCTTCTTATAGGCAACCAGTCTAAGGTGTGGCAGGGCTGTCAGCTTCCTCCTTCTTGGTCCCAATGTTGCTCTTATAGAACTCAGCAGGGAGGAGGATGCGGGCAAAACTAGTTAGTTGGCTCTAGAGCTGGGCAATATATTTTGTCCATATTGTGATACTGGTTTAATAATTTTTGACCTGGCAATATATTGTGAATCATGGAGTGGGTGTGGGTGCTATGCAAAAATCACAATTTGGTGAAAACCATGAAGTCAGGCAATGCCTCTACATATGTCCATCCTTATTTCAGACACCAATGTTATATTGGTATATTGCAATGTTTAACTGGTGCTACATCACAATGTTGAAAACCAGATATCACCCAGCCCTGGTTGGCTCTGCCTGCCATTGACTCTGCCTTCACCTGCTGTTGGGCTTCCTGCCAATAGGCCACTGCTCTCTCCATTGGTTTTGCTGCAACAAACTGACATAGCTACACCCACCTGAATTTTATTTGTATGTGTTAGATACAGTTTTGTGGTGACTGTCTCTCCTTGGCTGATTTGAGGTGATGAGCCTATATTCTTAAGTCCTTACTGGACAGGGAACTATTAGAGCATTTTGTTCAGTTTCCATTATGCGCTTCCAACACGGCTATCAATCATACTTCCCTACTGCAATTGCGGCGCTTCGTGAGAGCGCACAGAACAGCAGGCGGTGGCAGTCTGGATTTTGACAGCCAGGCCCCTCAGGATTAATGAGTGGCGTCTCCGCCAGCTGACAATGGCATCCCCTTTACCTTTTGTTTTCTCCATGACACAGCTTCCCCTCCCTCATTGTGACACAAGCCTAGCATGCTGTGACATTTTCCCAGCTTTGCAGGTTTAGTGATCCCTGCATGTTTATGTTTGTGCTAAGGCTACAAAGGTATGCACTTCCCCCGCACACACATTAATTGTGTAATTAGATATCATGTGAGCAATGCATGTGGTGGAAGATTTCGCTTTAATCCTAGAATAATAAACATTAGCCTTTGTATCCTTTTCACACTGTTTCTTCTAAATAGCATGAAAATAGGAATAGTGGTACAGTATAGCATTAGCCATAGTAAACCTTGCCGTTTGTATTATTAAGGCATCTGTTGTGACTCTTGACAAGCTGCTTTGAGGTTTTCATATGAGGCAGGAGTTCAATCGCGCTCCTGATTATACCATTTATGTTGACATTCCCGAAAGGCATAACAGCATGTGAATTACAGGTATTCCGTGCCTCTCAACTTCCAAATAAAGGACTGATGCAGAGAGCTTTGTAACAGATATATATCCCAGTGACTATGCTGGCAATGATGCTCAGCTGTTGGAATTGCTTCATCTCATTTGCCTGCAAAGCACAGAATGTTTAATATACTTTTGAATGACTTCAAAAGAATGACAGCGTATACTTTTGAATAAGCTGATGCCTTGTAGTAGCCAGACGTGTATTGGTTTTAAGGGGAAAGTGAACCTTATTGGGCTGTACTAAAATTAGCAATTTGAGGCTCCGTTATAAATGCACCCGTAAGCTTTCTTCTGCAGGAGGTAAACCAGGTGCATAGCTCCCTCCAGGCAAACAAAAGTAACATTCCTCCTTTTATAACCGCAGCCGTTTCTTTGTGCACGATACATAAGTTTGGAGAAAGTAGCAGATGAGACAAGGAAGAAAATGGTAAGATCTGTGGCAACCTTAGGAACGGAATTCACAGAATAAGGCTAGGACAATGCCAGTTCTTATGACTAGGTACTCTAGTTCTCATCAGCCTAAGCCAGCATGGCCAACAGTCAACGATTATGGGCACTGCAGTCCAACAGGATCTGGAAGGCCCCAGGTTTTTATCAATCTATTAATAAAGTCTTAATTGATCAATTGGAATGTTTTCTGCATATTATATTATTGACATGCTGTTAGTGAACTGTTAATGAAATCCAGCTGTCATTGTGATATTGCACAGCTTTGTTGTTTTTATGTATTAAAGTGATAGAGGTTGGCATTGTATTTAAACGGCCATCCCTTGATTGCTGTTTGCATTGTGTGACAATACTCAAGGTACCTCTCTAAATGCACACATTGCTATGCAGCAGGTTTTCCTATGCATAATGTCTACCGGTACTGAGGTATACTGCTTATCTGAGTGGCAACATATGAACTGTGCCTCTGCTTTTAACTAAATATTACGGCTCATCGCTTTATTGCACATCAATCTAGGCAGAATAATGGTCTTGAAGAGGTTAATATTTATACATGCCTAGAACAAATGAGAAAAACTGAATGTTTTAAATATAAAAGAACAAGCTGCAAACAAGAGCACGTACGTGATTAGAATGTGTATCAGTGCTTTTTCAAATGTCTCATGGCAACCTGGAAAAAGCCTGTATGAAAAAGCACAGGAAAGGAAAAGTGTCAAATTGCCTTTAAATAAGTGCATTAAGGTGGAAACAGCAATCAAATATATTCATAGAAGAGCCACAGAGAATATGGCATGTTTGTAAGCCTCTTAAACGTAGCCCTGAGGTCCGTGGGAGGACAGACAACGAATTAATCTTTGCTGTTGTTGAATCACATATCTTGTAACATTTTGATTACACACACTCCAACATTCATCAGAGGAAAATAGGGCCATTTCTCACTTGCCCTGCCTGACTCTTCTTGACACCCACCCCCATTTTTGCGTCCCCCCCACTGAGCATTTCTTATCAAAGAAAGGCCAGTGCCACCACAACTATACCAAAGGGTCACAGCACACACACCCTCCACTGTCCTGAGAAAACTTCATAATCCCTATTTAATTTAATTTATTTTATTTTATTCTTTCGTAGGTTTACAAAAAGAAAAAGAAAAACCAATAAATAAAATTTAGAAAGGGGCAAGAATTAGACATGAAAACACAGAGCATTTTAAAAAATAAAAAATCAAGACTCCTTGAGTTCTACTCTTCCCTGCCCTTTGCCCTCTTCCTGCTCCTCAGAGCCGGCGCATCACATGAGTTGGGCCTTAATGGCAGCAGCCCCTCCTCCCCTGCTCTCCAGCAGCCACTACAAGCTGCCCAAGGGAGGAGGCTGGCAGCAGCGGCTATGGAGAGGCAACAGCTTGGGACAAGCGCCGGCTCATCCTCCTCCCTGAGCTTGGCGGTGGCAGCACTGGTGGAGGAAATAGGGACATTCCAGGATCACGTCAGAAGCTGGGATGGCTTTTGTAATTTCAGGACTGGAAAATCTGGACACTTGGAGGTTGTGTGTGAGGCTTCAGAGATTGGCTGCTCCTTGTCTCACCCCAGAGATTCAGAAGGGAGCAAGGGAAATCACTTGCTACCACTGCCACTGCCTCACACCTGTCTGTTATCCTTAGAAATTGAGATTATCTTTTTAAAGTACAGGATTCTTGTTTGCTCAAGCAGCCTTTGCAATCAGTTTTTGCTGTTCATAAGTAAGTGGGTTCTACAATGGTGAGGTGAGGTAACATGGCAATCCTATATTCCTATTGTTTGAAATAGCCAGAAAAATCCAGATCTTCAACTGGTATAAATCAGCAATAGAAACCAGTGAAGCTGTGCTAATAGGCAATTTCTGAAAATCTGATATCCCCAGGCAACAGAATTTAAGGGAAAATCCTAATCAACTGTAAATACATTTTACATGTATTTGACCTTTGACCATAATGGCCATAATTACAGAGGAGATGGTGGATGTAGTTCCTATGTGCTTGTAAAGATTTGACAGCATGAAGATTAGAGCAGAGCATTAAGAAGGAAAATAAGGAATCCACATTGTCTCTTGTATCTTTGAACATTTAAACATTGCTAGCAGTGAGATAGTATTGACGAATCCTTGAGGATGTCATTTCACATAATTAACATAACTCTTAGCTACTCTGATTGATTAAACAGTGCATTTCAAAATAAAAAAATTCCTTCAGTAGCACCTTAAAGACCAACTAAGTTTATATTTTGGTATGAGCTTTCGTTTTCGTTTTGATTTATACCAAAATATAAACTTAGTTGGTCTTTAAGGTGCTACTGAAGGAATTTTTTTATTTTGCTTCGACTCAGACCAACACGGCTACCTACCTGTAACTAGTGCATTTCAACAAAGCCCAATCTCAGACACATTTCATTTACATTTCTCTTGTAAGTTACATGTAAGTCACATGTAAAGAAAGGGAAGTAGTCTTATATGTTTATTGATTTTGCTGGAACAAACCAATAAATCTATTCCTTTGCCACAACAAACTAATAAGTCTACTCCCCTGCCACACCTTGACAAAATTTGAGAATGGAAAGGAGCCTGATGATTCTGTGTGGCTGAATGGAAGAGCAAGTGTTTAAGCCCAATTCCTGTCAGCTGTTTTTCTGTTCAAAACTGCTCCAGATCTGAGTACACCATCACAGTGCAGCTCTTTTAGTGCTTGTTGGCTCATTCTGATCAAGTGCTGGGTTTTGTCTGCCTGAGGAAAGCATTAAAGTGGGCAATATGAGGCATGCCAATGATGCAATCCTAAAAAATAGCCTCTTGCATCAAATGCACAGTGAATTGTAAACACTGCCATTAATCATATTCTGAATAGACCTATTGAAATCAGTGGGACTTAACTCCACTAGGTCTGCTGGGAGTGTGAGTCAGCTGGATATCTTCCATTGATTTTAATTTGATCTTTTAAAGTTGAGTTGTGTGTGTGTGTGTGTGTGTGTGTGTGTGTGTGTGTGAATATATTGAATACTGTGTTTCTCACATTTTAAGACGTCCCTATAAAATAAGACATGGCACGATTTTCTGGAGGCAATAAAATATAAGGCATCCCCCCAAAATAAGACATGCTGAGTGGGAGCAGTGGTGGGAGCAGGTCTGCATGGCGCTTTTGCAGCGTGCGCCTCGCCGAGCGCTGCTGTTTCTCCCGGGTCCCGCTCAGTCGGGACTCTGCGCAGTGCGCGCTACTGTCCTTGCCGGCTCCCGCTGAGTCGGGGCTCGGCACAGCGCACGCAGCTGTCTTTGCCGGCTCTTTCTTGAATGAATCCCCCACCCCGAATTCGACCAAGCCCTTAACAGCCTGCCAATCACACTGACGAGCAACTGACGTCGCTTGCTCCCAGCGGCCGTGAAGGGGCGGGGCTCCGCTCGTGAGCAGGCCGGGGGGAGGGTGAGAGCAGAAGCGGCCATTGGGTGAGAGGCGTTTCGTGCCTGAAATGGCCACCGCCGCTGAACAATGGACGAGCCTATGGCGGGAGCAGGGCCCACCGTGTCCGGTCCTGTCGCCATGGGTGGGGAAAACGAGGCTGAAAGCCGGCAAGGCCCCGCGGACCGGGCCGACGGAGAGTCGTGGCTCAACCTGTTGGACACTTGCGGGGTGTGCGGCCAGAACATCCAGAGCCGGTGGCCCAAGCTGATGCCGTGCCTCCACTCGTTCTGTGTGCGCTGCCTACCCCCTCCGCATCTCTACCTCATGCTGCCGCCTCCCGCCGCACCTTCGCCGGGCGCTGGCGGCCCCAAAGACCCGCCGCTGCCTCCGCCGTCGCCTTTGCTTCAGCCTTCCCCGGCCCCCTCGTCGCCCGTCGCCACGCCGCCCTCGCCGCTGCACTGCAACCCGGGTAAGGAAGCCCGCGCGGCGGCCGTGTCACGACTGGGGGGTGAGCAGTGCGTGCCGCACCGAGCCCGACCCAGCAAAACTCGGAAAGCTTAATACCGGTAAAAAATTAAAAAGCTTAACAAAAAAAATAAGACATCCCCTGAAAATAAGCCATGGTGTGTTTTTTTGGAGTAAAAATAAATATAAGACATGTCTTAAAATGTGAGAAACACGGTATATATATATCCCAATGATTGAAAAATTATCTGGATTGAACTTTTACTTTACTTTCCAGAGGAATTTAATAATGGTATGACATTTGCAGCAAGAATCAAGTGGAGAGCTTGAAAACAGAGTGTGCGACAAGGGGATTATATCACATACTGCTTGGATAAAAGTACCCCATGTAGAGTTTTGGGGCCTCTTCAAAAAGCATAGGCGTACTGGCAATACATTGCAAGACCAACATCTCTTCTGACATCCTAATAAAATGTCCCAGTAGTGAACAATGACATTAGCAGGGCAAATCATTTTCCAGTATCATGGTTAAACTTAATTATAGCTGAAAGCATTGTTCAGGTTAATCATTAGGCTCATCAATTCTTTAGTGAGTGAGGCAGTTAATAATGAATGCATTAATCGAATTATATCAGATTAAAAATGTGTGTTTTAATAGACACCGTTCTGTAGGAAATTAGAAGTAGAACCAGTAGGCTCAAGAGGCCATACAGATGTTCATGGCTTTATTTGCATGGATTGGGATATGCAGTTGTCCATTCCTGAGGCTTTCTGTATACATACCAGATACAAAATAACATACCAGAAACAAAATAAAAATTCTATGAGCTGTAGATGTCCATGCATGTACAAATCCAATCTTCATGGACAACCTGTAATATCCATATGCAAAGATTGCCTTTTACTGGTCTAAAAGACTTGACTTTTTTTAAATAAAAAAAAAGGTCTCAGATATACTGTACTAACTTCAAAAATCCCAGGAATTCATATTTATTGATGGATATGTTTCTATTTACATCACATTAATGGCAAATTGCCAATGAATAATAGTGTTCTTTTAGAAAGTGAAATATTGACTCTGCTATAATTTCTCAGTTGCTTTGATATTTGACAAGTGGGATATTCACAAAACCATTAGATCCTTATTGACAGATTAGGATTCAGACAAAGTGCTGAGCCTCTAAAATTCCAGAGAGAAGCTTTCCTTCACCATTGATTGCTTTGTAATAACAGTTCATTAATGGCAGTCTCTCTTAAAATGTTCTTCTTCCATACATAGCTTGCTCATATGATTTGCTTTCATTTTATGACCAGTGTATTAATTTTATGTGGTGCGTTTATATCCCATCTCTCTGCATAGGTCTGTGTCACAGTGGCCGGAGTGGACTACTTCAGAGTAACGACGCTACGCAGCTCTGCATTTTATTCTTTTATTGGTGCTGCGTATTTACAGTGCTGAAGTCATTGCTATTTACACGGAGTGATGTGATCAGTCGGTTTCAGAACCTCCTAATGGCTTTTGGCGCGTCTTTCTCCAACACAAAAGCTTTGGCAGACCCATCCTCTTTCCCCTTCTCTTTCTGCGTAGTTCTGGCGTTGGGGGGATGGGTCTCCCCCCCTTATTCGCCCCTTCCTGTCCCACCTGGGACCCTGGCTCCTCTACCTTGCCTGAGCCTCGGACACGACTTCCTGCTTCCCCACTGGAATCGGAACTCTCTCTGCTTTCCCCTGTGCTCGGTGATTGGCTTGAACTCAGGAGGGGAGGGACTTCGCGATATCCCCTGTCCCTCACAGTCTGTCTCAGAGTACAATCAAACTAGAAGTTTTTACAGGTGTCTCTTCAACTGTCAGTGTTATGTGAATATGTGATCCTAGCTATTTGGTTAGTGGTCTACTTCTGAGTAAAGCCTTTTAAAAATTCTGCTTTGCATGGTACAAGGGAAAATGATGGTGTGTTTGAACTTAATGAAAACCAAGCAGGAATTATTATTATTATTATTATTATTATTATTATTATTATTATTATTTGGGGAGGGTGTTCTCCATTAATAGATAACATCAGGTTGTTATTAATTAGGCTTAACTATGGTTTAATGTCTCCATGCTGCCTTGTCATGGCGAAGGGGTTGAATAACTCAGAGAAGCTATGAGCTATGCCGTGCAGGGCCGCCCAAGATAGACAAGTCATGGTGGAGAGTTTTGACTAAATGTGATCCACCTGGAGCAGGAACTGGCAAGCCACTCCAGTATCCCTGCCAAGAAAACTCCACAGACAAAGACAGCAGGAGAAAAGCAAAGACAAACCTAGACAGCATCTTAAAGAGCAGAGACATCACCTTGCCGACAAAGGTCCGTATTGTTAAAGCTATGGTTTTCCCAATAGTGATGTATGGAAGTAAGAGCTGGACCATAAAGATTGCCAAAGAATTGATGCTTTTGAATTATGGTGCTGGAGGAGACTCTTGAGAGTCCCATGGACTGCAAGAAGAGCAAGCCTATCCATTCTTAAAGTAATCAGCCCTGAGTGCTCACTGGAAGGACAGACCCTGAAGCTGAGGCTCCAATACTTTGGCCACCTCATGAGAAGAGAAGACTCCCTGGAAAAGACCCTGATGTTGGGAAAGATTGAGGGCACAAGGAGAAGGGGACGACAGAGGATGAGATGGTTGGACAATGTTCTCAAAGCTACGAACATGAGGCAGTGGAAGACAGGAGTGCCTGGCGTGCTTTGGTCCATGGGGGTCACGAAGAGCCGGACACGACTAAACGACTGAACAACAACAACAACAACAACAACAACAACAACAACAACATGGTTTAGTGTGATGTTTCAGTTGACAAACCACAGTAATGGGTGATGTTCTACCTCTGTAAGCTATGTATCAAGAGACTGGAATGCTGAACGGAAAGAAGATGAAAGCAAAATTAGTACAAATCATGTGTAATATCCAATTTGAAACTGTATTTATTAGGCTGCAGATAATATTGCTCTTCCCGATGTCCCTCGGTGAGTGAAAGTAAAGATAAGGAAGATAAATTCCTATTTTAATATTTATATTCCCATCTCCTTTTTGTTGTATCTTATAACAGGTAAGAAATAGATTAGACCAGTTAAATTCATATACTTAAGACCTTACCATGAGAACATTAAAACATATGCCTATGACGCACAATAAATTTTCTGTCTGTTGATTTGTAGAGTTAGCATAGCAGCTTTATTGAGTACACCTACCTAATTGCTCTAATGAATCAGAACCCTCTGCTATAAAGCATGATCCATAAATTGCTGTACTCCACTGATGGATCCATTCCACCACACCACACTCCCAAGTGGAATGCAAGCAGATTACCATGGGCCCCAGGATACTACGGTATGGCCAAGTAGCCATACAATAAGTGTCTAGTGGTACTTGCCACAGGTTGGAGCACATTAATAACTGTGTTTATAAGACCATAAGATGAGACCTTCTGGACCAGGCCAAAGGCCTCTGGTCCAGTATTATAGGTAAAAGGTAAAGGTAAACGACTCCTGGGCAGTTAAGTCCCATCAAAGGTGACTATGGGGTTGTGGTTCTCATCTCGCTTTCAGGCCGAGGGAGTTGGCGTTTGTCCACAGACAGCTTTCTGGGTCATCTGATGAGCATGACTAAACCGCTTCTGGTGCAACGGAACTCCGTGACAGAAACCAGAGCTCACCAGAGCCACAGCAGTACAGTCATACCTCGGTTTAAGTACGCCTCGGTTTGAGTATTTTCAGTTTAAGTACTCCACGGACCTGTCTGGAACAGATTAATCCACTTTCCATTACTTTCAATGGGAAAGTTCGCTTCAGGTTAAGTACGCTTCAGGTTAAGTACAGACTTACAGAACCAATTGTGTTGTAAACTGAGGTACCACTGTACCTATTTATCTACTTGCACTGGCATGCTTTCGAACTGCTAGGTTGGCAGGAGCTGGGGCAGAGCAATGAGAGCTCACTCCGTTGCGGGGATTTGAACTACTGACCTTCCGATCAGCAAGCCCAAGAGGCTCAGTGGTTTAGACGACAGCGCCACCCGCGTCCCTCTCCAGTATTCTGGCATCATAGTGACCAACCACTTGCCTATGGAAAGCCCACAAGTAGGACCCGAGTGCAATAGCACTCTTCCTACTTGTGATTTCTGGCAGCTGATATTTAAAGGGATATCTGGTATTTATCATCGTGTGTGTGTGTGTGTGTGTGTGTGTGTGTGTGTGTGTGTGTTTAATATTTATAGAGAACTGAGTCTTGACAGAATACAATTAGAATTCCCTGGTGGAAGTCCTGTTAGGAAGTGAGAGCTTGTGTTATGTTTCTTCATTAGAGAGGAAGAATTAAGTAAAGAAACTGTATAGCTGCTGGCTGCATTTGGCAAAAGATTTAGGGCTTCTAGGGGTGTCGTTATAAGTAGGTTGCTAACAACAGAAGGTAGAATATGCAAAAATTCCACAACTTTTGCAATAAATTGGCTTTAGGTAGTACTATATTGCCAAGGCTATGTATCCAGAGGCTTGGCACATGACCCCAAAGGGAATGCTGTTAAATAGTATTTATAGTGAGGTAAAATGGAAGAGGTAAGGAAAGTCCAGCCCTCTGGAATGAGGTATCAACTAAAATGAGAAAAATGCCTGCTGTTTTGAAGACACTTCTGTTTAAAAAGTATTTCCCTAAAGTGTGGTTCAGTCATTTTATTGAATCATACCTCTCTTTTTTTAAAGGTTGTTTTGCTTTTCCTTAGAAAATGAAAATGTGATTGTTTTTATAACTAAATCAACCAAGTCAACAGAGGCATGGCTGTACAAGAAGCAGATGAACAGAAGGATAAGGGGACAGAAATAGATGTTTTCACTGAATAAAATGAGAGTTGTAATACTGTGAACAGTTTATGCAAGATCATGAAAAATAGTTGCTTTTATGACAGCCACTTTACAGGCTTGGATTTACTCATGTGCATACGGCATGTGAAATATTTCAAGTTCACTTAAATTCAGTGCTTCCTTGTGCTTAGAAAAGGAGGTTCTATCTTGCATGGCAACGAAGCATTCCATAGCAAAACTTTTACCCATCAAGGGAGTCATTTCACACTTAGCTAAGCAGTAGTGAAGATGCTTGAACTAATAATAATATTAATTTTTTATTTATACCCCACCCTTCCCGGTTTAGAGAGCGGGCTCAGGGTGGCTAACAACAAATATAAAACACCAATCAAAAACAACTTAAAAAACAATGTAAAATACATATCAATATAGCATCACCAGGGCAACTGGCCAAGTTAGTCCTGCTAAGGCCAGCAAGGAGACCAGGGAAATTTTTTGATGTGGGGACCCAGAAGGGTTTCTTCATAAAAAGGAAAGGGAAAGGGGATGACAGATCAGGCTAAATTGAAGGCCAGGCGGAATAACTCTGTCTTAAAGGCCCTGCAGAAGGAGATCAAGTCCCACAGGGCCCTAGTCTCATGAGACAGAGCATTCCACCAGGTCGGTACCATCACACTCTCATTATGCTATCCTTATCATGCTAATTTAAAAGTACATATCGTTGAGTTCAGTGGCAATGACTTCCTACTAAGCAGCAACAGTGTAGTGGTGCTACTCTGCTCACTGCAGTGACACTACTTCAGCTGTGTCACTGCAGCAATCAGTTGGCCAGGAGGAGTTAACATCAAGCCTGTGTTAACACAGCACAAATTGTGATCCTTCCAGCCACTCCAGCTATTTATAGCAGCCCAATATGGACTTGATAGAGCTCTGGCCTGAGGCTGCAAAAATTGAGGTGTTGCCCAGCCCATGAAACCAGTCGCTTCAAGTGTCCCTATTTTTTAGGGACATCCCTGATTTAGAGAAGCTGTCCCAATTTCTGATTTGATCCTGGAATGTCCCACTTTTCCTTAGGACGTCCCTATTTTCATTGGATAAGTGTTGGAGGGCCTGGAGTTATATGACCCCCCACCCCGAGCCATCAGAAGGCAATCCAATATACAGAAGTTTTTGTAATGTTTAATGTTTTATTATGTTTCTATTTATGTTGGAAGCCACCAAGAGTGTCTGGGCAACTCCGTAAGATGTGTGGGGTATATATAGTAAAATTATCATTATGGAATGGGACGTTCCTATTTTCATCAGAGAAATGTTGGAGGGTATGTGAAACATGGCTAGTGAGCTGAATTCAGTTTCCTTAGTCCTTAGGTATCCCAGGCTGGTGTTTGCTCACTCATGAGCAAATTTCCCAGTCAATAATCCTAAACCATGGTTTGAGTTTCTAGAAATCATTGCAATGGGAAAGAAAGGGTAATTTGAAATTCCCAATGCTGAGGAAAATGAAGGCAAAGGTAAGTTAATATCCCAAGATTGCAACTGAGTGGTAGAATCAAAACTAGAATCTATTTAATCCTTCTGTCAAACTTTACTTGGGGGTGGGGGTGTCAGTGTGGTGTTGTGGCACAGCATGTGAATAATATACATAGTTTCTACAGTTCAAATCATGCTCAGCTGACAACATGAAAGAACGCATAACTACAACATAACAAAAGTAGTCATAAGCAATAAACAAAACCTTGAAAAGCACATAACCAAACTGAACAACTCCCACATAAATCACAAGATACAAAAAGACCAGCCACAACACCCCAGCCTAAGAGTCTGTTCAACAGTTTCAGCTTTTGTAGCTGGAGTCAGTCAGGGCCCCACCCTCCCATATTAAGGCTGACCTCAGTTACTAACTTATTGAGTAGACTTTAGAAAAGAATACTTCTGAATCTCAAGCCACCATCCTATCTGCAAAATGGGTGTAATAATATTGGTCTACCTTACAGCTTCTCTGTAGCAGTTTGGACATCCAAAAACTTCATATGCTTTGTAAATATTATTTTTTCTTTTTTAGTAATAAATTTTTATTATTTTCTTTTTTCCAGTTCTTTAACATCATACAACACATGATCAACAACTATACAACAGATAGCTTTGCCAAGCTCCGACCTCCCTCCTCCCCTCAACGAGTAATTTATTTCTTTCCACTCGCGTATTTTCCTAATTTTACTTAAAATAAAAGATGTAGGATTTATTTCCATCCCGCTAGTGTCTTCATATCTTTATAGTTATCTTTTACATATTCATACAAATTTACTCCATTCTTTCTGGAATCCCGTATCACCCTGGTCCCAGATTCTGCAGGTCAGTTTGGCCATTTCCATATATTCTAATATTTTTGTCTGCCACTCCACTATCAAAGGTGCCTCTTGAGATTTCCACTTTGGGGCTATCAATATTCTTGCCGCCACAGTGGCATACATAAACAACCTTTGGTCTGATTTTAAATATTATTTCTTGTACTCATATGTCACCATTTAGTTTTTGTAATGCTTTGCTTTCATCACCATATAGTGCAAAAGAGAGAGAGCCCTTTTGCACAGTATTTGTTTTGCTTGTATAATGTATTATAATGTGGTAACATTGGAGAACTGCATGCTGATTAGAAGATCAAACACCCAGTTACTATGGAAACAGTGACCCGCTGCAAGGATAATTACTAGTAAGAAGCAATAGTGAACACATTTTTTTTATCAGCAGGAAGAATAAATTGGTTCAAAATCCCAGCGTATTCACTGATCTGAATTAAACCCATCTGGTTAAATCAATACAGATAAGTGATAGATGCATTCCTTCTGGACTGCCTTTGCCAATATATTTTATTTGTGTGATCTAACACCTGTGACTGCCTTTCCCGCGCTCCCATGAGACTCTAACTGGAAACCTTGTGTGTTTTGAAGCACAGCGCCCTGGTGAATTGTCTCCAGAGATATAATCAGACGACTTGGTGTTTTAATTCATTGAAGGTGAGGTTATGTAGGGAGCACGTAACAACCGCTGTATTATACCAAGAATAAGTGGCTCTCGGGTGTAAATGCAGAGGGGTTGTCCACATCAGCCATCCAGAGAAAAGGTCTGCCTATAGGTTTTTCCAATGAAATGGTAAATACAGCTGGTATAGTGAATGTGGGAGGATAATTCCTAGATGCCTCTGCTGAGCAACAACCCAGAGAGAGAGCTTCCACCTCCTTACTTTGAGAAGTGGTGTCAAAAGTAAGTCAAGCAACAAGAGTTGGCCATTTACTGCAATAAAAAGGATTGCAGATCTCTAAACAGAGAAAAGTGGGTACAGAGGGCAGGATTCACCTAATGTGCTGTGTCAGCAGAAGCCCTGTGCAAGGACTTCTACATGCACAATGGGGCTTCCTCCTTATGCCCCCCAAAATTGGGTCTTGGGGCGTTCAAGAGAAGCCCCAGAAGAACACATGTAGCAATCATTCCTCAGACAGAATGTTTGTAACAGCACCCCGTTGAATTCCATCAGAATTTCCTACTGACAGGTCAATCAGTATTCAGTTGGGTTCAGCTTGATCATCATCAACAACAACAACCCAGAAGCGTTTATTCCTGGTAGCTAGAAATTCTAGCAGTTCTGCTTGCAGTACGAAGGCTAGAGAGGCATAAATCTTACTTTGGCCTGCAATGTATCATCCTCTTTGTTCAGCTCTTGGCTTTTAACATTTGCATATGATGCTTTTAGGAAGCGATGCAAAATGACAGAGCAGTTGGTGCCTTGTCATAGACAGTCATTGCTCTCACTTGTCAGTTACACAAACAAGCATATTGCTCTCTGCCAGCCTTTGTTTTTTCTATTCGGAGGTTTTACCGATGTAATAGTTTTAAGACCCAGCACTTTAAATATATGTTCCCCATAAACAGTAGGCTTTCTGTTCCCTTTAGTGTCTTTCAGACATCTTCTGGCCTATTCCCTACCGTGATTTGACCTCCTTTAGTAATATTTTACCTTCTTGCTGGGAGACCAGTTTTTATAAGTTGTTACACCTTTGGCAGTGATTGTGCCTTGTAGGGTGTTGTTTGCTTACATTTATCCGCTTTTGTTGCTGGCGTTTCGCCTCTCTTTCTGTCAAAATAGAAATGCAAAAATATGGAGGCAAAAAGGAAGTAAAGGAGGTGAGGTGTAGGTGGGTTCAGGCATGACCCAAGACCAGAATTCAGCTCAAAGGGATTTATTGTAACACCAGGAACAAGAAGAACAAAAATGGCAAACAGGGGCACTCAGGCCAGTATTTATATACACTTTAAGCTGTCCCAGGCAAAACACCTGGCCCCGCCTGTGATAGGTCGCCTAATGCTGTGACTGGCGAATCATAACGCTGGCCCTATCGCAGCATGGATTGGCTGCCTGCCAGTTACCTGCAAATATCATTGGAGGGTTTTAGAATCCTCCCTGTCTTTTGTTATGCAGGTGAAGCACCTGAACTCCAGGAGGCATTAAGGCCTAGACCTGCAGTGTCATGCATACAGCCTGGCTTTGGCCTACGATGCCTGCATACATAACAAGAATGCTTTAGGTGAGTGGTAGAGCACATGCATAATATAATGCATTTTTGTATGCTATGGTCACAAATATATGGATTTATTTTTTTAATGCGCTTTAAATGTATGTTGTTCATCTACCCTACAATTCATCTGCTAGTCCAGTTGGTTTCTGTGTGTGCAATATCTTGGGCTGGCCCAGTATATATCCAGACCTATTCTCTGATTTTCGAGAGGATTGAAGATTCAAAAGATGGTGACCCTAATTCTTACCTGTTGTGGCTGGAGTGGGCAGAATTTATCACGGAGAGACTAATCTTGGCAACTTTGTCTTTGGCAATAGTGCTGTGTTCTTAAAGTGCTCATCTATTTAAGGGTGAGCTTTTTAAAAAAAGCCCCCTTTTAAAGCATTTCATGGCTATCTCTGAAAACAATAAGATAAATAATATTTGTTTTTTATTTGAAGCAGTGAAAGCCTTCTCTGACCAGTGTGTGTACCCAAAGCTTGGTGATTCGAGCCTACACAGGGACGGATGTGGGTCCCCCAAAGTTGATGGGCATTGACATTAAAATGGTGTGCGTGTACCACATCATGCGATCAATTATGTGGGGTGGGGCTTACCTGGGCCTCCCCAATATTTTATTCATGTTGGCAACCCTGCCTGTGGGCAGGATTCCTTAATTGTATAGAAATCATATTGCAGGGGGTTGGACTAGATGGCTCTTGGGGTCCCTCCCTACTCTACAATTCTAGGATTCTGAAAACAAAACAACAAACCCCCAAATCCACCAATAATTAAAGCATTTCCTTGTGTTCTTTTCTCTCCTTTGGGGTTGACTTTAAAGGGTGAAACCTGGACTTGGTGCTTTGAGAGCTGTATTCCTGCCATCCACTGTTATTCTTTTCTTTCCAATTCAGAAATGAGAAAACCTGGTGCCATCCAGATGTTTTGGACAACAACTCCTGCCAGCCCCGGGCAGCACAACTGATGGGAGTTGTAGACCAAAACATCTGGAGGACACCAGGTCCGTAAAGGCTGATGTAGTCCTTTGTTTAAAACAGGACAATAGAAGCGACCAGCCCCCTCTCCTCCCCTCCTGAGGGTTTTCTTTCCTCTCATGCATAGGTGCTAATCTCTTTAAGTGTTCAATTGTTGAACAAAATGTCTGGAAAACTCTGCCTCTATGGACTCCAGGCAATTTGTCACTGTTTTCTATTTGTTTCTCAAGGATTTTAAAAATTAGGCGTGGTCAGAAGTCGACACTGTAGACTGAGCGACATCTAGTGGAGATTGAGGAGACAGGCCTATAGCAGCTTTGTCTGATTTGGCAGGGTAGTGTAAACAACATTGTTAGATAGATGGATACATAGAGATGTATATCAGGCCTTTAAAAAAAATACCCTGCTTTTACGTGGAGGTCCATGGATTTTTGGTCCATATCTGCTCATATTAATGTTATAGCACCTGCTTTTCCAATAGTATTTATGGGACATCATAGTCATCTTTGACTATAAATAAAAATCTTTACATATTGAGGTATCAGCACTACCAAAGAAGGCAACAATCATGATTTGCCACGAGATGTCTGGCATTTCAGATTTACTCTCTTTACACTGCAGGTGATAGCATGAGAATGAAATACTGATAAAACTGAAAAAAGTGAGGAGCTGCTAACTGGTTTTTTGTTTTTTTGTTTTTGCAACTACTGGAGTAAGAAAACACTGACATTTTATTTAAAATGGTTATTTGGGTGAATAAAAATGTGCCAGTTTGGCTACTGGGAATCTCAAGGAAGGTGCTATTTCAAAAGTAGAATAACTAGAAATGGAGATGCTAATTGAAAACTGTAAAACTGAGGTTGCCCTGGAAGATTTTCATTGAGTGTTTTAAGTTAGGGTGCACCAGACATCTCTGTGGTGATGGAAACTAAGCAGGGGTGTGTGGGGGTGGGGGTGTAAAAAGTAAAGTAAGCAATTCCTTAGTGATTTCAACGCTTCTGGATTATGTATGCTGAATGCCAAGTCCCTTGCGTAAAGCAGCAGGGATTGAAGTGGTTTAAGGAGTGTAAAAATACAAGATTTTGCAAGTCACAGATTTGTTCTTAACCCCAGCCTGCCTTGGGATGCAAACCGTCAACTGTATATAGAATTTCTATTTGAAGCCTTCATTAAATCCAGTATAAAGGCAATGTCAAAGGGTCTGTTTGTATGTATATGAAGATTTGTATATGAGACGTGCATTTTTAAAACATAAATGTACATTTTAAAAAGATGGTCTAACTGTGATAAAAATCTTTAAGTAGACTAACTGAATTTTCAAACAGTTTGTAGCTGTTCATTTTATGTAGCCCATCCTAGTTTCCATTGTTTTGTAGGAAGGGTGCCCTCTGGTGGTAGCTTAGGGAAATAGCTCTTAAACTGAAGAAGTTTTGATGTTTGTTATTATTGGTGCATGGTTGCCCAATATAATACAGTACAGCCTATTCACTTGGAACAAGCGTTACTGGTGTGTCTCTACTGAATTACAGTAGAGCAAAAGTTACAGCAATATAGTTTGATAACTGTGAACTAAACAAGATCTACCACGGGAATAACAATGGAGTTAACAGAATAATGAAACACTTGAGGTTCATTCAGAAATCATTCATATAATAACATCAGTCATTGAAGCCTGTAGAAGACAGCCTGAAAAATTGTGAAGCTCAATACACAGATATCCTGGAAAAGGGAAGGACCTTAATTACAGTGCTGCGTTCATCCTGGATATGGAGAAGGATCACCACATTTTTCTCTTTCTCATGCCACACACACCTTTTCCTGTTGTGTACCAATGGCATGCAGAAAATAGGCTCCTGTGCCTCTTAAAAATTCATTCCCATCCTCATAAGGTTCTACGGCCCAAGTCCTGCACTTATCTTTCTGCCATTGGGCATGCATGATTGGGGCCCCCACTTAGCCACCACCAATAACGACGAAATACATCACTGTGTTCACTGGAAAAAGTGAGCTGGTCTGGAAGCCCTCCTTGCAGCATATTGATGGTCAAGATGACCCTTACCTAATTGGTAGCAGCTGTAGCAATGAGCTCATACAGGTTTCACACACTTTGATGCATCCCCAAGTCCCAGGCATAGCTAGAGGGGGGGGTAATGGTTAACACAAGCCACCTATGTCCCCATTTGACATGCCTGGGCCTATAAAGATTGTGTGTATATTAACTTGGGTGCAGAAAAGCCATCTCCTCGCTGTGGAGTCTGTCCCACAGAATTATGTGAGGAGGGAGCCATTGGACCTTTGCTGTAAGTTTGTTCCCTTCTTTAATAAATCATTAGACCTGGTCATTCCCAGTGGTTTGCACATCTTTCTTTGGAATTCCTGTGTTTCTGAACTCTGCAGGGCGTTTCAATCACCCAAAACTTGGGGTCAAAAGAAGACACCAACTATGCACTAGTTTAATATAGCTCCATGATATATTTGAAGAACTGTTGTCAAATACAAGTGACAAAGAAAAAGCTTCACTACTGGCAAGTGTAGCCACAGATGGTATTTTATCAATAGGCCATCAAACTCAAACGTAACATTTCTCAACCATTCATTAAAATTTGCAGTTTCACTGAATGGGCAAATTAGATTCAGCATCAAATGATGCATATTGGAACAAAACAAAATCCTAACTGCACATCTACATTGATAGGAGTCTGAAATAGTTGTGACTACCAGGAAAGAAGTCCCATCTCACTGAAAGCAGTGTGTTATGTCAATGGAAAATAGGCAAAATCTGAGTTAGAAATGATTCGTATGTGTAGAATTTTGGCCTAAGGCTATAGTCCTAAGCACATTTATTTGAGAACAAGCTGCATGATCTCTTGAATTAATATGCATTGGATTGGTTTGTAAATTATCTTCAAAATGCATTTGAGTAACTGTGTTTCTCTGTTGTAGGTATGTGCCAAGCAGTTTGTGCATGCCGTTTCTGATGTTGAGCTATGCTGGAGAATAGATTAGATTCCTATGCATGTCTGCTTAGAAGTAACTCACTGAGTTTAACTTATTCTTGTGCAAGTATGTATAGGATTTCAGCCTCATTCTTACTAATTAAGCTACCTTTATGTGTTATAACTACAGTACTGAACTAACAGCACATAACCTATGCATGACTACTCAGAAATAAGCTTCACCAAGCATCAGTCTTACGGTAGATCTGTATATCTCTCAAGACTCTTTTTGTACCCCTGCAAATGTACAGGTAAAATTGTGACTCTATAATGAACAGTTTATAGCAGACTCACAAAGATGCTTTGGCCACATTCTTGCAAGCCTGTCTTATTTATCCTATGACTTTTTTCTTACACTAGGACTACAGGTCTAGGAAAGGGTCCCATTACAGTGAGAATCATTCACAGGGGCCTCTCTATATGGCCCTTTGATTCTCCCAGCACACACACCCCCCCCAGCCACAAGCCTCAATAACCTTGCTTCTCAGACAGAGGTCTGTGTGAATGTGCATAGAAACTATACTAAAGAAAAGTCACATGAATTGTTCTTCCCACCTTTGCCTCTGGTCCTAACCACCACTATGTATTATATTTTGCACCTGAGATCCCAGCAGCCCTATGTTGTGGGATATCTTTTGGTTTTTTAGGGGTCAGCCATAAAAATAATTTATTCTTTGACTGGAATTAAGGAGAATTCTTGTTTGTCTTTAAAAAGAATTTATCGCATTTGCTAGAACCACCTGACATCAATTTAAGGGAATTTGTGTTCGGTGAGAAAGACACCCAAGACTGGAACAGCTGACTTGAGTCTGCAATTGGGAAGAACAAAAGCATGACTAGTAATTGTGTTCTTGCCTCCACCCTTCTTTCTCATGACCAGATAAGCTGTGATAACTCTGAACATAAAGTGACAGTCAAGAAGGAACACTTTGTATACTTGGCTGGATTACGTTAGTGTTCCCAATTATTTCAAGCGTGTTGCACACAACATCCTCTCTGAAAGCTACATTTCTTTTTGGTAATCTCTATACAAAAAAAAAAGTTGTTTAGGACCATTCTTGGAAAATATACCTTTCTTAAATTGCAAATGTTTTTATCATGTGGCTTTACAAGTGATGTTATTCATCTCACTCTGTTTTAATTTTAAGTTAGTAAGTTGGGAAACAACACCTAACATTTGTATTGAATTTGCAAGTGTTCAAAGTGCATCCATCGCATGCATTATCTAAATGTAATGCTGAACATCAACCCTGTAAAGGAAGAAAGAAATCCTCCACAATGCGGATGAGGCTGGGGAGGAGACTGAAGGCTGAGAGAGACTGCTAGCATTTTGTGGAAGGAATTCAAGTGCATACTGGGAAATATAGTTTTGTGCACAAGAACTGCACTTTTAAAATGGAACAGTTTTTTTGCTGTCAGAAAAGTGATGTGGAAGTTTATTCGGAAATATGGAGATGCATAAATGCTCCATGAGCAAATCAGGATGAATGCTCTTTGTTGCAAAAATGACAATGAATGCTCAGTAAAGACTGGAAATAATCAAACCCCTGCTTAAGTTTTGTGCAAGCAGATCAGGATGAATGCTCTATAAATAGGCCATCTGGATCACTTTATGCAGTGCTGCTTCTGGCTGACCTGAACACAAGCTGGATAAGCTGCAGCA
Source organism: Zootoca vivipara (assembly GCF_965207765.1). NCBI lineage: Eukaryota > Metazoa > Chordata > Lepidosauria > Squamata > Lacertidae > Zootoca > Zootoca vivipara. The sequence goes on along the minus strand of NC_142583.1, from coordinate 49,845,981 downwards.
AATGTAATGGATCCATGAGCAGACAGGTGAAGTGATTTGGTAAACTCCCATCACCCCTCCTTTCCCTGTGTCATGCTGCAACCTTGGTCAGCTAGAAGGCAAAAGACATTGTCAACTCTCACCCAAGTAAACAGAAATGAATAGGTGCACAGCGTGCTTCGGGATTATGAATGGTGAGGCATTTCTAGCCGATACTTCATTTGCCTCCAACAAGCACTTGGCAGGGTTTCTATAATTTGAAGCATGGGGAGAAATAATTTGCAATTGGCTCTGTTGCCACTAAATGCTGGAATCTTAATTCTATTAGGGCTGCAGGATTGAGGTTTAGTAACATAGCAAGTTGTTTTCTTTTTTTTAAAATATTTTTTATTAAACATTTTATAACAAACAAAAAATACCAAAAATACCAAAAATACAAAGAACATCATTACAACAAAAAAACATCAATACAAACAGAAACATAAACATATCATCTTTAATCAACTTTTTAAATCATTGTCTTTTTGGCTTCCCCAACTCCCCACTATCTGATTTTCATTTTGAATATCACTGTAGCAGTTTCTATTTCATCTCTTTTACTTCCTTCATGCTATAATCTCCTTAGTTCCTCTTAATGCAAGTTGTTTTCTACTGAGTCAGACAAGTCTGTCTATGTAGCTAAGTACTGTCTGCACGGACCCATGGAAGCAGTTCTCCAGGGTATCATACTGGAGGCATTCCCAGTCCTGCCTGGTGATGCCAGACTGGCATGCAAAGCAGGTACTCGACTACCAAGCTACAATCCTTCCTAATCCTGGAGAAAAGGGAAACTGGATCCACACACTGCATTTTTGTGGGCATTTAAAGGGTCCTGTTTTTCTTTTACACTCTTTTGGAAGACACTCAGAGTGGCTGGGGCAACCCAACCAGATGGGCGGGCTACCAGTAATAAATTGCTGCTGCTGTTGTTATTTATTTGTTAGCACACATTTCTCTGTGTATGTACATCTTTATATGATGGCTCATTATATAGCCATGTATTTGGTAGAGTTATACAGTTATACTGTAAAGCAAATAAACTCTCTCTAAATTTTCTTCAATTTTTCTTCCCCCCCTCCCCAATAAAACTGCATTGCAAAACAAATGCAAAACAAACTTTGCAAAACAAACACACTGTTTCCATTTATATTGCAAGAAAGCCTGCCCAATGGACCAATCCAGCTCATGTGAGCTGCTGTTTTTCTATAAATTCATGCTGATGACATGCACAGAGTTCAGAGCCACTTACCTTTTGAGTAGCAGAAAAAATGCCTGCAAATAGTCAGTGCTGGGAAGTACATTACTCCACTGCTGTGAGCTGATACTGCTGGGGTCAGAATGGGTAACCTATAATCTGTAACTGCCTCAGACTGCAGTGGTTGTATGGACGCAACCTTCCCCTTCCCCTTCCTTTGCAGCATTATTTCTGTGCAGATGCTGTCCTGTGTAGCCTCAAGAAGTGTACCTGAATTCTACCCTTCCATAAACAGAACACACAAAATCAATGATGCCAGTTTCTAAATCACTTTGATTGGCCAATATAAGAAAGAAATTTGTTGAGGACCGCAGCTGTGCATGGGTTGGGCTACTGTGAAATTGGTAATAAAAAGTCTTTTGACAAGGAGCCAGGCTCTTTGCTAACTAGTGTCCTTCAAAATCAGCTAAATTTAATGTTCTATATTTAAAGCAGTTGTGTCTTTTATCTGTCAATAGTTTTGAAAGAAATTAAAATCCTGCTTATCAGGATGTTACTCAGATAGGTGTACCATTTTTAAAACTGTAAGATGGACAAAATATGGGAACTGCATCAATTAGGCTGCATTATCTCCTTATATCCTGTCAGCAGTTCTGTTTAAGAATTCAGGAACTTGATAGGGATTTGGAACCCAGTACCTCTAGAAGTAATTGCTTAGGTCTGGAATTTACTGGATGCATTTTCAAAGACAAACTTCAGATGCACAGTAAATGGAACCTTTTATATATTAGTGACTTTCCATTACAAGGGCCTTTACTAGTTTATATAGTGTCATGTTATGTGCCAAGGAAACCTGCAGTATTGATAATTGCAGGGATTATGGTCTGCCCTGATCCAGAACTCCAAATATGCTTCAAATTATCCGTGCAAATACTTCCCCCCACTGATGCACCGCAAAGGTGTACTTGTAATGAGCTTCTCCCCCATAGAGATGATTGAGGAGGCATGTTGTGTACATGTAAAGGCTCCCGGGCCTAAAGCAAATCAAGGTATACATGTGTTACTGTTAAGTCTGTATACCACCCTTCATCTGCAGATGTCAGAGCAGTTCACATCATAAAAATGCAACACAAAAACACAAAATAAATGATTAAAAGCAATACCAAAAAACCCCCCAACAAACCAGTAACCCACCCATTCTAAACCCCCTCCCACAAACATATTTCAAAGGGGTATAAGATGTTAATGAGCCAAAGGCCAGGTTGAAGAGGAATGTTTTCACCTGGTGCCTAAGGGTGTATAAGTAAGCCACCCCAAAGATTATATCCCCAACAACAACAACAACAACAACAACAGCTTTTTCTGGGGGTACTCAAGGGTATGCAGTGCCTTCACATTTTTTTCTAGAAGAAAAGCACTGATGATGATGATGATGAATAGTAGTAATAATATTTGTATGTTTCTTCAGCCCACTTAGATAGGAAAGGGCCTCTTCGCCTTCCTGCTCATCCAGCATGGGAGTGCAACTGGTTTGTGGTGGTAGAGTTGTGGATTGCTCCAGGCATCTGCAGCCAGTCTGTTGCGCTTGTGCTTCTCCTCTTCTGTGTCCAGTAGTCTGCTTATGGGTCAAGCAAAGGTGTGGATGAGCCCAAAGACTGGCTCATGTCACCTTTAGAATAGAGTCCTAACTTAGAAGTCGAAACCCTATGCACACTTTCCTGGGAGTAAACTTCACTATATGTTTCTGGACATACTTCTTCTAGGTAAACATGTATAGGACTGCCTTGGTAAACTGTTTGTAGGTTACTGTGTGGTGTGTGAAGCTAATGTCTAGCCAAACATCTGTGATTTGCCACCTGCACATAGAAAAACTGGGTCATGTCCCTGGATTTGTAACCCACCTCAATGCTTAGAGCTGATGGAACAGCACAAAAACCAAAATTCCTTAAAAGTAATTGCATGCCTACTGAAAACACAGTGTCAAAATTAAATTTACCCTGTAGTCTTGACTAATTTGCCTGTATGTTTGGCCTAATTTATTTGCATTTGTTTTGTTCACATTATAATTTAAAATTGTCTTGTCCCTAATTAACATTTCTTAGTTATTGCTAATGATTTAACTGAGCTGTTTATGTTAGCAAACATAGTTGTGTCTTCAAAACTCAGGTAATTGACCTGCAGACTTCAAACAATTTACTGTTGAGTGATCTCATTCATACCAGCAGAATTATCCCCAACCAAATAGCTTAAGTTCTGCAGTGATGGTTTAGTACAGTACTAGGAATCCTGGATATAATCCTGTTTGCTGTAATTTTATTATTATTATTATTATTATTATTATTATTATTATTATTATTTATGGTGCTTCTTACCTGCCCCTCACCCTATTATTCCAGGGTGGGTTATATAAGATAAAATACAATGACTGTAATCTGATGCTGTAATCCATACACAGCAAGCCTTTCAGCAGAAGTTAGTGGGGGGAAGAAACACATTTCTGCTCCAGTTAGCTGTAAGCAAACTCTTATTACTTGCTAAGCAGCAGTTCCCCAGCAGGGGGCTACCAATCACCAGTCATTATCTTGGACAGACACACAAATTCAGTTCTTTTATCTGAAGCAAACTTTCAGACAGAGATGGCTTAGAAGTACTTAGTGTTTGGATCCTGAGTTCCCAAACCCTTGTGTTTTGTGATCAGATAAATCTATTTGACAACAACAACAAATCATAAACATGATACCTGGATAACTACCGGTAGATTGGTTAGAGCATGGTGCTGATAACTCCAAGGTTGCAGGTTCAATCTCCGTATGGGACAAGCTGCATATTCCTGCATTGCAGGGGGTTGGACTAGATGATCCTCAGGATCCCTTCCAACTCTACAATTCTATGATATGTGCAAACTAACACCTAACTATACTAACAATAACAGAACCATACACAAACATATTTAATATAAAGAATTACAGAGGTGCAGTTACATATAGATAATATTTTAAGATGAGTGATTAATCTTTATCTTTGCCTTTCATTTAAAAAAGGAGCCAGAACAATTTCCTCCTTCGATTTTTGTCTCACAGTGTTTGGGATGATGCATTATGAGACAGGACTGTTGTAGGTTCCCCCTCACCCCTCCCTCCAGAAAGCAACCATGTGTATCTTTCTTTTGCCAATTATGTGGTCTGTTGCTGCCCTTCGGTTATACTGAAGGGCACAGATAACACTTCAAAATTTCCACTCACTAGACTAGAGCCTGCCAGATTCCCATGTAAGCGCTGTCCTTGGTGCTGGCTTCTTCAAAGCATTTGGGAAGAGAGTGAACTATTCCACTACAGTAGGTGTGAATGCTACAAATGGCAATCAGGAACGTGTGCATTTTGAATTTGGGGGTGGAATCACAATTCAGTGAAGATGTAATAATTAAGGGAATATTTGAAACTAATTGACCCCTGCCCAGAATCTGGCAGGCAGAAGACTTAAATTACATTTTAGCATTCCCACTCAAGAAACTGAACTATAGTGCCGGCCATCTGCATTTGTGGAAGAAGAAGAAGAAGAAGAAGAAGAAGAAGAAGAAGAAGAAGAAGAAGAAGAAGAAGAAGAAGAAAGCAAATTCTCTTATCACTGAAGATTCGTGATCTGTTCAGAGGCACAAGAAACAGTGCCAAGACCAAATACTGATTGATTTGTTAATTGTAATTGGAGTTCTTCAGGCCTTTTCTAACCAGTGAGATTTGAAATATAACCAGTTTCATTGGTCTGACAAGCGGTTGCACCTGATTGTTAGGGTGGATTTTGCAGTGTGGATTTGATGCTAGTTAAATTCATGGGTTTTCAGTTTTTGGTTTTCTTCACTGCGATAACAAGACACTGGAAAGCATGTGATGTGCCTTGCATGGAAAGTCACTCTAGACTCAAATCTCGCCAATGATCTGAATGAAGCAGTCAGGGTTCTGACTTTTCCCACAGATTCAGTAATTACAGTCACTGTAATTCTCCAACTGCTTGACTTTACCCTCGAAGGGGCTCTCTTCTACTGTCTCGAGATAGACAGGTGCCAACATCAATATCATTATATAGCAGAATATCTGGTAGAATGGGTGTACTAGTTGGGTATCTAATTTGGCTAAAATAGTTGGTAAAGTCTAAACAGTTAGTGGACACCCACCCAACCGCACCCATATATGTGTATGGTATATGCAATTATAAGGTTCAGTAGTATTGAATAGGTTAACTTCCAGTTGCCAATCAGGCTATGTTGTAGATCTTGCCTTGCTGAGGAGGGAGTTTGAGTCTGCCATTACTTCCTGTCCTCTCCTTCAGAACAAACAAATACATATATGGATTCATAAGTCTTTATCTTATATTTGTCTAAGAGACTGAGCTGTGAATCAGAAAATCTTTGGTTCATATCTGCCTGTACCATGAATTTCCCAGATGACCCCAACCAAGCCTCAGTCTCTCCCATCAGAAGTGTCAAAGAAATGGGGAATAGTGGCATGCCATTCATATGGCACTTAATAGTGTTTAAAACACTTTAGCATTATTATTGTAAGGATCAGTGAGGTAATGTAAACCCCTTGGACATTCTAATGTGTTATAGAAAGGCTGTTGTTACATTTTAGTATGGTAGTGTTGAACGATATTCAACACTAGGTCTCTTCCAACTCTATGATTCTATGATATTGAGAGGTATCATTGGATAAATTGATTCAGAGAGCAGTGCATCTTGGTAGACATTCTTGTTAACAGATGTTGTTCTAAAGTAGAACTTTTAATTAGCTTTTTGTTTGCTCTACTCCTCAACCCCTCTATCCCTTTCTAATTTCAGTTGCAGGATTGGAGTGATTCATTACTGAGTGACTTTGAGAGCTGGTGTAGGGTAAAATGGCTGAGAGACTGAGCTGTGAATCAGGAAGGCCTTGATTAATATATTGCCTTTTCCATAAACATAAGTAGTCTTGGTCAAGGCACTCTCTTACCTCAATTTCCCCCATCTTCAATACAAGGGCTAATAGTGCTGATTTACCTTGTTTATTTAAAGCATTTATAAGTCACTCTTCATTAAAAATAGATCAGGGTGGTATGCAATCCTTACAGCATTGCTGCATGGATTCCAACTAGGTAATGCACATGAAACACTTTGAATGCTTCAAAGTGCTGTATAAATATTAAGTAATTGTTATTGTTATATGTGATGCTGACTTCATGCTGCAATTATTGCATGCCACTGATTATCAGTTGTTGGGAATCGTGAGCAGGAAAGTACTATTTGCACTTGTCTCATTCATGGACTTCAAATATACATCTGGTTGACCACTGTTAGAACAGAATTCTGTGCAAGATAAGCCTTGGCCTGATCCAGACGTCCTCTTCTTGTGTTCTTATTGCTATGCCATTTCTCATTTGTACCTAGCACTCTGTAGCTAAAAGCTCTTTACTATAGGCCCAGTGGGTGAGGTCCATTTTATTTATCTCTCCCATAGTCTCTCCTCTCCCCCATTCTGTAGCTGCTTGCCTTAGAAGCAGAAAGGACGTGTCAGCCGTGTAAACAGAGGATGCTGTACACTGTGAGCCTAGAACCAGAGAGCAACCCCGGAGGAATCCTGTTGCATTTCATTTTCTGATTCCACAGTCAGTTGCATCAAACTTGTATCAGAAGCGACATAATTTTTCCCTGTGTTCTGTTCTTTCAGGCTCGTTGTTCATCTGCTTCTCCTCCCACTCAACTCCTACATACCATTTGTAGCAGAGCTACAGCTCCACAGTACACACACTCCAGTGGAAAAAATAGCCAGAAGGGGATGGGGTATCCTGCTACATAGGGCTAACTCGGTTTTTATTGAACGGAATGTTGAACATCAAACCTTTTGACTGATGACTGCAGAAGGACTTCATCTCCTTAGGATCAATAAAATGCTGCATACGTTGGGCAGTGATTGACCACTTCAAGCTATACTTAGACCAACCATCCTATTATTTTTACCATAATATTTATTTGCTCTAGACCACTTTAAGATCAATATCATGAAGGGCTTGGCCTTTGTTGATGACTTTTGCTTTCACCTGGTTGACTTGTGCTGTTTAGCTATAGCTTGTTAAAAATAAATAAATCCTGCTGCACTCATAATTAGGGGGTACAGTATATATATGGTATGTATGCATAACTCACACACGGCTGAGTGTGTTTAGGTGTGTCTACATAGTACTGGGTTAGTATTAAAACAAGAATTGCTGAAATGCCAAACTAGCACAGCCTTCCAAAAGGAAGTTCATGTTGCAAGATGTCTTGCACTGTGTTCACCTGTATGGACAGTGGCACACATTGATTTAATTATTTCCCTGATATCTGGGACCAATGAGCAAAGTTAAGAACATAATAATTGCCTTGCAGGATCAGATCTGCATCAAGGCTAACACTTTTTCCCATTTCAGGCTGAATCTTAGACCAGGATTTTAAGACCTGGAGCAGGAAGTGCAATTGCACCTGCCCTAAACTCACATTGAGAATGGAAAGTAGATGTTTTTAAAGCCTAATCAGTTTCATCATGGATTTAGTGATGGTCACATGTAATGCTGAGAGTAGGAAGAAGACATGTGTGCAAGAGAGTGAGCTGCAAACCCATTGCCAGCTCCCTCTCCCCGTTCCTTGGTTTTAGTTGTCGGTGTGAACTACTTATCTGTCTTAAGTAGAGCTGGTTTACCTGTTAACTCTAAGCCAAACTATGACTTTGTGTGAATATGTAAGCTCTTGGAGGCAAGATTGCAGCTGCTCTGCTTCTTCTTTGGTGCTGCTGCAGTCTTGTAAGCTAAGCTGTGGTTTGACTTCGTGTTCAGACCTGGGATCATGGATTGTCTTGCTCCAGACAAACCACAAGCTGTATCCACATTTTGCTCTTGGATTTGCAGCTCATGTATACCAGAAGGAGCGCCTCCGCCCCCATTGTCCGGATACTGAGATCCAGCTTCAAGGGCCTTCTAGTGGTTCCCTCATTGTGAACCAAGGAGGGCCTTCTTGGTAGTGGTGCCCGCCCTGTGTAACACCCTCCTGTCAAGTGTCAAGGAAATAAACAACTATCTGACTTTTATACTACATCTGAAGGCAGCCCTGTATGAGGAAAGCTGCAATGTGTGGCATTTTACTGTGGTTTTATAATTTGCTGGAAGCTGCACAGAGTAGCTAGGGTAAACCAGTCAGATTTGTGGCATATACTGTAAAGTATTATTATTATTATTATTATTATTATTCATGTGGTGTGGCATAAGTCATGAAGAGAAGCAGGCACTGGGAAGGAAAGCCTTGTGAAAACTCTAAAATATACCCTGATTGCTGGTTGTGTCTTTTAGGAGAAGGTAGTAGCACACTGTGCCAACTCTCCTTCCCACTGGAAAGGATTTGCCTTCCTGTGTAGAAGCTTTTCAGTGCTTGCACTATCTCATCTTCTGCTTGACATTCTTGCAAAAGAACACCCCACAGAATTACTCCCTCCCTTTGATCAACAGGGGGAGGAATGAGAAAATAGTGAATGTGGCCTTCGGTTCAGCGACCTCCAGTTTAGTTACATGACTTATTTGGGAAAGAAAGATTAGGAAAGGGAAGCTTGTAATAAACTATTCTAGTATTGACTGGGTAGGTGCTGATGCACCCATTAATGTGATTAGGAAGAGAATAATCAGTATGTAATATATCTTTTGTATCTGGTGGTATATTGGGAATAGTCATAGTTACCTTCCACATTAAAAAAGAGTAACCATGTAGAACATAAGCAGTGAGTATGAAATACCCCCAATGAGTTGCAAAGCTAATGACAATGTGAGATTTGCTGCATGGGTTTGAACAAAACAGTAAATTACAACAAATATTACATTTGAAATGCTTTCCCTGACTCTGTGCTGGAAAATAAAATGCATGGAAGCCATTGGGGGGGGGGCGGGGCGGGGAATGAAATACTTATATTGAGGAAGTGCTCTAGTGTTGATCTTCACTTGCACCATTGTACCAGCTATAATATTTGGATAGGTGCTTCATTTGGACAAAAAGATTCCTGCATTGCATGGGTTTGGAATAGATGACCCATGTGGTCCTTTCCAACTCTGCAATGCTATCAATCTATGTAGTTAAGAGAGTTTAGTATGGAGAAAGAAGAAAGGAACAAAAACCTCCTATTTATAATGAAGGACCAGCTCTCCAAATATTACAGCTGATACAATGGTTCAATTAGAGATCAACATAATTCACTAGTGGACTTCCTCAATGTATGTGTTTCTTTTTCTCCTCGTGGCTCCCATATATGTTATTTTCCAGGCACAGAGGTCATCTGTACAATTCTACAAGATAATAGCAAACTGTTGTGAAGTCTGAAGTTTTCTTAATTTGCCACTCAAGCTTGGACTGGAAGATTTCCAGCTCAAGCAGTCTCAAACTACCAGATTATCTTAACATTGGCATCCTGCAGAGATTTTAGTAGTCTGCAGAGTGAATTTTCTGAGATGCAACAGCTGTAGCAAAATATAATGCAGAGATTAATATTTTTTTTCTGAAGGATTGGAGAGTTTCGAAAAGGGGGATTTGTATAGCAAGGAAAGAAAGGAAGTATATGGGGGATGGAATTTTCTAATGAGGGGAGGGAACCCTCTGTTGCCTAATCACTGATTTGTTGTGTAATGATGTAAAGATGTACTAAATGAGCATTTGGATGTCCCATAATCTCATGTGAAATCAACAAAGAGTCTTATGGGACCTTAAAGACTAAGAATTCTTTTTATGTCATAAGTGTCTGTTGACTGTAGTCCACTTTACATGGCAATTTTTTTTTGTGTGTGTGTGTGTGTGTGTGTATGTATGTATATATATATACACACACACACACACACACACACACACACACACACACACACACACACACAGAGTGTGTAGAGAAGAAAATGAGAGTCAAATAACAAGGAAATGTCAAAATTTCCACCTGACAATTCAATTAAATTTTAAATGTGTGCAAAATAAATACGGTGGCCATTCACACTAGCAGTAATTGGTGATAAACAAAAGAGCGGCTTTGAAATACCGCCCCTGGGATGGCAATAAAATATTTCCAGACTAGGAGAAATAAAAATGTATTCCTTTCAGATTTGCATAACATACTCTTTCACAAGGATATTGCTGTACCTTGCAGAGACTTGTTTGCTCCTTTACTCATAGAATCATATAATTGTAGACTTGGAAGGAACCCTAAGAGTCATTTAGTCCAACCCCCTGCAATGGCCATCTGTCTTAAAAACCTCCAAGGAAGGAGAGTCCGCCACCTTCTGAGGGAGTCCGTTTCACTGTGGAACAGCCCTTACAGTCAGAAAGTCCTTCCAGATGTTTAGTCAGAATCTCCTTTCTTGTAACTTGAATCCATTGGTTTGGGTCCTAGACTCTGGAGCAGTAAAACACAAGCTTCCTCCATCTTTCATGTGACAGCCCCTGAGGTATTTGAAGATGGTCATAATATTTCCTCTCAGTCTCTTCTTTATCATGCTAAACATACCCAACTGTTCCTCATAAGGCTTTGTTTCCAGACGCTTGATTCTTGGTTTTCCCCCTTTGCATATGTTCCAACTTGTCAATAGCCTTCTGAAATTGTGGTGCCAAGAACTGGACACAATACTCCAGGTGTGGTCTGACCAAGGCATACTAGAACAGGACTATGACCTCCCTTGATTGGGACATTATAATTCTGTTGATGCAGCCTAGAATAGTATTATCATTTTTGGGTGCTGCATTACACTGTTGAATCAAGTTAAGGTTGTGGTCTACTAAGACCTCTAGATCCTTTGCACACGTACTACTGTCAAACCAGGTGCCCCCCATCTTATATTGGTGCAGCTGGTTCTTCCTGCCTAAGTATAGAACCTCCCATTTGTCCCTGTTGAAATTCATTTTGTTAATTTGGGATCAGTTCTTCAATCTGCTGAGCTCATCCTAAGTCCTGATTCTGTCTTCTATGGCATTGGCTACCTCTGCCAGTTTGGTGTCATCTGCAAATTTGATGAGCATTCCCTCAATACTTTCATCTAAGTCATTTATAAAGATGTTGAACAACAGGACAGAATCCTGTGGCACCCCACTTGCCACTTTTTTACAGGATGAAGAGGAACATTTAGTGAGCAACCTTTGGATTTGGTCAGTCAATCAGCTACAAATCCACCTAATGGTTACCTCGTCCAGCCCATGTTTTACCAGACTCTCTGCAAGAGTATCATGGGGGACTTTGTCATAAGCCTTGCTGAAATCAAGATGCACTACATCCACAGCATTCCCCTAGTCCACCAAGCGTCTTCTGCTTGCTTTACTTACTCCAGTGGAAGGCTTTTCCTTAGCCTTTTGCATTACTTAAAGGTAAAGGTAAAGGGACCCCTGACCATTAGGTCCAGTCGTGACCGACTCTGGGGTTGCGCGCTCATCTCGCATTATTGGCCGAGGGAGCCGGCGTATAGCTTCCAGGTCATGTGGCCAGCATGACAAAGCCGCTTCTGGCAAACCAGAGCAGCACATGGAAACGCCATTTACCTTCCCGCTGTAGCGGTTCCTATTTATCTACTTGCATTTTGACGTGCTTTCGAACTGCTAGGTTGGCAGGAGCTGGGACCAAGCAACGGGAGCTCACCCCGTCACAGGGATTCGAACCGCCGACCTTCTGATCAGCAAGCCCTAGGCTCAGTGGTTTAACCACAGCGCCACCTGGGTCCCTTACTTGGTGGCCATCAAATATTTGTGCTTACCACATGCCCTGCTCTCTTAGCAGTGGGAGGGGCAGGAATGTCATACTGTGCTCAAGAGTCAGGATGGCTTGAGGTGAGAATCCTTTTACCTTTTACCTTCACAGTTGTGAGCTGGGAAGATTGGTGCCGGTGGGGGTAGCCTTCATCCATCTTTTGCAGAGTCTCAGAGACACTTGAAAAGCAGTGAGAAGTCCAGATGTCTCAAAGGCTTATTGTGGCACCAAGCAGATCCCCTTCCCTTCCCCCAAATCTTGAGCATGTCAGGGTTTCTCCTTGATGCTGCCTTCACCTATTCAGGTGTGATGTAAACATGAAAAGTGGGTGCAGGGTGTATACATCATCCCTATGCATGCTGGTCCCCAACACTTGTGACTTTCCCACATTGAGTAGGAGGGTCTGTATGGGGCTTCTAAGTGTCTTCATAATTCAGGATCACATAAAGGCTCTTAAGCTCATTTAGTGAGCATGATACGAAGCACCCTTTAGGCATGTCCACTCAATGCAGACAAGTCAGGGGTGGAGCATGTGGGGACCAGTGTTTGCAGGTACATTTAGAATGTGGCGTGCCCACCCCCAAAACCTCTGTTTACATAGTTTTAAATGTATTTTTAGTATTTTGTTGGAAGCCGCCCAGAGTGGCTGGGGAAACCCAGCCAGATGGGAGGGGTATAAATAATAAATTATTATTATTGTGTACTATTACATTCCTTGCCTTTGACTGTGTCGACCACAGCAAACTATGGCAAGTTCTTAAAGAAATGGGAGTGCCTGATCACCTCATCTGTCTCCTGAGAAATCTCTATGTGGGACAAGAAGCTACAGTTAGAACTGGATATGGAACAACTGATTGGTTCAAAATTGGGAAAGGAGTACGACAAGGTTGTATATTGTCTCCCTGCTTATTTAACTTATATGCAGAATTCATCATGCGAAAGGCTGGACTAGATGAATCCCAAGCCGGAATTAAGATTGCCGGAAGAAATATCAACATCCTCAGATATGCAGATGACACAACCTTGATGGCAGAAAGCGAGGAGGAATTAAAGAACCTTTTAATGAGGGTGAAAGAGGAGAGCACAAAATATGGTCTGAAGCTCAACATCAAAAAAACCAAGATCATGGCCACTGGTCCCATCACCTCCTGGCAAATAGAAGGGGAAGAAATGGAGGCAGTGAGAGATTTTGCTTTCTTGGGCTCCTTGATCACTGCAGATGGTGACAGCAGTCACGAAATTAAAAGACGCCTGCTTCTTGGGAGAAAAGCAATGACAAACCTAGACAGCATCTTAAAAAGCAGAGACATCACCTTGCCTACAAAGGTCCGTATAGTTAAAGCTATGGTTTTCCCAGTAGTGATATATGGAAGTGAGAGCTGGACCATAAAGAAGGCTGATCGCCGAAGAATTGATGCTTTTGAATTATGGTGCTGGAGGAGACTCTTGAGAGTCCCATGGACTGCAAGAAGATCAAACCTATCCATTCTTAAGGAAATCAGCCCTGAGTGCTCCCTGGAAGGACAGATCGTGAAGCTGAGGCTCCAATACTTTGGCCACCTCATGAGAAGAGAAGAATCCTTGGAAAAGACCCTGATGTTGGGAAAGATTGAGGGCACTAGGAGAAGGGGACGACAGAGGACAAGATGGTTGGACAGTTTTCTCGAAGCTACGAACATGAGTTTGACCAAACTGCGGGAGGTAGTGCAAGATAGGAGTGCCTGGCGTGCTATGGTCCATGGGGTCACAAAGAGTCGGACACGACTAAACGACTAAACAACAACAAATTACATTCCTTAGCACAGGTTAAGTGATGCACTCGCTAGTGGAAGCTGGTGAGTTTGTTTGTTACCCAGTGGAACTTCCATTCACTTCCCTTGGAACACTTTCCTAATGTCTAGATCTCTTTAGTAATAGGCTGTCTTTTGTGCCTTGCTGATGCTGAAATGCAGACACTGGGCCTGAGAAGAGCTCTTCTGTAGCATTTCAGCCATTGCAGTACAGCCAAGTTAGGGCCCTTTAATCGAAGAGTTTTTGGAAATACCCATTACCTTACGCTTTGGACAATGTTGTGCTAAAAATAGACGAATGCATGATTCCTCACTTGGATTAGGGTAAGGACAGTTTATGTGCATTGCTTACTTGCTCAATTATGGGCTGAGAGAGACTTCTGGTTTTGCTGTGGCTTTTCAAGCTCGTTGTTTTACGTGTGTCTTGAAAGGGGTAGCTGTGCCGATTTCAATCAATCATTGTTATAATGAATGCATTTGCAGGAGCAAATACTTCCTAGGTAGGCGGGGCTGGTGTTTTGCAAGGATAGGCTGTTGGGATATGTAATCTGTGGGATGTGCAAGCTGTGGGATATGCAGTCAGGGGATGATAGACCCCACCCCATCTGCCCCTAATATAAAAGATAATAAAAGATCATCTGAAATGTTCTGGGAGGGGATAATTCCCTCCCCCTCTTTCGTAATTAAAAAGATGCACTCTCTGTTTTCATTTCTCATACTCCAATAATCATCCTGTTTTGGTTTGTTTTTTTATTCCTAATGTAAGCACTTCACAAATCAGATAGCCTTTAAGTAATGCATACTGCAGACTAAGATATTCTACATTTTATTACCCTTCCCCCACAGAATTCAGCTGGCTGGGACAGGCTGAGCCCAGATTATGCTGTGTGTTTTCCTTGCTGAAGTCCACCCTCAGAGCAGCATTGGGATCGCCTCTTAATGCAGCTCTCCTAATGCAGCCTCACGTGGACTCTAAAAAAATGACACAATGAGGACCTGACTATTCCCAGCTTCTTCCCTTCTCTCTCTCTCCCTCTCTCAGCTCACTCAGCCATGTATTTAGCTAGGAAGTCGCTACCTGCAGACTGAACAGGCTGCAGCCGGTCTGTTCTGAACATAGCAACGTTTCCTCCTTATCCTCGCAATTCCTTTGTTTTTGGGTGGAGAAAGGCGGCAGGGTGGGGGAGAGAGAGAGAGAGAATAACTGCATTTAATAAGCAAGAGAAGGGAAGACTGGAATGGAGAGATGTGAGGAGAACAGAGCATATCATGTGCTTTTTAGCAGAGGCAGTTGCAGCGGCAAGTCATTAAGCCAGACTGCACCATTTTCTTCCCACCCTGTAACGAGGTGATGCTGGGAGCTGCAAGGAGCTGTCCACCCCTACCTACCCACTTCTAAGGATTGTACAGAGGTGGCTCCATCCTGGCTATCTATGCAGCATATGCAGCCCGTCTGGAAGAATCCCAAGAGACCTTTCCAGCTGGTGGAATTTGTGCATAGGATGAATTTTCTTCAGCTGTCACAGGAAATCTAAAGTGCTTCCTGCTTTTCTGTGAGGCTTCTTCTCCATAGCTCACTGTGTGCATGTTCCTTCCTACATGTGTGGGGGGGGGGAGCAAGGGGGAGACTTAAAAATCAGGATATGCCAATCTTGTGCTGAATTATGGATGCTGCAGAGGCTGGATCACAGCTGTGACCTATCAGAGGGTGCCTGAGGAGGAGGGAGAAAGAGGAAGAGGATTGCCCTGTGGATTTCTGCCTTCCAGCATCACCTCCTCTGTGCCCTTGCGAGATAAACAAATCGCCTGGATCTCAGTGTGGTGGGAACCGACTCCTCTGAGCAGGTGCTCCCCTCTGCAAAATGGCTCACGCCGCTGCTTCTATTAAAAAAGTTCGGGAGGCTGAACTCGATGAAAGGGAGAAGGAGAAAGAGAAGGAGAGAAAAAGGCAAAGGAAAATCTCTAGGGAAAATCGGAAGCGCAAGGTATGAGCAAACATACCCCACCATCACTCCCCCCCCCAATATATATAGGACACGTACACAGGTGTCCCCTGCAAGCTATGCAGCAATGTCTCCCTTTCCACTTTCCATTCCAAAATTTTGCATCCCCTACCCCGCCATACATGTTTTGCTTACTGCAGTGAGAGCAAATAAAATAATTCCTAGCCACATGGGTGCAGGCATATGAAGATGGCCAGTGGCACTTCTTTTGGTTTTCTTCTTTTATCTTCAAAGCTCCCAGGCTCTGTTTTGATCACCCAGGAGCCAGGTGTTTTGTGCCTCCAGCTGTTTTGAAACTGTTTACTGGCAGAGAATACTGCAATTTTGTGCTGCACTTAATCAAGATAGGTTTTGAGGTCGGAGACATTATTCCCTTCCCCCTCTATTTCCATTCTTTGCTGTCAGGTTATTAGCATGCAGTTTTACATGAAATCCAAATGCTGTCAACAGAAAAATCTGTTCTGTTGCTTACCGTAGGCATCAAGTATGGGTCCTTTGCACCTCTATTAACAGGCACTTCACTCTGTTCATATTACAGTATTGTTATGCGATTCATCCTGTAAACTGCAGAAGCTTTGTGTGTTTTTAATTAACTTAGGTTGTCTCCTTCTCCACTTTTCAATACTGACAACCATTCCCCAGCCATTCTTTTCTGAAGTATTTGTAATATTGCAACTGTTTCTGAGATGTGTTTCGGATATGGGAAGCTAGTGACAGCTAAAACACCCTTTCCATCCCAATGCTTGTTGCTTATTTTGTCAGGGAAAATGATTTTCTATAAATTGGAAGAGAATATAACAACAATAGTGGTATTGTTGGATATTGTGGAGACCTGCATTGAGGTTATATTCTTCGCAACTCAGAACCACTCATATATTTTAGGGCCACCTCCCACTTGGCATTTGCCTCTGAAGATATAGAGGTGTGACTTTTTGTTTAAATGTACACTGTCAGAGGTGGAGATCATGAGGGTGTTTACTTAGTAAACAGAAAGAGGGCCTTCTTGGTAGTGGCACCCACCCTGTGAAATGCCCTGTTATCAGATGTCAAGGAGATGAGTAACCATATAACCTTTAGAATACATCTGAAGGCAGCCCTATGTAGGGAAGCTTTTTAATGTTGATTTTTAAATTATGTCTTTATATATGTTGGAAGCTGCCCAGAGTGGCTGGGGCAACCCAGTAAAATGGGTGGGGTACAAATAAAGTGTTGTTGTTGTTGTTGTTGTTGTTGTTGTTGTTGTTGCTGCTGTTAGTGCATGAACACAAACCCTTCATCAGCTGAGTTTTCTCAAGTCTTGCTTAAAGAAGCAGATGTACAATATTCACATTTAATGGGATATGTTAATGTGTGTCCAAAGGACACCTAGGTAGGGAAGCAGCCATTGGTATACAGTACAGGAAATGCTTCCTTATTTGCTACATTTTAACTCATCTGCAGTGCTACTTTGTCTTCTGTGCCTATATAAATTGTCTGCTGTTACCCTGTTTCTCCGAAAATAAGCTGTAGCCATAAAATAAGCCGTAGCAGGATTTTTAAGCATTCAAGGAATATAAGCCATACCCCTAAAATAAGACACAGTAATAGGCGCAGCAGCACTGCCGGCCACAGCAGGAGAAGGAGGGGGAAAAAAAGACATCCCCTGAAAATAAGCCATAGTGGTTTTTTTGAGAAAAATAAATATAAGACGGTGTCTTATTTTCGGAGAAACACGGTATATGCTCCAGGTGGTAATTGCCTCTTTCTCCTTCCTTCCTTCCTTCCTTCCTTCCTTCCTTCACACACACACACACACACACACATTCCTTCCTGCGGCCTATGTTGTTGTGCTAATATCACACAGGCATAGGTCCAGCCATACTACATTTTAAAATGTAGATATGTTTAGAAAATTGCCGAAATTGCCATTCCTGCTGTTTGTTTTTCTCCCCCTCTTCAGTATATTTATGGAATGCATTTAATTCCCACCCCTTGCTATTGTGGAATGAATTATTCAGTCTGAATTCATACACACACACACACACACACACACACCAGTACACATACACCAGTACACACACACACACACACACACACACACACACACACACACACACGGCTGGATACCTATGGGATGCCTGATGTGATCTGTCTGACTTCTTGAAGGCTTTGTTTGCTATGTTCATTAAGTTGCATTAGAATTCTCTTTATCAGGACATGAATGCCATTTCCCATATAGGCAGCACTGGGATGTGTAGCTGATGAAGGCGGATTGCGATTACTACCCTAATCCTCTAAATGGAACACTACAGCATAAGCCAGCCCTTTGATTATATGTTTGATCATTTTCTTATAAAACATATAGTATATTTTACTGCTATGTATAGTATATAAATATGATTTACCAACTCATCTGTGTATGTAGAAGGCTGCTTTGCACTGAACTGATTTTGGAGAGCTCTCTCTGATTTTCTCTGTTTTAAACCAGAATGTTGAGGCTCTTTAATTAAAGTTGAATATAATTAAACCAGTCCCTTCTGGCATCTCTTTTGCACAAACTGCTGCATGACCTTGATTAGAACCAGGCAGACTTAGAGGAGTCCACATGTTAGAAATATGTTGGCCACAGAGGATGGGGAGATCAGCATGTTCCCCAGAAGCAATAATAGGTCAGTGCTCAGCATATATCAGGGAATTACTATGCTTCTATTTGCTTTGTTCCGTTTAATATTCAGCAGCCAGCCTCACTGTGTCTGCCTTTTACTGCAGCTGCACATTCACTGTTACATAAATAGCCCCCTCAGTCACACAGCAAACTTGCTTTCTAACAGGAATGGGTGTGGTTTAAGCATGTTGCCCTTTACCTGTAGAAATATAAATCTGTGTGCATGGCAAAGGATGAGATAGCATGATGCTGTGTAATGTGAAGTGATGAGCATATCTGGAATGTACACAGACCCTTCTTGGCAGTCATAAACAATTTTGGGTAGACAAAAGGCCTGAGTACCTTTCAGGATTAGGATGACAAAGGCAAATTATAGGCTGTGCACATAGCACCAGTTTAAATGCAGCTAGGTCCTTTTTCACCTCAATTCAGATTGAATCTGGCTTGAGGGGAAACATATCAAAATGCCTAAGAAACAAACCAGCTGTGCACAAAGCAATGGCTTGATTGGTTCTCTTTACTTTAGGGGAAAGCGTAAGCCCTATGTATTAATGTTTCCTCAAGTTTGTATGTGTGAGACTCTGACAAGGGTCTGTGCATTTTCAACAGGTCCAATCTGGCTTGCTCTTTTTTCTTATCAGGTTCCAAAGAGTCAAGGATTATGGTTTCCAAAAGTGTGATTCACAATGCCCCTGTGATTGTGATGTTGCATCTTCCTATGGGCTCTGTTATCTCATAGTGAACATGAGTGGGGAGAACGTGTCTGTAGGAGCAAAAATGTGGGAAGGTGGTAGCCTATTGAGTAGAAGGGCAACTGGGAAGTTGTGCATGTTTGAGTAGGAACCAAGAAGGTGAGGGAGAAGCAGTATATGGAATAAAAGAACTATTCTAGGTTAGGGCGATGAAAGGAAGATCAAGTAAGTTTATAACAGGATGCAGGGATTTTTTGTTTAATTTTAATTTTAGATTTTCTTTTAAAAGGGGGGGGGAGATAAACATAAGATCTAACCCCCTCCCCCATAAAATTACTTCCAAATACTGATACAGCAATGAAGAGTATTGCATATCAGTGAAAACTATGCTTAGAAATAACTGGATATGGTTTTATAAAGGCATATCTATGAGCTGAAGGGTTTTTTGGTTGTTGATAGGAAGCCACTCAGAAAGGTCTCTATCCCTAAGAGTCTCTGCTTTCTATTGGCTGAGCAGCCATAGCAAGTCATCCAGATTCTAGAGAAAGGTTGGACATTGAAAGGATATAGACATACAGTAGATGGGGCACCTAGGAAAAGACGGTTGGAACATGGAGAAGTCTAGAAGAATCAGATGAGTGTGATCAGATGCTTCTTCAAAGACACACAAAAAAGCTTGATATTAGGAAGACATGTTCTAGCCTTTCCTTGGCATGCTAACTTTTTGCATGCAAGTTGTTATTTTTATGGAGGAGTGAGCATTCAGCCATGTTAGCTCCTCTAGCCTGCAGCCTGAAGTGGTGCAGCCCAGACATAGATTTACCATCTCAAAGAGAACTACAGGCTCGTGCAGGCAGGGGCGTCACAATGGGGTGGGTATGGGGGCGGTACGCCCCAGGTTCCACTCTGGGGGGTGTGCCACTTGGTGCCCCCACCCCCGCGACTCCCAAGCCGAGCCTCCAGCTTCCCGGTAAAAAGTCCGCACCAAGGCGCCAATGATGCATGTGACATTACGTAGCGATGCCGTGCCCCCCTGTTTGCATGGCAATTTGCCGCCCCGGGTGTCGCGGCGCCTCGCTACGCCCCTGCGTGCAGGGGGGCAGGGCAGCCAAGTACACTTGCCCCGTTTCTCTGAGGGCTAAGTTGGCTGGGGACCCCCCCGCTAAGGACATACTGCCTTTTCGTTTGAGTTTATTACCTTATCCGAACAAGTCTCCCACCCCGGGCCTCAGACAAGCTCCGAGGCACCTATATGAGGCATCTTTCATTTTCTTTTCATTCTTCTGCACCATCCCATGTTCCGACCCTCCTCTGAAGTAGAGTTCAGAATCAATTAGGAAATTAGGCTTGAGTTGAGAGTGAATCTGAGAGTCTTAATTTGCCTCGGTGTGCAAGAGGGCGTAACTAGATATGATGAGACAGCTAGTCCCAGTGAAAGCAGTTTGAAAAGATGTTTAAAATTCACCAGCAGAAAACAAGCGACTGCAGGGAAAGTGCATGTTGGATAAAATGCAGCCATTGGTTTTCATTTTAGTTTTGGTGGAAATGGACCCTGCTCATATCTGGATACTCCATTTCACTGGGTGAAGTAATTAATAACTTGTTTCAGAGAGAGAGAGGGAATGGGAGAGAATAGGCAGTGAGAAGAGAGTATGCATGGCAGGAGCTGCAGACTTGAGTACATCTACTTACAGTACATATTGATTGCCAAATCTTTTGTTACATATTAATATGGGTAGCTCTAAAGTACAAAAGGAACCCTGTGTGTGTGTGTGTACACACATATAAATATATAACATACACATACATACATGCACACACACACACACACACACACAATTATTCACCTCTAACATTTAAAAATATGCTTTGTGTCCACAACTGTGTTTTGAGCGCAGGCACTGCAGGATTTTTAAATCTTCATTTGTCAGAATAACAGCATGTTTCACTCACCTTGTGATAAAGCTCTACCTCAGTCGCTCATCTTAGAGATCAAATCAGTTTGCTATATCACCACAAATCTTTTAAAGGATTTCTGCAAATCATGAAGACAATGTCTTGGTACCTGTGGGGAGCTGTTCTACATGAACTGCTTGTTAAACGGAGGCAGCCTCTACAGCATGGGCAGCTGTTATGATGCCTTCCAGATGTTGCTGAACCATCATTCCTGACCATTGGTCATGATTGCTGGGGCTGATGGGAGCGGAAATTTGTGCTGGAGGATTTCAGTCGTCTAATTCCTTAGTTTGAACTGTATGCTGTTTGAAGAAGTCTATAAGAGGGCCCAAACAGACCCATAAATACTTAGGAAAATATTTGAGCTTTCAAAATCAGACTTTCTTCTCAGGAATAAATAATTACATTTGGTTATCTTCATTTTCAAAGAATGTTTTTGACCACTGTCCTAAATCTGAACTATAAATTCTCAACTCCTTTCAGATGCAGATGAATGTGAAAACTTTTTTTCTTCAAAAAACACATTTCCATATCAAAACCATGTATGCTCACTTCCAGAGTAGATTAAATGTTTGCTGCTAATATATAATCCTATGATAACTATGTTTGTGACCCAGATGTAGATGAAATAACATCTGCCTTTCAAGGGAACCAGCTTAGTTTTTTTTTATTTTTTGTTACTTTCATTTTTTTAGGAAAGTGGAAAAGGTTGGCAACAGTGCTTAGAATATGTGAAAGGGGCATAAGTACTAAACATCTCTGGCAGTAAAGTCTGTATATCTACATATTTCGAAAGTTAGGAATGTTTCGAAAACTGATGAACAAGATAATGGGAGGTCAACAGTAGGTAAAGTCAGAGTCAGTGATGGGCAGGCAATGGCAGGCAGAGCCAACTAATTCTAGTTTCCCCCCTATCCTCCTTCCTACAAGAGCAACATTGGGACCTAGGAAGAGGAAGCCGACAGCACTGCCACACCCTAGACTGGTTGTATGTAAGAGGGAGGAGTTGGCTGGGGACAGACTGAGGTTGGTGAGACATTTGAGGTTGGTGAGACATTGAGGTCCAGCCTCCACTGATTGTGTGCATGTGAAATGTAGACTTCATGAAGGGCATTGAATAGTTCCATGAAGGAAATAACCAAAGCTAGGCTTGTGCTTACCATTATTCATAGCATACTAAGAATGTAATCAGATGCTTGGGATTGTGCTGCCACACAAAATGCCCAATCTTGACATTGTGCAGAATGGTCTACCTCTTCTGCAGAATGTTGCGATCATTTGGGTATGTTGCGGGATGAGTCAACCTTTTAGGTATCCGGTCCCAAGCTTTGTAGGGCTTTCTACACCAATACCAACGCCTTGAACAAGGCCTGGAGATCTGTTGGAATACGCTAGCTCTGGATTTCTTGCATGGAGCAAGGAGTTGGACTGCATGACCTACAAGACTGCAAGAGTCTGCAGTGATGTCCTGTGGATATGTGGTGCTGGGAAGGTCTCTTTCACTAAAACACTTATTTTGTGCTCATTACAAAGAGGTCATTGAGCTCTTCGTGGCTCCCCAGCAAGACCAACTATGTTTTGCAGCTGGACTGAAGTGATACAAAGATGCCATGGGTAATGTGTGACCCAGAAGATGTCCCTGGGAAGCACAACCTGCCCAGAACTGAGCAGAGAAGAAATATCAGAGTTGGGAGTATAGACAGGCAGTTGCACAGCTCCTGTTACTACAGCAAGAGATCTAGTTAGACTCCACCTGCCTCTCTATCCCTGTAGCTGGAGGATCCGTTCAGAAAGAGGAAGGAAGGGACCTTTCCTTCAAGGAGCTCAAAGTGGTGAGCATGGCTCTCTCTGTTTCCATATTATTTTCACAACAACCCTGTGAGGTAGGCTAGGCTGTAAATCAATGGCTGGCCCAAAGATCACCCACTGAGCTTCATAGCCGCATGGACATTTGAACCCTGGTCTTCCAGGGCTTAGTCTTGACACTTTAACCACTATACCACACCACTTAGTCTTTGCTCTTATATAGACTGGATGCAGTTTCATCAGATGTTTTGCCAGCTGACCAAGTGAGCTGGTTGAGTTTGTGTGTTCAGTTTCTCTCTGTGTGTCTGGCCACTGTTGCCATTAGGTCCAGAGAAAGATGCATGTGAGCATTGCCTGAGCATAGTGCTGTATGGCTAGGGGCTCAAGCACCCAGGAAGTGGCACCGGACTGGACTTGCGCCGTCTGAAGTGTTGGAGGGCATGGCCAGGTTCCTTTAGAACAGCCACAGTTATGCTGAAGGTTTCTTTTTCTTTAAAGCACCACAGGTCTTCAGCGCTTTAATGATGTTCTAGGTTATGTTGCTACTGATGAACATCTTTTGATGTTCCAGGTTTAATAATGCAAGCATTTCCTTAATTATTTATTGTCTCTGGTTTGTTCCATGCTAAGCTGTATAATGATGTGTTGCCGCTTGACATTTTTGAAGTTGGCAGCACACAAGAGGATTAGCATATGATGATAAGTGCCTGGTTAATTCTGCATCTTTTAGGGAGCTTCTTTTTAGGCCAAGCATTCTTGAGACTGGTGCTGTTGCTTTGTCAGGGAAACTGCATAGGGTGAATGTGCATCCATAATACTTGCATGCCTTCTGCGAACCTCCTTCAGATATGCATCATTTCTTGGATAAAGGAACTACTCACCCAGTGCCTCCATCTTGCCAGGATTCAGTACATCTAAAAATGCATTTATAGAGATCTATCTATAGATGTGGTTAGGCCTTTTACTGTGATACTGTTTCGCCATGTACTCATGCAAAATTTCTCTTTCCCCCTGCTCTATTGCAGTAGTTTGCAATGATTAATAGCATGGTTTGTCTGCTTTTTTATTTATATGCTCAATGTAGTGGCATATGGTAGTTCTTGGATTAAAAGATCTCTCTGTCTCTGGTACTAGCAAGAGAGGATTATTATGATTAATGCATTGAACCATTCAGCATATAGGAAGGGCCTTCTGGTGATTGTTTTTCAAATATGGCTAAGAATATGCGTTTGTAATTGGTTGAGTGCTTAATGGGTAGCGAGGCTAGAAGTGTTGTGCTCCAGATTGTAGTTTTATCCCACCATCATCTGCATTTGCAAATGTTACTTATCAGAGAAAATATAGAGCTGCCTCAGTGAAATGGCATTTGGTATGTCAAGCATAATGAAGTTGGGGAATTTTGCAATATGAAGTGTTGGGCCTCCATTGTATTCTGTCAGCATGGCCCTTACCCAGCTACAGCAAATGAAACAGCATTTTATTTATATATCTGACCATCTTCCATTGCTAGGCAAATGGACATTAGGGAAGGGTATCACTTTCACACACAGGAAGATCAAGTAACTAAAATATCAACTAGGAACTCAATTGTAATCATATTTGAATAATTTTATAACTCAAAAAGATTTGACATCTCCTTCCCATTTTTTTTAAATTGCGATTTTATGAGTTATGGATCCTCATGTTGTTTAAGCTTGTGCCTTAGAGAAAATAATAGAAGGGTGTCCCAGTTTTGAGATGACATGCAGGATCATAGAATAACAGAGCTGGAAGGCTCCCTGAGGATCATCTAGTCCAGGCATCCTCAAACTGCGGCCCTCCCTAGCTAAGAGGACTAGTAGTCAGGGATGATGGGAATTGTAGTCCAAAACATCTGGAGGGCCGAATTTTGGGGATGCCTGATCTAGTCCAACCCCATGCAGTACAGGAATATGTAGCTATCCCATATGGGGATTGAACCTGCAACCTTGGCGTTATCAGCACCACACTGTAACCAACTCAGCTATGTCCCTTTGTACGTTGAAATGTACATGTGTGAAGTTCCTGAGAATGTGAACTGTGGGTTGAAAGGCTGCAAAAAAATGCCCAGTGTTTCAAACCTCAACTCATTCCCAAAGTAACATGCATAGCCCCTAACTAGTATTCCCTCAGCTCTTCCTCCCTGCGCCTGCAATATCATCCTCATGCAAAGGTCAATATCATTATCTTACATAGCTTTTGTAAAGTTTGCTGTGACATCTTGTATGCAAAGAGCTTTGGCCATTTGTAATCCACTATGCAAAGTGTTATTATTTTACCAGCTATCAGCAGTAGTGCTATATATGTCCTACTCTTGGATATATTTAGCTGTTTATATTTAGCAGTGTAGATTCTGGTATTAAGTGCCAAAGCACAATAAACAAAATCACCTTCCACATTTTCTCATTTCTGTAACTTGTTCATATATTTCCAGCTGCTATACCCATAATTTCAGGAGGTGCTTTTTGTTAGAGACAGCTCATCAAATCATATGAATTGTGTGCAAGGGGGTGGGGTGGGATCACATTTTCTTTCCTTTAAAAATAACAAATCCTGTTAGGGCTTCTATGAATCCCATGGCTTGGATGGCTACACAGTGCTTAAATGGATTTAGAGGTGCTCTTGATGTCAAAAACTAAGAGATGCTCTGCACCTGCTGTGCCGAAGCCATGTCCTTCTTAATATTTGGATTTTTCTCTTGATTTTGTTGTGCAAAATCAATATGGATAGCCATCAGGTTTAGAATGAATTTAAGACAAAGAAATGCCAGTGTTCAAATAAGATGAGCATATCCAAATACAGGTGAAAATTAGAATATCGTTGAAAAGTGCATTTATTTCAGTAATGCAATTCAAAAGGTGAAACCAATATATGAGATAAATGCATGGCATGCAAATCAAGATATGTCAAGCCTTTATTTGTTGTAATTGTAATTATTTGTTGTTAGGCGGGTCAATTATAAATGGAATGTAATTAATGAAATGTAATAATGATGTTTATTTTTGTATTATTGTAACTATTTGTTTTATTACTGTGGAATTTCCAAAAGAAAGCATTTGTAAAAATTAAAATAAAAATAAAAAATAAAAAGTTGCATTACTGAAATAAATGCACTTTTTGATGATATTCTAATTTTCCGAGTTTCACCTATAAGTAAGAGCACAGCCACAATGAACAAGTCGAGTGAAAAACATTTCAAGACAGTTACGAAGCCATACTTCTCAATCAGCTGTGTGAGAGGCTTTATGTCCTAATACTGTATATGGAGTATTTTAGCCATATTAACCCATATGTTCAGTTTACACATTCAATTCATAGTAGATACTGTTTGCCAGTAATAGCCAGGAAAGAAGATAGTGCTCAGCTGGTCCAAAGCTCTTTGCTGGAGCATCAGCCAATGCACTAGATGTGCTGTGCTCAGCCTTTCAGTATAGATGGATATGCTCAGAGGATGATGGAGATGGGGCATTGGCTTTTAAGATAATTCTACTCAGTGTTATTTAGCAACTGAAGAATATTAATCCATAATTTTTCCCTGGAGATGAATTCGAAGAAACAACTGTAAATGAGTTCTGGAATTGAAAAGGACATTTCAAGGATAACCCAGCAACAGTAAAGTCACTCAGTGAAACAGAAACAAAAGGACCGATCAAGGGTTGGACTTAAGATGCTGATCTAAAACTGGAATAGAGACCACCATAGCTACTAGCCACAATGTCTATGTTCTGCCTTCAGCTGTAATCACAGGTGGCAAGAATACTGCTGCACTTAGTTCCTGCTTGCCGGTTTCCCACAGGCATCTGACTGGCCACTGGAAGAACAGGATGTTGGACTACTTGGGACATTGGCCTGAACTGACAGTTTTTCTTATGTACCTTAACTCCCCAGTGAGGGTAACACTAGGGCTGACCGAGATCAAGTTTCTCATGGCACAATTAGCCAATTAGCCTCTAATGTGCCCAGCACTTTTCCATCAAAGCACTTTTCCTCTTGACTTCTTTGAATAATTATAGATTCAAGAAGGTGAAAGCAACCTCTAACTCTTTTCCATTGCTTGTGTTTTTAATTATACAATACTGGTGTACAGGCCAGATTACTGTAACAATCAGCTTTTGTTTTCGGTTTCTTAGCTGCTATGTGATATGATAGATCTGAGAGACAGACCCAAATAACAATGGCATTAACGAGACCCTGGGAGTTTTCCACCCTTCCATAAGGACTTTGAAATTTAAGTCGCTAAATAATACACTTGGTTTGATTGCTTTGCCCTGCCTCAATCTGGCAAAGGATGAAAATATTTGCTTTCTGAGTAATTTGCCCTTAATAACTTTGAAGCAGTGCAACAAACAGCACTAGCATTGTTAGAAGTTCACTGGCAGAAAGCTTGCCCCTTTCTTTGTCTTAGATATCTATGTAGATCACAACCATCTGCAAGTGGTTTTTGAAAGAAGTCCTTGGACTTTGTTTCCTGCTTGCCTATCCATTTATATGCTCTTAAAAGTATGCCATGCATTTTGTCAATGTTCTTCATCCATTGGAATTCTTCAACTAACATTTATTGCCAGGCAGAGATTTAGTGTGTAGGACATGTCTCTTTTTATATAATTAATCTGAAAACTGGAAGAATATCAAGTACCGAAACCTGTTGTTTCTATGAATCTCTCCTGCCACTTTTGTGCTCCCTTCTGTCCACCTCCCAGCTTTGAGTCTAAAGTAAATGGAATTTGTGGAGTTGCAATTGTACATTGTATTTTAAATTTCACAGTATTGACAGCTACCATAATTTTTTAGAAACCTTATTCATTAGACATGGAATGTGAGAAGGCAGATATGTGTGAACAGGAAACAACACTGAGGAGGTTAACCTTTTATATTTATAGAGCATGCTTCAAGTCTCTGGGTTTGCCAACTGCTATCTTTTATGACATTAAAAACACAGGACAGCGTTAAATAAAACAAACAAAACTGGCAGAGTTGATCTGTGCACGCAGTGAACTCTGCCACAAAGCTAGGCTTGAATTTTGCTGAACAGGAGGCAGCTCTGTTCTGTATTTGATGGAATGTCATGGGGATATTGTGCTAAGAGTTTGATATTTCCCTTTTCATATGAAGTTGCATACATAAATTTTGATGTCGCAGATGTTTTAAAAAAACGAGAGGCAACTATCTGCAACTATGGGAGTGTCTAAACAAGTCTGTTCATTTTTACAGCTTCCTCTGTTAGTCAAGCACTCTGAGACATATGCAGCAGAAGGAAGGTGTTCTGCAGTGACAACTCTTCCAACTCTCACCTGCCCATAGCAAAGAAATTTGTCGGGAGGGAATCCCACTGCCCCAGTCATACTGCTTCCACCAGGCCTGTGCATTGTTGGTGTATCTGTCTGATTTGTTTTGTTGCCTTTGTGACCTTCAGTGAGTCCTTGAAAGTTGCTTCACCCGCCTCTCAACAAATGCCCCATAATAATAATAATAATAATAATAATAATAATAATAATAATAATTTATTATTTATACCCCGCCCATCTGGCCTGGTTCCCCCAGCCACTCTGGGCGGCTTCCAACAAAACACTAAAATACAGAAATCCATCAAACATTAAAAGCTTCCCTAAACAGGGCTGCCTTGAGATGCCTTCTAAAGGTCTGGTAATTGTTGTTCTCTTTGACCTCTAGTGGGAGGGCATTCCACAGGGTGGGTGCCACTACCAAGAAGGCCCTCTGCCTGGTTCCCTGTAACTTGGCTTCTCGTAGCGAGGGAACCGCCAGAAGGCCCTCGGCGCTGGACCTCAGTGTCCGGGCAGAACGATGGGGTGGAGACGCTCCTTCAGGTATACAGGACCGAGGCCGTTTAGGGCTTTAAAGGTCAACACCAACACTTTGAATCAAGTTCTCCTAATCATATTAAGAAATCCTAAAACATGTATTAGACTGGGGTTAGGGTGGAATTGCTTCAGATGTCCATAACCTGTCACATCAATGTTGAATATGGCACGCCTGGCATCTTATCAAGCAAGGAAAGAGTAAGAAGTTTGCTTTTTTTCAGACCTTGGGGTCTTCAGACTATCAGTATTATGAGAAGACTTGAAGTGTATATCAGGATGTTAGACCAGCATATTTAAAGTGGATTAGGGAGTCTGTTGCTTTAGTGCTAAAAATCTATCTTTTTACAGTTTGGAAAAGGAAATACACTGAAAATGTGGGATTAATGAATTATAAATGGACTGACATGTAGACACCTAACAAATGAATCAGGGTGACCATTAACTGTCATATAACCACACTGTAAATTTCAGAATGAAATTTAGGCTGGACCTAGTCTAACCAC
This sequence comes from Zootoca vivipara, assembly GCF_965207765.1. Classification (NCBI taxonomy): domain Eukaryota; kingdom Metazoa; phylum Chordata; class Lepidosauria; order Squamata; family Lacertidae; genus Zootoca; species Zootoca vivipara. Next base: position 49,816,783 of record NC_142583.1, on the reverse strand, counting down.
CACATAAGCTTTGTACAAACAAATCAGGATTACAGCTGAACAGATAGTCTGGTGGACCCATAAGCTTGTTGAATTTGACTGAGGATTACTATTAATACATCTAAATGTTGAGAGCTATTGGAGATCTCAATACATGAAATCTGTTAAACCAGTGTTTCCCAACCTTGGGCCTCCAGCTGTTTTTGGACTACAATCCCCATCATTCCTGACCACTGGTCTTGCTAGCTAGGGATGATGGGAGTTGTAGTCCAAAAACAGCTGGCAGCCCAAGGTTGGGAAACGCTGTGTTAAACTTCATATCTCAAAGCTTCCTTTGACACACAAGTTGAATTTTATTACAATATCTAGGTATGCAATGGACACTTTCCTCCATAAATTGGCAGTAAATATAAATAATAAAATATTGCAATAACCAAAAGGCTGGACAACTTGGGAAAAAGAGAAGCACAGAGCCATTCTAAATTAACTTGACATAATTAACACGAGCATGAATTCCCCGTAGGTCAGTAATCCTAAAGGGTGAAAAACACAGTTATCCGATTATAAATCCTGGCAGCTGTGAAGGGTAACAAATCAATAGGGCAATAAAGATGTTGGATCATTGACAACTGGTTACTGAATATCATTTGTTTCTTTAAAAAAATTGATAAAGGAGAAACAATTTTATACAAAATCAGCAAGTACTTGAAAATGTGTGTCAAAATAACTAAAGCTATAACAGTTACCTTTGGTACACTTTAGTTTCATTGCATGTGCTTTTGGTATATTCAGTGGGTTGGAACCAGATTTAGGCCTTATTTACCCAAGAACAGTAAACTGTGGTCAGAAAAAAACCATGGCTTATAATGAATGAGCAGCGTGTTAGTGCATGTTGCACAGTCATGCTTCCTTCACTCCCCCATTTGCGGGGAGCGGGGGACAAAACCATGGAGTGGATGACTTAGCGATACATGCAAACTGGCTTTCGTGGTTTGTTTTTTCATACAAACTACAAAGTGCTAAACTAAAAGCAAACAATGGCTTCCATTCATTATAGGTTCAGAAAGAAACAGAATACAAGTGTTGGTTCTTACGTAATGCTAACTCGGCCCCTCCATGCTTTGCTTATTGCCTCTGGAAAGGGAGAAGCAAAGTGGGCAAGATTGAGTAGCATGCACAAACCAGCATGGTGGTTCTCCTTTGTAGCAGTTGTTGTCGCTGCTGCTGTTAATCTTATGTGTACCCCACCCATGGGATACAAGGCTGCCTTCAGATAACTTCTAAAGGTTGTATAGTTACTTAGCTCCTTTACATCTGATGGGAGGACGTTCCACAGAGTGGGCGCCACTACTGAGAAAGCGCTCTGCCTGGTTCCCATAGTTTGTTTCAGTGTATGGCTTACTGCTGCATGCAAACCAGACCATAGTCATACTTGCCATAGACCAGCTGAAATAAATGGGACACCACTAATGTATGTCATCTTGATATCAATTGGTCTCCACAGTGCAATCCCAACTATGTCTACACAGAAAAGTCCTGTTGAATTCATGGAGGCTTACTCCCAGGAAAGTGTGGTTAGGATTGTAGCCTAAATCTGGATCCAACCATATGTCTACTTTTCTGGTGATAAATATAATTGAGTTTGTATTATTGGCAAAGCTCCAGTTGGCTGTCTGGGGCCTGCTTCTAAGATTTGTACTTTAGAGAGCATGGCTGCTTGAGCAAAAGGGTAGTGGCTCAAAGTGCTTAAAGGATACTCAAATGCTGTAATTCTGCAGAATTGCCAAAGGAATTCTATGAGACTATGACTCATTCAACTAATGCAGATTCAGAACGAACAAATATGCCATAGTTGCATATTTATTAAGTACCATATGAGGATCTTTTAAAAAAAACAAAGCACCATTAAAATATCTAGTAGCATTTGTGTGTTAAATAAAAAACAATTGGCATTTTGAATTAATCATTTCATGTGAAACTTTTTCACCTCCCCCAATGCCCCCCCCTCTCCTGGAAAGTACCAAGGTGTTAGCATGCAGCATTCTGAACTGTAGTGCTTTGGGCAAGCACCAAGGGATAATGTGAACAGTAGAAGGGGGGGGGAATCAAAACATTCAAAGGCATGCAGCTGGGTAATTCAATAACCCTTGTATGTGGAGGCATTTCACACAGTAGGACTTTAACTCTGCGCTAGTCAGGCTGCCTGTATGTCGCTTTCCCCCTCCCCATTCAATTTACATGCATAGCTGGCCTAGTAGGTGTAAAAATAGACAGGCAGTGCCTGAATTGGAAATGGTCACTGAATGCAGTCTGCAGTTGCTGAGGTTTCCTTTTGACACAGGGCAGCCCGCAGAAGGCGAGGGGAGTTGAGGGGAGCAAAGCACAGGATCAGTAATTATCCTTCTGGATTGTTTACTCTGCCACTTTGGAGTGTTTAGGACACTTCAAAGTCAAACCCACTTGCAGGAGTGAACGGGGAGGACTGATATGGGCAATGCACCCGTTTGCCAGGCTTGTCACACGGACAAGGGTGTGAGAGTGCAAGGAAACATACAAGATGTGGATAAAATTCCAGACTACTATGGATGCAACAACGAAGAGGCTAAATATCCTGAGACACTGGTAAGCCTAAAGAGACGACAAAGGGGATAAATAGGCCTTTGTGATTGTGTAGAAAAGAAGAAGATGACCTCTTAGCAAGAGAACTCTTTGAACCTGCTTGGTAGATACTGGCAATGCTGAGCAATGAAATAGGGTCTGTGACTTTAAAAACTGCTGGTGGCTGGATTAAGATGGTAATTGTTGGGGATCTGTTGAAGAGCAAAGTAGCTCCTGGGATACGTTTCCATGCATGTAAAATGTAGGATTGTAAGTAGCAAAAAAAACTCAGGAGATAGAGCTCCTAATAAAATAGAGGAATGTATTTTACTATATTTTTGTAAGTAGACATTCCAAAGAGACTGTACTGATGTCTCATTTGAGAACATAAAATCAATAAATTGCATTTGATGGACTGTGCTATTCCATTAAGTATATTTTCCATAGTTTAGGTCAGGAGATATCTAAAGGCTCAGTTACAGAAAAAAGTTCATTACACAGGTCAATGTGATCTCTCATGTTGTCAGTGTTTGCAGTTACTTAAGCCAAGACACAATTTTTCAAATATTTTATTCACTATATAAGTACTTAGCAGCCTAATCCCATGCATCTTTACTTGGAAGTAGGTATTGATGAGCTAAGTGGGACTTACTTTCAAGTACCGTAAGTGTGTACATAGGACTGCAAGCTTAGTGAATTTAGCAGGAGGGGGGAATGCCGCAAATGTATAATTTTAAAAGGAAAGGGTCATGACTCAGTGATCGAGCACATGGTTTGCATGAAAAACGGTCCAGGTTCAATCTCTGGCATCTCCAGGTAGGGCTATGAAAGAAACCATGGAGAGTCATTATTTGTCAGTGGGCAAGTTTGGAATTTCCTGTTTGGAATTTCTGTACAGGTACAGTACAGAGCAGTGCAAACCATGATTACAACAATTTATGGGAGTTAGTTGCAGTACAGTCTGTATGATTTTGCAGTATTTTAGGTTCAGTATCACTGAAATGGGTAGTGCAGTTTATGAGGTGCATAGGTTTGTCATTTGGAATAGAAGAAATGTTGTTATGGTTGAAATTCCATGAGATGGAGTGGTGTGAATCCTGATTACAACATTTTATAGGTGTTAGTGCAGTACAGCAGGTCTGTTTGACTTGGTTATACAGTCACGCCTTGGGTTGCGAACACTGTGGGTTACGCATTTTCGGGTTGCACTCCATGCCAAACCCGGAAGTACCGGAACGGGTTACTTCCGGGTTTCGGCGTTCATGCATGCGCATGCACAGAAACACAAAATGACGTCATGCATATGTGCAAAAGCACAAATTGCATCACGCGTGTGTGCAGACGCGACACTGTGGGTAGCGAACACTGCGGGTTGCAAATGCGCCTCCCACATGGATCATGTTTGCAACCCGAGGTATGACTGTATAATGTTGAAATGGGCTGGTACAATTTATTTGGTGCATAAGTTTCATTGGGAAGAAAAGACAGTATGGTGATGGCTGAAAAGCTGTGAAATGTTGGTAACTTAGTCTATCCTCCCATTGTAGCAATATCTGCTTATTGAAGCTTCAAATAGCTTATCTTTAGGCTGCTGCAATTATGCACCTGTCATTGTAGTATTGCCCCATTTTGTTGTGCAGATATAAAGTCAAGGATCAAATTGAAGGGGCAGCTATCCCGAGGCTTTCTTAACAAAATAAAAAAAAAATCCTTCCAGTAGCGCCTTAGAGACCAACTAAGTTTGTTACAGGTATGAGCTTTCGTGTGCATGCACACTTCTTAGATACAGTATCTGAAGAAGTGTGCATGCACACGAAAACTCATACCAATAACAAACTTAGTTGGTCTCTAAGGTGCTACTGGAAGGATTTTATTTTTATTTTGTTTTGACTACAGCAGACCAACACGGCTACCTACCTGTAACTGAGGCTTTCTTAGTTGTGGTTGGACTCCAACTCCCAGCAGCCCCAGCCAGCATGGCCCTTGATCAGGGATGATGGGAGTCGTAGCCCAAAAACATCTAGAGTACCTCACATTAACCATCCAGCAAATAATAATATTACGCTGCCATCACATTTTCATATTTGGAAGAAGTACAAAGGGTGGGGTACAGGGTTGATAAAGGAATGTGAGATAAACTGAGTCTCCTTCATGCCTGCTGCACACACAAATCCTTGGATTGGATTCCTTCCACATGTGCACATTGTGAAGCAGGAGATTTTCTGCCCACCCCTATCCCCAGAGGGGGTATTGTATACAGGCAACCCCATTTTCCTTGCACAGATTGCTCCTTGTTGTATTGGGGCCAGCGGATGTGTTTGGAATGGGAATACGAGGTCACAAAAGTACTCTAATCGAACATACTTTCAATTTAATCATGGATTGAAAAGAATTGCCTTAAACCCAACTAACAGTGAATAGTGTTTGAGTTGGATTCTGAAGAAAGACTTTCTTCTGATGGAGGACGTTCCTCTGCATCCAAATCCTTGTGTATAGGTTGTAGTAGCTGATTTCTCCCTTCACTGTCCCCCTCGAGACGAATGCCAACAGCATGATAATTTTTATGTTTTCAGGAACAGCCATTGGAAATCTTGACACAAAGCAACCTATTTAATCTCAGGTCAAGTAGTTTATCACATTCGCTTTTTATGTGTAATACTGCTTGCTGAGAAAGTGCCCACAACTTCCTCAGTTCACACAAATACTGCATTCATTTTGTAAAATTAATATGGCACTTATCTCCCAGGCTCCTTTGTGTGTGTGTGTATTTATTTATTTATTTATTTTAAATGTGGCTTCAGAAATCCTACAAATGTCAGTGAAAGCTAGATTGCCAAATGATTACAGTGGATTTACGGGAGAGCTTTAAGGGTTAGATTTATACAGCTGCTTATTTTTCATCAGTATTATTTGCTGATATTAACTACTTCTTGCATTGGCTTTGGCAAAGTAATTTAGCATATGCTTAATTCAGTGAGATTTTGCATCCAATTTGTAGTCTAGAATGGTATAAAATATGTGTTGGAAAAGTCATGTACCGTAGTTTATCCACATGGAAAGAGGTACGTGTATGATCTAGGCCAGGCATCCCCAAACTGCGGCCCTCCAGATGTTTTGGCCTACAACTCCCATGATCCCTAGCTAAGAGGACCAGTGGTCAGGGATGATGGTAATTGTAGTCCAAAACATCTGGAGGGCCGAAGTTTGGGGGTGCCTGATCTAGGCATTGGAATGGTCTTTCAAAAAGTTACTATTAGCATACATTTGGAATATAAAATAGAAATAATAGGCTTGGCTCAGAAGAATGGAACTATTTTTTAATGTTTGATGTTTTACTATGTTTTATAAATGCTGTAAGCAGCCCAGAGAGGCTGGGGTATAATTGTTGTTGTTGTTGTTGTTGTTGTTGTTGTTGTTGTTGTTAAAGCCATGTACTGAATAAAAGGCTTGTAAACAAACCCAAGTTTTTAATCAGGAGGAAGTTACAGTAGCTTTGAAATTGCAAAGCTATACTGGAAAAGAGAGGCTAGGGAAGTCAACAGAAGGTTAATTTTAAAAGTACTGTAAATCAAAATTCCATATGGAAAGAGTTAACCAGGTGTCCACATTACTCCTGCTTTGAAAATTGCTGCTGTTCAAATTATTATTATTATTATTATTATTATTATTATTATTATTTGCATATTCTAATATTCTAAAATGCTATGGGTGGTTGTAACTGCCAAGTAAAACCTGCATATGTTTTAACTATGAGAAATCGCATCTTCCTGAAAGGTAACCAGATAGTCAGTATGAGATATTCTTGTTTCATAAGGAACATTTTTATTGCTTGTACTCAGTTCACTTGAAGCTTGGTGTCCTTATACTTGACCTGTTCCTTTTAATCTCTCACTGGGCTTCCTCCAGTGCTGCATCAAGCAACTAAGAATCAGGAGACAGTCCCATACTTTCCTGCCTCCTTCAAATACATTTCCACCCCTGCCTCCAGTTTCACTGCCAAATGCACCCCCAGCCACGTTTTTTGAATTCTGTGCGGCTGACAGCTGAAGGTTGGAAGGTTCCTAGCAGCCCCGCCAGCTTGGCCGCACAGTCTCTGTCCCTTCAGCATTGGTATTTACCAATCTCAAGGCAAGAAGAAAGCACTTAATCCAGTGTTTCTCAAACTTCGGTCTCCAACCACACCTCCCTGTAGCAGGTCCTCCCTCTACTTTAACAATACAAAACAGATACGTGCAGAGATGCAAGGAGGTAGAGAACCAGAGTTGTTATGAGGCAGGTGTGGGTAAACTTTGGCCCTCCAGATGTTGCTGAACTGTGCCTCACATCATCCCCAGAGAACATGGCCAAGGCTGATGGGAGTTGTTCTCCAACAACATCTGGAAGGTCAAAGGTTCCCCAAAGGTGTGGTAAAAGCTGGAAGTTCCTTACCTTTATTCTGAAGATGGGAGGAGAAAACACGCAGCTCTGCATTACCTATCAATTAAGTATTTTTTGACTGTCATGTAATATGTTTTCTTCTGGCTACAACTGAACCGATGACTTGGGTAATGTGATCTGAGTTCTCAACATGCAACCTGAAAATTAATGTCACTTAGAAGTAAGGCTGACTCTCCATTGCCAAATCCAGGGGGAATGCAAAGACGTTCCAGGGATCCTTCAGTCTTGGCTGACCCCGGCACCACAGGAACAGCAAGAGATAAACACGTTAAGGTGGATTAAGGACAGTTTTCGTTTTTAACTGTGGAGACCTCATCTTGCAAATTAGTGTCATAATAAGAAATGCAAGGCAGCAGTGGGGGTTTGAATATACGGGACACACAAAATACTTCTTAAAGTCAACAACCAGCATTAAATTAATAGTTACAGGTAGGTAGCCGTGTTGGTCTGAGTCGAAGCAAAATAAAAAAATTCCTTCAGTAGCACCTTAAAGACCAACTAAGTTTATATTTTGGTATGAGCTTTCGTGTGCATGCACACTTCTTCAGATACACAGTATCTGATGTGTATCTGAAGAAGTGTGCATGTGTATCTGATGTGTATCTGATGTGTATCTGAAGAAGTGTGCATGCACACGAAAGCTCATACCAAAATATAAACTTAGTTGGTCTTTAAGGTGCTACTGAAGGAATTTTTTTATTAAATTAATAGTCATTCTTAATTCCGATATACAGAGCAATAAGTTCAGGAAAGCAAACCATTATTTATTTATTTCTGCTTTCTCAAGGACAGGGGCTAGGAGCTTCTAGTCTGGCCTTCTAGGTCACTCTGTCTGCTCCTTGGGACTTTTGCCAGGATGACACCACCACACCCACAGCCTTACCTTTCACTCTCATTGGTTGTTTTCTGCCTGGCCTGAATGTGCCATTGAACTCTGATAATGTTTCTTGCTTGTCTGGATAGAGAAAGGTGTGTGAGTGTGTAGCCTGCTGCAGAATGGTAACGTTTGCATTTACAGTATTGCTTTGCCTACTTTTGCCTCTGGCCCCTGTAAAGTTGCCCTGAAGGGAATGTGGCCCTTGGAGTGAAAATATTCTCTGCTCAAGGAAGAAGCACAGCTTTTTTGGTTTTTGTTTTAAAGAAAAGAACGGGTGGAGTTGTTGGGTTTTTTTTTTTGCATGCTCAGCTTTGAATTTGTTAATAAAAGGAAATAATGCTCACCATACTCTACCAAGAGAGAAATCTGTGAAAGGAAGCAAGCTTCTATATGTGGATTCTGTCACTTGGTTGGGAACCACATGCGCACACTGAAAGCAGATGTTTCATTCCTTGTTGTGCTTTCACACTCCCCAGCTCCACACTAGCCTGGACATTATTGTGGATGATGATGATGATTATTATACCACCTTATACCCAAAGGTCTTAGGGTGGTTCACAGAATAAAATAAAATCAAAATATAAAACCATGCTGCCTCTGTTCCACTGGTTATCCAAGAAGCAAGAATCTAGGTTTTTTGTGTGTGTAAAGTACGCTTACATGTGTGTGCATAGGGACCTCTCTATGATAAGGTTTCTTGCTTTTGCAGGTTACGCAGCCCAGCTGTGCAGACCATTGGTGCATTCACCTATATGTGTGTGCATTGGGGGGGGGGTGTTCTACAGATGTGCTAATGAACATGCATTGATTAGAGCAAAGTTCACCATCACAGTAGCACTCTGCCCCCAAGCCATGCTCATTTCCCCTTATTGAAGGCTTGCAAGGCAATGTCAACCAATAAAGAACGGTGAAAAAAATCCAGCAATATTGTTTAAATGCAACATTGCCATACTTAATCATGAAAAGTATGTGCTCTGTGGTATAGCCTGAAAGCACAAAAAATCAGGTTTCATCATTGATTTCTGCTTTCAGTTTCTGCGCTTGTAATAAAAGAGTCTGCTGCATTGCACAAAGTCTTCTTTGGCAGTGTTTGACAGACACTGCTGCTGTGTCATGGTTACAGAGCTTCACTGGCTGATGTTGAATGCTAGAAAAAGACTCCTGCAATGCAAATATCTTGTGTTGCCTTTTTCTCCTCCTTGCAGTATGTTAAGTTGTGTGGTCTGGTTTTTTTATATATACTAAGGAGCCTGTAATATGCACCAGAGTCTCCTTGAAGTATTTCTATATCTTTGTGCTCTGGGGTAAAATCCAGAGTACAATGAGCAGAGAATCAGTTTGTTTTTCTTATTTCTCTCAGGGGGAAGGGGCTGTATTAGAAGGTTTTTTTTAAAGTTTGCAATCCCATTTTCAGCCTTAATGTTCCATTTCTATGTGCAAGAATATGTGCATTAAGTGTGGTATAAGGTCAGAACAGCATGACTGTCCCTTGCCCATGGTTTCGCCTTCCTTCCTTTCTCAAGGACAGGTTTTCTTTACTGCGGTATTCATAGTACTACCCCAGTGGAAGCGGACCAGGACAAATCCTCCAAGTGCCTTTAGTTAAAGGTAAAGGGACCCCTGACCATTACATCCAGTCATGACCGACTCTGGGGTTGCGGCGCTCATCTCGCGTTATTGGCCGAGGGAGCCGGCGTATAGCTCCCAGGTAATGTGGCCAGCATGACAAAGCCACTTCTGGCGAACCAGAGCAGCGCACGGAGACACCGTTTACCTTCCCACTGTAGTGGTACCTATTTATCTACTTGTACTTTGACGTGCTTTTGAACTGCTAGGTTGGCAGGAGCTGGGACCGAGCAACGGGAGCTCACCCCGTCGCGGGGATTCAAACCGCTGACCTTCTGATCGGCAAGCCCTAGGCTCTGTGGTTTAACCCACAGCACCACCCGCGTCCAGTGCCTGTATGGCTCCACTAATGACAGGTCCAAACAAGCAAGCATTATTTTGTATCCTGTTTTCCCCCAAACCAGGAGTGTCTCCAGGTTTGGGAGGGAACCATAGCAACATGACCACTGAGGACCCACCACTTTCACCAGTGGGCACCTAGCAGAGTTCTGATTAGCGCTGGGCAGGGAACAATGATTTAAGTTTCCACAGTGCCCCTGACATATCATTACTCTTTACCTTTCTTCTGGGAAATAGATCATTTGGCAAACTCCCTAAATGGGGACTCACAATTACATTTGCCTATCAGTGCATATACATGCTCCTTGTGTGGTTGCATTTTTTGAGCAATCTGCCCTTGTGTGTGTGTGGGGGGGGGGGTTGATAGCAACATTGTGATATTAAGGCAGCAATCATAAACACTTTTACAATGTATTTTGTCTCAATGGGGAGGTTTATTGTTTTGTTTTTATTATGTGTTTTGATCTTGTATTTTTATGCTGTGAATCACTATAAGATCTTCGGATGAAGGGCAATATACAAATCAGATAGATGATAGATAGATAGATGATAGATAGATAGATAGATAGATGATAGATAGATAGATAGATAGATAGATAGACGAGTAAGCATGGATAGGATTGTGCTTCACATCCTGGTATAGTTGGACTAATATTCTTTTGCCTGTACATATACCAGTGAAACACCAATGAAGCTTTCTGAGCGTTTACCTAAGTCTTTGATTGAGTAGCTGTGATACAACGGAAGAGATTAATGTTCTATCTGCTGGGAAACGAGGTGCATCTGACCAAGATTAACCCTTTGTTAAGGAAGCAAAAGTCAACTGCAGCTGGGAGAAAACCCCTCACACGGGTTTTTTTTGGGGGGGGGATATAAAAAGAAGTGGAGCCCTAAGGAATAATGGGGGACACAACAGAAGCAAGCCAAGGAAATAGTGGATCTAACGCCTAGGAGGCAAAATGGCTACAAAAAAGAAGACAGCAAGCTGTGCAGATTGAACCCAAAGGAATGATGGGTAGAGGAATCAGTCAGGGCTGGGAGTTGATGGCGGAAGGGATCAATGAGATTGGAGTGGCAAAAACCTTAAAGAGGATCTGTGTGATGTTGATCAAGGTGCGGGAAAAGAGATGGGAGATGCTTGGGGACAGCAACTATGAAGGGCAAGCTCTGGGCTGGGGTACCTGTAGCCACCCATTATTGGCTGTGCTTCCTGGGACTGATAAGACCTGGCATCTAACAACAACTGGAGTGTCACAGGTTCCCCATTGTTGGCTTAGATAGACACAGAAGGAAAGGACCTAATCTGTTGTAATAACCAGCCAGTTCTTAGTCTTTTGTGAATCAATTGAATCATGTAAAAGTATATTATCATAATTAGGCATTTTGACAAGATTATAACAGGTGTGAGTAACTGTAGTGGGGATAATTTTGTATCTTTTGGATGCTATTCTCCCCCCCCCCATTACCGATCACTTATATTTCTACCTGGGGAAAAAAGCATACTGTAGTTCTTTTTGGCTCAACTTAGACTGTGTTCTCATAATTTTTTTGCTGTTTTGACCGGTTCAAACATTGCTTCCATACATACACTCAATGCGGCCCAGATCATGTGGCCAGCATGACAAAGCTGCTTCTGGCGAACCAGAGCAGCACACAGAAACGCCGTTTACCTTCCTGCTGTAGCGGTACCTATTTATCTACTTGCACTTTGACGTGCTTTCAAACTGCTAGGTTGGCAGTAGCTAGGACCGAGCAACGGGAGCTCACCCCGTCGCGGGGATTCAAACCGCCGATCTTCTAGTCGGCAAGCCCTAGGCTCTGTGGTTTAACTCACAGCGCCACCCGCGTCCCTTTTCTGTATTAGAATAGGGATGCCCAAATCAGTAGTGCAAATTATTGGAACTGATTCAGTAACATGAATATGCAGGTTCTTTCTTTGGTCATACTTGTGCTGTGTACCTTTGAAGAAGAAATGTAATCGTATCCTCTTGCTTATTTTCACAGTCTGACAGCAATGCAAGCTTCCTCAGAGCTGCCAGGGCTGGCAATCTGGACAAAGTTGTGGAATATCTGAAGGGAGGAATAGACATCAATACATGTAATCAGGTAAGTGGCTCATGATTTACAGATTTTGGCATAATATGCAAGTGGGAACTGCAGAAGGAACTGGGTAGATGGAAGAAGGGAAGGCGTGTTTTTATTCTTTTGCTGGCCTTTCCTTCCCCCTACATTGAATTGAGTGCTAAAGGTGGGGTGGAAAGATATTCCTGTGAGCCACATGTGTGTGTTTGTGTGTGAGTGTGTGATGTGGGTGGCGCTGTGATCTAAACCACAGAGCCTAGGGCGGGAATCCCCGCGATGGGGTGAGCTCCCATTGTTCGGTCCCAGCTCCTGCCCACTTAGCAGTTTGAAAGCATGTCAAGTGCAAGTAGATAACTAGGTACTGCTCCGGTGGGAAGGTAAATGGCGTTTCCGTGCGCTGCTCTGGTTCGCCACATGATCCGGAAAAACTGTCTGCGGACAAATGCCGCCTCCCTCGGCCTATAGAGCAAGATGAGTGTGCAACCCCAGAGTCGTCCACAACTGGACCTAATGGTCAGGGGTACTTTTACCTGTGTGTGTGTGTGTGTGTGTGTGTGTGTGATTTTCACTGTTTTATCTACAATTTTATTAATGTAAACTGCTAAACAAACAAACAAACAAATATAGTTTTTATTGATTTCCAATGTATAACAACAAAAAGAGAAAGAAAAAGAGAGAGAAAATACAAAAACAAAATTCCAACTTAGCCCCCTCTCCAGCCCAGGACAGATCAGTCTATTTAAGTTTGCCAAAGCCAAGTCTGTGATTTTGGTAGTTGCTGTTATTCATGGTTATTAGGAAAGGAACATTTAAATGGAGTCTCTGTATGTTTTGACTGCATAATTAATAAGTACTATAAACATGATAAAGAACAACAAAAGGTGGCAGCTTGCTCTATAGTGCATTTACATGGAGATTAATAGTAGATCAGTGGCTCAGAATAGGCTTAAATTAGTTAACAGGCAATTCTTCTTATAGAGAAATTTCCTTTTGACTCCATTCATATTCTGATCGCAAGCAAGATAGAACACCTGAGTCTCTCCTTAAAAAAGATTTTAAGCATGTTAGCAACTTTGCATCCTGTGAATCTTATCTCTCCTACAATTATAATCTCTTGATTTTGCAGAGGAAAAGCAAAAGCCAGAAGTCTCAAGATTATTATCATGCCTCCTGTACTGCAGTAGGAAGGGATGAGGTCAACTTTTATCAAATGCTTAAACAGCTCCTGTGATGTTTGCTCACACAGATATTCTAAATCAGGCGTCGGCAACCTTTTCTTCCCGTGGGTCAGCCAGCTCTAGGCTCTGTGGTTTAGATCACAGTGCCACCCACATCACACACACACACACACACACACACACACACACACACACACACACACTGTCGTCTGTGGGCCGGACACAGGCCGCACAGGCGCAGAAGCCATTTCCGGTGCTGCTGCGGACATTTTGGAAATGGGCAGCACAGCACCAGAAATCGCTTCTGCTGCACTGCTTGGAGAGTCCCTGCACCGCACTGCACCGTATCCTGCCCATGGGCCGGAGTTTGCCGATGCCTGTTCTAGATTGAGAGACACCCCCCCCCCATTTAATTCCCCTAGTAGATATGAAGCTACTCCTCTTCAATCAAAATTTCAAGGGCAGTAGTATACATTGGCAGGGACATGGTATTTTATTGATTTTTATGGAAATTGGAAAGCTTCTGTTTTGCTCTTGGGCATGGTGTGTCCCTTTCGCTTTCTACAAATCAAGTGTATCTTCCTCCACAATGCACCTGGTGTTCAGTGATCCCAAGTGCGGAAGTCTGAGGTTTCCCTTGCTATTTCTGTGTAGCATCAGGCAGCAAGTAAACACTTTGTAGGTTATTTTTAGAGGGAAGCTCAATGTGTGTTGGAGCAGATAGAATCAAGTAGCTAATGGACATCTGCAGTAATCAGAACTGCTCAAATGCCAACTAGTTTGCTTCATACTGGGAACAGCCTCAGTGCATGCAAAGGATCACGCATTTGCTTCATTTCAAATCTATACAAGTGAATTGAGAAAGAAAAAATGCCGATATGGGGATTAACATCTTAAGTTTGTTTACGTGGGGGTAACTCCTACAAAGTTCAGTGGGGGTTACTCCCCATTATTATGTTAGCTGAGATATTTTATCTGAAGAGAATTGTGTTTGCTATATGGATGTGACATACCAGTGCTATGATCAGATGAGCACTTGGTCAATGTTCTTTGTATGGATCAAACTTAGATGTATGATCCATGTGATGCAGCAACTTCCAACTATAATCATTCCAGAACAGACACTTCAATTTTGCCAAGATCAAGCACTGTAGTGCAGCTGATGTGATGTTAGTTTAGGCCTGGGATCAGGGGGTCAAAGCTGTATGCTCTCTTTGTCAAACACAATTTTTGATGTTCAGAGAGGATGAGTTGTTAAAATAATTGTTTGCCATGTTTAATGTGTTTTCACACTTTCTCAGTCTGTGTGTAAGTAGAAGTTTACTGATGTGTATTTAGTCCCTGTCTAATTACATAATATCCACTTCCCCTCTGTCCTCTTGTCTATAATTCCCTAGTTACCAAATCTCACATTTGCTACATTTTTGTTTTTGTTTTTAAAATATATTTTATTAATTTTCCAATTAAAACCAATTATATCACATTCATTATTTCAAATTATACACATATATATATCAATCAAACCGAATGTTATGCCAAATCGTCTAAAGAATTTTTTATTTGGGTTCCCATGCTTCAAGAAATTGGGGATTCCTCGCAACCGTCCACTGCCGTCTTTTTTCTAAAGTTCAAATCGTCCTCCAAGTTCATAATAATCCAGATCTTCCCCTTACAGTCACATAGATGTTTTCCACTTTCATCCGATTGTTTCCCAGCTGCTGAGATAAATATCAGACAAGGTTTCACAAATGTTCTTTCTCCTGTGTGGGTTAATCAGTCCAGCCTCCCCATAAATCTTCTTAGTCTGGAGCTCCCTGTTGCGTCGAAGCAGCGCCATCTTAAAAAGCTCAAATCACTTTCGTTTTCTCTCATAGCCATGAAGATTAACGATCTTTATAAAATTTACAGCTTTTCCAGGCAGAAGACTCAAACATCAAACCATAAACTCTTGGTAAATTAATGGATCTCCTTGCCCTATAGCTGAACTTAGCTTCAGGTCGCTGCTCCAATTCAAAGTGCGTCACAGCTCATAAATCCTCCGAACGCGTCCAGGACTCCTTCCGTCCGACTAGGGGGGGGGGGCTTTTCTCATCGGCAACTCCACATCTTTAAAAAATATGCTCAGTAACAACAGTTTATAAAGTTCAACTCACACAGTCTTTTGCTTCTCTTTCTCTCCAAACAAGCCAGGACATCGCGTCTGGGAAGGTACGAAGTAACTCATATGAAGGAAAATTAAAAAAAACTCCATTCCCTTATCGCTCCGTCCCCATCAATCCTTCTTCCAGATGATATACAGCCTTTAACTCCTCTCCCTCAGCAGCATAGATTTCTCAGCAGTAAACAGCGCTTCTTCCCCTCCTTCTGAAGTATGTCCATAGATTTAAGCCTAATTATCTTCTTTAACCATGGAAATCCCCGCCATGCAGATTAGCGTCCGGGAGTCCTGGCCCTCGTAAGTGCTTTTCAGCCCAAGCTCCCCCCACTCCATAAACAGTCGGAGTGGGTCTGGGGGCATCGCGGGCCAGCGGCCCCTCTCCGTAACCCCCGGAGAGGGTAGGGGGTTGCCATTTACTCCCCTAGCAACCGCCAAATTCCTTACGAAGGTCAAAGGGATGGAAAACAGGTCCGCCATTCCTGCCGGCGGAAACCGGAACCACATTTGCTACATTTTTGATTGAAAATACATTTGGAAAAGGATATAAATGTCTTGCCTTTCCATACAGCCTACTTGCTTTATCCTTCTTCGTTCACAAAAAGCAAACAGATACTTCATTAATGCTCATTCTGAAGAAACACTAGGCAATCATATATTCTTAGCTTTCTTCTCATTTTCTTACAAAAAATAGGGATGGATGGATGTAAAACAGGAATGGCTTTAAACAAGTTCAGGGCTGCTTTGCATGTTTTACCTCCACCGCCTGAGGCAATATGCCTCATTATTTATACCCTTTGTTGAGACTCACACTTGGGGATAGTCCTGTTTCACTAGGGTCCTGCCTATGTGCTTTCCATAAGTATATTGTACACAAATTAATGGCTTCATGCTATGAAGTGGTTTTAAATTTGTTAAATAAAAAATAAAATAAAATCTGGTTAGCCACTCTGTGAACAGGATACTGGACTAAATGGGCCTCTGATCTAATCCAGCAGAGCTTTTCTTATGTTCTTATTCTCACATGTGTCTGAATAAAAACTATTTCAGATCCTGCAGATAGCTCAGTCTGGAGAGCATGAGACTCTTAATCTCAGGCGCCCCCCCCGCCCCTCTGGCGCCCCCTCCCCGTTTCCCAGCGCGGTGGGTGGGCGGGCGCAGCACGGCTGCCACAGGCACTGTTGCAGGGCGGGCAGGCAGGCACAGTGCGGTTGCCGTGGGCGCAGCTGTGTGACGGACCGGCAGACCTGCCAGCAGGAGGGCGCAGCTCACGGCGCCCCCCCTGGCTGGCCGGCGCCGTGGTGCCCTGCGCCACCCAGCCTGGCCGTAGGGCCGGCCCTGGTGGGTTCAAGCCACACATTGGGCAAAAGATTCCTTCATTGCAGGGGTTTGGACTAGATGACCCTTGTGGTCCCTTCCAACTCTACAATTCTAGGATTCCTCACTTCCTGCTGTGATTGAAGGTATCTGATAAAATAGCATGGCATTTGCAAAATCTCAGATATGGCTATAGTAAGCCTTGATATAGGCTTTTTATCTAAACTAGCAACCTTATTTGCTGTTATTTTTTAATATGGAGAAGGGAATCCCTGATTGTTTCTGCAAAGCACCAGAGCCACTTTTCCTAGGTCACCCACAGAGCAGCGTGCCCTTGTAATTAAATTGCAAATGCCCTCCCACATCTGATCACCTGAAGAACTGACATTGTTTACAGATGGAATTACTCCATGGCAACAGAGATGCCAGGAAAGAATCACTGCTTAGTCATGATGCACTTGTCCTCACTTGGAACCATTTTCAACCATGGATTGAGTCCTGGGTTGTGTAAACAAATACAGGGCTAAAGTTAGTTAAGAGGGTGCTGTATCTAAGATAAAATGGATCACGTGAAAAAGCCTGCCATTAGCCAAGCCCTGCTCTTTTCTTTTCTCTTCCTTCCATCTTTTTCTCCTTCCCTTTCTGTAGGTTCACGGCACTATTTTTGTAGAATCTAGAGTGGGCTCTTCATTGAAAGGCTCACAGAACATTGAACCTTGTGTTCTGCTGCTGAAAGGCTTTATTATTATTATTATGCCCAGTCCTCCAGAATAGACCGGTGGATAATGGGAAATCAACATGAGTCTTTCCCTCTGTGGTTTTCTGCTGCCTTGATCCATTTAATCAGATAAAACAGCATTTGGTTTCCAGCCAGCCTCTTTTCTAAATAGGTTGGATTGTGCCCAGCTGACCTTTTGCTGTTTCCACTGATCATTAAAACTGAATAGATCCTTTAATGTAATCTGTACAGTATTGTGTCAATTCATTTAATGCTGAATTCCACAGTTTATAGTTGTAGGTAAATCTCCTAGATTTCCTGTTTTAGCAAGGTGTGCTAGTAAGGCATTTGGGGGATCCAAAGTAGGCTGGCCACATGACCTGGAAGCTGTACGCTGGCTCCCTTGGTCAATAACGCGAGATGAGCGCGCAACCCCAGAGTCGGTCACGGCTGGACCTAATGGTCAGGGGTCCCTTTATCTTTACCTAAGTAGGCTTACTTTATTTATTCATACTTATTTATTAAAGTACATTATCCCATGTGGAGGTAGGTTTCCATAGAAGTTAACTGGACTCATTTCAAAATAAATAAATATCTTTTGAATATTTAAAAATATCTGTTTTTATTCATACTTCTATTGTTTTCTTTTATATTTTTCTGAACAGCTTAGATGTTTCCTTACAAAGAAGGCTCATATAAGTTGTTGTTGGTGTTAAATAAAATAAATGTAGTTTTGTATTTAGGCCACTCCGTGTTTGCAAGATTCAGCCAGGATTTAATTATAAAATGATTTTTTAGAATAAAACTTTTGTTTGAGCCAGAAGTGGTTACCATATTAGGATTTTGCCAAGATCAAGCAGATAGAATAATAAACTTCTCTCATTTGGAATCTATTTATAGTAGCCAGAAAAACTTTGACAAAGTTTTGGATATTTAGGTATATTCTGGGACAGTCAGAGTGGTTTACTGGTATATAAATAATGAAAGTAATAACAGTTGTTGGATAGACTAGAGCCATTTCATTTTCATGGGTGCAAATAAAGTGGCTGCATTTGGCAGCTAGAATTTAAATATCCATGTTTGAGAAATGATCTGATTTCTTCTTTGTTTACAAAGAACCACCACCTCTTTAAGTCTGCATATCTGATAGAGGAGGTGTTGTTTTATTTTAAGAGTTGTGTTTTTAAAATTATTTATGTACTCTGCTGTAGAACTGAGCGGATAGGAAATAGTTTTAACAAACAAATATGTGAAGTGGGAGAGCCAGGTAACTCTGGCTTTTCAACACTTGAAAGGACAGAAATGAGAGAAACCCCATCCAATTCTTGTTTTACTGGTATATACTGCACTCAGAGGTTCGGTTCAAGTAGACTTTGGGAAGTTTAAATGAGGGTGCTACTATGTAGACTCCTTTGAACCTACCCATTTTGAGATCAGTACATCAGTGGGATAGGGAGAGGTCAATCTTGTGTTTGCTTGGCAGCTTCCTTTGTGCCTCCCCCACACTCCCATGAGAAATGGGTGGGCAGAGTCTATGAGATTTCAAAGGTATCTCCTTCTGTGACACAACATTTCTTATTGTATTTGCAAATGTTGAGAGAGATGCATAGGTGTTTGTGTGGTGGATGTTGTGGACAGCATGACCATGCATGCATTGGATGTGGGACCTGGAGCTTCCTATGTGAATGGGATGGGACAATAGCTCAGTCTCTGACTGGCAGTGGCTGTGCCAGCTGAGAACTTTTTAGCTGCTGATGTCTGTGCTTGCAGCTAGGACTATACGACTGTGCTATACGACTAGGGTTAAACCCCTTTAAGAGGGGCCAAATGGGAAGTTTGTGGTTAATGTGAGGATTGTTATTTTTTATTTTTCCCTTGCAGAATGGACTCAATGCTCTACACCTGGCTGCCAAAGAAGGCCACGTGGGGCTGGTTCAGGAATTGCTGGAAAGAGGTTCTGCAGTGGACTCTGCTACTAAGGTAATATATTCACTGTACAGTGGAACCTCGGTTTATGAACGCGATCCATTCCATGGAGGCGTTCATAAATGGAGGCATTTGCTCCCCGAAGGCACGCTTCTGCGCATGCGTGAAGCACCGATAGAGCGCTTCTGCACACGTGCGCGCTGCGCAGATTGCTTTTGCGCATGCACGAGCTGCGCAGATCACGTCTGCGCATCCGATGCCGCAGAACCCGGATGTAAATACTTCCGGGTCCACGCAGTTCGTAAACAGAGGCGTTCGTAAACGGGACTGTTTGTAAAACGAGGTACCACTGTATACAAATGGTTCTCTGTGTGTGTTTCACACACGTGCGCGCGCACACACACACACTGACACATACACACTGAAATAGAGCAAGGGTAGACAATGTGGTTGGACTACAGCTTTGATCAGTGACATGGTCAGCTAAGGGATGATAGGAGCTGTAGTACAGTAACGTTTACTTATTTAGAACATTTGTATCCAGCTCTTCAGCCAAAAAGGCTCCCAGAGTGATTTGCAAACAGTCAATTAAAACAAGACAGTCTTTGTCTGAAGGCTTACAATCTTATATAAAAACACAATAGACAAGGGAAAGGGGGCAGGGAGGGGGAAAGAGACATTGGAAGAGCACCACAGCCATCTATGATTCTATTCCTGAAACAGACTAATGATGAACATTATTTGTTTCAACTCTGCATTAAGATCCATTAGGCAGTGTTTCTGAAACATGTGCTGAAACTCCTGAGTATATGTCTCACACACCTTCCATCTGACAACAGCACTGTACTCTGTCCTTCCTCATTAACGTCGGCTGTGCATGCCTCAAGAATGCAAGCACACACTTTGCATCGACCTCTGCAATCCATACCAAACTCACACCAACCCTCCCTTAGTACATTTGTTGGCTTCAAAGTAAAAACATAGGAGAATTAAAGAACCCTCTCCTATACTATATAATCACAGAGGTGAGAAAGTGTTGGATCCAGACTTGTCTCGATGAACAGATGGGCTTTGGACTGATTGGAAGGTCACATGTCTGTTGTGTCCTCCTCATGCTGCCCTGCCAACGCTGCCGCCCCCCAATGCTCCTGGGTCTATGGCCCCAGCAGCCCCCTCCCACACTACGCCCCTGCCTGGAGGGCCTCATTCTCCCCCCAGGTCAGAGGTTTCCTATGTAGACAATACTGGGGGCCAATGGTCTGACTGTGTATAAGGAGGTTCCTGTGTTCCCATGAAAACTGCTCCCTTGTCATGCAAGTAGAAAGTAATTTCATATTACTCCTTGGGATTTTTTCTGGTTAAGAATAATTTCCCCCCTTTTTTGTCTTGGTGTTAATAGCTGGCAGCATGAGACAAAACCAATTCAAAGGATGCAGCTTTATTGCTTTGCTTACTGTCGCCTCTATCCCTGTGAATATTCTAGAATTATCAGGTTTATCAAAATTGGTCTGCATCACTGAAGGGCAGTGCATAGCAAGAACATGGTGGAATTATATACATACCATAAGAGTCAAAGTATTTAAATAAGAGGTTCCCACATTATGGACCTCCCTAGCTAAAAAAAAAAGAGGCCAAAAACATTTCTAAGAAATTTTTGGGTAGCCTTAATTCTAGGAGGTTTATTATAAATGAAGAGAAAGTTATTGAATAGTTTTAATGCAAGAATGCTAAAGTTTCAATTGATGTTATGAATGTGAATGAAAATACTGTTTATTGAAAGCTGCTTTGAACCTTGGGTTTGGGGCAAATCTGTCTATGAATAAATTATTATTCCTATTATTATCTTTTATCAAACAGAAAGGCAATACTGCATTGCATATTGCATCCTTGGCTGGGCAGGCTGAAGTTGTCAAAGTCCTAGTGAAGGAAGGAGCCAATATTAATGCACAATCTCAGGTATGTTGGGCATTTTCTGCTTTATAAAAATGCAATGTTGTATAAAGTGCTCTAAACCTTAAGTTGGCAAATCTGACTCAAGGTTAATTGGTCACACACAGTGAAGTGCCCAAATCATTCAGCACAGTGGGACATATTGAAACCTCACCAGCAGCTGGAGCACAGCAGCTAAATCAGATCTCTCAGTCTTCAGATTATGAAATTATAAGGTTTCTCCTGGCACGTAGAACTTCATTTTGAGGCATGGAATTCAGTGAGGAGCCCTATAGGTAATATAAACTGAATCCCAATATTCTTGAAGCCATCTTTTTTATGCTTCTCCAAATATACCTTTTTCACTCTTGTATATTTTCAAATAAGGATATAGTACTATTGATTCTCAGCCTGCAACAATACATTTTCTGCCCTCCAAAATCTATATAACTGATTTTTAAACTGTGTTCCTGGAAACTCTTTTAAGTTTGAAGGTTTTCTCATTGGGGTCACTTGTGTATTCTAGGTCATATTCGCAGTTTACATGGGGCAGTGGTCAGACTGACCTCATCTGGTTGATGCGCCACACAAAATTAGAGTGCACCCTAAGTATGTCCTAGAATACTCTGCAGTACCCAAGGGTTCCTCAGCACAATGTTGGTATGGAAAAGCAACATGGACAAACTCATCTCAATTGGAAATAAGAATGGTACTTTCTAAGCTTCTTCACAAAGAGAATCGTAGGGGGTGGAAATGACCCTTTCCATGGCCTCAGAATATGGCACATCGATGAGAAGGAAATACATAGAAAGGACCTTCATCACTCCCCTGGGGGTCTTCCTTGTCTGAGAGTGTAGTTTCCTTCATCCCTTCTACAGCTGGCTACTGCAGAGTTAGACAAGAGTCCTTTAAGTCAGCACAGCCATCTCCTCAGTGAGGTGGGCCCAACTGCAGTGCTGGTCAACCAACAAAAAGGTTTCGAATGGCCCTGGCTCTGGGCTGAGATAGCATCTTTCAAACCCCAGCCGCCATAGCTGCCAAGGGCCCTGACCTGCTTTAGGAGAACTGCCTTCACTTTGCTTAAACCTAACTTGACCTATGCCTAATCTTCACTTCAACTCCTTGTTGTCTCCACTTTCCCTATGTGCTTCAAGCCCCAACACAACAGCATAACACGCTAATGCTTCTTCCCTGTAACTAATGTCTCTGCTCCCTCACCTCGCCAGCGCTGCCACTCACTTTCCTTTCCCCAGAACTTACAGTAATAACCAGTGGAGATATGTGTGAAGGAGAGAGCAGCTATTTAGACTTTCATTAGCCTTGAATACCTAACAGCTGAGCAGATTCTATCGTAAAGGTCTGTGGGAATTATAGTTTGTCAGAATGCATGTCCAACTGCTACCCCCAGGGATCTTTGCAGTGGGAGCCTTACACTGAGAACATTTTCAGGGATAATGCTGGCCTATGACATAAACCCCTCTTTTGCATACACACCATCCAATGCTGCATGTGAAAGGTAAGTTTTTTGGATGGGGAAAGGCAGGCTCGCCTGATGCCTTCATTAGATATCTTTAGGTGCCAGGCAAAAACATTTCTCTTCAACCAGGCATTCGGCTGATTAACATTCCATGGCTTTTTCAATGTGTTTGTGGAAGGAGTGTTATTGGTTTTGCTTCATGTATTTTGTATCTTTCTGTTGTGAACTGCCCTGGGATCTTTGAATGAAGGGCGGTATACAAATATGATGAATAAAAATAATAATACAGTGGTGCCTCGCTTAACGAATGCCCCGCTTAATGAAATTTCCGCTTAACGAAAGGATTTTTTGAGCGGAGGTTGCCTCGCTAGACGAATTCGTTTTATGAAAAATTTGTCTAGCGAATTGCGGTTTCCCATAGGAATGCATTGAAATTCAATTAATGCGTTCCTATGGGCAAAAAAAAATTCAAAAAAAATTCAATGCATTCCTATGGGATTCGCTAGACGAATTTTTCATTATAAGAAAAGACCCATGGAACGAATTAAATTCGTCTAGCGAGGCACCACTGTAATGTAATAGTTTGAAATAGCCTGAACTTATTTATTTGGCTCAGGTTCCGAACACCTAGCTATTTTGGAATGGGGTGGGTGGGCAATTCATTTCTAAATTCTGCCTCTATCTAAAACTTAACCTGCTATTAAAGCAGAAAATCTGAAGATCATTGATGTAGATGATGGTTTGGATTCAGTGGAAGTATAAAATCATTGATGTAATTGATATATTGTGTTCATATTCAGTACCTGTACAGGGTTGTATAAATTTCAAATTTTGCCATGCTGCATTAATTTCCCTTTCTTTTGCCAAAGAGCAGCATTACTCTGTCACAATGCAAGCTGATACTTGAAGGTTGGGGAAAATTGATGCATACAAAGGAGTCCAGTGGATTGTGGCCTTTGTGCACATGCAGAAAGCCCTTTGAGATGGGATGGAACTCTGCAAGAAGACCATTCATATCAATAGGGCTTGTGAGTTGTGCACTTGGTCATTAATTTAGCAATAAAATAAAAATAAAAAATTTGGTCCCAAACATACTAAATCTGTAGTCAGGTTCAGTGCTTAATATTAATGAACAATGGCTATACACAAGCCGCAACTGCAAGGCACCCTCTGGAATACTGCTCTTTTCTCTTTTACATAGAAGGAAATGCCGCAGTATCTCAGGCAGGAGTCTTTGATCTATTTTGGTAGCTGCTGACTCACAGCATCCAACAGAAAAGGCTTCAGAAAGGGAAAGGGTAGAAGGAATTTGCAAATCACAAAATAAAAATAAAAGGTCATCTGTAGTCAGATGGAACTGTTTAATCTATGTGTCGCACCACTGACGTTCACCGCACTAAGGGCCCCCATGCTATATACAGTTAGGTGATTTTAAATATCTATACATATTTTTACAACCACCAATACCCATGCAGTTTTATAATATGTGTGATGGAGTTAGGCCTTCTCCTATATCCTATAGCAGGCACCCCCAAACTTCGGCCCTCCAGATGTTTTGGACTGCAATTCCCATCTTCCCCGACCACTGGTCCTATTAGCTAGGGATCATGGGAGTTGTAGGCCAAAACATCTGGAGGGCCGCAGTTTGGGGATGCCTGTCCTATAGTAATGCCACATTGTTGATGCTGTTGCATTTTGTAAATTGGCAATAACAAGCCGAGACCCACCTAAAATCATAGCTGTGAGGCAGGGATTGGGGTTGCCCATAATTTATTCTCTGTGCCCTTGTTCTGTCTCTTACACACTCCATATGCTCCTTTATTCGTCTTATACATGCCTCCATTCACATACATTACTCTTAGATATAGATACTCACATATGCCACTATAATATATCCTGGATAGCTCAGTTGGTTAGAGTGTGGTGCTGATAACACCAAGGTTGCAGGTTCAATCCCTGTATGGTACAGCTGTGTATTCCTGCATTGCAGGGGGCTGGACTAAATGATCCTCAGGGTCCCTTCTAACTCTACATTTCTATGATTCTATGAATCACTATATATATATATATATATATATATATATATATATATATATATATATAACACTGCAACATGGGAGAAGAATGTTTGGCTTACGAAAAATAATTTTATACATTGCATAATTTGAGTCTATCTGATGGTATAAAGAATGTGCTTTTTCTTTCTACATTAGCTGGGCATCCTGCAAAATTGTTAAGAACTCAGTAAGCCTGAGGTCACACTTGCTGTGAATTGCATGGTGGCTTTGTCACTCATAGGGTTGGCTGAACTATAGGACTAGCCCAGTACTCTGTTTTTGTATAAAGCTGCAATAGGAGGTGGTTTATTTAGATATATAGGCCTACTATGAACCCCATTGGTTCACAGCAGGCAGCAGTACTGCATCATAAGGAAGAAGGAAAAACAATTTCTTGAACAGAAGATTCACAGTGCATATTACAGTGACAAAGGAAGTGAGTACCAAGAAACAGAATAGAACAGCATGAATCATATGCTTCCCTTTAATTCCCCCCTGATATTTTAGCTCTCAGCAGTTCTTATTTTAAGTCCACCAGCTAACCCATAGTTGGTGGGGGAGAATATATTTGGTTAAAACCAAAGAAACAAAGTGAAATGGAGGGATGGGAATTGAGGGGAGTGGGAGCCCAGGGACCTTTACTAATCCTAATTACGTAATATTCTCCAAAGCATCTTTAAAAACCTAACCAACCAACCTATGCCCATTTTCTTGGCTCTGCTGAGAACTGTACCTCATAACAAACCCTTTACCATACATCCCATTAAGATAATGTCTGTATAAAATAACTTTATTTACATTTGTCAGTCACTTCATACAAAATAAAATGTCTCAATATATATTATGAAGAAAGAGAAGGTATGAAATTATATATTACACCCATGACACTGCTCAGGGTTTTTCTGTTTCCATTTTTTGCTAAAAATCATTACATCAAAACACTGGCTAATTTGTTTCTCTTTGTATCCCCTTCCTCCATCAGATTAAATGAATGCTATGATTCATTTTAGCTCAAGAAGCTATCAAATAGCTTTTTTTCATTTGTTCTAATTATACAATTATCATGAACTTTCATTATCCAATTTTATTTCACAGTATTTTTCACCAAAAGCTTTAATACAATGCCAATATTTGACTTCTCAGTCCTTTCTTTAAAAAACCTACTCTGAATCCCATTTTAATAAAAAATGCCAGAAATATAAATATCATCTTCACAGGGAGTATATAATGAATATTCTAGTTTTTCAGCACATTAATTGGTAGCACTAAATGTTCCAGGCACTGTCTACAGGCATTGTAGCAGATGCTTGGTCCTCGAATTCTGATCCAAATTGAATTGACTCAAAAAAATAAAGGCAGCCAAGCTCATACAAAATAATAATAATAAAAATGGCAGGTGCTCTGACACATTATAATCTCGTTCCCACTTAGACCTTATACATACGCAAACAATTAATTATAAAAGGGCTGTGTAGGACATTATATATTTAGATATAGGCAGCTCAAATGCAGGCGGTTGGAACTCAACTTGAGCTGAATAATGGGTAAATCACAATATTCTAGCAATGGTCCCAGATACTTTAACTCCCCCACCTACCTGTTTGATGGCTATATTTATGAGGACTCAAGTATTTGGCCCAATTTTTAGCTGCAGTTAATTTCTGGTACACACAACAGAAAATAAAGCACTAATATGCTGGCAGAAACAGAGAGAACAAGAAAGCAGGATTTTTAGAATTCGTTGTTGTTGTTAAAATTTGTTAGCCACTTTATCTTGCCTAGGCAACCCAGAACGACAAACAACCAAACAACCAACCCCATATAGATACATTAAAACAGAGTGGAAAAGAAATACTTTAAAAAATCCAATTTACAGTACTTCCAAAAGGCCTCAGATAGTTAAAGACAAAAGTCTTGTTTATAGAGGAAAGTTTTTGTCTGGCACCATGGTGGAAAACTAGTATCAAATTGACATTGTTACATCCAAACTAGGCCTTAGGGAATTTATATAGCATTTTTCAGTGTTCATAGCACTTTCTTATCTGGTTGTAAACTTTACAACAACTATGTAAACTCAATTGTCTTCAGCATCCTCGTCCTATTGCGTATGTAGAGGCCAGGGCTAAGAAGGTCATAGCTTACTCTAAGCCTACTTGTGAGTTCATACCTGAGGTGAGATTTAAACTGGGGACTACCACAATCATAGCTCAACTCCTTTGCTAATACATTCTACAGTACTTGCTGCATGATGCGCAAAGCATAATTGGCTCAATCTTTCTTCTATTTGAATAAGAACTGATCTGATTATTTTTGTCCAGCTCTCTATGTTTATTTTAAATTAACATCTAGGTCATTCTTAAAAAAAATTGTTTAAAAATGTCATCAGCTGCTGGTGAAAATATTTCTTGATTCCGTAAGCATGTGAAAATTCAGTTTTTGCTTACTTATATACTCCTCCTGCAAATTAAGAAGATGGATTTATTACTCTATTACACTCAAAATAGAGTAATATCAGACACATTTTAATTGAGCACGTTTTAAAAGTGCACATTGAATACAATTAAACCCTAATTTTGCTCCTACTGCCCCATATTTACTACCTTGATCTAGGCCTGGGCTAATCCAGTGTACTGGAAGTATCAATTTGTTGCTGAACCAGTCTCAATTTTAAAGCTAAAGAAATATTCTATATGGGTTCTAAAACCATGTCCCATTGTTTTGTACATTCCACCTCCCAGTTAAAGATTTTTTTTCCCCAAAAGATGCATGAATGGAAGATGGCTTGCATAACTACCGTGATTTTTTTCTCTTTCAAGCTTCCAATAAACTTTTATAAACAATAGTTACAGATTTAGTTTTGAGAAAGATCGAGTTAGTCCTTCGAGAAACTTCAGTGGGAGTGTTTCAGCATCTTCTAATATGAATTTACTATTTTCACAGAAAATCCAAAAAGTAAAAACAAACAAAGAAAAAACACCCATGAAAGATGTGGATTGTATGGGAGGAAAATATGGGATTTTATTTTGAGGAGGAAGATGACATTGTGTTGCTGCTGCAAAACATTTGCACGAAGGAGCAGCACAGAGTTAATAACAAACTACAGGGTGGAAGCACCCTGAGACTAATGGCACTTTGTGTGGGTTTGGAAAAAATGACAAATTCTGCTTAGTTAAAAACAGAAGCAAAATCTACCTGTTTCCTCATGGCTATTCTGAAGAAGTAAAGAAGAGGGGGAAGCACACAAGACCAAGGCTCACACGGCTCATAAAGGTGAACTACAGGTTATTGTTACATCTGAACAAATCCATTATGACGGCATTCTTCCTGTGGCTGAAGAATTCCTCTGACATATGACTTCTTTTCCTTTTCTTCAGAGAGAAATGTCAATGCATTAAATAGCTATTCAAAATTCTGCGAAAATTGTCCTATACTATTTTCTAGATACAGCAGAATAATTTTGATCACTATAACTCATAACAGGGTAATTCGTTTTACAAATTTGCCCCCTCGCCCCAGTGAAATTTTCTTACAAATGTATGGCCCCATTAAATCTAATCTCTTTTTGTTTTCATGATTCTATGCTCTCTGTTTTAGTTACAAAATCTGTAAAGAAGGTAAAAAGAAGGTTAAAAAAATAGAAACCTCTGACGCATATTCAGAGCCTCATCATGTAATGTGAACATCTTTGGAAAAGTGGGTATTACGTCCTTAACTTACCCTTGTAGAGAAAGAGAATCTCTCCTGTTGAGATAAAATCCTCTTATGAGACATTATTTTTAGTACAGCTGAAAGTAATGCCCTAGAGCATAATGCAAAATAAGTTTGTAGAGTCCTAATAATTTTTATTCTTTTGTGATGCATTTTGAACTCCAAGAACAGAGACCTCCATAGAAATAATACTTCTATGACACATTTCTATTACAACTCAGGCCCAAAGCCCTGCTATAAAGTCTGATTACAGACTTGCAGCTGTCCTGTTGGGACAGTTAAACTTTCATTAGTTAATAAGTTCACACAAGCCTTTTGCATGCTTTAATCACATATGATTTTAAAGGTAAAGATGATGTGTTTGTGCTGGATATGAAAAGGGATGTGAAGACAGTATAGGACAGGGGTGCCCAAACTTTTTTCAAAGAAGGCCAGATTTGATGGAGTGAACATACGTGAGGGCCGACCAAAGCTGTTCAGCTTTTTTTAAGGATTGTTTGGGACAGTGATTTATTTGGGTTTTGTCACTCTGGAAAGCACTTTGAATGCTGATGACACTACATTTTTGCAAGGCAAGGGAGAGATCAGAATATTGCATCTCCGTAAATATCAGAACTGTTGAGAAAATCTAAAGATCTACTGGTCAGCTAGTTTTACCTCCCCAAGGGGACTTTTGACTTGCCCTCCATAGCAAACTGCCTATGAGACTAGATGGAGTTTTAAAAGAAGTTTGGTATGGAGCATGATTATTTGTTTTTCAGAGTAGAAGATGTGGAAAGTCAAACTGGAGTCACAACAAATCCTAAGTAGTATTTTGGACCTCAAAAACTATCTAGAGTTGTATTGTTTGGAATCAGTTAATTGAAAAGCAGCTTTTATACGAGTATATTCTTTTATAATTTCAGCTTTTTTTCTCTTTTCTTTAGCAAGCACAATTATGCTATAATGTCACTGAATGGATGTCAGTAATAAGACTTTTTAGTGCTTTGTTAGATCTATAATAAGCACAAAAAAGTAACCGTAGATGGGTTTGACAGTAAATGTGAGGCTTGCATAATGACAACAATCACTGTATTTAGCAAAGGGGGGAAACCACCTACATAGAGCAGTCTGATTGATTATATTGATCCTGAAATGCATAATTACTTTTTGAACCAGTAGTTAAAACAATGAGCATTCATCACCAGCAGGCAACTCCATTACACCACAGCTGCCTCCTGTGCCCTATGTTGCCATTAATTGTTGTGTCATGTGAATAGTAGTGACACATTAAGATATGCCACCTGGGGGATTTTGATGGTTTTCTCTCCTCACTTAAAAAAAATATTTGGCATGGAAATGCTGTTTGAATGATTTGGACAAAATTAAGAATGTAGTTAAATATAGCAAATATATAAAAGAAAAGTAAGAATTATGTCCTTTGTAATTTTAGCCTTAATATTTTGAACTCCATTCTGTAGGGTGAGATGTCTAGTGCAAAATTTTGTAAATGGCAAGTGTTTTAAGGAACAGATTTAGCTGTAACTCTTCGGTGTAGTTTCTTTTTTGAGAATGGGAGATTTTTGAAGGGACCGTGATCACAGTAGAAATGAGTAGCTCTCCGCTTTTTGGTGTGGGAGGGTTTTACATATTACACCCACTAACAAGATCTGCAGATCCTTATGATGGGGTTTTGTGCTATGTGATTATCCTAGTGATATTATGTCAAATTTTGCAAAAGAGAATACATGTGCTATTCAGAGCAAGGAGAATCACGTAATCGCTGCTGTTTGCTGGCTGTTCCCTACTTGGCTGCAGAATACATTCCTATTAGAGTCATCAAATTTCATTAGGATGTTTTTCTATGCCACAGCTTCTAAATTGAGTGGGAAAGAAATGCTGTCAATATCTCAAATGGGTCATGTCTATAATTATGAAGTAACAGACAGAAATATAAACCATAGGACATAGTGTAAATATTTTCTTTATGTTCCTGGTGATTTAACATGCTTATGGAATTGAAGGAGAGTAACCTGAGGGTTGCCCATCCATCATATTTCAGTAGGGACTACAAAAAGTAAAAATATAGCTAATGAAGAACGAAGATTATTTGTGCTCCAGTCTTAACCACACATACCCAGATGTAAGTGCTGCTGTATTTAAGGAAGCTTGTTCCCAATAAGTGGGTTTAGGTTTGTAGCATTACTAAACAAGCATTTCCAGATTGTGACATGAGTTCTAGTGAAGGAATGAGCTCCCCTCCCCCCCAAAAATGCACATTGAAGGCATGCCACATTGCCCAATCCAAATTGAGACCATGGGTACGAGGGCGGCAAGAGTTATGTCCCACTACCCTCTCAGATCTGATCTGGATCAGGGACTCAATCAAGCAGTTTGTGAAATAAAATGCTTGAACTCAAGGGCAAGCAATGGCTGAGAATTACTTACTTAAAGCTTAAAAGGTAAAGGTAAAGGGACCCTTGACAGTTAAGTCCAGTTGCAGATGACTCTGGAGTTGCGGCACTCATCTCGCTTTACTGGCCAAGGGAGCCGACATTTGTTCGCAGACAGTTTTTCCGGACCATGTGGCCAGCATGACTGAGCCGCTTCTGGCAAACCAGAGCAGCACACAGAAACGGCGTTTACCTTCCCACCTGAGCGATACCTATTTATCTACTTGCACTTTGATGTGCTTTCGAACTGCTAGCTTGTCAGGAGCAGGAATCGAGCAATGGGAGTTCACCCCGTTACTTTTTTAAGTAAGTGAATGCACCTTATGAAAGTGAAGATATGAGGCAAAATGTACATGTTAGCAGTATCTGTGAGAAGATGAGCCAGCCTGTCTACTCCCACCTTTCAGTGTTTTTAACTAATGAATGTTAGCTAATGAACTTCATTGTTGATTAGTCTTCTCATGAGGTGGCCTAAGTATTGGAGCCTCAGCTTCAGGATCTGTCCTTCCAGTGAGCACTCAGGGCTGATTTCCTTAAGAATGGATAAGTTTGATCTTCTTGCAGAGCTTTGATTAATGAGTGGATTGTTTGCATGCCAGGTGATAGGAATCCTTCAGGTCCTTCAGAGCTTGCTATTGTGTTTCCTGCTTGCAGTCCTTAGAATCTTCATAATCCTAAAGACCAGATTTCCCCTTGTCTCCTATCGTCCTTCATTTCTTCCCAGCAACTAGGATACACTTTAATGTGGTGGGTTAATCTGAGATCAGACACTCACTGGAAGTTATTTTATATAAATGCACAGTTGTTGTTGTTGTTTAGTCGTGTCCGATTTTTTGTGACCCCATAGATCAGAGCACGCCAGGCACTCCTGTCTTCCACTGCCTCCCACACTTTGGTCAGACTCATGTTAGTAGCTTCGAGAACACTGTCCAACCATCTCGTCCTTTGTCGTCCCCTTCTCCTAGTGCCCTCAATCTTTCCCAACATCAGGGTCTTTTCCAGGGAGTCTTGTCTTCTCATGAGGTGGCCAAAGTATTGGAGCCTCAGCTTCAGGATCTGTCCTTCCAGTGAGCACTCAGGGCTTGATTTCCTTAAGAATGGAAATGTTTGATCTTCTTGCAGTCCATGGGACTCTCAAGAGTCTCCTCCAGCACCATAATTCAAAAGCATCAATCCTTCGGCGACCAGCCTTCTTTATGGTCCAGCTCTCACTTCCATACATCACTACTGGGAAAACCATAGCTTTAACTATACGGACCTTTGTCGGCAAGGTGATTGCTCTGCTTTTTAAGATGCTGTCTAGGTTTGTCATTGCTTTTCTCCCAAGAAGCAGATGTCTTTTAATTTCGTGACTGCTGTAAATACACAGTAAGTGTGGGTAAATGTTAAAGAGCCCCTACTCCCTGCAATTGGCAACTGCAAAAGGTGAAAACTTTGCAGGTAAGCTTAGCCATGACTCCTGCTGTGCAGGAGCTGAAGTCCAGGCACAAATTATCTTCAATGGGTCTTACTCCCTGGGAAGTTAAAGTGGATACATGAATGCAGTAATTAAGCCTGAATAGATTTGGTTGAAACCTTAGAGTTAAGCTAATTCGCAGGATGATGGTAAATAAAAACATGACTCTTTATAATACAAAGATATATCACTGGTTAAAGGAAGCAAAACTTGATACAACCATTTTATACACCCTTCTGTATTGTATAAGGATTGAGGGGTTGGTCTGGATGATTCCCGTGGCTCCCCACTAAGCTTCTAGTTTTGTATGTGCAAGACTGTACTCTGTAGTAGAAGGTACTGTTGAACTTTGCTAATGTAATGGGCATGGTTAAGTCAGTTAGGAATCCATTTACATGTTTAAAGAGTTGGCCAGATACATATGTGTTGCTATGGCAACAACTGGCTGGTAATGTTCTTCCGGTATGATGTAGGCCTTGCTGACCTGGCTGTTGGCCATGTCATCTTGTAGGTAGGAGAGCAATAGTCTTGCCTTTCTTGCAATAGAGCTAGCCTTTCTTTCAGTCTGTTTGAGAGCTGGGAAGACACACTTTCAATTTGCAAAGCTTACTCGTTAAAATTCTAGGAACTTAATAAAATCATTTTACTCTTATTAATATTCTACTCAAAACTATCCTTTGTGATCCGCTGCACTGTATGAATTGAATCCAGGGAAAGGCAGATAGGAGTTGCTTTGGCACACTCTCTAAGGAATCTGAATTTTATGCTCACATATTTCAGTTCCAATTATGGATTTGTCTCTATTGTATTGTTTTATGCAGTTTTTGAAGTAAACCACTTGGAGGCCTACTGGCAAAGGGAGATATATAGAACTCATGAATAAATAAAATACACATAAATATTAAACCACTTGTACTAGTAGTGATCCAGAATGTTACGGCCTTGCACTGAGTGCAACAATGACTTGTAAGAGTTAATTTGCTGCTGTGCTATGGTCAGCACAATTTTAGAATCAATCAAATGCTAAACACATGTTGTAGCCAATACTATTGGCTCATTTTGTTGAAAAGTCACATACTATAAGCTTCTATACATTATTTCAGAATTCTGCCATTTCTGCACTTTTTCTTGAGGCCATGGTTTTATAGCGCCCAGTGGGCTGCCTCCAGTTAAATAAAAGCAATAAATAAATATATTTTATCCCTTTCCTCGTCAGTGCTTATAAAATTTTATTGCCAGTTTAACATTCCCATTTTCCTACATGGAAAGCAGTCTAGTAATGAATTCTCCCAGCGAACACCAAATTACCTTAAATGCTATGAAAAAGATATCAAGGGGATACTAAGCTATAAAAAGCTATGTGGAGTTACTAAATCATTACCAAAGAGCCAAAGTGTTCATATTTCAGTGGCTTGTTCATGCAGCAGTTTGAAAACATGTATTCTGTTGCAGCCTTCACCTAGTGTCCTCCAGAGGTTTTGGGCTACCATCTTCCAAATGGGAGTCGGTAGTTCAAAACATCTGGTGAAGCAGCAGCAAATGGGTACAGACTATTATAGGGCACATATAATTAATTTAAACAGCAGAACTTTATATTTGTTGGTTTTCTTTTCCATTCTGCTTCATTTTATTTGGGAAATGGCAGCTGAGCTTTACTTTTTAATATCCATGTTTTGATGTCATAATTCCTTAGGCCCTCAGTGAAAATATTATTATTATTTGTGTTTCCCCCTAGAATGGCTTCACTCCTTTGTACATGGCAGCTCAAGAGAACCACATTGAAGTAGTGAAATATCTTCTTGAAAATGGAGCCAACCAGAGCACTGCTACTGAGGTACTGTACTTGGATATTTTATTTACAGGTCTTTCTATAGCCTTTTTCTTTTATAAAACCGTGAAGATGAATCTACATGGCACACACTCCTGTTTCTTAGTTTGCCCTGACTTCTCTTAAGAGCAGCCTCAAATGCTTCCATCCGGAGGGAGGGTCTGCTTAACCCTTTCTTTCTTGCCCTTCACTTGCTCAAAACGATAATTACCCCAGGCTGTTCCCTCATCTGCAAGGGGAAAGATGTGCAACTTTCCCTCAACCGTTGAGATAACAGGTGGTGGAGAGGCATTCTGAGCACACATAATGCAATAATGTAAGGGAAAGGGTTATGCAGCACCTTCCCCCCCATTGTTCCTTCATTCCCAATGAAAGATTTCAAGCTGCTTTTCAGTTAAAAGAGCCATCACAGGAAAGAAATAGATGCCTGTGTGTAACCTGTACTGTAGTCTGGCTCTCAGGTCCTAGAAAACTTCAAACACATTGTTTCCACACTTTGACCCCATCCAGCTCCTTAATCTCCAGTCTAGTTGCTAATGCATTCTTAGAGGGCCTTGATATTCCTTCCCTCCCCATAGAACTATTTTCAACATTCACCAAATGAGATCCCATTTGGGGGCAGATAGTCTATAAGGTTACAATATGTCGCTCTTTCACTTTCTGATCATCATGAAGCTTTATCTAGAAAAGTTTGTGAATAAGGAGCCAGTGGTGTAGCTAGCCGCTCGCGCACCCAGAGCGGCAACCCGCTCCGTGCGGTGCATGCGCAGCATTGCTCCGTACGATGCATGCGCCGTATGGAGCAGGTTGCTGGCGGCAGCACTCGAGCACTGTGATCCACTGCTTGTGGCTGAGGATCCCGGTGCTGGAGCGCCGGCAGCAGCAAACCGCGAACAAGCAGCAAACTTGCTCTGCGCGCGCTTTGCTTCTTCCTGCTGGGGCGGAGGCGAGGGGGGGGCAGAGAGGGGCATCAGCGGCCACTGCTGGTGTCTCTCCCTGGCCCGCCCCTCGCCTCCACCCCAGCAGGAAAAAGCAAAGCGCGTGTCTAGCAGGTGAGCGAGCAAGCTGCAGAGCGAGGGTTTTTTAAAAACCTTGCTCAGCGGCTTGCCGGCAGCAGTGCTCCAGCACCGGGATCCTCTGCGATCCTCTGCGCTCTGCAGCTTATTTGCTAACCTGCTCAGCACTCACTTTTCTTGTTCCTGGGCAAGGGGCCGGCCAGGGAAGGGCGTCAGCGGCCGCCGCTGACACTCCTCCCTGGCCTGCCCATTGCCTCCACTCCAGCAGGAAGAAGCAAAGCACGCGCCGAGCAAGTGAGTGAGCAGCCAGCTGCCGAGTGAGGGTTTTTACTGGACAGCGGGGCTCGGCTTGGGAGTTGTGGGGGGCGTGCCAAGTGTCACCCCCCTCCAGGGTGGCACCCAGGGTGAACCGCCCCCTACGCACCCCCTTGATACACCCCTGTAAGGAGCATGTTGAGAGCAGGGAATAAGTCAAGCAGAGCTGAAAGGGATGGTGGTATGGACAGAGTCATAGAGCCTAGGAAGATGTCACAAAGTACAGTAAACTAACTCCACTGATGGCTCCCAGACTTAGTTACATTTCTCACTTTTTGCAGGGGCACAGCTCTAATTTAATGATTCCTGGCTACTACCACTTTCAGAGGGCTTAGTTATATGGATTGTGTAATATATATGATGCTAACATGGCGTAATGTCACTTGTTCCTAGCTGTTCAGGGTGTCACATATTCACGCTATTAGTACCAATTATCACCCAGAGATGATTTCTTCTTGTGGTCTTCCATTTGAAGAGTATTTATTGGTTTAAAACATGTAGCTCATTCTTCATTGTAACAACTATCACAGAGATGGGGTCATAAATAATTTTAAAAGTACAACACTTGAAAACTAATAACATTATTATTATTATTATTATTATTATTATTATTATTATTATTATTATTATTATAGTCTTAGTAACCAGAAAAACAGTAATTCACTAAGGAGGTCCCAGTGTTAATGCTCAGCAAATGCCTGAAAGTTTTAAGTTTGTGCTGCTAATTACTCAGGGCCCACCCTATACCAGTCACTATAATTTCTTTTTAATGTTTTTAATATTGAATTTTAAATCATTGTAATGTGTACGGGGCCCTGCTGATGAAGGGTGGGTAATAAATTTAACTACTACTCAGGGCCGTCTCAACCATGTCGGGCGCCCTGACACCGTGGTGTGGAGATCGCTCCGGTGCCCCTGCTCCGCCCCGTTTCTTGTCGCGGCTGGTGGGCGGGCGCAGCATGGCTTCTGCGTGACTCTGCCGCGCGATGCCCCCCTGTCAGGCCACCGCCCTGGCGCCCCGCGCCACCCAGCCTACCCATAGAGCCGGCCCTGCTACTACTAGTAGTAGTGGGATGTGGGTGGCATCTAAACCACAGAGCCTAGGGCTTTCCGATCGGAAGGTCGGCGGTTCGAATCCCCGTGACAGGGTGAGCTCCCGTTGCTCGGTCCCAGCTCCTGCCAACCTAGCAGTTCGAAAGCACGAAGTGCAAGTAGATAAATAGGTACCGCTCCGGCGGGAAGGTAAACAGTAGTAGTAGTAGTAAGAGGGAAGGGAGTTCCATACCTTGGGTACTACCACCAAAACCCCCTTCCCTTCAGGTAACTGCAATGATATTTTGAACAGAGTAGCCAGGCATCCCCAAACTTTGGCCCTCCAGATGTTTTGGACTACAATTCCCATCTTCCCTGACCACTGGTCCTGTTAGCTAGGGATCATGGGAGTTGTAGGCCAAAACATCTGGAGGGCCGCAGTTTGGGGATGCCTGGAATAGCCCTTGAAGACCATCAGCTGGTACAGAATTCAGTGGCCCACCTCTTCAGCAGGGCTGCATTAGCAGAAGAACATAATGTCAGAAGAGCCTTGCTAGAGCTGACTGGGAGTACAGCATTTGAATAAGTTGTCTCCTGGAAGCCAACAGCCCTTACTGCTTGTTCCTCATATCTAGTATTCAGTGGTCTACTTCCTCTGAACATTGAGGCTTAGTTTAGCTGGTGCTCTGGATTCCCGTTGTCTTCCAGGCTCCTTGTAAAGCACAGATTATGACCTACAAGACCTAACCCACACTGGCTCAGCATACCCATAAATCTAACCTCCCACATGTCCCTTCAAAAGTTACGTTAACTTAAGTTCTCTCCCCCGCCCCCTACTATTATGGTATTATAATGTCTGCCTCAGAAGTAAAAACTTAGAAAGTGTTGATCTATGGACAAATCTGCATATTTTCATAAAGCTCTTCCACTTTTAGCAATCGTGAAAAGTGGTCCCTTATCAATCCCTACATTTGTCACCCTCCTCGGCATGGAGTTAACCTACCCCAGGGTATTCAGAATGGTATGACATTTATTAACATTGCACTCCAGCCAAGCCTGCCTTTGTTAACAGCTGTTTTCTCTATCCTTTCATTCAGCGGATACTATTGCATTTGATGATGGTTCCTAAAATAATGCTTTCTGTTGCTGGGATGGGCCAAGATCATGTTGCTGTGGCAGCTTTGCTAGAGTATGAAATCCTGTGTGGTTGCTAAGCAACAAGGCAGAAACAGCATTTGTAGATGAGTCACTGCCTGATCTTGAAACCCCCAGTTCTTTACTGTTGTTGTTTAATAATCTTCAGTAGATTCCACCTCCCCCCAAACAAACTAATTCATTTCTCTTAAGAATAATATGATATTGGAGATGTGAGCATAAGCACGGTGAGGTGCCATCTCACATCTTTCCAGGTGGATCTAAAACAATCCTTCTTTTCAGCCAACACAACTGAGTCTCACCTATTTTGAAAAGACACCTCCTTCTTTTCTCCTACTGGCCTAACTCTAACCAAAGGATAGGCTTTCTGTAATTTTACCTCAAACAGCTGACACTAGATTGACAACACTAGATAGGAACCATACAGGCTGCAGTCCAAGAATTCATCATTCCTTCTGTATGCCCAGGGGGATTTTGGACTTTAATCCCAAACAGTCCTCCTTCAATTGTGTTGCAAGCCGCTTTTGGAATTTGAGCACACACAGTGAAAATAGAAAGAAACATCGAATGTTGCCTTATACTGTACTGAGTCAGGTCATTAGTCTGTCTAGTTAAGTAATGTATATGTTGACCAGTCGTGGTTCTGCAGGGTTTCATAAAGAGAGCCTTCCCAGTCCTACCTGGGGACTGAAGCTTGAATCTTTTGCATGCAAAACTTGTGTTTTTAGCATGATCAGTTATGCATTGTGAAAGAAAGGATTTGCATTAAGAAAAGGAGAACAGAAGAGTTCAATTTGCATATGGTAATTTATACATGTAGATGCAAATTTAGAAATAATCGCTATAATTTAAACAGAAATACAGTAGAGTACATCTCACCATATTGGGGAAGACACCAGGGGACTTGTGTGGCTGCCCAGTCTGCTGCTCAGGTGTTACTAACTGTTGATGGACAACTTTAGTGCCCTGTTGATGTGTATGTTCTCCCTTTTTGTGACTCCTTAGGTCTAGACAGCCCTCAGACAGAGAGCTCCTTCAAATAGAGGCCTGCTCTCTGTAAAAAAAGGACACCCTATATGGTTTACCACTGAGCTGTGGCACATAAGTCTTTACATAAGTGTTCCTATATCCCAGTCCTAACTCAAACATAGGTACCTGCCTTATACTGAGTCAGACCAATGGTCCATATGCATAGACTGGCAGTAGCTCTCCAGAGCTTCAGTCTCTTTCAGCCTTACCTGGAGATGTCAGAGATTGAACTTCAGACCTTGTGCATGAAAAGCAGATGTTTTACTACTGAGTTCTATCCCTTCCCCAAAGATCAGGCTTTTGACCTGTTCAAGGCCTCCAGGAAAATGCACTGAATCTCTGGATGTGAGACAAGAAGGAAAGGGACTAGTTCTCTGGACCATCTCATTCTTGGCTTGAGCTTTTTCTGTTGCCTCCATCTCCATGTCTCCCAGGCTCTACCCTTGACCTGGAGCATACTGCCTCATTCTAGCCTGTCAAGCACTCATCTGTTCTGCCCTGTGTTCAACCAGGCAACACCCTTTGAGCTCCAAGGCTCAGTCTTCCACCTGAAGGTCTGAAACTCAACTCTCCCTTCCACATGTTTAAATAAGTGTTCTAGATTGTGGCTAGTGGAAATATTTTATGCATCTTCCCCTGAACTGATATAAACTTTTTTCCGCAAATTTTGTTTGGCTTGCTTAAATTATAAGGGGGGGGGAATAAGCATGCCATTTCACAACCAAATATTATTATTGCATATGTGATTTATTAGTTATCGATTGGTGACTTCCAATTAATATAAAAATATACAAAAGCTAAATTACAATTTCATCAGTAATTAACAATAAAAAACCACCAACATCAAAAACCCCAAAGAGCACCAGAAACATTCAACTAGCAGCAGTATATGGGCCAAATAACTCATCACTACATCAGCCTTGAAAATACCACCTATGTTTTTTACATTATTTTTGAACAGAAGTGAAATTCAGTAGTAAATATGTTTGGAGATGGGCCTCTCTGGAGTGTTTGGTGGGTTGCCAGAGTTTGATACATTGCTACCGGTAGGTGGCTAATAAAATGTTGCGTGTTGAAGTACAACACACCTCTTTGTGGGAGCTCTTTATAAGGGTTCTGGCTTCATGCAGAATTTTTTATTTTCTGCTGCAACAGGACGGCTTTACTCCATTAGCGGTTGCATTACAGCAAGGACACAATCAGGCAGTAGCCATCCTTCTAGAGAATGACACTAAAGGGAAAGTCCGGTTGCCGGCATTGCACATTGCTGCCAGGAAAGATGACACCAAATCAGCGGCTCTTCTGCTCCAGAATGATCACAATGCTGATGTTCAATCTAAGGTAAAAATACGCTTGCTTCTCCCTCCTTGTTCTCCAGTATTGGTAGTCGTACTAAAAAATTGGGATGTCCAGGGCCTGTTTTGTCCTTTATGCAGGACAAACTCAGATTCATTACTGAGAAGAAACAGCAGTCTTTAGTAGCTCCTTAAACAATTTAGATGTTTTTCTGCATTCAAATGTTGCACTTTTTAAGTGTACATATAAAACATCTTACATGGTAACAAAAAAAGAAACTTATACTTTTGTTAAGTGGCCCTCAGAGATTCCTATCAGTTCCATTACTTTAAAAAGATTAATGCAAATAATAACGCTCCTCTTCTAGTACGGGTAGTTGTTGCTGAAACCTGTATCTGCAATAAAAGCTCTGTTGTTCAATGTAGAACTGGAGGAAACGGGTTAGATTTTCAAGGCACAAAAATCGCCCTTCAGTTTCTAAGTTTTCCTTTCGCTGACTTTCTAAGGGTGTTTGACAGTTTTTGCATTTGAAAATGTAGTCCAATTAACACGAGGTTAATATCAAATTCAGTCTTTGTAAACCTGATAATCTGTTGTGGGGAAGGGGAAAGCTGAAGCAGTGTTGCTGTTGAGTGGGAAACCGGTTTGTGGCCCAAGAGAAGGTGGGCTGCATACAGTTCAATTGAACATTAGCTCAGGCTTTCTCCCATAACAACAAGATAATTCATTTCAGCGAACAATTTAGGCCTCTGTCTTTCTGCCAATCTGTAATATCTTTCCTCTTTTTTCCAAAACATGCTGCAACAGATGATGGTGAATAGGACAACTGAGGTACCAAAAACAACAGTTTTGTTAATCTACTCCCCCCCTCCCCCCAGATAATTGCTGCATTTTCCTGTCATATACAGTTCAAACTGTACCCAATTTCGTTTCTAAATGTGCACTGATGACAAAAATGTATATTTTCTCCTCTGCTTTGATGTTTTTTCTTCCCTTGTTCTTTTGAGAGGGTGGAGATTGTTTTTAGATAACAAGAAATGGGAATTAGAAATAGCATTAGGGTTATGGGGATAATTTGAAATACAGGGCAATTGCATGTAATACCGTGTTTCTCATATTATAAGACATGTCTTATATTTATTTTTTCCTCAAAAAAACACACTATGGCTTATTTTCAAGGGATGTCTTATTTTTTTCCTCCTCCTCCTGCCGCAGCTGGCATTGCTACTGCGCCTATCACTATGTCTTATTTTCGGGGTATGGCTTATATTCCTTGAATGCTTAAAAATCCTGCTATGGCTTATTTTATGGGTATGTCTTAAAATATGAGAAACAGGGTATAACGCTGTGACTCCATTAATGCTTATCTGCATCATGGTTCCTGTGGGTAGTTGTTGGTTATTGATAAATGAAGAGATCCCAGTGGAAACCTTCTCAAAGGTACTGAGGTAAAATGTTTCTTTTAATTTTATGATAGGCATTTATATATGGTTTATATAGGTTTTAAATGAAGAGTAGCCTCAAATCTGTCACTGGGAGATTGTGTATCTCTCCCCACCCCTCCACTCCAGTGTACAGTTTTTTCTGTTGTAGCTGTTATACTGTACCATTATGCTAATATGCTTTGGTGAAGAAAACATTAATCTTCTAACCAAAGCAGTACTTAAATTTGCCATGGAAATGAATGGGCAAGTGTCTCCATTTGGTCTCAAGAACCATCTGGGTTTTGTGATCATATGCCAGCGTTTCTCAACCGGTGTTCCGCAGCATACTACTGTGCCGCGAGACGCTGGCTGGTGTGCCGCGACGAGAAGGGCGATTTGCATTGTCACGTCGCTGACCCGCCGGAAAGGACACGCCCTTCTCGTCGCCGCACGGCGTGGCAAAATTTAGAGTCGGCATCCAGCCTGAGGCCAGAGAGGGCGCCGCTGCCGCCGCCTGGGGAAGAGGAGGCAGGCGGGGAAGGCTGCGCAGGGCTTCCCTTCGCCG
The DNA here is from genome assembly GCF_965207765.1 of Zootoca vivipara. Classification (NCBI taxonomy): domain Eukaryota; kingdom Metazoa; phylum Chordata; class Lepidosauria; order Squamata; family Lacertidae; genus Zootoca; species Zootoca vivipara. Next base: position 49,774,832 of record NC_142583.1, on the reverse strand, counting down.
GGCCAGAGCGGCGGCGGCTGCCTGGGGCAGCTGGGAGGGAGGCGGCGGCAGCTGCGCACCCATGTCTGCCCGCCTGGGGTCTGTGCATGCCGTCTAACGTGTCCCCGCTCGCTCCGCAGGCTCTGCGCCTGGTGGGTCTGCCTGGCTACCGCGCAGCAGTTCTTCAGTGGCATGCTTTACGTCTCCCCTCCAAACTAAACTAAATATAGGGCGGCACAGAGTTGGTGTGCCGCGGGATTTTTTTTCATAGAACAAGTGTGCCGTGGCCCAAAAAAGGTTGAGAAACACTGTCATATACTATCAAAACTTTGAAGGGCTTATAAGGAATGATTAGGAAACCCAGACAGAATAGACCTCTTTTCAAGGAGACCATAGTGAGGGGAGGGGACTGGTGCCAGGTGAAAGCTTGCCTCATTGTTAGCTAGGTCAAATGAGCTGGGGAAGTCCAGATGGTGAAGTGACTCTTCTGAGCATGCTCAGAAGCATCGTTTCTTGCTAGAATCAAGGGATTTGTCATTTTTCCTTGGTAGAAGACCCAGAGAAGGTTGTTTTTTGTTGTCTGTTAATAAAAATGGAAAAACCCAGATATTAAACTGGAAAATAGTGCTTTTGGTTACCTGTTGCAGGAAGGAGTCACAGTAACTCTTCTGTTTATAATAATAGCTTTAAAAAGTTAAATGCTTCCTTATGTAAAAATTGGTGCATTCTGATTAAGACCGTTTCTTTTTTGCAGAGTGGATTCACACCTTTGCACATAGCAGCACACTATGGAAATGTTAATGTAGCAACACTTCTGCTCAACCGAGGAGCTGTTGTAGACTTCACAGCAAGGGTATGGATTCTTTGCTTTTTTGTGCATGGAGAGAACAATGAAAGGAGGGAGGTCAATGATTGATTCTATGACCTTTCTTTAAATGTTCAAATTAAAACAAAACTAAAAACAATTTCCAAGTCTGTTTTGAAAAATTATGAAAAGTTAATGATTCTTACATTTATTCTTGCAACAAATAAGCCATCCCCCCCCAAAAAAAGTATCAGACTATAATAAATTATCTTTACACAATACACTTCTGTGTAGAGGGAAAGAATGTAAATTTCATGCACATGATTCAGAACACATTGATTGAATTATTAATATAACTTTCGGCATTCTTAAAAAAACCCTTTGTTGTAGCAGATACCTTATGCTCATTAGTCTGTTCACATATGTACTTTGCACACAAGCTCCAACTCTTTAATATTCTTTAATGCTTAAGATATGTAGTATATACTGTTCACATTGCAGTTCAGCTACTGGCCATATGCAGATAGAAGCAGGCTTCTGCACACGTATTTCTACGCTTCCTTAATAACTTCCTTGTTCATATGAATGTCCTACTTGAATGCTGTAGCTAACATTGAAGGCCCTGCTGTGTGTCACTTGCCATTGAGTAAACGATAGTTAGCCAGGAATAGAGCCTTTTCTACTGTGGCACCTGCTTTATGGAATGTTTTAATTTATTAATGGGATTTGTACCGCACCCTTCCTCTAGAAGGAATCCTTCTGGCTCCTTCTCTACTTGCTTTATAACGGGCAGTGGAAAGTACTTTTACAGTGTGAGTGTGCCTTTTAATTCCACAGCAGTGCCATCATACATGTCCAAGTTCTCAATGGGGCCTACTTCCAGGAAACAATGTATAGGCTTCTATCCCAAATTAAATGTACATGGTAACGGGTTTATGTGGGCTTTTAAACTTTCACTGGATGTTGATGATTAAAAAGGGTAGTTTTGTTTTGACAAATGTTGTCAGTCCCTTTGAATATCTTTTAAGTGGGAATTCAATACCACCACCAAGTAAAAGAAATAAATCAGTGTCGGGCAATTGGTCCTCTCCCTAGGCCATTTCCCCTTGCTTTTCCTGCACTCCTCACCAGCCTTGCTCTGTGCCCACCTCGGTGTTTTGTAATAATGCTTCTTGCTTGCTGGATGGAGAGGTGTGGGTGTACAAAAGCCCCTGGTTTTTGCATGGCTGTAATACAGCCTACTTTGCCAAGGTAAGAGTCACATCCATTGCTACACCCACTTTTGCCTTTAGCTCTGCCTGTTACTGGCATGTGGATCTCAGAAGGTTCCCCTCAAGAGAATGTGGTCCTCAAACTGAAAAAAGATTCCCCACACCTGCTCTGCAGGTGTCCTGGGCATGTTTCCTCCCAGCACCCCAGCTGCTGGGATTATGTACAAATAACAGCTGTTCAGGACATGGAGATGTATTTAAGCTACAGTCCTGGGAGGAAATCCTGCTGATCTTACTTCTGAGGAGGCATGCATAGAATTGAGCTATTAGTTAGACTTGTTCCCCCATCTTGCCACTGAACAGCTGAAAACTTGATTGCCAATTGCCTGAAAGGGTCACCCTTGGCTGCTGCATGCACAATACAAATGAATAAGGTTTTAAGGGTTGCTTTTTCTTAATATTTTATTTATTTACATGGTTTCTATCTCACACCTTCAACAGTGTGTTCCCAGGATGACTAACAATTTAGCAAGAAGCAACTAAGATACAATTTGAAAAAATAGAAGAAAGAAAATACACCATACAACAAAATGTAGAAAATAATAAAATACTGTGTACAAACTAAACATCTGCATCTTAATATATTTCTGTGTAATGGATTGCTTTTCAAAGCTACTAAAAATTTTGCTGACATGGGAAGTTCCAATGATTTTATATTTTCTTCCTGCTTTCTACAAAGAGACGTAACCCACAGCTGAAATATGTGCAATTGCAATTCCACATGGCAATTGCAAAAAATGGCAATTGCAAAAAATGAAGGATGAGACAAAACCTTCCAACCTAATTAGGACCTTTTTAATGCTGATATTTGTTACAATAATAGGTGTCATTGTGTCTTAGCTAATGTGCTATGATTGTTGCTTTATATTTAAGTATACCAGTATGTTATAAATATTGATTTATTTGTCTTGCATACAGTGTGAATGTGATGTTCGATGTTTGGTGAATGTTTTTGTTGCTGATTAGTAAATCAGTGAAGAACCTCCTGAAGATACACAAAATACCCTTTAAAAGTGCACATTTGAAATTATGTATGCATATTACTCTCATGAGATTTTTGTGCATACATCAACAGAAACATTCGGACCTGCGTTATTGCATTCAAATTAAGTAATTATACTGATTAACAATCAAAATTTCATTAGCTACTAAATGAAGATAAGTGAAATCTTCCATACAAAATTACCACCCCTTCCCAGTTCTCATGAATTAGAACTGTTGTAGTAAACTTCTGTTTATTCAAACAAAATGTTGAAACATAACAGAGATCAGATTCCCTCCCCCCCCCTTCTATAGCTATAAAAATGCATATATTTTAGTTCCATTTAACGGCATTTGCAAATTATTGCTATGGAATTTTTTCTCAAGATAGGACAGTGCTAACTGTTTTCTGTATGCTGTGACACATCCTTGCTTATCTTCTATACTGTATCATGTCAAATCGCAAAGCCATCCCCATTGAACCTCTTCAAGTCCATCATGCTTTTTGTTTGTTCTTTTCATGGTGTAGAATGGAATCACCCCACTGCATGTGGCTTCCAAAAGGGGAAACACAAACATGGTGAAGCTCTTGTTGGATCGTGGAGGGCAGATCGATGCCAAAACCAGGGTGAGTGTTTCTATTCCCTGAATGTCATCCTGCACCTCCTTCCCCCCCCCCCTTTGTTCCTTTGTTGGTTTATGCAGGGATCAGAAATATGAACAGCAATATGCATTCCTTTAGAGAAAGCCATTGAGGAAGCCATTGTTCGCATTAAAGTCTTGAGTCCAAAGTTTTTGTTCTGTGACTGAAAGGAGAATTTCCACTCATGGAAGAGGTTGTTTTACTCATGAAAGGAGTAGCTCTATGAATGGCAATTCCTTCTGTCCACGGAGCAAAAACTTTGGATACTGAATGTTCTTGCTTCACAATTGCTGCTTTACTTGAGTGACGTCTCAAAAATTTATTCAGTGCCACCTGATCTTTCAGAGAAAGCTGTCTGCCCTTGTTGAACTTCTCAGTGAAACTTCCAAGAGTTCCTAGAATTAATTTATAGGCTGTTAACAAGTCAAGTAAGATATGATTGCAGGACTGGGCATCGGACTTCCCATACCCCAACCCATATAAATAAGAGACCAATAAGACTGGTTTGGGGTCATAACAGGCCACAACTTTATTGAATACAGATGAAAGTGGTTTGGCTTGGGGAATAGGGCAATCTAAATACTTCTGGGCCACCCGCCGGAAGTGATACATGGTCAATCCAGGTGGGGGTTCCTAAGATTTACATCAAATAGGGTGACATCTGCAGGGACTGCCATCTGGGGGAGTGCCTTCAGCCTTGGCCTGGGCATGCAAAAATTGCCACTCGCCCCAGATCCCTTTAACGGGATCCCACAGCGTTTGGAGGGGCAGGCGGAGACTACAACCTCCCCTCCATCCAAAACAAAGGATTGCCCCAATGCCCAACCAGTTGTGACAGTTGATATGAGGTAGGCAAAACCCACCGGGTCAGAGCCAATTAGCCCGGTGGGCAAATTCCTACCTGGCCCCATAAAGAACAATGACCACCGTAGCCACAGCAAAGTTATTGACTAGCAGTGTAAACCATGGGTGGATGGGTGGGGAAACCCAGCGCAGGAACAAACAGGCTGTGCCCCAGGTATAGGCTGCTTAAATGGGCAAGGGGCGGCTCCGAGGGAAGCCCACTGTTGGCTCCATTAGCTCCACCCACTGCCTTTGTATTACATGAAATATAAGTGGTTTCAGGGTTTCTTTAGAAGTAAAAGAGAAAGACCTTAGAGCTGAAAAATGGTCTGTGACCCTGGCAAATAATTGCTGGTTGGAGTATCGTGGTTGGAGTATCGGACACTGTGCTTGCATACTAGTGTAGAAAAACAAACAGTTGTGTACGAGAGAGAGAGAGAGAGAGAGAGAGAGAGAGAGAGAGAGAGAGAGAGAGGGAGGGAGGGAGAGATTCATTTGTGTATGGAAGGTAGGCGAGAGCAAGCAAATGCCCTTTTTGATTAAAGAAGCTTCAGTTCTGGGGCAGAGTTACAGACAAAAGTATTTTAAAATCGCAGTTTAGGCATCTATTCTATCCAAGCATGAAAGAACAATGTGATTGCACTGGTCATGCTTTAATTTGTTATACATTATTCCCTATCTTTTGAACATGCTATATTGCTAAACTGGCTAGATCAAAGTGCAGCCTTGCAATATGCGATCTGTATAGGACCCCCTCCAGTTTCTCATAAAGAATCTAATTTTAAAAGTCTTTCATTGTTTGGCTTATCACCCCTGTCAGCTGGGAGTGTCGCTCAAAGCTGCTAGCACACACACACCCACAGAACCTAGTGAGTGTCCCAAAGCACTGGCACCCTAATTCACAGGTTTAACACCGTCCTTTTTCTTCATTCTCAAGGACACTGCTGGCAGCTTCTCAGTGTGGGAGATTCCAGATCTTTGTGGTTTTGTTTGTCAGTGTCACGCTATTGTGGTGGTGTCCTTGTGTCAGGCTTTGATCCATTTATGTCCTCTTTGTCTGCTCTGTCTGCTTAGCTATGGCCATAAGTAAATAGAGCAATAAAAAACAAAATAGGAATGATGTGACACTTGCCAGTTTTCAAGGATACAGTGAGTCTAGCTTCACCATTTGTCAGTTGGAGAAGTGAATAGAAAAGCATCTTTATATCCCAGTGATTTAGTGATCTGTAACCCACTCCAAACAACCAGAAAAGCTGCTGCCTCCTCTTTTGGCTTCAAACATTGCACCCTACCTGGTAGATGGGACTTGGAAGCCAAACTTGTTGTTGTTTAGCCGTTTAGTCGTGTCCGACTCTTCGTGACCCCATGGACCATAGCACGCCAGGCACTCCTGTCTTCCACTGCCTCCCACAGTTTGGTCAAACTCATGTTCGTAGCTTCAAGAACACTGTCCAACCATCTCATCCTCTGTCATCCCCTTCTCCTAGTGCCCTCAATCTTTCCCAACATCAGGGTCTTTTCCAGGGAGTCTTCTCTTCTCATGAGGTGGCCAAAGTATTGGAGCCTCAGCTTCAGGATCTGTCCTTCCAGTGAGCACTCAGGGCTGCTTTCCTTCAGAATGGATAGGTTTGATCTTCTTGCAGTCCATGGGACTCTCAAGAGTCTCCTCCAGCACCATAATTCAAAAGCATCAATTCAATTGGAAGCCAAACTGCACATTACAAACAAGGCAGTTTCTGGAGGGGACAATTACCACCTACTGTTTCTCCATTTCAGCTCACACACTGCAGTTTCCCTCGCTTGTGTGGTTTAAGAAGCATGTTAACTCATGATATGACCATAGGGCTCAGAAGGAGGAAGGAAGACTGTGAGGAGCTTAAACCTTTGGTTTAAGTGCAATACAGAGAATGTGCTTCTCCTTATTTTCTATGGCCAGAACCTTTGCCACAGGCTTTCTGCTGTTGAGGAAAATGTGGCAAACAGCAGAAAACAAAGATGGTATCTGAGTGAACAATACAAAACCAGGGGAAATCACACTTAAACTCAAGGATCATCGACAGACTTCATTAATAAATTTTAATTATGTTTCTTTAAGGGCCTTCCCAATATATCTCTTTAGTGATTGCAGTTAAACACAAACCCACTGAATGTTGCTGTTACACTGAAAGAAAATGGGGCCACCACTCCCTCAGAATTGGCTTTTGATGGTGTGCTTACCAAGCGGAATCAGAGCAGCTTCTGGATTTGTGCCTTTCCTGGACTTTCCACTTCTAGGTCCAAAACATTTGTTTCTTGGGGAACAGCTGACAATTGCTGAACTGATGAACAAGTCCGCCTGCTGTCTGTAAAGCCTGTAAGGCCCTAGAGATTTGCCACAGTACTCTTGTTGCTCTGCTTCCTGGTTGTAGACAGAAAATAGGACCTGGCCATCAAACGGACTGGAATTTTGGCAAGAAGTGAATCTGTCAGTAGAGTCTTACAGCTGGCAGCATGACTCAGTGAGCTGTAGAGCAACTCACGAGTCACAAATTGGTGAGAGGATCTGAATTCAGGTACAGCTATTTGAAGAGATTCCTTCTTTATTCATTAATTTATTTGAAAGCTTTTCTAAACTGCTTAAAAGTTAAAAATCTCTCAGCAGTATACAAAAATAATATAAAAACTATAAAACCGAACCACAGATGTGCTTTTGTAAATTGTCTTGAGTTGGGTATTTTTGCAATCAAGCTGTTTATACATTTTGTTAAATAAAGCTAAAGCTAAATAAATAAATGGAGAAAATGAGACAGATCAAAACAGGAATTCAGAAATAACAGGCCTGGTCAAAAAATTATGTCTTCCTAGAATCATTTAATTTTCCTCACTGTGGGGCTCACTGTGGTTTAATCTGAGTAGGTTTTTCATGATTCAGTAATGAGCTCTGTTTTCACACTGAAGCTGAGCTCTTGTACTCCATATTTTGGTTTTCTCATTTCAGGATACTTGAAGCCTGTGCCTTGATAGGGCACTATTTGAAGGGTGTGCATATTTTCACTAGGTTTCAGTTGCCTTGGGAAGATAGGTAGGGAACAGGGTTACCTTAAAGGCACAGCTGTGCACAAATGGCCTCTCAAAATTCTCCAGCCTGTTGATGAGCAGAGTATTCAGGGCAACCATTTCACCTTTTTTTCCAGCAGGAAGGGCAATTATCCAGCAGTGGATGGGGTTCAATTATCTTTTCCCCGCTTAATTTTGTTTGTTTGTTTGGGAATATGTGTGCATGTTGCTGCTGCCAGCAATGGCAACAACCACTGAGCTGGCACTCCATGGCATTGAGATGGCATTGTTGGGGGGGGTAGGGGGGGCGAAATGGCCAGCCCCACAAATAATAAATTAAACAATCTTAAGATGTCAACACTCTTTTAATAAAGTTATATGTAAACAGGCAGTAGTGTTAAAGGGGGGGAAATAAGCATAAACATTAATTTACAAGGTAAATTCCTGGAAGAATTGATTGATCATGACTTTAAAAAATGCTATGTCAGTTTGTTATGCCTAGTTCCAAAAAGTTACTTTACAAATCTCATTCGCAATTCACTATCATGTCCACAGTAATAATAGAAGCTTGTCTGAAAGGGTTATTGCAGTAGTATGTTTGAGATTAAGTTGGGGAAGAAGAGAGGAAGTGTTTGCTTGCTTGATTTGCTACTTTGCTATACCTTTACTGGTTTGATTGAGGACGTGGTCCTGTAAGGTAGCAGCAAGTTACGTACAGCTTTTATCTAATCTCAGGTGGCTTTCACATTTTGTATAAGAGGGAACCAGAGGAATAAATGGTTTCCCTTGTGTCTCTACTCTATATTTTAGACATTCTTTGGTTAAGCAGTGAAGTTGTGCTACTACAAAACAAGCTAGAAGTTTCATGGCAGCACCTTCAGCAGTGGGAGAACTGAGATCCCTTTGATTACTGGAAACCACTGCCCCACTAGTGTTCCTTCCTAGCCACTGGTGCCAAAGAGAAGCTACACCAGGGCTACATTGAGCTATTATTCTGGTTTTGCTACTTCCAGTGTATTTCTGGGATCCAGAAGCTGTAACTGCAGCAGTCAAGTGACTTTCAGCTAACAAGGATTTATTTTGCGGCTATAGAGCAGGGCTAGGAACCTGTGGCCTGGCAGATGTTGCTGGACAATAGCTGCCATCATTCCTGACAATTGACCATGCTGGCTGTTTCTAATGAGTTGGACTCATGTTAAGCTTGTGGTCCACTAAGACCCCTAGATCCTTTGCACATGTGCTACTGGAATGTCAGGTGCCCCCCATTTTATAATTTTGCAGATGGTTCTTCTTGCCTAAATGTAGAACTTTACATTTGCCCCTATTGAAATTCATTTTGTTAGTTTGAGCCCAGTTCTCCAATCTGTTAAGGTAATCTTGAATCCAAATTCTGTCTTCTGTGGCATTAGCTGCCCCTCCCAGTCTGGTGCCATCTGCTCAATCCCCCATCCATGTCATTTATCAGGATGTTGAGCAACAACGGGCCCAGGACAGAACCCTGCAGCACTCCACTTGTCACTTCTTTCCAGGATAATATGGAACCATTTGGGTTTGGTCAGTCAATCATCTACAAATCCACTTAACATTTACCTTGTTCAACTCACATTTTACTAGCTTCTCTGCAAGAATATCATGAGGGACTTTGTCAAAAAGTCTTACTGAAATCAGCATTCCCTGATCTTTTGATAGATGTGCAGCCAGTGGTTTTACCACTGATGTCACACGTTGTTGGTCACATACTGCCACCAGGAGTCTGGCTGTTGCATTCCACACCAGTTGGAGCTTCTGGCTCATGCTCAAGGGTAGCCCCCCATAGAGTGTGTTTCAGTAATCCAGCCGCAGGGTTCTGAATGCATGGACTACAGAGGTCATTGAGCCTTAAGTTCTATTCCATAGACTTCAATACTTAGTTGCAAGTAACTCTTGCTGAATTGTGTCCTACGGAGTTCATGGGTATGTTTGCAAATCTGTACAAAAACAACATCCAATATGACTTGGGTAAATTTATTTCCTTTTGTGTGCTTTCCTTCTGTCCCTTCATGTAGCAGTGTCTTTCAGAGTTGAGTTTACTTTAAACACAAATATTCTTTCCTCGTTTCTTTGCTCTCCGAGGTCTGGAGTCACCTAGGATGCACTCAGTTCTCTAAATCTTTCATAGACTTGTCTTTTGCTAACCGTCATGTTCAGTGGCAGAGAAGCCTTGCGAGTGCTTTGGGACAGGATGTTCTTCTGCAGCAAAGAGACGGTGCTGTCACAGCAAGTTTGCCAAATGGTTGTTAGGGCCTGCTTGCTTTTCAGCCTTAAATTAAGGCTTCTTCCACTGTTGATTTCATGTTATGCTTTTAAGGTCGTCAATCGCCCTTTTAGTTCCCCCCCTTGCCCAAACCTCCGTAGCACTGTGTTTTTTACCCCTGTTTCAAAAGTAACCTGAGGCAACACAGGTATTCACCATGTATTGTTTTTACCATAAATGCATACAGACAGGAGGGGCAATTCCAAAACAGTGGAGAAAGAGATCGGTAGAAAATGCTCCTTCTCTTTCTTCTGCTTAAGAACTGGGGATTGGTATACATTGCTACAGCCACATGGAAGCTGCTAGGAAATAACTGCCCATAGGGATCGGGAGAGTGGCAGCTTATCGCTTTGGTTACCTGAATTCTGTAATGTCTCTTCATGCTGCATCCTCATAAGTGGTGATGGACCTTGAATGATACCATGTGATTTGAGTGACAGTTAGTTCCCCAAAGATACCCCTCACATTAAAGGCACATATTCTTCATAGGTGAAGAATAATATATTCCATGGGCACAAGTGTTGGGTATGATAAACATTTCACTGTTTTTGCTTTTTTAAAGGATGGACTGACTCCACTTCACTGCGCTGCACGAAGTGGACACGACCAGGTTGTAGAACTGCTCCTAGAACGAGGTGCTCCACTGCTTGCTAGGACCAAGGTGGGTAACTCACAATAGAAGAGACCTATGGCATTTGTCTGGTTTTGAAATATCAAGGTAGTTTACAGTATTTATGCATAAAGCAGAAAATCTGGAATGTAAGTAAGTTGTGGTACAGACATATATGGCAATAATCTGCTGGAATCCTACACATAAAAACAAGCAGACTTTAACTCAGGCCACTACACACCAGCCTGGAGAATGAGGTCTAACTTAGATTGGTGCTTTTGTACTGTCCTTTATGCATAGGAATGCTTTTCTGCATTTTCTCCCACAACCAGGAAGGTGTTTGACAAAGTCACATGAGAATATCTCAGAGGAACCTTGTTCAATTTACATTGCTGGAAATGTGGTAGACAGCAGGTTGGATCCAAATTAGGGATACAGGGGCATTCCCTTGTTTGCCCTCCAAGGGTATGTCACTTTGCATGCATTCCAAGCAAATGTGCACATCTCCTTGAAGGATGTGTACCACTTCTAACCAAATAATTGGGCAATTCCTAGTCAGTGTGCTGTGTTTTTACTATTCCAGTAGGGTCTGCAAGTTATTTTGAAATCTGCTGCAGCAATGGTGCTCACATTATTGGGTATAAATCAGTCATATCTATTAATTTCAATGGGCTCCATGTAAGACTAGCATTGGATACCACCCTGTAGAGTCTGATGCAGTTTTGAACTTTTGCCTTATGCAGAATGGACTCTCTCCGCTTCATATGGCTGCCCAAGGTGACCACGTGGAGTGTGTCAAACACCTACTGCAGCACAAAGCTCCTGTTGATGATGTCACGCTGGATTACTTGACTGCCCTCCATGTTGCTGCACACTGTGGCCACTATCGTGTCACCAAACTTCTGCTGGACAAGAGAGCAAATCCAAATGCTCGTGCTCTGGTAAACTTTTCCTGTACCTCTACTGGAAACACAAGGGGGTCTTTGGACATTCTCCTCCACACATGCAGTGATTGCATGGAAAGGACCCGGTGCTTACTGATCTCTACCCCTGATGTTACCATGCCTACTGCCTCTGCCCCCCAGTGTCCATGCAGCTTGCGTGGGCATTATGGGGGCAGGGACACTTGGACTATGGATGCCAGGGCTGAAGCCAGCAGGCACATGGTTCCCCTTCCTGCTCCACACATTCAGTGTTCATGTGGAGGGGGAGCATCTGCAGAGAGCCACAGTCACATGGATCCAGCTGCTTCTTGTGACTGTCTGAACTCTCCCCATTGCTCCCTGTAATAAAGGGGTACACGGTGCCTTCTGTATTGAAAGGAGTGTGTAGTGAGCTACGCAAATGACAATCTAATGGTTCTAATGTGTGATTCTAGACATTGCGGTCTCTGCCACTGTCTAATAATTCTAATTCAGTAGGTATGTTCACACTGTCTGAACTCACATTTGCTTGTAGGAGGTTGTAGCCTTTTTGAGGGGAGGCAAGGAAACTAGATCTATTAGCAGATGGCTTTGGGCTTCTCTTCCCCTCCCAACCCTCCTCCTCCCCACAAGCCTCCCTTGCCTCGCAGCAAACTATTTATAAGGGCCACTCCATTTCAAAAATAGTTTGTATTATGGTGAACGTCAGTGGTTAAAAATAAAACCCACCAAGTCAATGCAAGCCCCTTGTGTGTGTCCAAGCAGCTCTCTGAATTCTGGCCCAAGTTCTCTGCAGCGCATTAACCATCCTTGCAGCTGCCATATAGTCTCTTTAATATTTTACCACCATGGATTCTAAGGCTGCAATACAACCCTGTTTACACAGAAGTAACCATGAGTTGTCCATTAGGATTGCAGCCTAAGTAGACTCCATCCTATGCTCATTATTAATTGGCATTTAAAACAGGCTGTGTTTGAAATTCAGGTTTCTGGACTGTTAATGTAACTGGCATCAATTGGCTTATGGCTCAGACAGTTCAACTGATATGCCTTTCAAAAGGAAGAATGATGTTTGTATGGTGTATAATAGGTAAACAGTTGTTGTTGATGGCTATTCTCACAACTTTACTTGTATTATTTATTCTAGCTGGTTCACTCATAACTTAAAAGCAACTAAAATTGCAGTTAATTGACTAAAACAGTTCTGTCTGGAAACTACATATAGAGAAGGATCTTTCTTTTTTGATGCTATGTGAACATTTGGTTTAACAGAAGCTGCTAATATCACTTCCTATCAGTTGTCATGTTTGCCTATTTCCAAAACAGGACTTTTTCTAGTTCTGTTTGCCTATTTCCAAAACAAGACTATTTCTGAACTATTTCTAGTTCAGAAATAATTTATCTAAAAATTAAGCAGCTTCACAGTTAACATAAAAAAGAAAAAAGAAAATTATTTTTAAAATGGCACTTTAATTCTTAGTGTCCTCATTCTTTACAGAATTTTGGTGCTTAGTGCTTCTTAAAAAGCCATTTGAATAGCACTGGCCTCCTAGTGGCACAAAGTAATGCACACAACAGCAAGCCTTAATCAAAACCTTGTCACATACGGTATTGAGCTGCATACATCATAGCTGCCAAGTCTCCCGCTGAAAAATGCGGGATCAGCAGTGGCGCGGCACCGGAAGTCGCTTCTACGCATGTCCGGACATGCGTAGAAGCAACTTCTGGTGCCACGCTACCCATGTCTGGGCACCGGAAATCGGGCGGCACTGGCACCCAAAATGGAGCCTCCCTGGCAGGTAGGAAATCCAGGGGATTTACGGGATTTTTTTCCAATCTGGTCTGCCAGCGGGAAATGGTTTAAAATACAGGGGTTTCCCGCAAAAAACGGGAGACTTGGCAGCTATGGCATAATAGATACCTGTACATAATAATCCAACTTGCAACTTGAACTGAAAAAAAGTTGCTTGTGTTGGCTTTCAGTTCATGGTGTCTTTACATGGTGCAACATCCGTGTTTTGGCATCCCACTTCAAATGTTACTTTTGGCATGCCAAATAGTGAATCCTGCAGGGAGTGGCAGAAGCGCATTGCTAACTCACCACAGGTTAAAGCTGCCAAGTGTCAGCCTGAGAAAGGGGTTGCTCATGCTTGCCCTGTCCCCAGAGGTCTGTGAGAGAAAAAGCCCTAGCATATAGCTGTATAAGAAAAGAGTCCTGTTCTCGATTTTTCTTGATAAACCAGATGACTCAGCTTTTATTTTTATTTTATTTATAAAACATACACACCCAATGTATGATTTCACATTTCCAAATGAAACAACAGATAATTCTGGTGTGTTTCAACAGATTTTTAAACTACAGTTGGTACCTCGAGTTACAAACGCCTCAGGTTACAAACGCTTCAGGTTACAAACTCTGCTCACCTGGAAGAGTTACCTCTAGTTGAGAACTTTGCCCCAGGATGAAAATAGAAATTGTGTGCTAGCGGCGCAGCAGCAGCAAGAGGCCCCATTAGCGAAAGCACGCCTCTAGTTAAGAACAGTTTCAGGTTAAGAACGGACCTCTGGAACGAATTAAGTTCGTAACTAGAGGTACCACTGTATTAAATAACTGAACTTAGTCATTAGAGACCAATATCACACCTAAGCTAATTGTCTAAGTGGCTTCAGTCAGGATTGGTGATATTTTTTCATTACCTTTTAGCAACTGTTAGAAAAAGAACAGCCAAGCAACAACATTCATTCTCTCTTCTCTAACACAGGCATTAATTAACTTAGAGTAAATCAGAGATGTGAAGAGATGCCCCCCCTTTTTTCCCTAATATTTAAAACAAAAAGAAGGGGGAAGTTATGGAGTATTTTCTTTTAAAATGGTTATAAGTTAAGGACTTTTCAAAATGCTATTTTAAAATCATAGTGCTGCAAATCATTTAGATCTAACATTCAAAGATAGTCATCTCAGTGATAATGATATTGTTCGTACTACATTTGACAAGACTGTTAAACAAACAACGCTCTCGGGGAATTGTATTATAGAAGACAGAATGGCTATTTGTTGTAGAGCTGAGCCAAAATTTCCCAGAATGAATTTTCCTTAAAACATTTTTTTTTTTAAAAAAATGGTTTATTTAATAATTGTTTAAGAATTCACGAACAGCTTAAAATAAAATATACTTAATATACAATATTTAAGTGGTGAACAGAAGTATTTAAGAATATGAAAAATCAATCATAAAACAAAATCAGGTGGCAAAATGAAAATCCTTCATTGCACATCCTCTGCAAACTGAAAACCAATAACAAATAAACTAGGGAAGGCCCGAGTAACAAAAAAAAGTCAGCAGCATGGATTTAAAGCACAAACTAGAAAGCGCCTGTCTAATCACCAAAGGAATAGAGTTCTATAATACTGGTGCAACCACACTAAAGGCTGCTGATGTTAATCACCACATACTGAGTGTATGTAGTGGCAAGGCAGTCTCAAAGATAACCAGGTTCTGAGTTGTTAGGACTTTATAAACGTAAGAGTAAAAGCCTAAACTTGGTCCAGTAGCATTTTATTTCACCCACACACGAGTGTTGCAAGAAAATTTCAAATACAAGTTGGCAAAGCCTGCATTTCACATCAAGCCCATTGTGCAGACGTTATCATAAAATCCTTGATGCATTATGCTTTCTCTATATGCGCATCTATGTGGTTGTCTTATTTACACATTTGGGATAGCACTATTTTTTCATGTGAAGAACACCACACACATTAAATTGCACATGGGACACATTTTGCATTTTCAAAAGGGCACTTTAGCTCCACACATTCTGTTTGGGCTGGGATTAAATGGGAATAAACTGGCCCTGGCGTATATGCTTTCTCAGTATGTCAGAACCTGACGTTACCGAAGAAAATCTGATAATCTAACGCTGTATGAGAACTGAGGGGTGCATGCTATAACTAACATGATTGTCTTTTGCACAGAATGGTTTTACTCCACTGCACATTGCTTGCAAGAAAAATCGCATTAAAGTCATGGAACTGCTGGTGAAATACGGGGCTTCTATCCAAGCTATAACAGAGGTAGAGAAATTTCCTAAAGAAGCATCTCTCCCCACTATTTCTTCCTTCTCTTAGTTCCACACTCTCCTTTTAAATAAATGAGGAAGATCCTAAAGGCGCTCTGCAGAGGAGTAAAATTGCTGTTGCTTTATTTCACAGTCGGGCCTTACACCAATACATGTGGCTGCATTTATGGGCCATTTGAACATAGTTCTCCTACTGCTGCAGAATGGAGCCTCTCCAGATGTCACTAACATTGTGAGTATGTCTTACATCTGAGTAATCATAGCTTTGCTGCACTGCCATTTATGTTGCATTTGGTATGATTAATTTATTAAACTTCCCTATAAATCTGTCTTGCATAAATGCATACAAAAGGGGGAATGTGTTTTTCTTTCTTTTGCTCTTCTGTCTCTCTTTGGTTTAGTTATTTTTTATATATAGATATATTTTTAACTTCTAGATAAAGAAAATCTTAAGTGTTTTAGATGCAATGTTGCTTTGAGCCTGTGTGGTGTACTTGTTAAAGTGTTGGACCCCACTTGGTCATAATACACACTGGGTCACCTTGGGCCAGTCACAGTCTCTCAGCCTAGCCTATCACACAGGGTTTTATGGGAATTAAATGGTCATGGTGAGGAGAAGAACCACCTTGAGCTCCTTAGAGAAAAAAGTATTATATAAATGCAATAGATTAATAAATTTCAGGTTCCTTGACTTAAAAAAAATGATACCTTTGTGGTATTGGCAGACTTGACTTTACTATAGTAATAGGTGTTTGTGTACATAAACAAACATATACTTCTAGCTACCATAAATAGTCTTCAAAATAAACTTTGATTTAAAAATGGGATGCCCTTGAAAGAAAATAATTCATTCTAAACATGTTTACATGGAATTTAGTTGTTTTGAATTCATTGAGATTTAGTTCCTAGTACTGTAAATATAAGATTGCAGTCTAAATCTAATTGGATTCAGATTCAACTTTTGCCTGTGCTGTTTGCCAAATGCTTAAATCATCCAAGTGTAAAGGCAAAATAGCCTGTTATAATATTTATTACTAACAATCAAGACTGCTTAAGTGAAGCCCATCCTAATTCTGTATTTATACATACAGTACAGTTATTTTTGCCATATATAATTTATTCATAGAAATTAAGTTAACAAAATTACAGCTGGGAAAATAACTAAGGAGCCTAAAACAGACGGTAAAAACATTTCAATGTGACTTTAAATACCTAATTACTGTATTGTTTGGTATCATCACTTAAACCTGACAGTTGAATCAGTTATTGTTTTCAGAAATCAAATTCAACTTGAATGGTCTGCAAAACTAAAAGTCTCCTGGAGATTCATGGAACCATTCTAATGTGAATAATACGTTTTGGATTATGGAAAGATCTGTAGAAACACTATGATACATCTGGAACTAGAAACAGAGAGGTTCTAGCAGGAAGTTGCAGGCTAAGTATAGCAGCTGACCTGAAATAAGCATAATCTTCTATGGCCATTTGCTTCTGTCCCCTCCCTACTCCTCTTCTTGTTGTGTGTCAGCTTTGATGCAGAGATCATGGTTTGGATCAAGCCATATGCTATTACATCCAAACCAGAGAAGTCTGGTACAATGCAAGCCAAGATCACCACATCAAAAGTCTTGCCTTATGGAGTAGGGAGGAGTGTGCAGTTAGAATGCTTGGGAATGGCTTAAGAAATACCGTATTTTTCCATGTATAAGACTAGGGTTTTCCCCTTAAAAAATAATGTCCAAAATTTGGGGGCATCTTATACACGGATAGATCTCCTCCCATTTTCTTAAATCGGAGTCCCCCAAAATTGGGAGCGTCTTATACATGGGGGCATCTTATAGACAGAAAAATACGGTAATTATTTATAAATCTGTGAATGCACACCTTAAATGCAAACTATGCCTGAAGAGATAGTTTTGTTCCATGTCTCCAGGCAAGAGTATTTAGCAGGAGTGTAGGGAAAGGGAAAGGACCCCTGGGCGGTTAAGTCCAGTCAAACTTGACTATGGGGTGTGGCGCTCATCTCACTTGGCCGAGGAAGCCGGCGTTTGTCCTCAGACAGCTTTCCGGGTCATGTGGTCAGCATGACTAAACTGGAGTAGTCATGGTTGGAATAGCTATTAATCAACTTTAGGGAGCTTACCTGGATGAGCGATACCCTTGTATTTCCTGTGTGGGAGATTCTTTTGGGGAGGGGATTTGTTCATTAACATAGTTTAGGCCAGGCATGGCCAAACTTGGCCCTCTGGCTGTTTTGGGACTACAACTCCCACCATCCCTACCTAACATGACCAGTGGTCAGGGATGATGGAAATTGTAGTCCCAATGCTGAACCATAGCAGCCAGCATAGTAGTGGGCATCCCAATCTCACATACATCAGTGGGGTGGGACGGGAGTGCTCACCTGACTGCCATGGAAGCATGGAAGCATGGAAGTTAGGCATTGGGTGTTTGGGTTTGGAGTCCTGAACACAAAATGCCTGTGTTAGCTATGCAAAGAGAAATTTTATCAGTGTTCTTCATATGTTTATTCTAAGCCCAGGCTGCTTGTACAGGGTGGTTCCTTTTTGTATAAAGTCCCCTTTTTACTTTGTTCCCGTAACCAAGTTCCCTCTTGTGTGACCTAAGTGTGCTCAACCTGGGACCAGAGAGATGACCTAGTCATGTTGTGTCCTGTCAACTGAATTATAGTCTCTTCATCAGGGGGTTATATATTGCTGGTTGTGAGCAGGGTTATTCCTCTCCTGTCCACAACTCCACCCTGTTTGGGCTGCTGGTAGAGACAAGATTGAGGTGGAGGCGGGTGGGGCAAAGCAGAACTCAGGCTGGGTACGGGGTGAGGTTCAGGCTAGATACTGGACTGGGCAGTTCAAGGTGAGGGGAAGGGTCCCTGCTGGATGCAGGGCTCAGACTGTGCTCTAGAAACATACCACTTCAATGTTACTTCAGCAAGGAGCAAACTGAGACTCAGCTCTATATAGAAGCAGCAATAGGTGCATCCTTAGTGTTAGTCCCAAAGCAGAAAGGTGCTGCTTTGATTAGATTAAAGGGGGCCCAACCACCCCTGTCCTCCTTCTGGGTCTTCAATGATGTCACCATAAGTCCAAGAACAGCAGCACCAGGTTCTCTGGCTGGAGAGATAGTGCCACCTCCCCCCGATTGGTGAAGATTAATCTACCCTCTTGTTTCTAGATATATGCCCCTCAAAGACATGCTCAGCAGTGGCATTTTAGGAGGAATTGCTACATAGAATCATGGTTGGAAGCAGTGGGGGTTTTTTCAGGGGGTACTCAATGGTATGGAGTAGAGGCACTGTTTTTGGTTGTTGTTAAAAATGGTGACACTTACTGTAACAACTTTGTGGTGAGTACCAGCACCTATTTTTCTAGGGGGAAAGCAGTGGTTGGAAGGGACCCTGAGGGTTATCTAGTTTAACCCCCTACAATGCAGGAAACTCAATGCATGGTCCTCCATCCAATTTGAAACCATATTGGATCTTGCTTAGCTTTGCAAATATGCCAACACTTTTATTCCTGCACCACCAGCAGGACATTCATCACTCATGTTCTGCCTCCATGGTCAGAGGCATTGCCGTCAATTACCAGTTGCTGGAGATCACAGAGCTCTTGTACTCATGTTGCAGACTTTCTTCAGGCATCTGGTTGACCAATGGGAGAACAGGATGCTGGGCTAGACGGGCCATTAGCCAAATCCAGCATAGTTTTCTTATGTTCTTCCTAGCTTTGCATGAGTGACATTTTGGATATTAGGAGTAGAGGCCTTGCTTCCATTACACTGAACATTGACCAATATGAATGAAGCTAATAAGGTTTTCATTCGGGTGGCTAATACATCGAAAAATCTGGGGTTGTTGTTTTTTTCAGCGTGGTGAAACTGCATTACATATGGCTGCTCGCGCAGGACAGGTGGAAGTGGTGCGCTGCCTCCTGAGGAATGGTGCACTAGTTGACGCCCGAGCAAGGGTATGTGTTTTCACCTTTGTTACAAAAGCAGAAGAGTTTCTAAGTGTGCTATCTACACGTCGTTCCCCCCACCCCCCATGCCCAGCCCTTGGGTCATTTTGTAGATTTATTTGTAGTGGTGGTGGTGGTGGGGAGTTCCGTATGTATCTACCTTTTGAACACATCTAGAATAATTATTTGAAACTGGGGGAAATGAGGCTTCACCTTTAATAACAACAGTCCCACTCTAACTTCTGTCCTGCTTTGAGTTGTAGGAGGAACAGACTCCATTGCATATTGCCTCTCGCTTGGGTAAAACAGAAATTGTCCAGCTGTTGCTGCAGCACATGGCACACCCAGATGCTGCAACTACTAATGGGTATACACCGCTGCACATCTCTGCCCGAGAAGGTCAAGTTGATGTAGCATCAGTTCTTTTGGAAGCAGGTGCAGCACACTCTTTGGCTACCAAGGTAAAATCTGATGTTTTGGTATGAACAGTCCTATAGTGAGCTGGCTAATGCTAGTATTGAACTTCCATTAAGTCTTCATCAAGTCTCTACCTGTAGATCAGGAATAAGGGTGCTTGCTTAATTTGACAGCTGTGAATTCTGATATGAACTGACCTGATACACACCTTACAATTTGGAACTGACAGCACAGTTCTAGAAGTTCCAATCATCTGAAAGGTATAGAGCAGGTCAGGTCATATCAGAATTCACAACCATCAAATTAAGCAAGCATCCTTATTCCCATACAACAGATAGAGAGATCTGATGAGGAGAGATGAGAGTTTGATGAAGTGCTTGGTGTCTACTCAGAAGTAAGGCCGATTGAGGGCAATGGGTCTTACTCTCTGAAAATTGCTAGCATCAAAATATATTTAGAAATGTGTATTTTGATTATGGATGGGAGAGAAATTTAATTCCATTTCATTTAAGGCCAAAGCTACCCAATTTACACCTTCCAATACAATATAAGAACCAAAACACAGCCAATCTTCAAAATTCCAGTTCTCCGAATTTTGCAATGCAGTTCTTCAGACAAGTAATGTATAGAAAATTGCATGTACTAAAATAAAAGTGTACATTAAAATGCATATATATTAGTGAAAGTAACATACAAAATGCTTTACTATTAGGGAAAATATACTTTGTAAATTTTTGTGTATATTGGAAGAAATTCACATTAAAATTCAGGTGAATTTTCTTGAGGGTCTTATTTTCTTTTTTAAAAAAAACCCCACAAACTGATGTGGAAATGTGGGAAACTGAAGATGGAAAAATCAAAAACAGGGAGAAACTGAAATTAATAGATTCATTCATCCCAAATATTGAGAAGAAAAGTAGATTTAAAAGTGAATTTTTGTGCAGGTTCTGAAAAAAATGCAGAAAAAGTGGAAATAGGATAGCAAGGGCTTCTTTGTGATACAAGAGTACATGAACCAGAAGTAGCCTGATTTGTACATCTCTGAATATGAATAACAGTAGAGCTATAGTTAAGTTAGAAGTGGTTGGCACCGTGGGGCGGTGTCCTTCTGACACCGGTGTCACTGCTTATCTGGACAGGGCGAGGCAGTAGTCAGATCAGGGATGCCCAGGTGCACCAATGGATAGAGTTCATTGCCTCCATTGTTGTTGTGCCTGCACAGTCCTGATCTCACTGCTACCATGCCCAGTCACCACTCAGGTAAGTAGTAATGGTGTTGGCATCGAGAGAGTGATTCTGCAGTGCCACTCCCGAGTTAGACCAAAGTAAATTCTCCAAAAGCAGTCTTCCCTCCAGACATTTCAGTGGCCATGAGTTGGAATCCAAAAAGTATGGAGGGCACCAGCTTGAGGAAACCTCATTGTAAGCACTGTAAAGTAAAAGCAGTTTAATATTTAAATTAATTTAAATATTTAATATTTAAAAGCACATTTAATATGTGCATAAACTGAGTGACATCTGATAGAGCTACCGTTGCCATATTACCTTGTTTGCCTTAGCATATTACTTTCTAAGTGCCGGCACAGTGATTCAGAGCAAGAGGTGTTTGATCACAGGCAGATGATTATTAAGACAACTAAAATACATGGGGTGTGTGTGTGTATGATTTGTATTCAGATGATTAATTCTTAAGGAGCTGCTTGATTTAGACCCGATGAGTTATTTAAGTAGCTGCGTTCATTGTTCTCTAGTAAAGAATATGGGTTGTTACAAAAGAGGGTGCGCCGCCCAGTACGGAAATTGGAGGTGAAATGGTTTTACCTCAGTTAAAAGAAGTGAAAACATTTTGAAGATATGACATCTGTTCAAGTTTATTAATATTCCACACACCTTCAAAGTTGACATGAGAAATATGTACAGGAACCTGCTGATAGATAAGATAAGATAAGATATCTTTATTGTCATTGTCCCCTTGCGGGAACAACGAAATTACTTGGTTGCAACATCCACTCAGATAAAGCATTCCGCATAATCCAAAATTACAAAAACCTAATTAAAAACAGTAAATATAATACAAAATAACAAGTAAAATAAGATGACTTCAAAGTCCAGGCTTTCCATTTAAGGCCAAAATTGCTCTAGAGAAGAAACTGTTCCTGAGACGGCTCGTTCTTGCCTGCATTGTTCTATATCTCCGTCCCGATGGCAGGAGCTGAAAGAAATGGTGACCAGGGTGCGTTGGATCTCTTGATATATCTAGTGCTTTTTTATGGCACCTGGTGGTGTAAATTTGTTCTAAGGTGGTGAGTGAGCAGCCAATAATGCTCTCTGCTGTTTTAATAATTCTACACAGCCCTGCTCTATCCTGGGAAGTACAGCTTCCGTACCACACACATAAACCGTACGTGAGCACGCTTTGTATGGCACAGTGATAGAAGGCAAGCAGCAGCTTTTGTGGAAGATGGTTTTTCCTTAAAATTTCCCAATTTAGTTATCAGACGTCGCGGTAGAATGGTATTGAATGCCAAGCTGAAATCTACAAAAAGCATATTGCATATAAAATTCCTATTGCCAAATCCACAAATTGTTCTTTTCAGACTCCTGGGAGTTTAGGAAATAGTTAGGGGGTACAGTGAAGGCAGTTGCTGAGAAGGCATATCTCAAAGCAAAATTGAGTGCATGCGCAAATACTGCATGTCAGGTACTGCATATATACAGTATACACACCCCCAACTCACATATTTCAACATGTATTTGGTAAGTGGGGTGTCTTAATTTTGTAAGCTGTGTTCATTTACTTTTTGCAAAAAGAACAAAAGAAAGGTGTCTATAATAACTCCAGATAATAATAATAAAATAATAATTCTCAAAGCAGCTTACAAAAAACTGAAACATGCAATATACAAATTTCAAAATATAAATTAAACTTCAGGTTAGAACATTAGAACAACATTGATGGTGCAAAGGCCTCCTGAAATAAAACTGTTTCACCTGGCACCTGAAACTTAGCAGACATAATGCGAGCATGGGATATTTCCTTTTAGGGGTGGAAATACGTCGCAAATTGGGAAATATGCTATGGACCCTTGGGAAGTTATGATTAATTATTTTTTCAGTTCCTTTAATGATAAAATTTGATTTTAATTTGAGGGCTAAGCAGTTACTGCATTGAAAATATGTAGAGATTGTTCTTTAAAACCAAGTAATTAAGATTATATTGATGTTTTTGGTTTTTTCCACCTGTACATTTTTAGAAAGGATTCACACCACTGCATGTGGCAGCTAAATATGGAAGCATTGATGTGGCGAAACTCCTGCTGCAGCGTCGTGCATCTCCTGATTCATCTGGAAAGGTAGGAATTGGTGTCTGAATTTGCTTTTTTCAGTCAATACTGTTAATAATTTTCCATTGCAGTTATTAGAAGTAGCTTTTATTTATATATTAGTTTGTTTATACATTAACATAAATAAAATGCAACTGATGATTCCCAAGAGTGTCATAGATTAATTTTTGACACCAAAAAGGAATTGTATGCGCAGGAGTGTGGTTAACAAACACTGAAATATCATAAGCATTGCAGAAAACAAATCTGAAATATTAGTCAATTAATGACATGCAGTTGACAGACATATTTTATTCCACAATTGTAGAATTAGGCAACAAATCAGGAACTTATATGGGGAAATGGTCAAGAGACTCAGGGCAGGAATTAAATACAGCAGAAAGTAGCTGGAAAGGGGTTGATTTTTTTTAAGCAAGAATGATATCCATAATTCTGAAATTATTATTTTTTTAAGCTTTTAATCAATAGTATCTAACTCCATATAAACTAAGTCTAATCTATCCAAATACACAAAGCAGTTCTTGGAGCTGTAATAACCTTCAAGCAGATTTCATGCACGCATCTTAAAGGTAAAGGTAAAGGTACCCCTGACTATTAAATCCAGTTGCGGACAACTCTGGGGTTGCGGCGCTCATCTCGCTTTATGGGCCGAGGGAGCTGGTGTTTGTCCCCAGACAGCTGCTGGTCATGTGGCCAGCATGACAAAGCCGCCTCTGGCGAACCAGAGCAGTGCACGGCAATGCCGTTTACCTTCCCACTGGAGCGGTACCTATTTATCAACTTGCACTTTGACGTGCTTTCGAACTGCTAGGTGGCAGGAGCTGGGACCAAGCAACTGGAGGTCACCCTATCACGGGGATTCGAACCGCCGACCTTCTGATCGGCAAGCCCTAGGTTCAGTGGTTTAGACCACAGCGCCACCCATGTCCCCATGAACTAGGGCAATTTAAATTAATTTTTTAATAGCCTATCCCCTTTCAAAGCAAAGCCCCTTAACTAATGATTTCTTTAATGCCCTTTCTGTTCCTAAGCAACTTTTCTAATATGAAAATAATTCACCCTGAGTTCAATGTTTATGTTGTGCTGTTATCAGTCAATCGCTTCTTATTTAACATAACTCCCCCAGAGTGGCTGGGGGAACCCGGCCAGATGGGCGGGGTATAAATAATAAATTATTATTATTATTATTATTATTATGTTGTTTTGTAATGTAACGGTAGCTTGAAGCAGAGCTAACCATCACTTAATGCCATAACATAAACCCGCCCTTTCCAGAATGGCCTCACCCCCCTCCATGTTGCTGCTCATTACGACAACCAGAAGGTGGCCCTACTGTTGCTGGAGAAAGGTTCTTCCCCCCATGCTACTGCCAAGGTGAGATTTCCCATTCCATTCAAGAATGTTTCCTTGGAGTTCTGACAGTATAGGTGATGCTTATCTGTTTTTATCTAAGAAATAATTAGTTACATTAAAATTGCATACTGTCTAACAGAAGTAAACCTTTAAGCTTTAGGGGGAAATCTCCAGCGACGGACAGGATTTAAGAAAAGTCATTGCATGGTCCTGTTCTTGAATAATGTGCAAACCTTTGAGGATTTCACTACTAACTGGTGTCACAAAAATATCCCATGCTGCTGTGCTCTGACACAAGAATCCCTGACTGATATCTTGCTTGCTGAAGAATATTCCTCCCTTAGGTGGAAGATTTAGACTCAGTAAAAGCAAGAGAAGAATGGTCATTTTCTGGAGAAATAATGCATTGATATTTTTGTGAAAGAAAGCAGACATTACAAATAGATATTAATTCAAAGCAACTGGTTTTTAGAATGGATATACCCCTCTACATATTGCTGCTAAGAAGAATCAGATGCAAATAGCCACAACCCTGCTGAACTATGGAGCAGAGACCAATATTTTGACCAAACAAGGAGTGACTCCACTTCACCTGGCCTCTCAGGAAGGTCATGCTGACCTGGTGAACTTACTTTTGGAGAAAGGAGCTAATATCCACGTGGCCACAAAGGTAATGCCTTCTTGTTACTGGAAATAAATCCACTTAATGCTATCTAGAAAATGAAAGAAGGGATAGTATTGTCACACAGTTAACAGAAAAATATTATTGTATGTTAAATATGCAGAAACAGATAAATATGTTTCTACCACGATAAAATCTGGATAGTAGAAGCTTTCTAAAACACTAACTTGCTTGGTTTTTGGTCCCATACAGTTCTCATAGCCTGGTTCTCTGCCTATAGAATAACAGAGGAGGTTTTTCATGCATTTATTCTGTTGGTGCTGTGATGTTGTTGGCGTGACTTGTGTAGGGAGATCTGTTCTTGGAAGCTTTCGTTCATTCCTGAGAGAAAGGCCCCAAAGGATGGTGATGGACGTTTGCTCATTGCCCTCATAGGATGTTCTTCTCCTGTTCAATATGTGTATGAGGCCCCTGGCCATAGCATTCAGTGCTATCATTTCTCTCATGATATCCATCTCTACCTTTGACATTCATCTTCTTCAGATCTACACTTGCTGCTCTTTCATTTTGGGCCATAATTGGGGCTTGGCTGTGAGTGAGCTTCCTAGAATTAAATCTAGTCATGGTGGATGTGATAGACAGAATGATAGTTGGCAGTCTTTCTGACTTGTAAGTAGTTACAGGTAGGTAGCCGTGTTGGTCTGAGTCGAAGCAAAATAAAAAAATTCCTTCAGTAGCACCTTAAAGACCAACTAAGTTTATATTTTGGTATGAGCTTTCGTGTGCATGCACACTTCTTCAGATACACTAGAAACAGAAGTGTCAGACTCTATATATATACAGAGGGTGGTGGGGGTGGGTGGGAATGGGTGGTGGGCTGATGGGAGTGGTAAACCTGGAGATGGCTGTTAATGGCTGCTGATGGCTGCAATTAGCCATTAACAACCATCTCCAGGTTTACCACTCCCATCAGCCCACCACCCATTCCCACCCACCCCCACCACCCTCTGTATATATATAGGGTCTGACACTTCTGTTTCTAGTGTATCTGAAGAAGTGTGCATGCACACGAAAGCTCATACCAAAATATAAACTTAGTTGGTCTTTAAGGTGCTACTGAAGGAATTTTTTTATTTGACTTGTAAGTGATTAAGATTCCTCCCATTGATGGGATTCAGGCCCCTTGGTAGCACTAGTTCACAGCCTCGGGATATTCATGGTGAGAAGACATCTTCTCTTCAATGAAGACATAGCTACTGCCATTCATGCCTTTGTATGCCTGAGGTTTGACTGTGGTAATAAGCTTTACGTTTGGATGCTGTTTCAGAAGGTTCAGCTGTTGCAAATACTTCTGTATCTATAATACAATAAAAGACTGTTTATATTTAATTTACAGAGTGGATTGACATCTTTACATTTGGCAGCTCAGGAAGATAAAGTGAATGTAGCGGATATGCTGATAAAACATGGGGCAAACAAAGATGCCCAGACTAAGGTATATCAGTAACTTCCAAGATGATAAAATAAATTTCCAGTGTGATATCATATTCACTACTTATTTTTGTGGTTTTTTTGGGTCGCTCTTTATTTGTAGCTGGGTTACAGTCCATTAATAGTGGCTTGTCACTATGGGAACGTCAAGATGGTCAACTTTCTCCTGAAGCAGGGAGCTAACGTCAATGCAAAGACAAAGGTAAACATTTGTTCATAATTTTATCTCCCCCTCCCCTTTGCTGCTTTGCAAACATATGATGGTAATTTGCACTTCGTATTTTAACTGTTCCAGGGAAGTATGCTGAAAGCAGAATGTGGTTCTCATTGACTGTAGCCAGTTTGGTCAAAATTGCAATGCAGTACTCAGTAAGCCAAGCTGAGAACCATTAATAATTCGTTTGTGGACTAGGGACACATGTGCATGCATCAGAAGCAGACACAGATGATCACTCATGTGGATTTCAATTTTCAGATTATTTTTTTATAAAATGGAAGCAGAATAATGCTCCAGAGACTTGTGCTTTGGTGTGATTTTTCTGAAACACATCTTGGTTCAGGCATGCCTTCGTCAATGATGAATACATGTTTTAAAGTGGTCTTGTATATAAGGACTAGCCAGGAAGCCATAGCTGATAAGGAATTGTGTGCAGTTGACTGAGCAGGTCAGCAGGAAAGGAATGGAACATTCTGCCCTCCTCTGCTCCTAGCATGGAAATCTCTGGACTACCAGAGGAGGGAAGCCCCTTCCTCTGAACCCAGCATAGAAAACCTAGTGGGCTGGTGCAAGAATGACAGAACTCTCTGAAAACCCTCTGGACAAGATAAGAAGTTCAGTTGGCTTGCATGGCCTTTATCCCACAATGCAACCATGTGGGGACAAGCAGTGAGCCTTAACTGCAGTTTCTAAGCCCTTCCCAATTCTTTCCTTTACATTCCAAACGGCTTTCAGCATGAGTGCAGTTTTTTTAAAGTTGCGAAGTCCCTTTATAGGAAAAAGAACACCTCGTTCCCATGCTTCTAAGAGATAGATACATACTTTGAAAATCTAGCAAAAGGGAGCTGCTCTTTTAACTGAGTGAATCCATACATCTGGCTGCCAGCTAGTCTGGAAAGGGGTTGGGGTTTTGTTTTGTTTTAAAATGTCCTCTGCTGTATGGAAACTTAAAAGATAAAATGCACCAATTTTGAATATATTTCCTCTTTAACTTGCCTCCAATACATTCAGTTAAGTTTGGCACATGGTGTGTTATTAGCAAGAAGAGTTCTATAATTTGCTGTTTTACAGTAATAACAACCCCCCCCCCTTTTCTGAAAAATTCCATTTCAGTAGTTTACTGTGTGGCCTTAAGAATGGCTGGATTGGAATTGTCGTGCCATTGCCTCTGTCTCTAAATGTTCTGTCTCACCCAGTGTTATATTTAGTTGAAGTTGCTTTTAGAACATAAGCCTGCTTTAAGAAATATAGGCAGCATATGAGAAAAGCAAATGGAAAAATGAATTTCTAACCAAAAGTTAGTTTACTTTGAAGCCCTTGTTTGCTTTTTCTTCATGGATATTACACTCTGAAATCTCCAAGAAAAATAAATCAATTGGATGATGAATAAGGGTTTGTGTGATGCATTGGCTCATACCTATCTTCCAGTGACTAGCCCATAGAAAAGGATGGAGGGGAAGTTGTGAACAGTTTTAAAGAATATAAAAACTTCACAAACTTCCATGGCATCACTAGTATTTACTTAATAACTGCTTTGTCCTATAAGCTTTGGCCCATTGATTAATTTCTCCTCACCTCCTTTTTTCCCCTAAACCTTACTATAGATCTGGTAGCTATTACTTGCCTTCTGTTATTAATGGTGAAAGAATAATTTTCTATAAAATGTATTAATAATGAAAATTGCAATATCCAAACAGATAGGATTGCAAGGTTGCCAGCAATTATGATTTATACCTTCATTAAAATAATCTAGGGAATATGCAAATATATATATATTGATGTTGCTGTTTTTCCCTCCCTTAAATGTGTGAACTACCACTAACTACAGAATGGTTACACTCCTCTGCATCAAGCTGCTCAGCAAGGTCACACACACATCATCAATGTTCTTCTCCAACATGGGGCCAAACCAAATGCAATCACTGCGGTAAGCATGGCATTGCCACACTCTTTTCTTCATTTCATGGTGTACATTTCTCTTTCTGGTTCTGTGTTTTAGGCTAATGATAAGAAATCACCCACCTTACCATCCAGCATAGGGAAAGAGTAGTGCCTAATTTATTATCTTAGATTGTTTCCTGGTTGGCTGTGACACAATAGTGTGTATCCGTTTCCTCAAAGAATAGAGAATGGTATAATTTCACTGATAGCCACGTTCTCCCAGTGTGTGACTAAAGGTTAGACTCAGTGAAAGTATAATGTCAAGACAATCTGAAGACTGTATTCCATTCAAAAGAGAATGGGACCTGGTTGTTGGGACCAGTTCTGAAATCCGTTCCTTCAAAGAGTTTCAGAGGAACATGAAGGGAGGCAGAGGCGCCAGCTTGCAAAGGCAATGGGGGGGGCATGCAACATCATGCACCTGACATCAGGACGTCAGGAGGAGCTGGGGAGGAGTCAAACGCAGCAGCTACACAGCTTCAGTGGTTGGTGGCTCCTCTCCTGGTGCCACCACAGGCGGGAAGCTGTTTTGACCCTCTTTCACCTCCATGGCAGGAGGAGAAAGAGGAGCTGGCCGTTGGAGCTGTGCCATGATGCGCTTGGCTCCACGCTTCACCTCTGTGTTTTTTGGACATGGGGGGGGGAGCTCCCACCCAAAAATATTTGACGGGACCAAAAGAGGTCAGCCAGGAACTGGTGCTCCTATAGGAAGTTGTGCAACTTCAGAAAATGTTCAACATTGGAAACCATGGCTTCTCAGGTTAAGAATGACCACTTACCGGGTCAGCAGTCCCACATACCCTCAGAGGTCAAATTGGCTTTCTATGTAGCCTGACTAGAGCTGAGATGAAACCAGGGCCGTCTTAAGTATATTTGGCGCCCTGGCGCCGTGGTGCGATGGATCCCTCCGGCGCCCCCGCCCCGTTTCCCAGCGTGGCAGGCGGGCGGAGCTGCGCGGCCAGAGCTGCGCAGCCCGGCCGGCCGGCAGGAACAGCTCCACGGCGGGTGAGCGGGCAAGCCCCCTGGCCGTAGGGGCGGCCCTGGATGAAACAGTGCCCTGTTGACACAGTCATTTTTCACACAGAATAGAAAAGCTTTCTGTTTGCGGGGAGCATAGTGTTGCATCAAATTAAGTGTCATCCCACCACATTTTCCAGTCACCCTCTTTATCAAAAAAGCCAAATCATTTGGGGAAATGGGTTGATGTGCAAGACTTGTCAATCATCAATAATGGCACAACCCAAATTTGTTGGTGTATGATTAAATTTTAGCTGAAAATAGCAACAATCTAGAAGCTCTCCCAGACAAAAATCAACATATGAGAAATCAAAATTTGGTACTGAAACTGCATTGGGTGTGTGTGTAAGTATTCTCAGAAGGCAAGTGCTTGCACAGTTTAGATTTTCCTAGGAAATATTTCACATTCTCCCTGAAAATACTACTTAACTCCTGAAAACTGAAACTGAAGGATATTTTGTACAGCACCAAACATAAAACAAATTAGTGGTGCTACTTTTGGATTAAATATATTACATTTAGAAAAAAGAAGCAAAATTACTTCTGTTATTTTGTTCACCCAAATAGAAATTGAGGCATACAATTGCTGAATTTCTATCTCTCTCTCTCTCCCCCCCCCCAGTCTAGGGATAACCAATGTGCTTTCCTTCATATGCTGTTGGACTACAACTCCCAGGGATTATGTGAGCTGTCGTTCAACAACATCTGGAGGGTATCCTGTTGGCAGTGGCATTTGTATATTGAATTTTAAATACAGTCTCTGATTTGTTTTGCCTTCCCTAGGTTTTGTTCCTGTTGCACCATTTGCCTGAATAATCTCATCTTTCTATTTTTTCAGGTGGAGCCTCTTAAGCTATTTATTAATCAGGTTATTCTCAATTAAAAACATGTTTGGTAAAATTAATCAGGAGTTGCAGCAAAGCCAGATTTTATAATGTGTAATATAGAAAGTTGTGGGTTAAACCATTAAAAGCAGTATATTTTTTATTAAGTGCAACAGGCAGATGTTCTGTGTATTTTGTTACCAAGGCAATTGGGGCTGTAGTCTGAGCAAAGTTGCAAAGAGAGATTCAGATTTAACAGTAAAGCACACTGATTTTTCCTAAGCGAATGCCTTGTTTTGGATGGAAATGCTGGCTCATTCAGTGCAGGGTGTGAGCTCATTGGTTCATATCATAATCCTCCCTCTCCTTCTCCTTCTCTCCCTCTTTTCTCCTTTCAGAATGGCAACACTGCTTTAGCAATTGCTAAGCGTCTGGGATATATCTCAGTGGTTGATACATTAAAGGTTGTAACCGAGGAAGTGATTACCACCACAACTGTGAGTATCACCAGCCTTATCTTCCCTTCTTTATTCAGAGGGGCATTTCTGTTCTTAGTTATTTTTGATTCTGTTTTGCCTTTCTTATTTTTTCGTTTTAGAAGTATAATTTAAATGTAACAATTATTTTTCAGTTTTTGTAGACAGTACCCATGGACATCTAGCTGTGGAAATGATAGATTTATTTATACACACCATAAAATATATTAAGATGGTATTGTGTAGCTTGTATGCCTTGTATCTCCAAAAGATCCAATTGGATGCCATGCCAAGTCCTCATTTTGTGTTCCATGTTCTTGGCTATCTCTTATTTTCTGACCTTTCTGATGCTGCAGAATGAGACTTAAACACTGTAAGTGATTGCAGGTGCCTGCTGCCCACCACTCTATTTGCTTGTTGCTAAACTTTGTGCTACTTTATCATTTTTGTCCACAAGTTAGTTACGGCAGAATCCTTGAGTTTAAACCCTGCTGCTATTTGGTGAAGTTTGTGAGACTAAAAATATTTAAAATTGTCTTGCTTAACTGGGTTGAACACACCCCAAGTTACCATGATGTAAAACTGTGAGTCATATTCATCTGCTTTAACTTTGAACAGGAAAATTCATTCTCACGTCAGGCTTAATGGGTCTTGGTTGAATTCAAATTAGCTATAATGCCATACTCTGGTTATGTTTACAAGATACTTCATTTATTTAGGAGGTTTTTTCCTGTCCTCCCTCACCCTTGACCTCAGGGCAGGTAACAATATATATCATAATAATGAACAAGAGGAACAGATAGAACCAATTAAAATGCATAAACCACACAAATACTACAGACAGGTCCGTAAAATCCCCAAACGACAGTTTTTTGTCGACTACAGAAGGATAACAGTGTAGGCACCAGACAAATGGCCGCAGAGAGGGTCTGTTCTCATGCTACCAGCCTTGGATGTGGGAAATCAGAAAGAGCATGTCATTCAGATCTTAAGAGACAGGACAATTCCAGGAGAGCTGCTCTTTCAGGTACTGGAATCTTGAGTCTCGGAGGGCCTATGCCATACCTGCCAAGTTGCTGTCAGAGAAATAAGGGACCGGGCCGGAAATAGCAGACCGGAAGTAGTGCTGCCGCCATTTTGGAACTGGGTGGAGCATGCTCAGAAGTGACTTTTGATGCTGCTTTGCCCAGTTCCAAAATGGCCACCGCGCCAGAAGTCGCACTGCAGCCATTTTGGAACTGGGCAGAGCAGCATCAAAAGTCGCTTCTGAGCATGCTCCGCCCAGTTCCAAAATGGCCACCGCGCCAGAATAAACCGGGGAAAAACAAAAAAAATCTGTTTTTTGAGCTAGGAACAGCTGGAAAAATGGGGATTTCCCAGGGAAAACGGGAGACTTGGCAGCTATGGCCTACTCATTGGATTGCACTTCCACCTTTGGAATATGCATCCATTGCTAATTGAGTGCTGAAGGTATCCTAATTTAGTGCTGAAGTATCCACAGTTAGACTCTTTTTTTGCACCTTTTGTCTCTGCTTGTCTGTGGTTCGCTTATCTAAAAGAGCATGAGATACCTTTCTAGTATATTATAGAGACCAAGCAGAAAATCAGTAAACCTGAGATTTGGCTATGTATCCTTTTCCAAAGGACCCCTAGTGTACAAATGGCACAAGAAGTGTAGTGGCTGCAAGGGGAATTAGTATGAGGTATGTTCTAGGCCAGGATTTTTTTGCCATGAGTGCACACTGACAGTGCATGCACCCTACTGACAACTAGAGGGCTGTTCCCTAAGCAACATTCCTTGTCCTATTCATAGAAGGACATGTCTCCTAACTTCTTGACTACAGTATGCATAGTGGGCATCTATTGTTATATATTTATTTAGAACCTTTGTAACTCATTTTTTATTTTGTACTTTGATGAATAGTTCATTTAACTTTTTTTACATTGATCCGATTTTCGTTTCCAGAGCATGCGGGGACCTTACACCTTTTGTACATTTGTGTAATTTCAACCTAGACTCTTCAGTCAGTCATATTGTTTTTGCAAGTATGCATTAGACATTTTATTTATTTGCTTTTATACGTTTCTGAGCACAATTCAAAGTGTTGGTGCTGACCTTTAAAGCCCTAAATGGCCTCAGCCCAGTATACCTGAAGGAGCATCTCCACCTCCATCGTTCTGCCCGGACACTGAGGTCCAGTGCCGAGGGCCTTCTGGTGGTTCCCTCGCTGCCAGAAGCCAAGTTACAGGGAACCAGGCAGAGGGCCTTCTCGGCAGTGGCACCCGCCCTGTGGAACACCCTCCCGCCAGATGTCAAAGAGAAAAACAACTACCAGACTTTTAGAGGACATCTGAATGCAGCCCTGTTTAGGGAAGCTTTTAATGTTTAATAAATTATTGTGTTTTAATATTTCTGTTGGAAGCTTCCCAGAGTGGCTGGGGAAACCCGGCCAGATGGGCAGGGTATAAATAATAAATTGTTATTATTATTATTACCTCACATTTTTTCCTCTAAGAAGCTCAAGGTGGCATACATGGTTCACCCCCTCCTCATTTAATCCTCCACCCTCTGAGGTAGGTTAGACTTAGAGGCAGTGACTGACCCAAGGTCACCCAGTGAGCTTCATAGTGGAGTGGGGATTTGAACCCTGGTCTCGCAGATCCTAGTCCGGCATTCTAACCCCAATCCCACGCAAGGGATTCGAGAGAACTTAAACATCAGAGTAGTACATAGATTTCGGCAATTCCCATTAAATTGAGGATTGGTTCTGGAACTGGAACAACGTCCAGATGTGTGAGTGAAAGCAATTTTGTTTTTGCAATGCAGGATTACAGTAAGTCTCAGATGTTATGT
Source organism: Zootoca vivipara (assembly GCF_965207765.1). Classification (NCBI taxonomy): domain Eukaryota; kingdom Metazoa; phylum Chordata; class Lepidosauria; order Squamata; family Lacertidae; genus Zootoca; species Zootoca vivipara. The sequence goes on along the minus strand of NC_142583.1, from coordinate 49,740,841 downwards.
TCTGATAAAGATAGAATCAAAATGGTTTGTTGGGAATTATAACTAGAGTGAGCTATGGGTTATTAATGAGATGTAGGCAGTAGGATGACTTGAACTGAGCATGGCAAAAACCCAAACAAACCGCAAAAGAAGACTGACTGTGTATATCTGTCCATAAGACTCAGTCGCTTCATACTCACAAAAAATACATTAATGAGTACAGTACTGTGATAACTGCAACTGCTAGTAGTAGTATTGCAGAGCACTGTTCTGGTCCCCCTACTGACTGCAATTAGAAGTAGTACAGTCTGGCACTGGGCCAGTCTCCTCACCCCTCCCTCTCTCCTTCCCTGTAAACAGCAACAACACACCTGCCAGGGTGCTATGGTTGCCCCTCCACCCCACTGGGCAAGTTGCTATTGACTGTACTATTACAGAGCCTATTTTAAGAAAATAAATATGGTAACACCCTCTAGGAGTTCTGAAGTTAGGAGGGAAATCCAATGAAAAATAAATCTCAAACCAGCAGTGGCAGTAGAAGAAATATGTGGTGGAGATAAGTGGATAGCTGCCATCTTTATGAAGCAGCTACAAACCTCTGTGATGGTAACGCTTACATGGTGAATGTATACCACCATGAACAAATTTGTTATCCCCACTGTTTTGAGGAGTAAAGCTTAAAAAATTTCATCCTGACCCCCAAACCCCAAATACACCTCCAAGTGGAACTCCATCATATGGTTAGTAGGAGAGTCCACACAGCTTCTGACAGTTCCATATAATCTTCCTCTGCATTCAACCAGCAATGGTACGAGAACAGCTCAGATATTGTCTGAGCTTGAGTATTCATATTATTGCCCAGGGCCTTTTCCAGTTGAGAACAGAAGGTCCACTTCATCTTTGCTTTTACTCAGAAAACCCCCAGAAAACTCAAACCTGCTACTTCCCACTATACTACATATCACTTTGCAAGCAAGCATTTTACTTTCTTTCTGCTTTTAGGCAGTATCATTCCATCAGCAGGCTTTCCTTCTTTGAATGTAGTTGTTAACACATTTCTTTGCTACTGAAAAGAGAGATGTTGGAAACATATGCCCCGCGGTGTGCATTTAATCAATCTCGGCAGGCTTTGATTTCCTGCTGTTGTCTGACCTTTCTAATGAAGAAAAAACTTTCTGGTTTTACAAAAGAAAAGCCATGTGACTTTTAAGCATTGTTGAGCTGTTGAGCAGAATGATGGGCTGTGCCTGCTGCCGATTGCTGCTCACCTGGCCCATAGTTCTGCAAAAGGATATTGCTCCCTCTAATTGTTTGGATTGCTACTGGGTTTTTGGGGGGTGGGGGTGGGGCATAGCTGCCAAGTTTTCCCTTTTCTCGTGAGGAAGCCTATTCAGCATAATGGAATTTCCCTTTAAAAAAGGGATAACTTGGCAGCTATGGGGTGGGGGTGGGGGAATGGTCGCTACTAGCCATGATGGCTCTATTCTGCCTCCGCTGTTAGAGGCATAATGCTTCTGAATACTAGTTTCTAGAAGTCACAGAAAGGGACAGATCTTGGTTTCCAGTTTCTCACAGGCATCCGACTGGCCACTGTGAGAACCGGATGCTGGAATAGATGGGCTATGGACCTGATCCAGAAGGCTTGCCCCATGTTCTTAGGTGGTACTTCTTGGTGGCACTTCTTGGTGATAGTATGCAGTACCAATGATGGGGGTATATTCCCCCAGTCTCTTTATGAGTTTGTAGGTTTGAGTTATTTGAGTTATTGTTATGGCCCACAAGCACAACATTATGTGATTTGAGGAAAGTGTTTGTTATAGTATGGAATTGCTTCTAGGTATTCTTATTTCATCAAGGTCCTCTCAAGATGCTGGGCTCTCTGCATTTAATACATTGGGTAGGCAGAATGGTTTTTTAAAGCTGCTGTTTCATTAGTATTGTTGTATGGTTTATAAATACTTATAATTGTTGTCTTGTTGATTTGTTAACGATTGATATGATTTGGTAAGGCCAACTTTTATTTGGCCCAGGCCCCAGGCATTGTAATTGTGATGTTTCGCGCTGATGTTCTGTTCTGTTTATTGCTGCCGTTGTTACTGTTTGTAAGCTGCTTTGAGATTCAGCTGAAGCATTTAAGTACAATAAATTGAAACAGTAATGCATGCAAATGAAAAAAAGAAGAATCACTAGTCTCTTAAATCAGTTAATATTTAAAAACATTAACACTGGGTATCGGTTTCTGCTTCCACTCCTTGCGTCTTCACTACAATAGAGTAAACTGAGGCCTGTTATCCGCAGCCAAATGATTTCCCAAATTTTCCAAACTAGAACTTGTCCTTATATTGGATGCCATCATGATTCAACATGATTCATGTTTGGTTGTGATGAGAATGCTGATATTTATAGAACATTTATATTTATAGAAATACAGAAAACCAACAATATGCTCCGGCTTTGAGCACATTGGGCCGTGAACAGGATATTTGTATGTTATTGATTTTTTTGTTTTTTGTTTTGTTTTGTTCTGTTACCTTTCAAATAAATATGTTCATTTTAAATGGATTTATTTTAATTTGATGGGTATGATATTATTATTATTATTATTATTATTATTATTAATTTCCATAGAGCAATGTGTGTGTATGTGTGCACACTGCTTACCTAGGGGGGCATTGGTACACTGCCCTCCGCTGGTGCTGTCCATGTCAGTTGTTGTCTAGTCTATCACTTAAGATTTTCTCACAGTCATATTAGTTTTTCACCTTTTAAATCCTGTTTTCAGTTTTAAATGATGAACCACACTTTTATGAGATTTTTGTAGAAAACCTATTCATTTTTGTATGTTATATTCAACTAAATTATGCTCAGAATAGACCCATGAAAATTGCTGGATTAAGTTATTCAATTCAACTGATTTTGATGTGTCTGCCATGGGTATGACCCGGCCGAATACAACCCTCATATGCTTCCCTCTAATACTTTCTTCTGGTAATGTCTCAATGTTCAACTCAATTTATCTTGTCTTTCCATAAGCTACTGTGGCTGGTTTTCTTAGCAGGAAATAAATATGAATCTGTATGCTTAAATCACAAAACGGAATTGTTCTGAATTGTTTTTACAAATTGTAATTTTACAAGCTTTAAAAAACAAATACATGAATAAAATGCTAATAGAAATATATTGGTAAAACATGAGAAAGTAATAAAGTTACTATTTTAGGTGCAGGTTCTTCGGACATGTTGCCCAGAGTTCACATCTTGAATATTTTGCATCGTTCAAAGCTTCATTTCTAAGGGTTTTTACAGCTTTAACAAGTTCCATATGCATCCTTTAACTTCTTTCTGTAGACGTTACCTAATGTGTTTTTTAGAACTCATCCTGCCTCAAAAGAGTTGAATAAGTTTTGCATGTATATCAATTAACAAATCTGCTAAAAGCATTTTAAAATGCAAAACCAGTTGCTAAAGGAAACTGCTGCTCATTACAGCACATGGCCAAGTTTTCTGTAGCGATAAAAGGAAGTGACATCTTTTGGAGAGGGAAAAACCACGAGAACTACAGAATAGAAATAGAATTGTCACTGTACCACTTGTTTACAGTGAGATTAAACAAGCCCTCCCCCCAAATCTCTCAGTCCTTGTTACACTCTGTGTGCTGTTGTACGAGCACCAACCCCAAACGTCAGCTGCAATGTTGCTGTCTTCCATTCAGCAGCCTCACGGCCCATGGGTAGAAACTGTTCTTTAACCTGTTGGTGTGGCTTATCATGCTTCTATATCTCCTGCTTGAGGACAGGAGATTAAAAAGGTGCTGGCCAGGGTATGAGTCATCCCTGAGAATGTTCCTTGCTCTTCTGAGGCAATGGTCTCCCGCGATAACATCTAGCAGACTCAGATGTCGTGGGCTGTCTTCACCACCCTCTGTAGGGACTCTCTGCCCATGGCTGTCAAACCAGCATACCACACCGTAATGCAGTATGAGAGAACATTTTCTATCGTGGACCGATAGAAGGAAATCATCAGATGCTGTCCAACCTTGTTCTTTCGCAAAACCCTAAGGAAATGAAGTCTCTGTTGGGCCTTCCTAACCACCTGGGCTGTATTGACCTTCCAAGTTAGGTCTTCACTAAGATGGACTCCCACGTATTTAAAGGAAGAACATGATTCAAATGTCAGAGTGAGACTGAAATGTGAAAAATACTATGATAAATGTGTATTAGCCTGGGTGTTTTCTTATAAATATATATATTTAGCAGTTTTTTGTTGTTGTTGTTTCCCACGATTTAACCTGTTTATTGATGTCTCTTTCTCTCTCTCTTTTCCAGACTGTAACTGAGAAACACAAGCTCAATGTACCTGAAACTATGACTGAAGTCTTGGATGTGTCTGATGAGGAAGGTAAGCTGACCACAAACCACATGAGCCAGGCTGGTTATAATATATACCGAACTCTGGATTTAAGAAACCATCACATTACTTAAAGTGGCTAATTCAAAAGATTGGGGGAAAAACCATAGGCTAAAAAAACAAATGTACAAATGCTTATTTATTTATTTAAAGGATAAGTTAGCATCAAATATAAGAGACATTACAGATTTGTGATTAGATGAAGGTGGGGCATAGCTAAGTGATAACGTATGTGGTTTGATTGCAAAAGGTTCCAGGTTCAGTCATTGGCATCTTCAGGTAGAATTAGGAAACAGTCATGTGGAAAACTTTGAGGAGTCTTGGCCAGTCCATGTGGATCATACGGAGTTAGATGGACCAATGGTCTGGCAGCTTCTTAGGATCTCATCTCTTGGGAGGTCTCAGTTTAGCCCTCCCTCCCTACCATCTTGCAGCTGCTGTTTGCCCTGTTAGGATAAGCATATGTTTACCTATATATTTTCTCTATTGGAGCAAATAGCTGGGTGGGCAGAGCACATTATTTGTATTTGGAAAATGCCAGCGGTGAAAGGGCTACTCATCAAATGGCTGCTTTTAAAGAGAAATTTGGAGGTAGGAGGATCAGATCATGAATCTCCAGTGATTCATCGAGTGTTGGCCTCTAGACTGATCTACCATGTGAAGAATTACTTTGATTTTCTCTAATCCTCCTCCTGTTGTTCAGTATATATACCGCTCCCTCACCCCCTCCATGTTTATTTTAAATAATTTTGGTTTTCTCTTGGTTGCAAGGTAATGAGATTTCTTCCCAGTCTACCATATGCCGTTAGTTGCTCCCTTTTGGCCCTGTTCCTGAAATTTAACTTATGTGTTATGCAGCTTTTAAACACTCTGACTATGATCATTTCACTGATGAGGATGCCTTTAGTGATGCAGGTACAGTGTTAAGAGTTCTTAGAGTGAGGCACAAAACTGTTTTTATTTTATTGTTTAATTGTTTACTGTCCCTCTCCTCTTTTCTGAAACCGAGACACATGTTTATGGAATGCCTAACTCTGATCTATGCCAGTGAATGTGTGTGTGTGGGTCTCTGCATGATTTCAGTTTTGCCCACCCTGGCCCCCAAAACGGAGCCTTAATTTTGTAGCTGGCTCTCTGGGTGCTTTGTTCTGCCTTTTAAGAAGATTTAAGACATAGTTCATGTTCTATAAATTCAGATTTAAATAAAGTATATTGGAATAATAAAATTACCTTCTGTGATCTTAGTATTTAGTTGCTAGTTTTGTATGGTTGTATTAACTAAGTATTGTGCCCTCCTGGGGCATTAAGATTCATTAACAGGGAGATCACTGATAAATATTAAGAAACAATTATGTTGGTTTTTCTTTACTGTGTGACGTTCCTCAAGATGGCTTCCTCTTTAGAAGAGAATGTCAAGTTCTTAATTGAAATCATGTTATGCTGTGTAGAATGTAGTTTTGATAGAATAGGCTAAAGGTTCAGATTCATGTTAAGAAAGAATGCTCCGCCCCACCCTGAAATGTATTTCAATAACCCAATATATTTGTTCAAGGCCTTGGAAATTCTTCTTAGAGGAAAGTTAAGGATTTTTGCAGAGTTTAACTAGGTAGCCTCTGTATTGGCATATGGCCACCTACCAGGTTGTTCAAAAAAGCGATAAATATAGTGAAATATGATGAATGTGTAGCTCCTGTAGAAGGCTTCTTTAATGTAGTGGATGCTTTACCTGCCATTACCACTGAAACAGGTTTCTAAAGATTCCAAAGATACCACCTGCAAAATGCCCCAGTGTTTGCCTTTATTTCAGGGTGTGTGTGTGTTCTTCTTGTATTCCTCCCCCCATCAGACGATTGCAAGAATATGGTTTTTGTATGCTGCTGCTCTCATGATTCAGCAGGGACAGATGTTCAATATTTCCATTTTAGCGGTTCAGTTGCCAACAGTTCCATAAGAGCCTTTGAGAGCTGTGTGTGGCTGACATAATGTGACGCCCATCTGTAATCACTTAACTGACAATTATTTGGGTCTAGACAGCATGGCTGGTCAAAGAGGCAATATAATACCCTGAAGTAGTTATGGTTACAAAGATTTGCACAAAGAATAACACACCAAACTAGGGGTGGCAAACCTGTGACCCTCCAGATGTTCAACTACATCTCCCATCATACCTTACCTTTGGCCATGATGACTGGGGCTGATGGGAGTTGAAGCCCAAGAATGTCCAGAGGGTCACAGGCTCCCCTACCCTGTTACAAATCCCTGACATGATTTAAGTTTAAGTGAAAGAGTACCTGGAGAGAGGAGGATACAAGAGTATGGATTCCTCTAAAAGAGGAATACGTTCCCCCAGTTCCTGATCTGCTTTTCCATGTGAGCATCATCAGAACAGATACATATTCACTCTTTCTCATGGTAACTGTGTTTACTATAGAGAGAGTGTCTGGCTCATTGGTTCAGTGCAAGACTGTTAGGTCAGCAGTCATTACTAGATGCTGCTGGTTCAAGGTGATTACTGTGTAGTCATAGGGTTTGACTCGGATTCATTCATGTTTGGAATGGACAAACTTAAGACAAATTTCATTGGGTCTGCTCTACGCATGACTAAGTCTGGATCCAATGCATCATTGCCTCATAATGAATGTGAACCATTTTCTGTTATGGTTGGAACGTTTAATGTAACACTTTTTATTATTATTTTGAAAGTAATCTGAAAGTCAGTTTTGCCTTGGTGCCTTACAAAGTTTGAATTAAGATCCAGAACTTACGCTTCCTTGGATCCAAACATCTTCGCAGTTCATAAAAGGCCTGTTTCTGACTTAGTGGAAGATCACTGCACAAGAAAAATGCTCCCTACTACAGGTCCAGAGAAGCTCTTCCATTTGCACAAGCTCTTCCTCTATCTCTCTTTATATAAACATATATTCCCCATCAGATTTTATATATGCTGTTTCTTCCTTGCTTTGCATGCAGAAGGTCCCAGGTGCAGTCATTGTCACCTCCATTTAAAAGGATCAGGTAGGAGCTGATGGGAAAGACCTCTGCTGCCAGTATGAGTAGACAATACTGAGCTAAATGGGCAAATAGCCTGATCCAAACATTAGGCAGCTTTCTCTGTTCACATCTGATACTTAATTGAGCTTTTCTGAAAATCAGAGTGTAGTGCCAATATAAACTCTCTGCTGGCTAGAATATATATATTTCTGTTTCTTTTCTACATTCTGTCCCACATTAATGACATTCTCATATGGCACATAATAGTGCAATAGGGGCTCAAAGTCAAATTTTAATGTCTCATGTGGAAGCAGTTTATGTCAGAGACCAGCTGTGTCCAAGAAACTAAGTGGAAAAAAGGAACAAAAGCAAAATTAGTTCAGCCAACAGTGTGTATAATAGCAAAGGACAAAAGACTGATTCAATGTGAGGTGCTGTTGATGGGTTTTGTTTTTAAACTTACACTGATATCATCCCACTTACTCTGCCAGTGTTTTCTTAGTGTGTATTAACAGCTTGTGCTTGCTGTGCTTCAGGAATGAGGATAATGTTCCCTGTTTTGTTTGTTTGTGTTTGAGGTGATCCACCTAATATGTGACCATACTTTTCCAGTGCTGTAGGTCTTCATTAGTTTATTGATCTTGTGAATTTGTGTGTTTTGGCTCAAGGTGATGACACTATGACAGGAGATGGGGGAGAATATCTTAGAGCGGAAGATCTGAAAGAATTAGGTGACGATTCCTTACCCAGCAGCCAGTTCTTAGATGGTATGAACTACCTGAGGTACAGCCTGGAAGGAGGCCGATCTGACAGGTACTACTGCACAAATAATGTTATATTTTTCTAACACATCTATAGTATTTTTGCTGAATAAACACCTAGGACAGTATCTGGATGGATTTTAGGACACTTTCAAGGCCCAGAGACTTGGTGGGCATGGAGAATGCCCACCTTGTAGATTCACAGAAGAAAATTTACTGAGGAAGAATATTTACTGAGGGAGAACTGGATTGAAATGTGTACATAAAGCTCCCCCCTCAGATTTCAGCCAAATACCCTAATCACAGCTCACGTGAAAATGAAAGGTACAGAGATGTTCCATCTGAATATTAAAAGCACTAAACATATGATATTGTTAGCTTAAATATATGGATCTTCATTGCAATAAAGGAAGCCTATGCAATGCAGTGGTTGTGCTATTGCTTTGTGCTATGGAAAATGTAGCTTCTTCCATCTATTATGGAACTGGCTTATTTTAAGAAGCTCAGCTTTAGATCCTCTAGTTTTTCTTTCACAATCATGGTTTTTCTTTCATAATCATGTTCCATGTTTATTATTTCTCTCTCCCCTCTTTGTATGCTTTCATTAGCACTATGCCCAGGTAGGTATTATGCAGCATGAAAATGATGTTCTCTTCAGTGCTCCCTTGTGGCATCTGTCATTAAATACCCGCATCCATGCTGTAGACATGGAGGATTTTGAAGGTTTTGTTTATTAGAGTCGTTCAGTTTTGAAGGAACAACTAAAATACCATTGTGGTTGCAATTAACTATGATCTCAACCAAAATCTTAACTGATTATTTTACGGCATGTGCAATGCTGCAAGTTAAAGGCAGGCTTAAAAAACTATCAAGGCACATACTGATTTCAGAAAGATAACAAAGTTAACATGCTGCCCATTTTCAATTATATATAGCTATTACAATAGATAGAAAGAACTGTTTGTACCTGACTTTGCTCAATAAGACATGCAAGAAGAAAACCAGTCTTTGGCAAGTATGAGGAAATGCCCTAGAGGTCCTAGTCTCACTGCCCCTGGGTCCTTTTATGTGAGATTCTATGAATCACTGGGACACAGGTGGTGCTGTGGGTTAAACTACAGAGCCTAGGGCTTGCTGATCAGAAGGTCGGTGGTTCGAATCCCTGCAACGGGATGAGCTGCCGTTGCTTGGTCCCAGCTCTGCCAACCTAGCAGTTCGAAAGCACGTCAAAGTGCAAGTAGATAAATAGGTACCACTACAGCAGGAAGGTAAACGGCATTTCTGTGTGCTGCTCTGGTTCGCCAGAAGCGGCTTTGTCATGCTGGCCACTTGACCTGGAAGCTGTACGCTGGCTCCCTCGGCCAATAACGTGAGATGAGCACCGCAACCCCAGAGTCAGTCACAAATGGACCTAATGCACAGGGGTCCCTTTTTACCTTTACCTTTTATGAATCACTAACTCAATGTTAGAAAGTACAAAAGGTGTCAGGAGCAGAAAAGTCTTGATAAATAATTGGTGTGGCTGGGGATAGCGTGAAATTAATGGATAGCATCTGTTTACGATCAACAGCCTTGAGTTTATTTTTGTCAGGTCAGCTTTACTGAAGATACCTCAATAGAATATCTGAAATAAATTACATTTTGCTTTTCATAGGTAGCTACTGAAGTTTTTGGTTTTATTAAAGAAAGGAAAAAATTGAATTTTTCTGAGGACCAGGTTTTCGTGGCCAAAGCAGACATGATATTATCCAAATATTTAACACTTACATTGCTTTGCAAATGAACAATTCTATTTGTTTTTAATATAAAACTCACCCCACAAGTTGACTTAGCTCAACTTCCTTCAGTTAAAAATGATACACACATAAGTTATTATGCTATTGTCACTTCCAAGGTTTATTAAAAAATGCAAGGTTGCTATTACCACCGTTTTCAAATTTGGGGACTAACAAAATTTTGGGACAAGGTTGCTATTACCACCATTTTCAAATTTGGGGACTAACTCCCTTTTAGCACAGAGGCATGTCTTATAAACAAGTTTAGGATTGCATTGCATATCATACCTCAGCAGTTAAAATGTGACTAGGAGATAATCATACCATTTTAGAGCTGAAATGTCCTGATGACATTGACTTGGGTCCTAAGTTGCTTCTCTCTTCATTTATGGGAGGGAGGGACCAACTGTTTTCTCCATCAGCAGCCCTTTGCACTATAGCCTATGCCATTCCCAAAGATTCCCCAAGCACTAAAACCCTCTTCTGTGAACTCTGTTCTGCTCATGGGAGGAAAGCTAGGATCCCTGGAGCTAGGATCCAAGCCATTGCTTGAAATCAATCAATCGGTTGAAATCAGTTCAGTTTAATCCAATCAAAACTGACAGGATTTCTGTACATGTCATTGCATGCAGAATTGCAACCGCAGATCACAATATAAGAACTATTAAGAACATATCAAGTATATATTTATATATATAGTAAGCTACATATACTTATGTACTAATAATGGGAAATATTTTTCCCAATTATTTACAAGTTTAAAGGTAAAGGTAAAGGGACCCCTGACCATTAGGTCCAGTCGTGACCGACTCTGGGGTTGCAGCGCTCATCTCGCATTATTGGCCGAGGGAGCCGACGTATAGCTTCCAGGTCATGTGGCCAGTATGACAAAGCCACTTCTGGCAAACCAGAGCAGCACATGGAACCGCCGTTTACCTTCCCGCTGTAGCGGTTCCTATTTATCTACTTGCATTTTGACGTGCTTTCGAACTGCTAGGTTGGCAGGAGCTGGGACCAAGCAACGGGAATTCACCCCATCACAGGGATTCGAACCGCCGACCTTCTGATCAGCAAGCCCTAGGGTCAGTGGTTTAACCACAGCGCCACCTGGGTCCCATATTTACAAGTTTAAAACCCATTAATAGTTAACATTGAGATAGTAAAATGTGCTGTGTAAATAAATGTTTCTACTCAACTGTTTCTGCAATCTTAATTTATTCCTAACATTATTATGTTACTAGGCAACTGGAAACATATTAAGTATTGCACACAAAACACAAAATATATGACCTGTAGCTTGGTAATAGTTTAAGCTTCTTAATCAATATTTGAGGTACATAATTGTAGCCGAAACTCCATGTAGCTTAGTATGTTTGCATTTTGATATTTGAGGTGATAGCAGTCAGTTCAATTAAGCCGTTAGTTGATGTACGAAAGTAGCTTATTTTGCTTTGCATCTATCATTGCTACTGCAAATGATTTTCTATGGTAGTGTTGTGCATATAAAGGTGACGTAAAGGTGACAGTGTTTTGTTTTGTTTTGTTTTTGCTTGTTTATAAATTCTGCTGGTATATAAAGGCAAAATTGCGCACTGCGAAAAGAGCATATGGCTGGCTACCTTCTGTGTACCTTCCAGGGGACTAAGTAGCACACCGTTGCTTGTCAGAGAAACTTACTTCATTTTTTTTCCTTCCTGAAAAATTACCTTAAAATTATGAGTGACACACACACACACACACACACACACACACACACACACATTTCAACAGGACGAACAATGGAACGGGTTGCTTGTTGCTTTTAAGTACTGTATAAGGGGAGCCATTAAGCCACAGGGTCACTACTTCAAACTATTTCCAGACTGTAGATTGAACAGAATGGGATTCTGTTGGAGTCCAATGGTTTTGAGAAAAGAGAAAGAAAGTTGGTGCAAAAAGAAAAAAAGAGTGGAGGGTTTTATTCAAGTGCTTAAATCATCCCCCTGGAAGTTGCACTCAATTTGCTAATAGCATGCTTTCTTCAATCCTTTGCTCTGCCCACAATCCCATCTTCACAACACCACCTCAACTGCTGATAATGTTGCCAACCTACCAGCCTACGATCCTTCAGTTCAGACAGGTCCCATACGCTGAGCCACGCCTCCTACTTGAGAGACAGCGCCATGATTGATGACACGGTTGTTATCCCCAGCCACCAGGTGAGATGTTATGGTAGCTTTGCAAGCCTCTCAACTGATAACTTTAATGTTGCCATTCTTAATTGTCTTTTATGCGCTGTCACTGTTTGGGTGAACTATCAACTGCTCTGTGTTCCAACTTTCTTGGGTCTTGCCTGATTTTATAATGTTGTCTAGCTGAATAATTTCCCTCCGTATCATTCACAGTTATATGTCTGTCAGCAAAAAAAAAAAAAAAATCCACTTAGTATAAAGCAGATAACTGCTTCATCTATATATATAAAAATGTAAAAACAGCATGTGGGTGTGTTTCCACTTTTTACCGAAACCGCTTGACCGATAGCATTCAAATTTCACACAGTGTCCTATGCTACCGTGAGATTAATCTTATAAAGTGAATTCTGGGAAAAGAACCTTCCCTCTCAACAGCACCCCGGCTGTCGTTTACATACTAGGCTGAAGCCTTTACAGACTAGGCCAAATGGATGTACTGACTCACCTGGGTGGGGGTTGGGGGGAGGAGGGGACGGGATAGGTCAGGACACAGTGGGGCCAGTCACAGGGATGACCCGGGGGTTGGGGGAAAGGGGGCATGATATGTCATGGATCGACACAGGGTGGTGGCAGTCACAGGGATTAGCCACGGCAACGCGTGGCAGGGCCAGCTAGTAAGACATAATATTTGTAAGTGCATTCTCTGTATAGCTGTTTTTTGGGGGTCAGTGCTTTGCAATCACATTTGTCCCGACTGAGGTATATACACTGTTCCGAGAAGATAAATATTATATGTGTGCTTCACAGCTGAAGTAATATACATGTCTAAAGGGAGGAATGACTATAAGTCCTGTATATCCAGGTTCTATAATTTTCTGACAGAAATTAACTGACAGAGGAAATGCTTCTGGCACAAGAAACATTAGGGCATGGTGAGGCAAATCTAGGTTGTAATGTAGCCACTTTTTAGTGGTAGAAGCTACAGGGGTGTATCCAGTTAAGGCATACCCGGCATAGTCCAATTTAAATCAAGGGACTCAAGTTATGTTAGTTGATTTCACTGAGTTTACTCTGACTATAACTTAGTTGGATGACAATTGTTTGGGCTGAAATCATTTAGGAGCAATTAAATGTTTTGCTGCCACAGTGATTCCAGAGTAGAGCTTGATATCTAAATAACTCAGAAGTATATTTAGTTGGTCATTAACTAAGTTACACACATGACCTTTTACACTTTCATTTTAGAATTTTATAGCTTCTTGTGAACCAACTTCATCAGAGGCATAGAAATATTGGTTTGGGTTGGTTCAGTGCTGTAAATAAAGAGAAGAACAAGGGTTCAAAAACAGAAAAGTTAAATTTATTTGCATTTCAAGGTATCCACATTGGCCAAAGAAGGTGAGAGAAATTCATATCGCTTAAGCTGGAGCCCTGACAACCTGGACAATGTCACTCTTTCTGCTAGCCCCGTTCATTCTGGGTAAGTAATACACAACAGAAGACAAAAGAATCTCAGCAGCTTGAACTAATGCTTATTTTAGATGTGCATTTTTCTGTGTTATTGTTTCAATGCAAAAGTTCTAACAATTCAGATTAAAGGACTCAAGTACACTTCATATTGAAACCATTATGACACCACACCACAAAGAATTTGTGACTTCAACAGTCAATGAAAAATATATTTGTGCAGATCCCAACAAATTTCTTTGCTAGAAGCAATGGCTGTTAAACTTGTATTTGAAACAAATACAAATCGGTAATGTGGACATGCCCTAAGCCAGGCCTAAAGCTCTTGAATATAATGTTGACTCTTGAAATCATTGGGAGTCCAGATTTCAGAGGTTAAGACTCAGACCTTGTATGACCATTTTTTATTGAAGATATTACCACTTAAAGCAAATGTCAGTGGTGCTTTCATGTGGGGTTTTGGGGCAGAAGTCAAGGGCCTCACTCAGCGTAATTAACAGGAGGACTCTCAGACTCAACAGTGATGGCTTACTACATTTCAAAATAAGAGGAGAATATATATTACATCTAAAGTGTGAGGTCCGCAAAATACCCAATTGAGCCACTGAATGCCAGTACCTTTGGAAAGGTGCAGTTTTATACTAGCTAGTAACTGGCATCCAGTTTTACAGTTTATTATACTTGTAGTAATGGATAAAATTGGCATTCACAGTTCTTAGCTGCTTTCAGGAGGCCTTCATCAGTTCAGAGGTGAAGGCTTCAAGAGACAATGAACCATAAAAAATCCTATTCAGCCCTGTATAAACAGGGCAGTGAGAGTACACTGCTGACTCCACCCCCAATGTCTTGCACATCACTGACCATGTGCATACCAAGAGCCTACGCATGAGCAAATGCCCATACACATGCTTCCACATGATTGGAACTCCTGCATCACCTAGATGTGAAGAACAATTGACTAGAGCTAGAATCTGTAGGACATGGAAAATGTCAAGTGAGAAGGGATACCAGCACCACACCCATTTAAGCAATCTGGCAAATATAATGCTCTTAATAATATAGTTTCATTATCAATTATCTTAATTTGATGTTAAGGTACTTTGAAGAGCTGGGTCTTTCATTCTTATACCTTAGATTACAAAATACAATTTGATAGTGTCAAATTTTGAACACTCTGGATGCATTTAGAAAGAGTGGCAGCAGGAAGAAGAATGAACAGATGGCCTTTACATCAGAACTGACGTATACTGGCACCCATATATATATATTCAGCTGTATGCTTGGTAATATGATGGCACAATATCAGCTAGTAGCTTTTTTTAAAACTTGGAAGCAAAAAATAAATGCAATAGGCAAAAATACATGGAGTTCGATTAAGTTTACTCTGTGAATAAGTATCAGCATATGATGGATTCCATTTTCAGAGGTTTTTTTTGTGTACGGTAACTACCTCAGTGCACAGAGAACATGTGTATGTGTGCCTGCAGAAAATGCATTCATTTATTCCACAAAGGAAGGGAATGCAGGCATAAATTGGCTACTTCTAATGAAATGGAGAAGCTCTGAAGCTCATGCCTGAAACAGAGCACTAGACTAAAGGGGAAGGCCTTAAAGCTTGTTTAGAAAACATATCTTCATATAATCAATTTGTGAAGGATGGATTGGGATCTCACCTGCTACCCCATCTCCCAGTATCCACACACTGATTGTGTTATCTGCACAGAGCCTATGGGTATACAAGCTGTTCATGCGTAGGCTTTGCCCACACAATCTGTATCTCCTCAACACACTTCTACAAGGAAACACCTGAATGGTCCACTAGATTGTACAGATTAAATTGAACTATATTGGTTTGGTAAGTCTCCTTTGTCAGTACGGGCTGGGCTGCATGGTAGGTTGTTGTTTTTTATTCCGTTTGATTCTTATTATGAGTGTTCACACAGGTTCTTGTCCTCCATTATTCTAATGGCCAACACCAATATTTCTGGAAGATTTTCAATTGTGAAACTCGGGATATTGTAATTCCCAGGATAATTTTCCAAATTTATCTCATTTTTTATGGTGGTGGGAGGATTATGGAGGGAATGTAGCACTGGTGCATAAAATTGATAAATAATTAGAGTTATCATTCTTAGCTGCCTGTCTTCAAAAAAGGATATTGGATCACTGCTAACAAGGTAACTGGTTTATTTATTTTTTAACCCAGTATGGTATTCTCACAAACAGCAGTGGAAACAGGACCTAGCAGCTGGAAGCTCTTTAAATAAAAATAAAATTACATATAAGCCTTTAAAGTATTGCTAAACCAAATAGTATTTCTATGCTGTTCCTTTAATAAAGTATTTCTAAACTTCCTACAATAAAGTTTTTTTATTAAAAAAAGCTTCTTATGAACAGCTGTTTCATATCCTTGAAAATAACAAGATGCAATTTCCCCCCACAATCACAGACAAGGGAACTATGGCAATGAATGCATCAATTTTGAAGCAGATAGGATAAGAAATTGGAAACAAGGAACAACAGTCAGAAAAATAAACAAAAATGAGTCCTAATATGAACATGTGAACAACTTGAAAAAATAAAGACATATAATTAATGTCAAATGTGTTAATCTAGAATGCGGAATGGAAATGGGCCTATATTGGCCAATTCAACAATAATCAATAGATTTTTTTTTCCCAGGGAGGCAGGAATGAAAAAAGGCAGCTAAGAGTTAAGATGGGTCCATCATAACAATCGCTTCTGAGTATATATGCATAGGATTGTGCAGTGAATTCAGAATTGTGTGGTACTATGTTCAGTGTTAGGAGTTTGACACCCAATTTGTGCTGCAGCTGTTGTTGGTTTATTTTAGCCCATAAAAAGAAACTTCCCTAGAGAACTCATTTGTCCATTCCAAGTACCTGATGATCAATTAAATCAGGGGTAGCCAGTGTGTTGCCTTCTCGATATAGTTGAAGTAACTCCCAACCAGCATAGCCAGTGGCTAGTTCTAATGGTAATTATAGTCCGATAACATTTGGAAGGAACCATGTTGGCTACCTTTGGATTAAAGCTTTATAACCTGCCATATGGAGGCCACTGAAAAGCTCTTAACTGTATCATATGGAAGATATAACATTGAAGAGGTTATTTCCATATGCAGTTGCCCATGAACTAGATGTATTACAGGACAACTGTTCCCTGCTATTTGTCTATGTCATATTAGTCTATGTATCATCTGGCACACGGAATCTGCACACATATGGAACCACCTGGAACACTGATACAGGCAAGTGTTTCTATGTAGCCTCCATATTTTTTGGAGGTGGAATAAATTTGCAATGAGGGCTTGAGTCCCCCCCAATCAGCAGGGATCAGAGAGGGACATCCTGTTTCATTCATCTTTGCACCTATACTGTATTTATATTCTCTCTGTAATCTGTGTTTACATATTTACTTTACATCTCTCCATTTGTAGGTTAAAACAGCTTCTCTTCCTCCTTTTATTTCATTTATTCATCCATTATTTTTATTTTTTTGCTACTGTTGCAGCCACTCATCTCCATGTTTTGACCATGACAACAGCAGGTGAACTTATATATAATTTCATTTTTAATACTTGCCTTCCTTTTGCCTTCCTTCTTCTGCCATCCTTTTTGTTTATTCACTTCAGGATGCTCTTGTGCATTGATGCCATTCATTGCTTAGTATAGGAGAAAGATTTCTGTCTGTTGAATATGTTAACAGCCTACATTTTGAAGAGTACAAAGGAAATACATTGTCTCCCCGCAAGAAACCTCCAAAATCTTGTCATGTGCAATCCTTTTCTCCCACACTCCCTGCCTCACAAAAATATTGTAAGCAATTATTAATTGGATACCTAAAGTAACTGGGAAAAATTTAGAAGCAGTGCTTAGGCTTGCAATATTTTTACATGAACAAAATTCAGTCTACAATTAAAACTGTGCATTACAAATCGTTAGCTCTATTTCAGATTTGCTTCAATAAATTCAGATGCATAGTGTGTTGTAACTATATTGCAGATGCCTGGAGCCATCAAGTCTTGAGCTGAAATCCTTCGTGTAATTAAAAATGCATACATCATATTGAAGTTTAAGGGAAATTATCATGCCTAACTAAATGCAGATAAATGTAGGCAGTACCCTTTGTCCAGAGAAAATCTGTCCTTAGTTTCTCAAAGACCATTTTGAATTCTATTCGGTAGCCTTCATGCAAGGAGAAACATGCCCACTAACTTTAAGTAGGCGTTTGATTGGTCTCTTAGTTTTTTGCTGTCCCTCTAAAATGCAGCACAACTATTTTGCTGCATTATTATTATTTGCACACTTGATAAAAAAATGCTGAAGCAACCTGATCAAGCTGTTTTGTATCTAATATTCCTCACTGTGACTAACTGTCTGCTGCTATCTCCTTGTTTCCCTGCATCAAATGGTAATCACAATTTGAAGACCTCCTGTGTGAGGCTGTGGTGGATGTAGTCTATTGAGGGCTGTTGTTTCCAACTGAGTGACGAGAGGCATGTCTCCCTGCCTGCTTAACCAACTAATTCAAATGTATCAGCATATTTGAATGTTTTGTGTGGAGCATGCTGTCTCTTTTTCATTAGTAAAAAGACTACAACCATAGTTTCATTTGCTCTGGTGTGACTATAGGACTCCCAGCCTGCTGGGGCTGGTAGAACAGAAGGCAGGTGCTAGAGGCAATGGCAGCCAGACCTAACTAAATCTAGTTTTCTCCCCATCCTCCTCCCTGTTGAGTTCTACAAAGGCAATGCTGAAACTAAGGAGGAGAAAGCTAACCACCAGGATCATCCTCTGGGCTGGTAGTATGTAAGAAGGAAGAATGAGAAGTGGGCTAAAAGCAGTGTCTAGCCTCTTCTGACCCCTAGCTGGATGCTATACAAACATAAACATCCAATTCATATTTATCCATAGATGCCACAACCTTCCCGTTGCCTACTATGAGTACAGCTCAGCTCTGCAAGCTTTTTGCTATCATATCTCCATATCTCCATAAGGGGCCAACTGGATAAGCCGTGTGTGTGTGTGTGTGTGTGTGTGTGTGTGTGTGTGTGTAATGTGTACTATCATATTTGATATAGCTTGTTTTCTCATATGAGCAGAGGTTTACAGATGAAAGCAAGTTCTGTGCATTTGAAATGAAACCTCCCTGAAAATGTTTTGCTGTTTCCTGCTGTTTATATCAATTTTAGACATAGGGTTGAGTTGTTGAAAATAATTATTTATCCTTCTATCTGAAAGTGATATTCCATGGCTTTATGGAAATTGGTTGCATATAATAAATTATTATGAATTATATTTATATTAGTGCATATAAAGTGTGACCTTGTAGAAATTATTCTGAAATGTTTATGGATCACTCCAAAGAGAATGTTTAGGGAGAACCAGAGAACCATAATGTCTGCAGTTTTCATTGCATCATCTGGCCTATGACACATACCCAGAATAATGTTTTACTGTTAGAAGGAAGAATATATTTGCATATTAAATCATTATGAAAACAAGTACATCAATTGTACCTTTAAATTAAGAAAAAATCAACCCATAAGTGCCGTAGGAGGGAAATTGAAACTCAAGATTCAATGTTATCTAACTGAAACAGCCCAGAGAGAATGTATGTAAATAGCATCCTGAATTACCGTATTTTTCCGTGTATTAGACTAGTCCCCCCCTAAAATATAATGTCAAAAATATGGGGCTTCTTATATATGGGGCCATCTTCCCAAATTTCCTTAAATCTGAGACCCCCCAAATAGGGGGGTTCTTATACATGGGGGCATCTTATAGGCTGAAAAATATGGTATGTCATTATCCTGTTAAAACCAAGAAGCTCCGTCTCTTAAGAAATAGCACATTTGCACATTTAGACCAGAGGCATACAAACAGTTTGTAGACTGTGGCAGAATCACCGCGCTGAATTGCACTCTCTGGAGGTAGAGTTGCCAACTGTGTGTGTGTGTTTTTAAGAGATGTACCCAATAAGTGAAAATTTGGAAGGTGAAATAATTTCTGTTGCTGTAGCTGGAAGTTCCATAATGTCTCATCTCCTTTTCATGATGTTGAGGGGCAAGAACCCTGCTGGGAAAAAGTACTGGCAGCCTTAGATAGGTCAAAAAGGGAAGATGCAGGGTGCATGGCATGCTTCAGGAGGGCAAATTGTGTCTCCTAATTATCACCCATTAGCTTGGAGAGTTGTTATAACTGCATGTAGATCTCACTGGGGAAAGGTTCTGATTGTGAAGAGTGATGTATTGTATCTGATACACATTTACGGTATATAAGGCATTAAAGGATGCAATTTTGCTTAAAGGGACTGAGGATGGGAGAAAGCAGGAAACAAGGGGAAGCAACATTAGAGAAAACGGGGAAGGGAAAGTAGTGTTGGCATTTTCTAACCAATTTCAGCCCATTTTATGGCCACATTTCCTTAACCATTTGGTGGAGATCTTGCCAGCTGTTAAAGAATGCCAGCAATTTGCTTGGTTTCATTCATAGTTTTATGAAATCAAACCAAGGTCTTATAGGTCTTATGTACCCTCTGGCCCCACTTTGCCTGCTAGGAGTTCGAATATAGCCTGCAAGGCCATTTCCCCTGAATTGTGCCCACAACCCCATATCTAGCATCCTATGCAACTTCAGTGTGGGACAGGTAGAGACACCACTGCCAATGCACAACTCAAAGTGTGGATCTGATTGCGTATTGGCAAAGCAGGCTCCAGCTCTGCCCTCCATCAGCTGATGTGCCAGATAGGGTGTGCGAGTCATCTCCCTGCAGGGAACTTTCTCACATGGCCAGCTCCTGTAGAAAGCTGGCCTTGCCTCTACCACCTATCAGCTGAGAGGTGGTAAAGTGAAAACATCAGACTCTTCACAAGCTCTGCATGTTGGTTTGGAGTCCCACAGTTTAGGGACTTCAAAGTGCTCAATCAGCTGGCATGGCATCATTGTGATGTCAAATGGACCCTGCCCACTGTCAAATTTGGCCCACAAGGCTAGGTTCAGATAAAGATCTGGCCTGCTGTCCTAGAATCTTTACTCTACAAATCTACAAAAATTGAAATGGACTTCTTATTTACAGTATCTGTTATGTAATCTCAGAGTATCCGAATACTATTTGTATTCTTATTTTACTAATCTTTTACTATGCTGCTGATGGACATATACAAACCAGCACAGCCAGTCATGACTGCAATTTTGTGGGCAGTTGCATAACGCAACCCGTTGAAATGAGATATTTACAGGCCGAGGAATACACATAATCATGTGTCTTTGCATTTCTATTAACTGTCATGAGTTTACATATATGAAATCTTCTTAGGTCTGATTTCTATTAATATTATTACTGAAAAGAGATACAGTAATAGTTACACCTACTTCATTGCAATTAATATGTAAAGCTGTGGATATAAGGTAGCACACAACACATAATTCTGGTTGACACAGGCCAGTAAGAATGGACATTTAGTAACGAACATTATGATTGACTTGCAAATCAGATTGCATTATTTCTCCCAATTTTCAGTTTCCTCGTGAGTTTTATGGTGGATGCTCGAGGTGGTGCTATGCGGGGTTGCAGACACAATGGACTTCGAATAATTATTCCACCCCGGAAGTGCACTGCTCCAACACGAGTTACCTGCCGGTTGGTCAAACGTCATAGACTGGCCACAATGCCTCCAATGGTGGAAGGAGAAGGTCTGGCTAGCCGTTTAATTGAAGTTGGGCCTTCTGGTGCTCAGTTTCTTGGGTAAGAATTTTTTAATTATCCAAGATAATTTTAAAAAAACACACATGAAAAAGATGGTTTCTTTTTGTGATCTACTCTGGGGTGGCTCAGCACTTCAGTGCTCGAAGTGAAAATGTTGTATCTGATTTATTTTATGCTGATGGGCTCTGCAGTGAAAAGCGCAACACTGTTAGGCCAGCAATAATTCAACTAGCTTGTTTTGCCCCCCCCCCCTTATTTAAAGCACCAGTAGCTACAACTCAAGGTTTAGTGTGCTTCCTGGAATAAGTCTGTTTAATCCACGCTGGGCTTTTAAAGCAGAAATCGTTTCGTGATTGTAGTCAATTAATTACATATTCGCTTTTAAGGGTAAAATGAAAATAGCACAAATGTTGCAATGTAAATATAACACCTATTGAAAGATGCAAGAAAAGCTAAAGCTGCTTTCAAGGGGGACTTGTGTTCTCTCAGAGGATATTTTCTCAGTAATTGGGACTGCCTGGGAAGCACAAACCTATGATTTTTCTGGGGCTGCATTTTATTCCTTCTACTGCAGTACCTTACAGAAAGATCAGACGTGCTGCACTTGTTTTAGCAATTTTCTGCTGAAACCAGCAGTTTTCAACACTTTTATTTTATCAGCAATTTCCCTTACCAATGGTGGCATCCAAAAATGGATGATCAAAGGAAACCCCCCTCTGCTTAGAGCGAATGGCTTCAGCTGAAAACGGATAAAAGGATGAAGATGTCAAAGGAACAGCGTAAATCCAGCGTGAAGCAAATTTAAAGCCCTGTAGTTCCTAGACTTTCGTTTAGTTCTGGAGAATGGGGTTTGGGGAAAGAATGGGATGTATCTCTAGAATGCAGCATAGGAGGAAAAACCATCAACCATTTAACTCATTATTTTGTTGTTGCTGTGTTTCAATAGAGGAACTAGAAGATTCCTAAGCCTGAAACGATGGGTAGATGCACATCTGTGATAAAGCGGTCGCTTTTAGGGTTTACGAAAGCGCCCTTCAATACTAGAAAATTATTTAAAGAAAAGCATCAAACCCAAACTAAGGAAAGCCTTTGCTGTCGCATTTTGTATTTTCAGTTCTTCTCTTCCTCTATCTACCTGTTTCTCCTCCTTCCAATACACTCACAGTAAACTCAACAACTTTTGGTTCCCCCACCCCACCCTTTCAGCCTAGTGGGGAATGTCTATGGAAACTCACATGTACTAAGAGTTTACATACCATTTCTCAAGGGCATG
This sequence comes from Zootoca vivipara, assembly GCF_965207765.1. Taxonomy (NCBI): domain Eukaryota; kingdom Metazoa; phylum Chordata; class Lepidosauria; order Squamata; family Lacertidae; genus Zootoca; species Zootoca vivipara. The sequence goes on along the minus strand of NC_142583.1, from coordinate 49,718,287 downwards.
TCTTACACCGCTGGCACTTTCCTGAGTGGCGTCCTGGCAGTGAAATCAAAGTCACTGAACACTTCCTGCCAAGCCAAGCCTCACGTTAATTCATTTGCTCATAAGTCCCGAAGACTGGATCTTGCTCCCATTAATATTAGAAGCAAAGGCTAGCATACCACTGAACCTACTGAGGACAAGATAAGGTTGCAAAATTCTGGGGAGCTCTTTTTATGAATTATCAGGATCAGTGGGGCATACCTAAACAAATCAAGGCAGAAACCTGTTCAGTGTACAGCCTAATTCCACTCTTGAGCAGACAGTGCACTGGGGTTCTGGAAAACAAAATACATAAAGCTTATTTATTTTCTTTCTTTCACTGCTGCTTTGGATGTACTCAGTAAACTTCACCTGCCTACGGCTCCTCCCCCACTTAATGAGGGAGAAAGTTTGGTCAGCCGAATCCTTCAGCTGGGGCCTCCAGGGACCAAATTTCTTGGGTAGGAGAGACTTAAAACAAATTGATGGATGCTGGCCTTCCCATTCTTCTCCTTCTGCAATATTATTTTTATGTCATTGTGCCCATGACATTGTCCCTTTCTATGATTTTAAATTCTGTATTTACCTAACCTTTAGTGGACCATTTTCCAGCCCTTGTGGTATGTGGTTTTTGTTTTGGTGATATGTTTGTACCTTTTCTTAAAGTTCCTTGAACTCCACTTATGATTTAGCATGAGAACTTCCTAGCTGTGAAATGTAACAGTTGTTATAGCTGTTGTGTGCTTGACGTCTGTCGCAAAGCAACCTGGACTGGAACTGTAGGAATCTACTGTACAATATTTTGCCTCTATTGTCACCAACACAACGGTGATATGTTATATATTGGATATAACATAGAACTTAGCATGATTATATACAAGATGGCCTATGTAATTCAGTTGTTATTGTGAGACTATTGATACACAAATGTATTTATAGTTTTTGCAAAAATGGGAAACACAAGTTATGATGAAACATATATATACAATATGGGCACAATGAGCAGAAATTTGATTTTGCGCTTGTAGGTTAATATAGAATAATCATTTGGGCATTTTCACTATAAATTATGAGTCTGGAAAATGTCAACTGAAACAAAGAACCAATATAAAATCAATGCATATTGATGACAGATGTGGCCTGTTTCTTAAATAGATTTGTATTCTCCTATAAGTCATATTTTTTCTTTAATGTGGCCATATATGTATATACATAGATAACAGTAGATTCTGCATGATAAATGTGATTGCACAGGATTCCACACATCAAAACAAGTTTCAAATGTGTGGGCTTTATTCATTTCAGATTATAATTCTACAGCCCCAATGCCAGCCCCTGCTGCTTTGGCAAGTACCATAGATGCTGTGTGGTTTTTATATATAAAAAAGTGGGAGTACATTGCTCACTGGTCCTAACAACAAGCTATATAATTCCAAAGTGGTTCTAGTATGCTTTTTTCAGGATCGTATCCAGGAATGGCAAAGAAGCCGGCAGTATTCCAGGTCACTTTGTAACAGACTGAGAAAACTTGTATTGATTTGCTGCCCATTTGGCACAATCCTTTAACGTGCTGTGTTGCTGTAATAGGCCTGTGATTGTCGAGATTCCTCACTTTGCGGCTCTACGTGGTAAAGAAAGGGAGCTGGTGATCCTGCGCAGTGAGAATGGAGACAACTGGAAGGAGCATTTCTGTGAATTTACAGAGGATGAGCTGAATGAAATCCTAAATGGGATGGATGAAGGTACACAGTGTGCTAAGAAAGGAGAAAGGTCTGAAAGCCACAGAAAGGAAATGATAATGAACTTAAACAATATAATAAAACATTATTCTGCAACCACAAATAGATTACTGCATGCATTTGCTATGCATATTTGCTATATGTTTCTGTGCAGCTAACTCTCCACTGAGCTGACATGTACAATGCCATGTGGCCAATGAATATTTGTGTGCAAGACCATTCAGTCTATTAATGTGGCATATGATGGTACAAGTAGAAAAAGATAAATAGAACATCAAGAGACTTGTGGCGTTTGCCTTCTTTCTGTGTCAGAACAGTTTAAAATGACTCATGGGTAAGACGAACACATTTAACAGCAAATTTGTGAATTCTCACTAATATTTCCCCATTCTTGTAAATTTGTGGTCAAATCTCCCTGCACTAAGTGAAAGATCTATTGGGTATCCAAGTGACATGAAGTTTTTGACGATTCAGATTTGTTATTCTGGACAAAACTACAAAAATCTGAAGAAACCCTTTAATGGCAATCCTAACACATTGTGTGGTCTTCTGCCAACCACATTTACATTCAATAGTAGGGCCATAGTGGAAAATAAGGAAGATTAACATAGTCTGAATGTAGAGTTCACAAATCTTTCTGTAGCCATGGAGACATCTAAACTCTAGAAAATTAGAGAAGTGGGTGTTATTTTGTGTTGAAAACTGGCCATTAGGAGTAGCATGAAGTAACTCTTGAATTTTATAGCTTTGAGGGTTTGCTTTGGCTGGTCAATGTACGATTTGAAAAGTCAGTTAATATACTACACATTTTTTAATGTAATAAGATCTGCCAGTAGTTTTCTGACTATGGCTACGATGCTGCAACCATTACTTAAGAACAATCTCAAATTGTATCTACAGAAAGGAAGCATTCATATATATATATATATATATATATATATATATATATATATATATACACACACACACACACACACACACACACACACACACACACACACAGTGGTACCTCTACTTACAAATTTAATGCGTTCCGAACGCACATTTGTAAGTCGAAAAAATGTGTAAGTCAGATCCCATAGGAATGCATTGGGAGAAATAATTCGTAAGTCGAAGCAACCCCATCTAAAAAAGCGTAAGTAGAAAAAATCCTATCTAAACCGCATCCAAGATGGCAGACGGAGCTCCATTCGTAAGTAGAAACATTCGTAAGTAGAGTTATTCGTAAGTAGAGGTAGCACTGTATATATGTACATGTTTACGGTAGGAAATAATTACGGTTTAACTATGGTCTCTTTTCACTTAGTCCTTGACACACCAGAGGAGCTGGAGAAGAAGCGTATTTGTCGTATCATCACTCGGGACTTCCCACAGTACTTTGCAGTGGTGTCCCGGGTCAAACAAGACAGTAACCTCATTGGACCTGAGGGCGGTGTGCTAAGCAGTACAGTAGTACCTCAAGTACAGGCTGTCTTTCCAGAAGGAGCACTAACCAAGCGAATTCGTGTTGGTCTTCAGGTAAGAGAAATGAGGACAAGACTTTACATTGTCTAACTGGCAGCATTTCTGTTGATGAGAGGAGTTTCTTCATTCCATTTTTAATTATTCCTCTGGGTTCTCTTTCCTGTATGTCACTCCCCCTGAATTCCAGTAGCTAGAAGAATTAATAAAGCTAATTCTGGACCTCTGGTTCCTTCCTACAGTTGATCAGAACAGACATGCATGTTGGTAAAACTTCACACACACAAAAAAAACCACATTGATGCAATCACACATATGATTGCTTTTAGATCATTTTTGCAGATGTGCACACTGACTGGTATCCATTTGGCAGTGTCTTACTATGCTTGCACATTATTCTGTACAAAATTTGGAAATAAGCAACAGCAATGGAGAATTACTAAAGCATTGGCTCCCATTTGAGAAGTCACAGTAGGTAATTCAGAATTTCAGAAACAACCCTCATTTCTCCGCTGGTTATCTTTGCACAAACAATTCCCGCCTTTATAAACCAGGATATGCACATACACAATGAATCTGCAACAGTTCCTTTGCACCTACCTTCACTTGAGCAGGGAAACCAGCCCAGAAGTCACTGTTAACAATTGCTTCTTGTTATGACATAACTGAGGTACTGCTTAATGGCTTCCAAATAAACTAGGAGATGGAGCCATGTTTAAAGTAAGCTTTTGAATACTGGTTTATTTGGAAGCTGCTAAGCATAGTTCTTGCTTCACACATACCAAGAAGCAACAGTTAACTGAAGTTTCCAGCTATGTATTCCCACTTATGCTAAAGGAGAAGAGAAGCAGGAGTGAAGGAATTGAGCTGGGTGCATGGAGCTGGCTGGAATCGTATCTATTTTATTCAGAGAAAATAATAATAATGGAAGCTACTGAACTGTTTCATTGCAAATATTATTTTAACTAAAAGACTGCCACAGTAAATTAAATATATTTTGAGTTTAAAGGAGAGGAGTTGTGAGTTCACTAACTATGACTCTGTCCGTCCACATTCAGCAAGTAATTTAACTTCCATTTCCTCCAATTAACCTCTTTTCACAACTGATTAGACTTCAATATTTCTGGTCTAATTTACAAATAAATTGGAAGTGGTAGACTTTGTGAACTTGCACTGAATGCTTTGAAGTTATGATGAAAGGACTGATTAGTTAAATGTTCATAAAGCACTTTATGATTCCCAGACGAATTATGTAAAAATATAGAGCTGTGTCCAATTTGTCACTCATCTGCTTGCTAGAGAATGGTGACCTCATCCCATCTCTGAATAGGCTTGGAGATTTTTCAGAGAATTCTCAGAAGGAGCTTGGGTTTCCCCAGGAGCTCTGTGGCAATCTTTCTAAGGACATAGAAGGCTTGGTAATCTATGATTTCCAGGGATATTTGCACTGGGAGCAGCCTGTTGGTATGAATGAATGAATGAATGAATGAATGAATGAATTCTTTTGGTAATTCTTTAGCGCTAATAGCAATTGTCAGTTTTGGTTGGAGTTGAAGTCTCTCTGAAGGAACAGGTGTGCAAGGTACATCTTGAGCCATCTCTGTCACTGGAGGTCCAAAATCTCTTCAGAAAGTCTTCACTTGAATCCATAGTTCCAACAGACAGCCTTCCACAATTCCTGCAGTCTCCTACCACAACCCACACAGCAGGCTGTAGCCCTTTTATACACAAAGATACTTGGTAAATCTCCCCAGTAACACAGATAAGAGAATCTCAAGATGCCTGCAGGTGCATTGAGTCATCTCTGCTGGCTCAAAGAGTATTAACCCACTAATTGCATTCCTTAACAAGGCTATAATAGCCTTACCAAAGTGGTCCATGCATTGATAACCTTAAGACTTGATTACTGTAACATGCTCTATGTGGGGCTACCCCTGTATCTGGTCCAAAAACTGAAGCTAGTACAGAATGCAGGAGCAGGCTACTGGCAGCATGCTGACAGCACTAGCCAATTTGCCATCAGGTGAGGTTCAAGGTCCCTAGTGCTAATTCACAAAGCCTTAAGCAACTTGGATTGCAAGTACTTTAAGGACCATAATGTGCCATGTCAATCACTGAAATCCTTTGATGCACTCTTTGTGTTTCCCCATCCCCCTGAGGTTTGGTTGGCCTTTGGAGGGACTGATTCTATAGTATGGCAGGCTTTGGAAATCCCTGCCAGTAGGGTGCCATGGAGCTCCCAGCCTGAAGAATCATGCCTGTCTTTACTAAAAATTGTCTTATTTAGATAGCCTTTTGAAATCACTGGCCAGTATTTATGGATGCTTTTATTAATCATTTCATTGTTGTAATTCTTGTATGATGTACACTGACATGTACTTTTATGAAAGTTGTTGTTATGATTGTTCAGATACCAATAATTAAGACTTTCGTTTTGTGATGTCTTTGGTTAGGCTCAACCTATGCACAATGAGCTTGTAAAGAAGATTTTAGGCAACAAAGCCACATTCAGCCCTATTGTCACATTGGAACCCAGGAGAAGAAAATTCCATAAACCAATAACAATGACTATTCCTGTTCCTAAAGCCTCTAGTGATCTGATGATTAATGGATATGGGGGTGATACACCTACTCTAAGACTACTATGCAGCATAACAGGTAAGCTCATAAGAAGTACCTTGAATAGCTCAGTCGGTAGAGCATAATACTCTTAATCTCAAAGTTGTGGATTCAAGCCCCATGTTGGGTAAAAAATCCCTGTATTACAGCAAATTGGGTTAGATGACCCTTCCAACTCTACAATTCTATGATTTTAAATGCACTGATGGGTCCATTGAGAAGGGTGGCATTGTATGTTGATGTTGTAGAGAACCTATTGAAAGCTCTTGCTTAGCCTAGCCCATATTTGCAAAGTGGAAATAACAACCTCCATTGTTTATAGTTGAAATAAGATTTTGCATCTTGGTACCAAAAAATGTGGGTGTGTATTTATTTATTTATTTTAATATCAAGTTATTAACCCTGAGCAACACCCAAGAACAGACCTTGGCTACGTGAAATGCTGTGCCAAATCTTGAAGTCCCTCGGTGCAGGAGTAAGGAGGACTCTGGACACGCAAATTGGCTGTCAGCTCCTCTCCTGTTCTTGTGGTCTCACTAAGCCAGGCATCCCCAAACTCGGCCCTCGAGCTACTTTGGGGCTACAATGCCCATCATCCCTAGCTAACAGGACCAGTGGTCAGGGATAGTGGGAATTGTAGTCCCAAAACAGCTGGAGGACCAAGTTTGGGGGTGCCTGCACTAAGCCATACTTTGGCTTATTATGACAACCAGGCCATTGACTTCTTGTAGGAATGTCGAACATTTTTTCTCTTTGTCCTCATTTGTTTCAGGCGGAACAACACCTGCTCAGTGGGAAGACATCACAGGAACAACACCATTAACTTTTGTCAATGAATGTGTTTCTTTCACCACAAACGTATCTGCCAGGTATCACTGTCCAGAATAGTATATTTTCTTTAAACTGTACTTAAGAGTTTCAACACTATATCTTCAGCTTGATTACTTATTAATTGCACACAAGTACCCCACTAAAGTTTTATTTACTGATATTATTTACTTATTTGATTTATATACTTTATCAAAAGATCCCAGGGCAGTATACAACATTAAGATCACATTTTATGGGGCGTAATAGTAAAAACATAATTAAAAGCATAGTAATAGATAGCATAATAAAATAATCATAATAAGTTGTGTCCGTCCCCCCCCCCCCCCGCCAAAAGAATGGGTAAAGAGGTATATTTTTGCCTGGTGCCTAAAGATATGTAATGATGGCACCAGACAAGCCTCTCTGAGGGGAGCCTTTCCCAGACAGGGAGCTACCACAGAAAAGGCCCGTTCTTGTGTTGCCACCCTCAGATAATAAGTGCAGGGTCCAGGTAGGTTTGTATGGAGACAGGAGGTCCTTAAGGTATTGTGCTAATGTGCTAATTCTGGCATTGTAGTGTTTGCAATGTGTAATCCATCGCCTGGCCTGACTCTAAACTAGAGTAGAGTACAATTAATTCTGGAATCTGAAGAGTCTAAAGTTGTTTAATATCTGTTCTGAAGCTGGTAGCCATGGTATCCTAATATGCACAAAAGGAGAAACTGTGGTTAATTAGAGATTTCCTGGTTTGATCACCTGTGCGCACTACAAAGGGGGTGAAGGGACTGTGTACATATCCCAGTTCATATCCCAGCTGAAAATGACTGTTCCAATGCATTTTAGTAATCTGAGAATTAGTAGAGATCCATTTCAAATTACACTCAGGCTTGAGCCACACCCAATGCAGAATCTAGATGTTTTTGCCCCCCCCCCCATTAAGAATTCGTTTATTTCAAGCTGATGCACAAGTAATTTGAAATCAATACTAGTGTGATTGTGATTTCTGGATGTATTTTCCAAATCCTGAACTTGTGTGTGTGTTATGTTGGACTTAACTATGTAACAGTTTTCCATGTTTGTTTATTTGCAGATTTTGGTTGATAGACTGTCGACAGATACAGGAATCTGTTACGTTTGCTTCCCAAGTATACAGAGAGATTATCTGTGTGCCCTACATGGCCAAATTTGTAGTGTTTGCCAAATCACATGATCCTATAGAAGCCCGATTAAGATGTTTCTGCATGACGGATGATAAAGTGGATAAAACGCTAGAACAGCAAGAAAACTTTGCTGAAGTTGCCCGAAGCAGAGATGTAGAGGTATGGTATTAAACATGCGAAATGAATTCCTTCATTCACATTTTTGTACATGTACTTTTAAAATCATTGTTTTAATTTCCTTTTGTATGTAGAAAGAAAAAGAAAACCTCTCATTTTAAATCTTAATATGGGTAATATCCAGCTAAGTCACTCTCCAAGGATACCCATTGATTTCAATTGGTGTACTCTGTGTAGTATTAAAACTGGACATTACTGTATATTCTTTATCTGCTTGCTTGTTTGTTAATTAGAAATATTATATAGTCCACCCTTAATCTATATGAATATCAGGATGGGGTACGAAACATATACTGATATTAAAACATCTAACAAAAATATGTTAGAACACATGCAGATATTTCTTGGGAAGAAAAAGAACCACAGTGGTTTCTTTAAGAACAGTCCTGTTTACAAACGATTTAGTTTACGAACTCCACAAAACCGAAAATAGTGTCCCAGTTTGTGAACTTTACCACAGTCTAAGAATGGAATCCGAATGGTGGAAGGGCAACGGCAGCGGGAGGCCTCATTGGGGAAAGTGTGCCTAAGTTTAAGAATGGTTTCAGTTTAAGAACGGACTTCCGGAACGGATTAAGTTTGTAAAACGAGGTACCACTGTACAAAGACTCTTGGTCCAGATTAAAACATTTATATGGAGGAGGGTGGAATTGAACCTTTCCTACTCTTGTTTTGTTTTTTCTTGACATGCTTCCAACCCCTGCCATGGGTGGAAAGCTGCTTTTGCTATGGGAGGAAAAACTATTTGCCATAGGTGCAAATAGCAGCTTTCAAGAGGAAATGGTAGAAGGGGAAAGGGTTAATCCTTCTCTCCCCACCACCATTTCTATGCCATGTTCCTGCTGCAGATCAATTTCCCCTGAAATTTTGTTTAGTGGCAAATACAATCACATATACAGCACATTGTCCAGATTGGGATCCGAAACAATATGTGGCACCTATCACCACCCTCTAAGAGGAATCCTCTTGTTCAGTATTCTCCCCAACCTAGAACAGCCATAGTTCAGTTCAGTTATGCCTGCGTGGTGGATTTTAAGCAGGGGGAAATATCTTTTATCTTCCCTGTTTGCCTACAAGAGTTTCTGTTATACTATATAGTACTAGAGGGCCGGCTGTCATCTCCCAAAGCGCTTTATTGCTATTTAGCAAAGTGGTGGTTCTAGAGGGCTGTGGAATCTGTGGCCCCTCAGATGAACTTCCACTTCTGTCAATCCCAGCCAGTGGACCAGTGCATTCTAGGAATTGATACTACTGGTAATAATGTACTCTCTTCTACATTTCCATGATACTTACTTTTATTATATTTTGTTCCTTATCAACCATATGTAGGTATTAGAAGGAAAGCCCATCTACGTGGACTGCTTTGGGAATCTAGTACCACTAACAAAGAGTGGCCAACATCACATATTCAGTTTTTATGCCTTCAAAGAAAATAGACTTCCATTGTTTGTCAAGGTAATAGATACAAGTCTATATCTAAACTTTCATTTTATTTGGTGGTGACTATTCATAATATTCAACAAGCAGAAACAGCCCATCCATATACAGCCAGAAACCACCATTCTTTAACTATTTTAATAATAGCACCAAAGCTGATGAACTGCATGTCAAGGGCATTGGTCTACTTTATCTCTTTTTGTGCACCAGTGTGTCGGCATTTTGTGCAATGGAATGGAATATGGCAAATGGGGGGGGGGAGTCATTGCCTGAACATTCACCATGTTTCAAATAAAAACTGTGAAGATCTATAAAAATGTTGATATCTGTCGTCTAGCTTAGATCTCCCTTTGGATATTCAACATTTTCACTTTAAGGCAGAAATAGTAAAGTTTCTTTAAGCAGGGTTTAGTGGCAGTGGGTAAATAGAACTTTACAGTACTTAGGTATGTCTTCATCTGTACATTTAATACATTTGTATCATTCATATTTTATAATGTTGTCTCTGTAACTGTGATTAAAAGGTAGTGAACATGATAGTATTTTATATCTCTTTGAGCTGTAGCATTGTGTGTGCTTTGCTTTGCTTTTTGCACTAGGTCCGAGACACAACACAAGAACCTTGTGGGCGCTTGTCATTTATGAAGGAGCCGAAATCTTCTAGAGGCCTCGTACATCAAGCCATCTGCAATCTGAATATCACATTGCCAAATCACACAAAGGTACTGCATAATACAATGAAAGGATCTTTGCTCACATATTAGCTGGCACACTGAAATTTCAGAGCTCCTAATCCCTGGCTTTGTTTTGCACAAACTACATGGAGTGGCTTATCTTTTGGGTTAAGTGGCTGTGAATTTTTATTTTTAAGACTTTAATTAAATATTTTTAATATTACATATAGAGTAGGATAAGGGAGCCCGTGGCCCTCCAGATGTTGCTGAATTACATCTCTCAACATCTCCTCCCATTGGCTGTGCTGGATGGAGTGGATGGCAGTTGGAACATCATCTGTAAGACCATAGGTTCCTCACCCCCTAATATAGAGGGTGCATTAATTATAGAGTATTCTCTAGATGGGTGGCTCTCACACCATGGCCTTGAATACATAGCGTGGCTCAGCAGCATCAATTTTCTGAGTCTATATCCAAAGATCCAATACCATAAGAACCCACTCAAAGGATCCTTTGCAGATTTCTTGAGCATTAAGCCTAGTAGTTTGCTCAGACAGAAGTGTAGTGCTGGAGAAAGATTGCAAAGTCACTTGAGAGTCTGGGTTCTCATATACTGGTACAGTCATACCTCGGGTTACGAACACCTCGGTTTGCGAACAGTTCGGGTTACGAACTGCGCAAACATGGAAGTGTTTTCGCCCCGCGCACGTGCACAGAAGTGGCGCGCGCGGTCTGCGCATGCGCAAATCGCAAAAAACGCATGCGCAAAATGGCGGCGCGCGGCGCGTTCAGTTTACGAACTATTTGGGTTACGGACTGCGATCCGGAATGGATCGCGTTCGTAACCCGAGGTATTACTGTATATCGCCTTCCTGCCCATTCCAAGTCGATCTGTGATCTTCTGTTTATTTGTGCCTCCAGCTGTTCATAGGTAAGTCATTCACATAAGCAATTAAATGCATACAACAGAGATCTCATGTGCACAGGGTGTGTCTTCTCACTTTCGTTGGAATTTAAAATATTACAGATTTAAGCTTGAAAAATCAATTATGAAGAGATAGCAATTAACACATGCAAACTGTTACATTTTCTTTGACATTCCAACCATGTATTTTCAGGGTTGGAACAAGACCTCCACCGCCGCCACCTCACTTTTTGTGGGTAGCAGCGTAGCATTGCCTTGGAGAGTACTGTACTTGCTTACTTTCAACAGTAGTTGCTGCTGTCACAGCAATTCGGTGACATACCTCAGAACAAGATATGGGGCAGTAGCAGATCAGGAGACAGGACATGCCAAGCAGCCCTACAGGTGGTGAATGGAGGTTCACAATCCACTGCCTGAGCCACATGGTTCAGCATGGCAAATGGCAGGGCTAATCTTCTATACTTCGGTCAGGCTCGGTGGTTGAGAAATCGTATATTGGCTTCTTTGAAATGCAGTAATAAAAATCAAGCAAGAGCTTAAAATATCCAAACACAGCTTCCCACTTTTTAATTATCTCAAGTCCCCAGCTTAAAAAAAATAATGAACTGATTCTCTTGTTCCCTTTTTTTACTCCTTAGGAAAAAGTGCAGAAATTCTGTTCGTTTTGTACTCTAGCCAATTGAATATGACCAGAAATCATTCTTTCCCTTTAACCGCATCCTATCTTTTCCTGCTCTGTTTTTCTCTTTTCTTGCATGGCATATTGGGCTGAAAGGAATCAGAATCAGATCAAGAACAGGAAGAAGAGGTAATCTTGCTAATAGATCAGTGCTCTATAAAACCCTTGTGAACAAAATCAAAATTGCCTTGGGTATGCATGCAGAGGGTTTACCAAGTCTCCTGCTGTGCATTCACTCATGGCTCCAGAGTTCCCAAACTCTGAGGAGCAACTTTTCAAATTGCAAAGAGCTGCAGGGGGGGGGGCAGAGAGAGAGAGAAAACACAGTATGTGTGATCTTTTAAATTTTTATTGGAGAATCTGGGTCATTGTTTATAAATGCATTTAAAAATAAATAAAATTGATTAAAAAAAAATCAGAACTGTTTAGATGCAGAAATATACAGTGCAGTGATACACTATATACCCAAACTCATTCAGATGCAATGCTAACCTATTACAGTGGAACCTCGGTTTATGAACACCTCAGTTTACGAATTTTCGGTTTACGAATGCCGCGGACCCATCTGGAAAGGATTAATTCACTTTTCATTACTTTCAATGGGAAAGTTCGCGTCAGTTTATGAACGCTTCAGTTTATGAACAGACTTCCGGAACCAATTGTGTTCATAAACCGAGGTACCACTGTATGTGAATGAACCTTAGGTTTGTGCCATCCTCCCTCCTCTCTATTCCTTCCATGTTTTTGTTTTAGCCACAGTTTATTATCTATCTCACCTTGCATTTTAAAATTTAGAAAGGGGACAAATATTATAATAGAGCTGTATTGTTTCTATCCCTGTCCCCAAGCTAAATATTTCCACAAGGTAATAGAACCTTAGACACCTACTGTGATATCAAATGCATAGCTGGAACCTTAGGACATATCGAGCTATGCATGTGCTCCTCCTTTTTTACTAAGAAATGTGCCAGTATATTGTTCTTGCACTTTCGCAAGTCAAGATCTCAATAACCTGCTTGCCACTTCCACCTCCTTTACTGTTTCTCCCTGTCCTGCTCAGTGATCTTTCTGTGCAAATTCCAACTTAGAGCCTAAATACAACAAATTAACAATTTAGTTTATATACAGTAGTTTGATAATAGCACTAATAGAACTAATTACCAAGGTTCATCCGTGGCTTAAAGGCATTGCTAGCTCTTATTAGAATTCAGCTTGTCTGGACAACCCGTTAAGTTGCAATACTTATCAGGAAAGAACTCCAATGGAATCCAGTGGATTTTACTTCCAAGTATGTGTATTTAGGATTGACCTACAACTTCAATGGTAAATTACCTGGTGTTTTAGGTGATATTTCTCACTGGTTGTTGTGACTCAAAGTGCTGTAACCATTTCACTCTGTGTTCTCTTTCAGACTGACATGACATCAGAAAAACGTAAGATTGTAATAAAAATGTTATTTGTCTAATAATTAAGTTAAGCATAAGAGAGTGTGCAAATTCTAATTGCCACTGATAATACTAATTTTCTAAAAGAGAATGATATAATAATGTAAATTTAATTTTTAGATGTTATTTAATATGTTACTAATAATTAAAAAAATAGTACTAAGACAGTTCATCTAAGCATTCACTTTCCTTTTGACATCCCCTGGTGACCCCTGCTATTGCTGTTAGGCTCATATAAATCCCCATATTTTATTTCATTTTTTATTTTGTATGTATGTTCACATAAAGTCATTGCATTTTATAAGTTAATTACAGTATCACCTTTAAAGATTCAGCTTCTATAAACTAACCTCATTAAATGGTTTACATGCAATATGCATGTCCCTGTGTATAAAAGTGATACTGTTTTAAGTAACAAAGTTCCATAATCCATTCACCCTCTCTTACTTTGGTGAAGTATTTCTGAGAAGCATATTTATGTATTGGGACATTGTCGCTAGCTATTATTGATTATACCTGTAGTTGCAAGTGGAGCGGGACAGGAAGGGGAATGATGACAACAAATGTTGGGGTAAAATCAGGTCACAAGTTCACTAAATTACAGCTTCCAGACAGATCACGGCATGGGCAAAGGACCAAAACAACATGGCAGCCCTGCTACCAGTGATACTTTCCAACCCAGTTGCTGGAAGATCAGCTTGGGGAAACAGCCAGCTTACGCCACTCATGTTGTCTGCTTTCACAAATCAGAAGCTATGGAAGATACTGCAGAGTGCAAATTGAGTGGAAGTGAGCCATTGGGCCCATAAGGCCATACCCACCCTATAGGTGGAGCATGTAGCACCCCTTGCCCTAATGCCCCTGCCCAGTGCCAGTCATCAGGTAGTTGGGCCAGAGTTCCTGACACAAAAATGAAAAATGAAACAATTAACATTTGCTATAAGGGAGGCAAAAATTCTGGAACCAAACAGCCACTGGCACAGGCAAGTGAAATTATTTCATGGCCCCATCAGCCAGCAGCTAGAAACAAGCAGTAAAAGTAACAGCTGCTTTTTCAGAAGCCTGGAAAGGCAGAGAAGGAAAACACTGCCATGAGTCCAGGCATGGACTTGAATCTGTAGCCCTAGAGTGGATCAGGTGGCAAAGCTCTCTCCCTAGTTCACCCTAAAAACTTACCCAAGAAAGGTCACCAGGCAGTGCTGAATTGCCAAAGGCAGTTTCCAGGCCACAGTGGTTTGGTCTAGGTGGGAGCTGTGCCAGGCAGCCCCATTCTTCCACTGGGCACAGTCGAGGTCCGTGCCTAAGGATAGTAAGAGGTTTAAATTAAAAAAGAGATAGTTACATTCTTAAATAATGAACTGTTTTGTAAAATGACTTCTGTTAAAAACAATAAAAACAAAATTACTTGCCCCAGCCACTCTGGGTGGCCTCCAACAAAACTAAAAGTATAATAAAACATCAAACATTTAAAACTTCCCAATATAGAGCTGCCTTCAGGTGTCTTCAGAAAGTTGTATAGTTCTTTATTTCCTTTACATCTGTTGGGAGGGCGTTCCACAGGGCAGGCGCCACTACCAAGAAGGCGCTCTGTTCCCTGTAACTTCACTTCTTGCAGTGAGGGAACTGCCATACCCTTGGAGCTGGACCTCAAATGAGCAGGAAGTTACATTGGAAGCTACTTTAGGAGCTTTTTCAGCAGAAGAATGGGAGGTAAACATTCTTAAAATGCATCATTAAATAAATCTTTTTCATGCAGAATTGCAGGCTGCCTTGGGTCAGGTTCTTCTGTCTTTGCCTCCTCTCTAGTTGGGCTCCTCTGCTCTGCTTTTCTTCTCCATGATACTCATTGATTCGCCTTTTGGTCAAGTTACAATATCATATAGTCTCAAAGTTTAACTAATTCCACGCATTTGTGTTGCTAAATGATAAGACATTTTAAAATGCTTTTGTTCACACAAAACCCCTGAATCGATATGGGGGAGGGAAGACACATTACTCTGAAGTGAGTTTTACTGTAAATATATTTATCATTATATCCAAACCTGATGCTTTATATGTTAGTAGTGGGGATGGGGACAATACTTCACCACAGTATGTTGCATATGATTTTAAGCCTTTTTCATTTAAAACCATCTAAGTTTTGTTGGTGTCTTTTTTCCTTTTATTTTATTGTAAGGATACTTACCCTGCAATGTATGCAACAGCTTTGCTTTGCATGGAAATAACTTGGCTTACATATATATGTATATGTACTGTGTGTATTTGTGTCTGTGTGTGCGTATGTGCCCTGTATGAATGTTTTTGGTTGCCATGCATTACATTCCCCCCTAACCTATGAATTCTCTGTTGAGCTAGTCACTATTTAAAATTTTCCTACCCACTTGTTTTTTTTAAAATTATTATTATCATCATTATCATTATCACCACCACCACCATCATCTTTTCCCCTGGATTTCCCCTCCATTTGTTTGAATAATGAGGATGTTCCAAGGAAAGGACCATTCCTCTTGAAATAAAAGCCTGTGTGTGTCTGTGTCACCATCTGAATGTAAGATTCCCCTTAGATGAAATGCCGGTTTGCAGCTGCCTCAGATATCAATGTATTTCATTTACTCTAGATTATCGCAGAATTAAATGTAAATACACAACTTCTAACTTTGGTTCTTAAACAAAAGTTTACAACCGTATACCTAATTTTGGTTCTGAAGTTTGCTACCACTGGCTTTCTCTTTGAGGAGATCAACTTCCAACCAACTTACAATCTCGCCCCACCCCACACACCTTTGTTATCTGTTTTTATTTGAACATTGATCTGTGACATCTGGACAATCTTGAGATGCCTATCTTTGTGTAAATTCCACTATTTCTTTTTCTTGCCCACTTTTGTTTTTCTAGTGTCCTTGGTTTATAAAAGCTTTGGTGTTGTATGTGTGTGTGTGCTGTACTGCGAAAACTAAGCAAGTTATTTCCTGCCCACTTTCCTTTTCAGTTTTCCCCCCGTTAGCTTTGCTTTGCTTTTTTTTTCCACCCTCAGATTTGTGGATCCACCATACCCAGACAGTTTTGTTGACCCTCCTACCGCTGCAATCAAAGACAGTCATTTCAGTCCTGATTACATTTTTTCAATCTCTATTTCCGATTTCCATTTATTTTCACTGTTTTTCCCCATTTGCATCAAAGATGATGATGAAACAGAATCTACAGAAACATCTGTCCTGAAAAGTCACCTTGTCAATGAAGTCCCTGTCCTAGCCAGCCCAGACTTGCTATCCGAAGTCTCTGAGATGAAACAAGATTTGATTAAAATGACTGCCATCTTGACCACAGACTCAGCTGAAAAGTCAGGCTCCATTAAGGTGAAGGACCTTGTGAAAGCTGCCGATGAAGAGCCTGGAGAACCATTTGAGATTGTGGAAAGAGTTAAGGAGGATTTGGAAAAAGTGAACGAAATCCTGAGAAGTGGAAGCTGTCCAAAAGAAGGGCCAGTTCTTCAAAGATCCAGTTCTGAGAAAGAGCTGGTGGAAGAAGAATGGGTCCTTGTAAGTGATGAAGAAATAGAAGAGGCTAAGCAGAATGCTCCACTGGAAGTTACCGAGCCTGTTTGCACAGAAACTAGAATAGGCAAAGGGAAAACAGAGAAAGAAAAGACAGACATGGCGGGAATGATCGATCATCTCAGCCAAGATCTAAAAGATTACATGTCACTTAATGAAATGCAGCCTCAGACGTTACAGGAAGACATAGTAGAAGAGAGATTTGAAGCTGTGGTTTTAAGCAGGGGCTCTGAAAAAAGTGGGGGAAGCCAAGAGAAGAAGCAAGTCCAGCAAAAGCCTACCTTGGAAATTAAAAAACCAGTTAGGAAGAAATTAAAAGATAAACAAAAGCCAAAGGATGAAGAAACCAAAGGAAAGAAAGAACATTCGGGACTAACAAAGTTCAGCTCAGATGAGTCTTTAGATGAAGAGGTAGGGTTAGCCCCTGCAGAGCCTTCTAAGGCAACAGCTGTGTCTCCTGTTATAGAAGAAACTCCTATTGGCTCAATCAAAGATAAAGTGAAAGCCCTTCAGAAGAGAGTGGAAGATGAGCAGAAAGGGCGTTCAAAATTGCCTGTTCGCACCCCAGGAAAAGAAGGGGCAACCGAAAAGTCTGTTGCAAAGCTATCGCAGCCTAAAAAAATTATTTACAAAGCAAAACCCCCATCTTCTCCCTCTGCCTCAAAAACGCCAGCTTCCCCCTCTGCCTCAAAAATACCAGCTTCCCCCTCTGCCTCAAAGACTGCAGCTTCTTCCTCTGCCTCAAAGATTCCCGCTTCCACCTCTGCCTCAAAGACTGCAGCTTCCCCCTCTGCTTCAAAACTCTCCTCTCCCTCTACTAAGAAGCCAGCTGTTTCTCCCACAACTAAGAAGCCAGCTGTTTCTCCCACATCTAAAAAGCCACCCATTTCTCCCACATCTAAAAAGCCACCTGTTTCACCCACAACCAAGAAGCCGCCGGTTTCACCTTCTTCTAAAACAGAGAGACTTGAAGAAACTATGTCTGTTCGTGAACTGATGAAAGCCTTCCAGTCAGGTCAAGATCCATCAAAGCATAAGGCTGGACTTTTTGAGCATAAATCTACGAAACAGAAACAGCAGGTCTCTGAGAAAGAGCCGGCTAAGAAAGGAGCTGCTCAGACAGACACTGAAAAGAAGCCGGCAATGACACAAAGAGACACACACAAAAAAGATAGTCCAAAAGGTAAAAAGAGCCAGGAACCTCAGGCAGAGGCAGGCTTGCAGTCTAAGAAAGAGGCACAGGGCGCTCTGAAGAAAGATTTAGCCATGCAGCAGGCAAAGCAGCAGAGTAGCAAAACTGCAGAAAAAGATTTTCCAGCAACTGATGATGAAAATGCAAAGGGTGTGACCCTGACATTTGATGACCAAGGGGATACTGACCTTCAAATCAGCCCAGACAGAAAGACGTCCACAGATTTTTCTGATGTCATAAAGGAAGAGCTTGAGGAGAATGATAAATACCAACAGTTCCGGCACATTTCAATTACCGAGGAAGGTGAGCTTCACTTAGATCAAGTACTGACCAGTCCATTCAATGTTACATTTCCATCAGAATATGTGAAAGATGGTTTTTTGCCCGCTCTCTCCTTGCAAAGTGGTGCTCTGGATGGCAGCTCAGAAAGCCTTAAACATGAAGGCACAGCAGATTCTCCAATTGGTAGCCTGCTCGATGGGACCCCTCAGGTCAGCTCTGAGGAAAGTTATAAGCATGAGGGATTGGCCGAAACTCCAGAAACGAGCCCCGAGAGCCTCTCTTTTTCACCAAAGAAAACAGAAACTGCTGACCAGATGGAAGAAACAGAATTAGCCAGTACAGTACAGAGAACAGCAGAGGCACATTCACCAAAGGGACTTTCTCCGGCAAAAAGTGAAAGAACTGTTGCTGACAAAGACATAAAAGTTATAATCGGCTCAGAGTCCCTCTCTCCTCGTTTGTCAGAAGAAGTAGAAGTTACAAGCTCCAAAGAAGAGATAGGCAAATGTACAGATTCTAGCTCAACATTGATTGATAAAGATGCTATCAGGGATGAGTTATCTATGGCTACTGAGCAAGGACATTTAACTAAGTTATCTGAAGTGCATGATACTATTTTAGAGAATGAGGATCAGGCATCCTTTGAGCACCATGCCATTAGTAGAGGACTGGAGCTTTCACTTCCTAGCCAAGACAGTGAAGGTCTTAGCCCAGTTGCAGATGAATCCTTAGCTATAAGCCATAAAGATTCATTAGAAGCAAGCCCAGTACTGGAAGATAATTCCTCCCGTAAAACACCCGATTCCCTTGAGCCTAGTCCTACCAAAGAATCCCCCTGCCGTGATTCTCTTGAAAGCAGCCCTGTAGAACAGAAAACAAAGACTGGTTTCCCTCCAGGACCTGGTCCCACGCAGGCTGCCTTTGCCAAAGCAGAAAACTTCCCAGAGCTGACACCTGTGCGATCTAGACTTTTACGTGACCCTGATGGCAGTGCTGAAGACGACAGTTTAGAGCAAACCTCTCTTATGGAAAGCTCAGGGAAAAGCCCTCTTTCACCCGAGACTCCCAGCTCCGAAGAAATTAGCTATGAAATCACACCCAAGACAACAGATTCGCAGATGCTCTCAAACATACCCAAGTCAGCTGTGATTCCTGAAGTCAACGAAGAGCCGGAAGATGACCCCGAAGGTGAGCCGACGAGGAGGTTCACACCAGAAGAAGAGATGTTTAAAATGGTGACTAAAGTTAAAATGTTTGATGAGCTGGAACAGGAAGCAAAGCAGAAGCGGGACTATAGAAGGGACCCCAAGCAAGAAGATGCTACTTCAGCTTCTGATTTGGAAGCTGCGTCTGAACTTGAATTTGCACCCTCAACGCCTGTAGAAGATGATGGAATACCTACTGTGCACACTTCTGCAGCTGAATCTAGAAAGACTTCTTCCTCTTCAGAAAGTGAGCCAGAATTAACAAAGCTGAAAAAGGAAGCTGACTCTGGGCTGCTGATGGAGCCTGTAATTAGGGTGCAGCCTCCTTCAACTCATCTATGTCATAGGGATTCCAGTTCTAGTCCTGAAGAAACAGGGTTTCAGCCTATTGAATCCAAGGAGCATGCATTTGGTACTGAAGAGGATAACACAGAATCAGATAAGCCAACAGAGGAAACCAAAATGTCTGGTGATACCTCTCTTGCCTCAGATACTAGCATCATAGCACAGGCTAGCGAGTCCAAGTGCTACAGCACTGATGAGAGTGACACTGCTAGCCCTAATGGCCCCATGATGCAGCCTGAGGAGGCGTTCTACCATTCTGTGGGTGATGACGCCCCCCAAATAGCTGAGTTATATGAAACCTCAGCGGCGTCACACAACCAGGATGATTCTGAGAAAGATGGTGGAGCATCTGAGGAGGTACCACACAGAGACATGGTTGCTATGGGAACCAGAGGGGGCTCCTGTACCCCTGGCTCCTCTCATTGCTGTATATCCCCAAATGATGAATTGGCAACTGCTGTTTCACCTGTTCCCTCCCCTTGGGGAAGTGATTTGGCTGAAACTGACAACATTGTTGAGATGGCACAAAGGGATTTTTGTAGTGTAGAGCACTCGGCAGACCATTTACCTCAAACAACCCAAAAGGGTGACCTTGAAAGGAATGCAGATGATATTGATGAAAGCAGTGCTCTGCCTATAACAAGCCCTTATGAAAATGTCCCTTCACAGCACTTTTTTACTAGCACTGAAATTAGTTCAGGAACTGGTTTAAGGATGACAACAGAACAGTCATCTGGGGTTCATCATTCTACTGAGGTAGAAACTACCTTCAATGAGGAAATTGCACTGACCAGTTCCCTTTGCACACCAGCATCTGTAGGTTCTGAGGTTCAGACCTCAGAAGATATCTATATGGAGTTAGAATCGAAACACGTGGACATCTTTCAGAAACAATCAACTTCAACACCAGAGGCCACATCACTAGATGAAGCTGCTCTACAAGATATCAGAGATGAAGCTGAGAAAATAATCAACCAAGTGATCATAACCAGGACAGATGTGGATTCTGACAAGTGGAGTCAAATACGTGAAGATGATGATGCTTTTGAGGCTCGGGTGAAAGAGGAAGAACAAAGGATATTTGGCTTAATAGTAGACAGGAGGTCACAAGGCACCACACCTGACACGACACCAGCCAGGACTCCTACAGAAGAAGGGACGCCTACCAGTGAACAAAACCCCTTTCTTTTCCAGGAAGGGAAATTGTTTGAAATGACGAGGAGTGGTGCCATTGACATGACCAAGAGGAATTATTCTGATGAAAACTTACACTTTTTCCAAATGGGAGAGCAGTCTCAGGAAGATGTGTCCTTATCTGAAGAAATGAGAGAAGCTGAAGGCCTGGAATCTCTCCAGCAGGAGCAATCCCCAGTTCCATTTGCATCTTCTGAACTAGATGAAGCAGAGATGCCTATAAAAGGCTCACTCACATCTGTATCAGAGGATGAGGCCAGTGGTTTCTACACCACAAAAGGGGATATTAAATCTAGAATCCCTATTAAAATGGGCATTTCAGCCTCTTCAAAGTCACCAAAGAAAGAAACTGCTGCTTCTGATGATGATGACTTCTTCCTTAGAGCTGATACTGAAGACATGTTTGACAGCTCCCAGGTGCCTTGCCCTGTCTCTCCCGAGCAGACTGTGATTGATGTACAGTTAGATTTTTCAACAGTCACTAGGTCGGTGTATGCTGAGCAGGAAGATGATTCCCCAGACTCCTCACCAGAGGAGCAGAAATCTGTGATTGAAATCCCTACCGCCATCATGGAATGTGTGCCTTCTGAAAGCAAATCCAAAATTCCCATTAGGACAACTCCCGCTGCATCCCACTCATTGCAACAATCAGAGCTTGAGAGCCTTCCTTCAGATAGCTTTGTTGAGGCCCTAGAGGAATCGGAGGATGACCCATCCAAACCAAAGTCTAAGATTCCAGTCAAAGCAGTTTTCCAAAGAGTTGAACAAGAGTGTTTGTATACAGAGACATCTGTCTGGAAGCCAGAGTCAGCTAAAGCTCCTGACAAAACATGCAAGCTCCCTGCGAAACAAGACATCAGGAGCAAATCTGAATCTGATGAAAGTGCCTCCGTGGACTCAAAGGCTAAGCGTTCAGTCAAAGCTAGAAGCTATGCTGAGGCCGAAGCAGAGACCAGAGAGAGGGTGGGTGAGATGAAGCTTGAGGTAGAATCAGACGAGCAGACGACTTCACGACCAAAGATATTTCCTTCGCGGTTGCCCGTTAAGAACAGAAGCGCCTCAGCTTCCCGCAGTGCTGTTAGTCCCACTAAAGAAAGTAAGGAATATTTTTTTGACCTTTACAAAAACTCCATAGAGTTCTTTGAAGAGATTAGCGATGAAGCTTCCAAATTAGTGGATAGACTTACTCAGTCAGAGAAAGAACAAGAATTAGTTTCAGATGATGAAAGTAGTAGCGCCCTAGAAGTTTCAGTTATTGAAAATGTGCCATCCATTGAGACCCAGCAGTCAGTTGCCGAGGACATCTTTGACACCAGGCCCATTTGGGATGAGTCTATTGAGACTCTGATTGAGCGTATTCCTGATGAAAATGTCCCTGACCATGTTGAAGGTATTTGCCAGCCATTGGGATTCCCTTTGCTACGCATGTCATGAATCGCAATTCTTTGGTTGTTGTTTCTTCCCTTCTTTCCCCCCTGCTTTTTTTGTGTGTGTGTGTGGTTTGTGTGTCTCCTTTTTAAAGCTTCCTGTGGTTGTCAATGTGTTTTGTGTAAGCTCCGTTTTGTTTTGTGTTGTGTATGTATTTTACTATCCCTGAAACAATCTCAAGATTGCACACTGCAAATGCTTACGCAAAAGATAAAACATAGCAATACAGTCATTTTTGTTAAAACAACAACAACATTTGCTCATGTTGTTTAACTAACAAATTTAGAGCATTATTATTTCGCTTCTGATACAGCTGACCACGCAAGTTTTAGTTTTTGGATTCTCTTCACTATAATTGAATCACTTTGCCATGAATTACTTTTGACACAGATGAACCAGGTAAGATTACCATAATTCAGGATATGCAAGTCCATATAGCTGTGCCAAAAGCCAAGTTATTAGTGCCTTAAAAAAAGCTCCAACCCTTTTATGGTTGTTGTACTTTTGCTTCGCACCATTTACTAATGGAAGGTGGTGCACTGGATTTATGGACTTAATCATGTTAAATTTAATGCCCAATGTTTAGATCCATTTTTTTTAAAAAAGAACTTCCTATCACGGAGGAGCAATAAGGGGAAAATATGGTAATTGAATTTTGAGCTGTAGAGACTATGACTTCAAATGCACACAAACAAAACAAACAAAAACTCAAACTTTGCTGGTATCAGATTGGCTGTTGGGATTATTAATTATTGCTGCTTTGGTGCAAAAATTGCTGAGAAAAAGTGTGCACTTGCTTTTGCATGCCTTCTTTGTAAAGAGCTAGGAATGCAACATGTTCTAGCAAAAAAACAAACTTAAAACTGCTAAATACTAATGCTGCATAGATATCATGATCTGGAAATCTTTCTGATAGTTGTAAGCAGTGCAACTTAAAAAAATATGATGCTCTTAATGTTTGAAATGAAGTTACGGATATATCACCTAATATTGCAAATATGAGTTTGATGGCCATTTGCCATTACTTTAAAGAGGCATGAAAAAACCTATTTCCTGCTCCAGCAAATTATTTCTCTCCCCCTTTGTTCTGTTTTATTTTAAATGTTTAGGAGTTATGAGCTCCAAAATAAAATTGAGGACAGTGTTTTCCAAAGCCTCCAATACCATACTCAATTAAGTGGGCATTTTAAATAAAGTGCTTTGTATTCAAATATTTCCATTCTAGCTACATACCAAGACCTTTGGTTTCCTTTGAAAGCAGACACTGTTAAACACTGGCCTTATTTTATGGAGTCTCTCTTCGTGAGGCAGATCAGTTTTGCCTTAAAAACAAAACAAAAACCTGTCCTATTTGACCTTGCTTTAGATCAACAGGATGATCAAGAAAGGATAGAGGAAAGACTCGCACATATCGCTGATCACCTTGGATTCAGCTGGACAGGTCAGTTCTAATGTGGTTGAGATCACAACCATCTTAGGAAAATGAAACTTCTAGCTCTTCTTCCCTATCTGTTGAGACACCAACTCGAATTACATCTGCCTACCAGGGACTGTACAAGGGACGTGGGTGGTGCTGTGGGTTAAACCACAGAGCCTAGGGCTTGCCGATCTGAAGGTCAGCTCCGCTGGGAAGGTAAATGGCGTTTCTGTGTGCTGCTCTGGTTTGCCAGAAGCAGCTTAGTCATGCTGGCCACATGACCCGGAATCTGTACGCCGGCTCCCTTGGCCAGTAAAGCGAGATGATCGTTGCAAATCCGCTCCACTTCCTGGTGGGGCAGAGTTGCGGTTGACCATGTGACCACCCACTCCCCTCCGGGGGCAGGGATGTTGTTCTGCACCGCCGGGGGGGGGATTCGGGCCATGTCATTCAGATCTTGTCTGAAGCCCAGGGCGGGGCTAGGGCCATGCCACAACCCTTCTGGGAACCCAGGGGGGAGCTCGAGTTGGTTTGCATTGACGGGGCTCCTCCTACCAGTGGTTTACCCTACCAAACTTCCTACGCAGCGGGCAGGAGTCAGATATAGCCTGGTCTACTCAATGCCTAAGCCAATACCAATAAAGTTGTGGCCTAAATTTGCCCAATAACATTAACCTTATATCATGTATCCTAGTGTTTTTATTCCTCTTTGAGGGGGTGGTTGCAGGGTCTCGACATGGAACTCCCGAGTCGTCTGTGACTGGACCTAATGGGCAGGTGTCCCTTTACCTTTATTTAAAAGGAAATGTGTGACTGTTTGAAATCATTTTAATAATGTGCGCTTTCAGAGCTAGCAAGAGAACTGGATTTCACAGAGGAACAAATTCATCAGATCCGAATTGAGAATCCTAATTCACTGCAGGACCAGAGTCACGCACTGCTGAAATATTGGCTGGAACGTGATGGGAGACATGCTACTGGTATGCTCAGTTTTAGTAGATACCTTTTTTTCTTGGCAAAGGAGCCTAGTGAGTATACATGTACTTTGCTGAAGTGCAACACTGTCAAGAATTCACATGCATAATACAAAGGGAAAGTGGCAGTACAACCCCACATTTCCACATGTCTTTGTAAGAGAGGCATTCCCCCCCCCCCCCATAAATTGATGAGAATGGCAGACAAAAAGTACAGGAGAAATTTATGACACGGCACCACTCACAGCAGGGTGAGGAACTGCCAGCTGCCAGTGACCCTCAATAAAGTCAATTTGCAGGCACAATTTGGTTTCAAACCTCACCTGTAAATGGACATTTTTGCTCTGCAGGCAGGACCTCAAAGGGGGTTGCTGTAACTGCTGATCAGCACAAGTAGCAAGCCTCTTTGAACTTTTACAGGTGGACACCCTTGAGCTAATAGGTAAATTGCCTACCTTTTCCAAGTGTCTGGGGATAATCTCAGGGTGGACAGAAGAGACATATTTTCATCATTCATCTCCAAATTCAAGGTGCTGATGCAGACTTCTGAGTCATACTCTTTTGCTGTGTGAATCTAGAGGAAAGGGAAAAGAACACACAGCACTCAAATAAAGTCTGGTCTCTTCTGTATCACAGATTCAAGCCTTACTGAGTGTCTTACAAAAATAAATCGCATGGATATTGTTCATCTCATGGAGAACACTATGGAAACATCCCGAGACCATAATCGCACCTATGCAGAAATTGAACAGACAATAGGACTGGATCATAGTGAAGGTAAGGGTGAGCTCACACACCTTTGCTCACTGTTTAGTAACTTGTCAGCATTGACACAACCATCAAAGGCCTGCTTATTGAGAATGCAACCTGATTTGCTTGCACAAAAATTAGGCAGAGGTTAGATCAGGCATTGGCAACCTCCGGCCCATGGGCTGGATACGGCCGATGGAGGCCGTTTATCCGGCCCACGGGCCGCCCGTGAACCGAGCCACCCGCTCGGCAAATCCCCCCCGTGCTGCAGTAAACTGGCGCAACACGGCGCAGGGACTTGCCGAGCGGCGCCGGAAATTGCATCTACACAGCCGCAGAAGCAATTTCTGGTGCTGCAGACATTTTGGAAATGGGCAGCCAGCACCAGAAATCACTTCTGCGCAGCCGCAGACATGCACAGAAGCCATTTCTGGTGCTGCGCTGCCCATTTCCAGAATGTCCGCAGCGCCAGAAATCGCTTCTGCGCAGCCGCGGACACGCGCAGAAGCCATTTCCGGTGTTCTGGACATGGGCAGCGCAGCACCGGAAATTGCTTCTGCGCCTGTGCGGCCCACGGACAAGTTCGGCTCATGGGCAGAAAATGTTGCCGATGCCTGGGTTAGATTATAGACAGTCTTTGTTGATTACTCATCCTGTTTTGCTTGTGGGGTGTTTGTTTATCCCACACTTTTCAATGCATTTCCCTGTCACTTACCAACCCGCAAGATGTCAGATTATTATTTTTAAGTGCATTTGCTGCACTAGTGCAACAGCGCCTTTTAAATCTAAATTTCCGATATATGCTTGAATCCCTCCCACAAGATAGGGACAATCTGGAGCCATCCAAAGATGGAGCATTCATATAGAGCACATTACATCAACAATGATTCTTTTCAGTATTAGCAGCTTAGACACTCAAGGTGTGAGTCATTCCATGAGTGTCAAGATGTCTGCATGTGTGTTGGAATCATCTAAATGCTTTTAATGCTAAGCTTAGCAGGAGGCATGTGTAGGATAAAGAAACCCTAAAATATCAATATATAGTACAAATGGGAACATGTTTAACTGAAAGGAAAGCTGTTCAGGTTGCTGTCTGTGGAAGTTGGTAAGAGTAGTTAAACAATGGGGACAATTACCTAGAGCAGGCATCCCCAAACTGCGGCCCTCCAGATGTTTTGGCCTACAACTCCCATGATCCCTAGCTAACAGGACCAGTGGTTGGGGAAGATGGGAAGTGTAGTCCAAAACATCTGGAGGGCCGAAGTTTGGGGATGCCTGACCTAGAGGGATGGTGGACTCTTCCTTACTGGAGTTCTTTAAATAGAAGCTAAAGCATGGGTAGGCAAACTAAGGCCCAGGGGTCGGATCCGGCCCAATCACCTTCTAAATCCGGCCCACGGACAGTCCGGGAATCTCTGTTTTTACATGAGAGGAATGTGTCCTTTTATTTAAAAATCATCTCTGGGTTATTTGTGAGGCCTGTCTGGTGTTTTTACATGAGTAGAATGTGTGCATTTATTTAAAATGTATCTCTGGGTTATTTGTGGGGCATAGGAATTCATCCCCCCCAAAAATATAGTCCAGCCCCCCACAAGGTCTGAGGGACAGTGGACCGGCCCCCTGCTGAAAAAGTTTGCTGAATCCTGAGCTAAAGAGTAATGTCCTGTGGATGCTCCAGCTCTGGGCTATCTGGATTAAGCTGGGTGTTGGACTAGATGGCCTCTGAAGCCCCCTCCAACTCGATGGTTCTATGCTCCATGTCAGCAGACATTTATGTATGTGTTTGTGTGTGTGGTGCCTCTACATCAGGCATCCCCAAATTGCGGCCCTCCAGAGTTTGGCCTACAACTCCCATGATCCCTAGCTAACAGGACCAGTGGTCAGGGAAGATGGAAATTGTAGTTCCAAAACTTCTGAAGGGCCGAAGTTTGGGGATGCCTGCCCTACATGAAACCTAAGGAAGTGGGAGAAATTCGATTCAGTTCACACTTCAAGATGAACCTTCCTACTTTGTTTATTCCAAACCAATACACAAAAGTGAAACACAGCCATCCTTTGAAATTCACACTTCTGCAAATTATGCAGTGCAGTTCTCCAGCCAAGTAATTTGTATGAGGGTAAAGTGTGCATAAACATGCACATATTGGGGGAAATTGCTTTGCAGAAATGTGTATATTAGACAAAATGAATTCATGCAATGGAGAAATTTGCACTAAAATACTGATGAATTTTCAGGAGGATATATTTTTTTAATTGCAAGCTGATGTGGAAATGCATAGAATCTAAGATTGGAAAAACAAGAAACAGAGAAACCAAAACTGACAGATTTGCCTCTCCCTACTCAGCACCACCACAAATCTGCAGGTAGATGTAAACTGAGCAGACCTTCCTACTTTGCATGGAAAGACCAAATAATTGTTTTTACCTTGCTGTAGGTTTTTCTGCACTCCGTGAAGATCTGTACAGCACAAGAGATAAGAAGGAGGAAGAGCATTCTTTTTCTAAAGACAGTGAGCCATCAGATCACCCTCCCCTTGTCTCTGAGGAAGACATTTCTGTGAGTTACTCACCCTTGCATGACGGCACACCCAGAGGTGAGGCGGAACTATCCATTACAGAACTCCTACGACAAGCACACAAGGAGCGAGTAGAAGCTGAATTCTCAGGGAAATCTCATGCGCTGCCAGAAGATTCATCTACTACACAAGAATACTTGTAAGAATCCCAAGATTGCAGGCCCAAAATGATGGCATATTGTGAGAAATGTACTGTACGCTCTGTTGACCTCTATAACACACACAGACACACACACACACACACACACACACACACCCCATTTAGATTCCAAAAGATGGGAAAAAAATATATATTAAAAAATTAGTGGTTGTATCCAATTGTATCCCTCAACTCACGGAAGGATTTTTCCTCCAGTGGAGTCTATGAACAGAAGGTAGAGGAGGATTTTTTTTTTTTTTGGATGGGGGATCTGGGACTGAGTTCCATGATGAGAGAAAGGCAGGATATAAATAGGGTTGCCAGACTCAATAGAGGACAGGACTTCTGTGCCTTTAATTGAATCATAGAATCAGAGTTGGAAGAGACCAACCCCCTGCCAAGCAGGAAACACAATCAAAGCATTCTTGACATATGCCTGTCAAGCCTCTGCTTAAACACCGCCAAAGAAGGAGACTCCACCACATTCCTTGGCAGCAAATTCCACTGCCGAACAGCTCTTACTGTCAGGATGTTCCTAATGTTTAGGTGGAATCTTCTTTCTTGTAGTTTGAATCCATTGCTCCGTGTCAGCTTTTCTGGAGCAGCAGAAAACAACCTTTCTCCCTCCTCTATATGACACCCTTTGCTTGGAAATTAAACAAAGGGCCTGCTAGTTTCTCTTTAAGGTTTCCAGACTCAAAAGAGAGCAGGGCAATTAAAGGCACAGAAGTCCTGTCCTCTATCGAGTCTGGCAACCCTAGATATAAATGTAAGAAAATAAAATAGGAAAACATAATAGGGAAGTTCCAATATATCCTGACAAGACAGAAGTACTGTTTGTGGGGGGCAGGTGTGGAGGACTCCTTGGTCCTGAATGGGGTAACTGTGCCCCTGAAGGACCAGGTGCGCAGCCTGGGAGTCATTTTGGACTCACAGCTGTCCATGGAGGCGCAGGTCAATTCTGTGTCCAGGGCAGCTGTCTATCAGCTCCATCTGGTACGCAGGCTGAGACCCTACCTGCCTGCAGACTGTCTCGCCAGAGTGGTGCATGCTCTAGTTATCTCTCGCTTGTACTACTGCAATGCGCTCTACGTGGGGCTACCTTTGAAGGTGATTCGGAAACTACAACTAATCCAGAATGTGGCAGATAGACTGGTGACTGGGAGCGGCCGCCGTGACCACATAACACCGGTCTTGAAAGATCTACATTGGCTCCCAGTACGTTTCCGAGCACAGTTCAAAGTGTTGGTGCCGACCTTTAAAGCCCTAAATGGCCTCGGTCCAGTATACCTGAAGGAGCGTCTCCACCTCCATCGTTCTGCCCGGACACTGAGGTCCAACACCGAGGGCCTTCTGGCGGTTCCCTCATTGTGAGAAGCCAAGTTGCAGGGAACTAGGCAGAGGGCCTTCTCGGTAGTGGCGCCCGCCCTGTGGAACGCCCTCCCACCAGATGTCAAAGAGAAAAACAACTATCAGACTTTTAGAAGACATCTGAAGGCGGCCCTGTTTAGGGAGGCTTTTAATGTTTAATAGATCACTGTGTTTTATTTTTCTGTTGGAAGCCGCCCAGAGTGGCTGGGGAAACCCAGCCAGATGGGCGGGGTATAAATAATAAATTTATTATTATTATTATTATTATTATTATTATTATTATTATTATTATATTTCCAAACAAGAATGAAGAGTAAGGAACTCTGTTAAGTACGGATGGAGTGTGGTCCTTCTAAGGTTTATATTAAACTAATGTAAACTAATGTAAACCTTAAAGTTACGTTGAATATTTAGCCTGACATTCATCTGTATGCTTATTCACTAGAAACATAGAACATATAATAATTAGGAACCTTGAATTCAACTTTATTTCACAGTGTCACAACGTCTGGAGCAACACAGGCACCAAAAGGAGAAAAAGCAACAACAAGCATTCCCAGTGAAAAGTCTGAGGGCTCCACTGCAGGCTCTGAGGATCTTGAAAGGCCATACCTCCATACCCCAACATCTAGTGAACGAACGGATTCACCCATTGTGCAAGAACCTGAAGACCACCAAGAAGATCTTTATCCAAGGAAAAATAGCCTGGTGATTGTGGAATCAATTGATGAACACCCAGAAGAGTCAGAAAGATATGAAGAAGAGTTGCTGGAAAAGGTAAGTATTATCACTCGCTTGATGAATCACGTGGTTACTCCTGCGCACATCAGAGGAATTATTATTCAGGGGAGTAACATCTTTAATGTGATCTTAGTCAGTATCAAGGAACAAAATGTATGAATAATAAATACCAATGTTCCCCACGCATAACTGGCCAAAAACAATTCCAACTGCAAACAGATTATAAATGAAAGAAATCTGCCGTTGAAAACACAAAGCCGTAGGTAGCACAGAAGGGAAAAAGTAGACAGAAAACTTCTGTCAACTAGGTTAGAACAGGATGAACATGGCAGCAACCCAAAATGAAATGTTCCAGAATGGATTCATGAAAGAGAATCTATTGCTAAAGAAATCCTTCAGAAAAAATAGCGAATATCCTATATTTAGTACAACTAAGGGCTTCACAGGGGACCCAGGTGGCGCTGTGGTTAAACCACTGAGCCTAGGGCTTGCTGATCAGAAGGTCAGCAGTTTGAATTCCTGTGACGGGGTGAGCTCCCGTTGCTTGGTCCCAGCTCCTGCCAACCTAGCAGTTCGAAAGCACGTCAAAATGCAAGTAGATAAATAGGAACCGCTACAGCGGGAAGGTAAACGGTGTTTCCATGTGCTGCTCTGGTTTGCCAGAAGCGGCTTTGTCATGCTGGCCACATGACCCGGAAGCTATACGCCGGCTCACTCGGTCAATAATGCGAGATGAGCGCGCAACCCCAGAGTCGGTCACGACTGGACCTAATGGTCAGGGGTCCCTTTACCTTTAAGGGCTTCACAGATGCCATTTTTCCCTGTATGGAGATTATAGGAACTTATAAGCTGCTCCATACCAGGTCATTGGTCTCTGTAGCTCAATAGTGTCCGCATTGACCAGCACAGGCTGTCCAGGATTTCAGGCAGGAGACATTCTCAGCCCTTCTTAAAGATTCTGGGAATTGAACTTGGGGTCTTCTGCATGCAAAGCAGATGACCAGATTTCTGTGTAGGGTTGGGTGGGGTGGGGATGCAGGAAATGTTTGGAAGCCAATATGTGCCTTTCTGATTGGTGTACATGCAACAAACAAAACATTGATGAGTTGACATCCTACATGTCAGCATTCCTGTTTGTTTTACAGAGAGGTCGTTAGTGATTAGTGGAAGCTCTTCGGCTCTGTTCAGAATTGGACCTGTCACATGCAACTATTTCACACACAAATTTCCTCAAACAGAAACAGCTCATTTTTTGCCAAGGCCAATTATGAAATTTGGACCCTATCCTACTTCAAATTGGGTGTGTCATCCAAATGTTATTCAGCCCACCCCTCTCCCCAAGCACCTGTATCCTGTCCTGCTATCTGGCAGCGGGGAGGTTTGATGAAGGCGTGTCTGAAAGATATGCACTCCCTTTTTTCTCGCTGGCATCTCTTGTAAATACCTAATGGCAACATCACAGACATCAGGACTTCTAGGAAATAAGGTGTCTGAGGATGGGCATCAAGGACCCTGAAAACATGCTCCAATATTCTCTGTATCTGGGATGCTGCCGAGTATGCCCACTCTGTGGGTTTTATGCACCCAAAGCATGTTGTTTCCAGGGCCCTTGCTGAGGACAATCTGAGGACTCAGGAATCCTGGGAAACTTTACTCCCTGGTGCATGGAATGCAGCATTCCAGGTGGTGGGAAGGAATGGGGGAGGCATTCCATTTGCATTCCAAGCCAAGTCGTGCACTTCAGCAACAACGCTTGAACTCACTTTGGTTTTGTCCATATATAATGCTGACCATATAAACCATGGTTAGCGAAAGTAGCTTGTGCATAAGCAGTCCCTCCCAGCCCCTCCCCCATGGAGTGACTGGCCTAGCATTATACATCAACAAACTACACCATCAGGAGCCTTTTCTCTTTCTTTGACTTCTCTTGTCCAGGTTAATTTCCCTTTTAAAAAAGTTTATAGCCAGCAGATCTTTTTTAAATAGTAAATTGTATGTAAATGCCTTTTAATTAATTAAATAAGTACGAAAGCTTTTCTCTGATTAGATTAATAGAGTATGAAAAGTTTTTGGATCGTATCCAAGTTATTCAAGCACATTGCACCATAGCTAATACGTGATTTACAATAACAAAAAAACATATATATATATATATAGTCTAGATGGCATCACAACTTTAAAGGCGATTTTAGTATCTCATGTTATGCTCAAGGGAAGAAGTAATGCAGCTTCTGTTAAAGCTGTGAGCATTTGTGTTGTTTCCATTGTGCTAATAGAAGGGGCCAAATGCTGTTCATTCACACCATGCTATATCTGTATGATAAGAGCCATGCTTCCATGCTTCCACTAGGAGCTAGCAGAGGAATTAGGTGAGCTGGAGGCCAGCTCAGATGAGGAAGAGATGGTAACTACCAGGGTCGTTCGCCGCCGGGTGATTATTCAGGTACAGGAGTGTTGAACTACTGCACGTGCCAGTGGCAATTATGTCCTGGTTACACCTCTAAGACCCACCCTTTTCCCAAAGTCCTGTTCCTGAAGCAACCCCTTGGCTGGTATTGCACTGATGAATTTGGCATGTTTCTGAATAATGCATGTCTATTGAGTAACATAGATAACTTTTTCTACTTTGATTTGGGAAGCTTGGAAGAGAAAAGAGAAGCCCAATAGGGTTGTTACCCAATGTGCATTTTGAGGAGGAATGTCCCATGTCCCACTGAGAGTTGCTGCTTCAACACTACTTCCTATTAGGTCAAATGATTTCTGTTTGCCTATTGGTTCAAGGTTTCTTTGCATGTTTTTAAATATTGGTTTGCAGAACCTTTAATGGAGTTTTAACAACTATGCTTCAGTGCTTCCTGATTCATTCATTTCCCCCCTTGCTTTAATCAACTAACCTCTTTTGTACAATTTATTTAAAGCAACCACTTTAATTTATGAATTTTGTTCTTTGACCAACAGTCGGATGATATGCCTGAAATGCCACCAGAAGCTGTAACAGAGGAGCAGTACACAGATGAACATGGCCATATTGTGGTGAAGAAGGTACAATTTAACATTAAGATGTTGACTTAATGGGAAATGTAGGAAGAGCAGGGGGTTTTCTTTGTAAATTAAAGCTACACTTGGGCCCTTTTATGTGCTATGGAGTTAAATTAAAAGAAACCTACAATGAGACTCCTTCAGTGTCTGTTAATGATCATTTTTTTTCAGGTCTGTGCCAGTTTCACATATATTCCATCCTGTTTCTGCACCTATTAGCATTATTTTTTGCACACTTCTTCACAAAATGCATTTTTGGTGCACATCTTACCCTAAAAGATGCATTTGGGTACCTCTTCTGAGTCAAGAACTGCATTACACAATTTGAAGAAGTGTGAAATAATAATTGCATTCAATTCTATATAATAATCTGGGCAGTGCAGATTAGGTGAATCTGCTTAAAAATGCAGACTGGACTAAATCCTCGAAACCCCCCGTGTCTACTCCAATAGTAACATGGAAAGCATCTCCAATGGGAATTGGACACTTTAGTGACATTCCTGGCCCAAACTGCAGACTAACATGTTGATATTCCACATGGCACGTCAAGGACGAGCTGGCACAAACTGGGGCAGCAGTGGCTGTGACAACTCTTGCAATAAAATTTCTGTGCGGTCACAAAGGAAGCCGCAGTTGTCAATCTGGCATAAGTTACTTCTATGATGCCCTGCAGAGCACCTTTGAGGCCTAGTTAGTAACCCAGGAACACATTCAACAGCATGAGTTTTCCTCTATATCAGGGCTTTGTTGGTGGAAAACAATACATCAGAATGAGCGCGAAGGTTGGTAATAAAAGTATCCAAGGCTGCAATCCATGCACACTTAGCCTGGATAACACCCACTGAGCACAGTGGGGTATTTGTGAGTAACCATTCTAGGATTGCACTGCATGGCCAGTTTGCATGGTACTGCACAGACATGTGTCAAACACAAGCTGTTCTAAACATGCTCATCAGTTTTGCAAGTGAGATCTGGGAGATTCTGCTAGGTCCTTGATAACAAATACTTTCTGCAAGGCTTACTCTTTCAAAATATTTTTTAAAGATACTTTTCCAAAGGGGAAAACATCCATGGTCTGACTGGGAGGCCTAGCCACTATTTAAAGAGGTGAGCTTATTAAGGTTCATTGGAATTAAGGTACTTAGGCGAACTCATTTTGAACATCTAGCTTTTCATTTGCCTCATATTACCTACCAGTAGAATGGTACATATGACTGCTATTGTTTTAAAACTCTTAATAATGATGTAATTCCATTAGGTCACTAGAAAAATCATCAGGCGATTCACTTTACCAGATGGCACAGAAAAGGAAGAAGTTGTGATGCAAGGAGAACCTCAGGAGCCTGTTAAGGTGGAAGAGGGAGATGGATATTCCAAGGTCATAAAGCGAGTTGTGCTGAAGAGTGACAGTGAGCAATCAGAGGTTAGTTAGATTGACTGAATGAGAAATGAATTAGGAAAATTAACAGTAGTATTACCCCAATTAGCCATTGTGTTTAAGTTGCAACCTCCCCTCACTTGGTTGCAAGTCTGCACACTTCTAAGGGCCTTTTCATACATGTCCTGGGTTTTAAGGTTGCACATGTAGAAGCAATCCTTGTGATTTGTAGAGTGTGAAAAGCAAGTAGATGAATCCAGGGCATACCCATTTCGAAATTGGCATGTCATGTTTTCTAAATCACTTTGCTGCTGGGACTGGAATATCAACAGGAAGGTTATCACTTGCATTTGGAGAACATTGAACATTTCACCCGGGAGGGAACCTTGAAAATCTCCATTCAGTCTAAGAGTTGCACTGAGGGTGAAGGGTGAGGAAGGAGGTAGAGTGAATAGTATTCTATTGAGTAGAGAGATGTTTTCTCCAACATCAGACAGTAAAACTAATTTTCTATCTCTTTGCATGTCTGCCTCATTAGAAATCCCTGTTTCTAACTGGCAAGTATCATGACCACAAACCCAATTGATCACAGGACTCTGAAGTTATAGAACTCGACAAGAGTCAGCACAACCAGAGCATCAAGGAGATTGGGCTTCCCTTTGTATCTTAAACCTTTTCAGACCCAGGGCCCACTTTTCACCTAGACCTGCATTTGGGAACCAATTCCTTAATCTTTTATCACATATTGCATGGTAGTAGTGCTCCTCTTGCAACCAACCTTGAAACTAGCTGCGGCCCACTACTGGGTCATAACCCACCAGCTGTAGACCAGTGATAAAGGCCTTTTCATCTTCCATAAAGCCTGTGATGGCCCCAACTTTGGCTGAAATAACATTCACCATAGCTCAGTAGGAACTGCCCAGGCCTTTGACTACTTAAAGAAACCTACCTCTTGGCCCAAGCCCCAGCTGAACAGGATAGCATATGGGTGCTCTGCTAATGGGATCTTCAGCTGACTGGTCTACTTCTAAATTCAAGGTACTCACATTAGACAGGGTCCAAAGCCATTTCTGCAACATGCAGAGAACTGCTTACTTGGCAACAGTCAGATTCAGAGGGGGAAGTACAGATAGAAAGGTCACAAAGCATTTACACCTTGTGTAGTGAAACTGCAGGAATTGAGGTTTTCATTTGGAAGGAGTTTGCCATATGATTTATGATGTGTACATCAAGCTAAGACCATCTGAATTCCTATAGTAATCCGATTACACATTCTGGAAGAAATTTTGGGAGGAAATTTAGGATTCATTGATTTCTTGCAAAATTTTGCAACCGAGACGAGTTGAGCATATCTTTAAATTT
Source organism: Zootoca vivipara (assembly GCF_965207765.1). Taxonomy (NCBI): domain Eukaryota; kingdom Metazoa; phylum Chordata; class Lepidosauria; order Squamata; family Lacertidae; genus Zootoca; species Zootoca vivipara. The sequence continues at coordinate 49,682,196 of NC_142583.1, read as the reverse complement.
AATTTATGTATTACGTTCACTTAGAATGATAAGCCAAAACTCAGTATCATTCATTTAAGGCGTTAACTAAGCAATCCTTGCTTTGAGCTCTCCTTAGTAGTGTGTGCTCACAACCACACAACTTATCCATGAAACCTTTCTTCACCAGGTGACCTTTTCTGAGCCAAGTGTACTGAGTGCCTCAGAATTTCAGTCTGAACCAGTGGAAGGCCGCAAGGTCAGCAAAGTTGTGAAGACTACGGTTGTACATGGGGAGCGAATGGAGAAGCACCATGGAGATGCTAGCTTAGCAACTGATCTTCCCTCAGCCAAAGATGACTTTGAAGAGGTAAAAATATTGCCTTTCCGACATGTCTTTGGAAGTGTCAGTCTGGAATACCACTGTAAAATCATATGGGGAGAAGAATATACATATCCTGGGGTGGTTTACTGCAGTGAAGTACATTTGGAGTCTTGTTTCTAAGTACAGTTTACCTGTCCTTTCTAATATGTTCAAAGCAACTCAAAATAAAAAGTCCAAATTAGAAAATACACAAAACCACTAAAATAATATATCTGTAAATGTCCTGTATGAGACACCTGATGAGACCCAGTTAATGTTCTATGAACATCTGATGGTGCCATATTCTTAAAGCTAAGCAGATGTACAGCTGATTAGTGACTCAGTAGGGTACCACTGGGAGGAAGACCCTGAGGTCCTCTGCAGGAAAATCAGGATTGGAATAAAAAATATATAAACACATTTTATTCTAATCCAATTGCATCACCATATCTCAGTTTAACTATCCAGAACACCCTTCCATGGCATCACTACTGCTTTCCATCTGCACTGCTTTCCAACTATTGCAGCAGCAGACCCCTCCCATCTCACTGGAGACCCTCCGCCCACAAAATACTCATTAACCAAACTCAGGAAACAATCCAGGAGGCTTCTCACCAGAAGTACACTCTCAATATCTCCAACTCAGTAATTTCCAGTACTCTCATTAGATGTTCCTTTCACACTTAAAATTTACATTTTTCCTTCTGTCAAAATGGTGGCATAGAAAGACATTCACATTCCTTTTATCACTGCAGTACTTCTTCACACTGTCACACAAGCTCATATTCATTGCGACCTACGAGAATGGGTTCACCTTAGTCTGGTGAGACACTGAAAATTAATTACATTAGCGGTGTAATTAATTTCCATCAAGTACTCAAGCCTACCATTCACCCCATAAATTGCCTGTAAACTGATTCAAAGAAGAATGCTCTGGAAACCAACAAGCTATAGGGGTGCTCCTGCTGTTGAAAATCACACAAGACATTCAGTAGATGCCAAAGTTTACTTTATCATGCATTCTACAATACATAATCTAGATCTGATTTAGGGCAAAATCATCTTTGCCGCTTGGCAGAATGACGCAAAATGTCCAAAGTAGCTCTGATACCCTGGGGTAGTTTGGCCATTTTAATTGGTTATCATGGTCCACTGTCCATATGTTGACTAAGGATTTTTATGCTGTTTTATGGATGTTCCACATTCACAGATTAGATATCTGAGATTAGATTGATTATGCAGTATATAAAATTTAAAATAAATAAATAAAGGCAAGGGATGTAGAGCCTCTGTCCCAGAAGACCACAACTCCCATCATCCCTAGCCCATCAGCCATGTTGGCTATGGCTGATAACAGCTCTAGTCCAGCAATGTCTGGAGGGCCACAGGTCCCTAACCCTGATAGACGTTGTATGTCTTGATTATATGGGTTTCCTGGGAAGACCTGCCAATTTCAGAACTGCCAAATGTTCCCCGATTCTCATAAGTGCAAAGGCAGGTTCTGGCTTCAATAATCTAGGACTAGTCCTGGGGTGAGAGCTGGAAATTTATAACACCGGGGGTGGGGGAAAGAGTGCAAAAATCCAGTTTTTGGAATTCTGGTATTCTGGAGCAGGACTGTGAAGTTCATCTATAGCTACTGGAAATAATGCATTTTTCTAGCAGTGGCAGAGAGATGTAGATTCAGTTGTGACTCTTCAAAATTCACAGTAAGTACAGAAGACTCCTATATATTTTAGACAGTCAAAATGTGATGAATTTGAATCCATGGGCACTCAATGACAAGATATTTTACATTAGCAAAAACTGAAGTGGGTGGTTGTTTGGTTGGTTGTTTGGTTTTTGGCTAACTTTTCTTTTTCTCGTTGGCTTTGGACTTCCTCCAGCATTTCAGCAGGTTGGAATATTTAAGCTGTGCTTTAAAGTCCCTTGTGGTATGGTTCTGTTTCTTGTTTCACTTTAGGCCCTGAACTATGCAGGTAACAAAATGAAAATTGAAGTCCCTCCTTTAGTAGAGAAAGAGGTCATGAAAGAGGATGGCTCAGTTATTAAAAGGTTTGGGTTGGCATGGCAGTGAACTTCTTAATGGCAAATGATTAACAAACTAACAGAAATTGTGTGGGAAGTGAAATAATATCAGCTTTGAATCTCATTACCTTAAGCTTTTCTTGAAAATATTAAGTGATCGACACCAAGGCCACTTCTAGACTGTCACTAATTTGCAGGTATGATTCAGTCACATACCTGCACATGTAGGCTGAAAAATCACTCACATTTTGGTTCGGAGTCACTAAGTCAATTTTACATGCTTTGATCTCCAGAAATATGTTCACCAGAACTCTATGCTTGACCTTTTACTCTGCAACAAACACAACTGAAGCGTCACTAAAAATAGGTTCAGAAGAGGAAATTTGTCTTCTCAAGCTTCCACTTTGCCTTCCAGACAGACAAGTGGGGCTGCACTGCATGCCTAGCCAGGGGGCAAGAGGGGTGGTTCTGTTCAGGGCTTCAGCCAATGCTTTTTTTCCAGCTGTGACTTAGTTCCGGCACCTCTCAGGTGGGCGCCATTGCCATTCTAAGTGAATGAGGGAGAAGTTTGGCTTCAGCCAAATTGCAAGCAGAGCCTTCAAATACTGTTTCCACTTGGGGGTGGGGTGGGGAGTTATTAATACCCTTATTTTTTAGTTAATGTAGAACTAATTGTACAACCAAAACGGCTACTCCAGTGTTCCATAGTCAAATGTTCTGAGGCTGACTTGCCCTAGTATCTCAGCACTTTGGCTCAGATGTCATGGTTAGAGGAAACATGAGTAGATGCTGGGATAAGGCAGCCATGATGTATTCTCTCTACTTATTTCATAATCCACATTTTTATTGCTGTTTTGTAATTTCTGTTAAGCTATAGCCTAACTCAGATTACCTGAGAGTAAACACTGAATTCAATAGGGCTTACTTTTGAGTAGACATGGTTGGGATTACATGGTGGTTTGCTTCCCCCCCAAGTTTCTTCCCCCTTTGTTTTCCATTTTATGATATCATACACTGGCTTAACATGGGTGGCGCCATCATGTTTCCCACATATGACTTCACCATGACAATAGTCAAGACTGACTATGTGGCATCTTGGCTACTTTTAAGACTATACATAATGGGACCAAGGAATGGTTTAGTTGCGTAAATAAAGAAACCCTTTAATAAAGCAATAAGGGAGTGGGGGGTACGTTAGCTGGTTAGGGAGATGCCTCATTCAAAGAAAATCCAGCACAGCATGGTCCATTCATTTCTTTGTCTCTTCCATGAGGAAGAAGATGTGTAGATGCCCATACTAGATGAAGGCAGCTCCCCGGGAAATAACAAGCAAACAGATCCCCCATCCAAGATTAAAGTAACAAATGACAGAAACTGTTTCGGTTCGTGTACTTTAGAAAGTCTTAGAAGACAGAGGTGACGACATTTCTCATAGCTCCCTTCTCAAAAAATAAAATAAAAAATAGAAATGTTTACCACCCACATTCACTAGACAAACCCCATTTAACAATCTGTTCTCTTTGATGTCACTGTGATATTTACCAAAGCAGATTTAAGAGGATGGCTGGAAACAGTCGTAAACCATGAACTACCTTTTCAAAGGTCAAAACTGTCTCCAGAACAAGTTGGTACAGATCAGTTCCTGAACCAGTCCCCACCCCCACAGTTGTCACTAGCCATGCTACAAATATATGCCAAAAATTCATGTTGCTGGATAAACGCATTTATTCCAAATCCTTGAAACACCAATGTGACAAGGGATTGCTGCCTTGTTCACAAAGAGGAGGAAAGCATGCATTCTACCCTAAACAGGCTAGTGGTCACAGTTTTTGCAAAATGATGACATTTCCAGTTTTTTGAAAATAGTATATTTATCTCCCACCTTTCCTCCATAATGGTCTCAAAGTTACATATATATGGGTTTCCCCAGTGACTTCTCATCCAGGCACTGAGTCAAGGCAGATGGGCTTATGTCAGCAAGGTGGCTGCATCTTGTGCCCTTACTCCATGTCTGGGGACAGTTGACAGTTCTAACTAAGTACTTTTTAAGTGCAAGTATATTATAAATTTTGGAGTTAGTCTAGTCAAGAAGACAAAATGGTAGAGTGAATACAATCTACCATGTAAGCTCTTTTCTGTGATTAGTGGAAGGTGTGAGAGAAAAGTATTAAGCGGTTCACAACCAAGGATAGCATGGCTCTTAACTGGTGAAGGTAAATCAGCATTGAGAGAAGATGCAGTAGAAATATTTAACAAACATGATTTAATTATCATCATGCTAGGTTAAGCACCCTGAAAAGGCCTGCATGGTTATTTGAAGCTCTTTTAATGGCTGTGCATGGAAGCATGTGTTTTTAAGGCCCAGTTCTAGAAGGTGGACATCTTACCATGTTACAAACAAAACAAAACAAATGATCAATTTTGTTCATTTGAAGTTAAAAAAATATGTTGTGGTACGAGCTTTCATGGGTGGTATTATTAGCACCAGTATCAATAATAATCATTTATTGTTATATTCCACCTTTCTGTAGGAATAGTTAAGGCAGCTCACATCCATATCCCTGCTGCAGTCAATTTCATTGGACCTATTATGTCTCAAAAACATTATTATTAGAAAAGGGAAATTGCATTTCCTTTTTAGCATATGCTACAATTGCTCACTCTTTACCCTTCATTTCCCTGCAGGACAACAATGAGTAAAGCCAGTACCCAGAAGAGGACTGTGGTTAAGGACCAGTATGGAAACCGTATTCATGTGGAACTGCTGGAGGACACACCAGAAGCACTACCCCGGGATGACCTTCAGCATGACCTCCAGCAACTACTGAGACATTTCTGCAAAGATGAGTGGAAGAGAGAGGCCAAATGAGATGCTGCTAAAATCTCACCCACAGACCAACACACATATCCATTCAATATCCAGAATTCACTTTCTTCTTTTGCTGTAGGTGACATAACATAATCACTAGAGGACACTAACATTTCAACTTGGCATATAGTGTAGGGTTGGTTTTCTTTTCTTTTCAAATATCTGTAAGATAATTTGTGACCAAAGATAGCATCCTTCATTTGGGATGGTTTGTCTACTAAAAGTCATTGACTTTGTGCTATACTGGAAACCTGTCAAGATTGCCATCTTTGTTGTTCCTTTGCTTCTGCATCCGATCAGTAAAAACATAGCTTCTTCCACAGGCCTCTTCAAATCACAATGTATGTGCATATTTTTTTTTAAAAAAAGGGATGCTAACATTAACATGTAAATAGCTAAAGTGCTTGGACTCACAAGACTGAAAGAAAGAAACACTGCCTTTCATGACTACTTTTAGGATCGAGAACTACACGGTCTGTTGAAACTGTTGAAGAGCGATTAATTACTCTTCCATTGAATATACAACATGGATCTACTGAGAAGGAAGCATGCCAGGCCTCCCATGTTTATAGGACTTCCAGTTTGGTGATCTCCTTGACTTGAAAGTTTCTGAGAGTCAGGCCGAAACCTCAAACTCCAGCTGTTGCCAGCTGACTGCAGCCCCCCCCCTGCTTTATGACTCCTGGGAAGCCACCTAAAGATTTCCTGAAGAAAAATAAATACCCAGTTAGGTATAACTTGCTAGCAGCTATATCTGTGGCACATTTGCATACTGTATTCAAATCTTTTAAGACTGGAACAAGAGGCAAAGTGCATTACAAAAAAAAAAAGCTCTAAATCCTGCAATTTCCTGTTTCCATCACTGCTTTAGCAAACCACACTGTCTTATTGGTGGTTATTCCTGCTGGCCACTGCACTGTAGATAACTTGATAAGGGGAAAAAAATCCTTTCCCACTCTTGAGAAGGGTTACTCTAAATTTATCACATTCTATCAAGACTGTCTCTTAACCTGGCACATGCATGTGGCATTGGAAATACAAACTCAACTCTCTTGTAACCATGTAACAGCTTATCTCTCTCAGCACTGAGTGAGCGGAGCTTAACCTTCCATTTGAGATTGTTCTTCAGAGATTTGCTTATGGAGGGATATGAATCCATTGGGCATTTGTTTTTTTGTCGTCGTTTTATTTATATTTCTTAACCAACTTCCAGGAATCATCATGTAAATGTCTGCACTTTGATTTTTCCAAGAAGGGCATATGCGACTCTGGAATTATTCTGTGGTCTGTACCTAATTCTAATAGTGGTCTGGAGCTCTGTTGCATTTTAACATATATATGTAATTATATATATTATATATATACATATAAAATGATATACATTTTGAATCAGTTATTTGATAAAGACAAAGTATATTCAACAAGGATGAGTCAAGTCCTTCAAGGTTGATATTTTTCAAAACCTAGCCAGATTTTCCTTCTTGTAAAAAAATAATAATAATCGACTCAGTGCTCAGAATACCGAAAATAAATGTTACAAATGACACCTCCTCATTTAACAAACCATGTGGAGAGAAAGGAAATGTTTTAGGGGGTTTGGCTGCCTGCTAAGAAAGCTACCCAAAGTGTCATTCTAGCATTTTTTTTTTTGGTTGGCAAGCACTTGTGACTGCCAAAATGGAAGGAGACCCATTTCAGGACACACAATAGCTCATTTCTCATTGTCAAGAACATCACTGGTTGACCTTCAAGACTGGGGCTCTAAAAGAAACGCATTTCTGTTGTGTACTTTGCGGTGCAGATGGTGTTCTGTGTAACAGCATAATGGCTATTCTCCTTTATCGGTTTTGATTTTTTGCTGTGTTATCAGAGAACTTGAATACTGTGAGAAGAAGTGATTTTAAGTTGATGAGTCAGCATCTTGTTCCCATGGTGATAACACTAACTGAATATATCTATGAGGGCATGTATTAGTTAAAAAGATTTTTAAAAAGACAAAACAAAACAACAACACTAACAATACATAGCTGCAACGTGTACAATGGCTGATTTAATTAAATAAAAATGTACAAGTGTTAAATGTAGCACTAATTGTATGCCTTTTTTTGGTACAAGTTTAGCAGGGCTGATTTAGGTGCAAAATGGCAAACTTAGCAACCTCTACACGTTGTTATTATTATTATTACTACTACTACTATCATAATTACCTCTGCATAACCAAGAATTGAATTTGGTTATTTAATTTAAAGTATGGGAAACAAAAGACACTGTTTATTGTTTTCCGTTCATAAAAGAATGGATCTTCATGTTATCTAATTGGTAGCAAATTCAGTGCAATACTTGCTAGGCGTGGTTATATTCCAGGAATGATGTCATGTGTGTGTTTTGTTTAGTTGTTTGCCAATTGTTCTGACATAGATAATTCATAGAGTTGGAAGAGACCCTGAGGACCATCTAGTCCAACCCTCTGCAATTCAGGAATATGCAGGTGTCCCATATGGGGATCGAACCTGCAACCTTGGCATTATCAGCATCATGCTCTAAGCAACTGAGCTATCCAGATGGTAACTCTCTTATGAAGATGAACTTGACGGGCAAACTGAAGACATTCCCTTCTGTGCATAAATCCCAAGAGTTAACCCACAAAATGTGCATGATCCCACAGGCAGATATTTCTTCTTTTCCATGATTTTTCGGGCTTATAACATAAGATACCTTAGAACAGGCATCCCCAAACTTCAGCCCTCCATCCCTGACCACTGGTCCTGTTAGCTAGGGATCATGGGAGTTGTAGGCCAAAACATCTGAAGGGCCGCAGTTTGGGGATGCCTGCCTTAGAAGCATTGACATTAGAATCACACTTGCACTGTTCTCTGTGAAAAGGTATTTGTTGTTGTTTAGTCATTTAGTCGTGTCTGACTCTTCGTGACCCCATGGACCATAGCACGCCAGGCACTCCTGTCTTCCAAGGTATTATTGTGTGGAAAAACTACCGCATAGTTACAGAAGCGTAAGCAAAACCAACTTTAAAACAAAAAACAAAAAAAAACTTTGAGAGAGGGTCAGGTGCTCCGATGCTTTTGAAAGAGAGGGCAGCAGGGCAAATATCAAAAGATCTAATCCAGAATATATGTACTGGTTGGCAAGAGTACCTGTCTGCAATCACCAATGGTAGGAAGTAAATGGGAGTCAACATGTGCAGGGGTACTTAGACAGAATCCTTGTCCCAAGACACTAGAAAGAGAGAGAGGTCATAGCTCAGTGGCAGATGCTTTGAATATACTACTCAAGATATTCCATCTCCAGTTAAAAGGTGTGGGAGAGGCCTGAGATTTTGGAGAGCCAAATCAGAGGACAAAAAATACTGGACTAGTGTCATCCTTTGTAGAAGGCAGTTTCATATGTTCGTTTGTCATGTTCCTGTAGCCAAACAAAATTTTTTGCCACATCTGATTAATGAGAACATCATTGTTCTTAGCTATATATTAATTAATAATAAGGGGAAAGATGTTAATGAAAGCACGGCCAATCCTGTAGACACATATTTTACAAATAGATTGATAAATTGATCTTAGGATAAGAAGCAATAAAGTAGCAAATAAACTCTGGTGCTCATGTTGGTAATTAAAAGGGGGAGGGGGAAAATTAACTTATCTGTTGCTGTATTAGTTGCGACTCCCTTCAGGCACAAGAGATGAGTCATGGCGGGTGACCCGTTGAAAACATCTGCTTCAGCAGAAGGTGAATCATGAAGAATGGAGCAAATGGATACCACAGCTTCTGCGTAAATCAACTGTGATAAATACTATGTGCAGATTTTTAGTCATCTCTTTAGAAAGGATGACAAGTCACACGTGCAAAGGATCAACTAGCAGCATAGTTTAAGTCTGCTGATTCATCCTTAGATGTTAGGTGATTGACAGGTAGGTGTCCACAACTGTTGTCAAAACGGCCCACAGGAGGAGGTGCACATGGTCTGTGAAGGAGGCTGGAGTGGACAGGGCAGCATGTTCCTACACTCAGTACAGTATGGGGCCACCCAGGAAAAGGAGTGAAGCAACCACCTCAGGTGGCAGAAGCTCCCTAAGCAGAGAAGTGGCACCAATTTCAGCAAGATCTTGCTGAAATTTCACATGATCCCACAGAGTGCAAGAGATTTCATGAGTAGCCCCTAGCCGCATACAATCAAACAGCAACTTTTGCTATCCCATTAACTATGAATTGCTAATTAAGTTGGTTGTCATTTCAAAAATCTATCCTTTTGTCCCCCAATGTGATTGAAAACAGCTACAACAGCTCCGGGACTGATATAATTATTCTACTTGTGTCTGTCTGTCTATGCATCAGAGGAGCAAGCAAACTTGGGATGCTGCAGATCCAAGGCTGCCCTCAGCCCAGCGCATGTCATTTCCCACAGCTGTGGATTAATGCCACAGAGCTCTCTGCCACTGCAACAAGGAAACCTCTGGTGGCAGACCCCTTCTCTGCCTAAAAGCTCATCACTCAGCTGTTCTAAGAACTCAGAGAGAAAATATCCCACTTTCCTCAAATGTCAACTCCTCACAGCCAAGGGCATCCTCAATGTTCTTCTCCTATACAGTGGTGCCTCGCTAGACGAATTTAATTCGTTCCACGGCTCTATTCTCATAACGAAAAATTTGTCTAGCGAATCCCATAGGAATGCATTTATTTTTATTTTTTTAAAAAAAATTGCCCATAGGAACACATTAATTGAATTTCAATGCATTCCTATGGGAAACTGCGATTCACTAGATGAATTTTTCGTAAAACGAATTTGTCTAGCGAGGCAACCTCCGCTAGAAAAATCCTTTCTTTAAGCGAGAATTTCGTCTTACAGGGCGTTCGTTAAGCGGGGCACCACTGTATCTTATAAACATTTTAGTCATTAAAATATTACTTCATTTAATATTTGGTAGAGTACAGCATACAGCTGCATCAGAACTACCCATGGCCCTTGTTCATTGGAATTGCTCTGTTGGACACAGTATGTTGAGAGCTGAGCAATTGTGGACAAGGTCAGTGGGGTGGGAAGCCTCACCCTTTCCAAAATGGTGGAAATGGAGCCTTTTGGCAGTAATTGGGGGAAAGCATGAATGAAAAGAGCAGGCTTCAGACTGGGAGGCCACCCCAAAAAACAAACTAACGGTAAATACCAAGAGCAGAATAAAATGCAGGAAGGGGGGGGGCAGTTCCTCAGCAAGCTCAAGGAAGGGGTTGAAGTAATAAAGTTATGAGCCAAATGCCAATAGCGGATATGACCTTGGCCATTCCGGTTTGATGAATGACAGCAGCACAGGCAAACCCAGAACATCAGCTTGGAATACGCCTTATCATTAATTGCAAACAGAATTAAGACTTTCCAGATAAGAAAGGGATAGGGGACCTTTGGCTACGCTGGCTGGGGGTGATGGAAGTTGACGTCCAACAAGGAGTGTGGTGCCGATAATGCCAAGGTTGCAGGTTTGATCCCCATATGGGATGGCTGCATATTCCTGCATTGCAGGGGGTTGGACTAGATGATCCTCAGGGTACCTTCCAACTCTATGATTCTATGATATGGAGGGCCACAGGTTTCCCACCCTGGAGTAAAGGTACTGGACTATTAAGAACAAGTTTGATGAATGGTGGCAATTCAAATGATGTGTCTATTTCTTGCTAACTTCACCAGCATCGTTACCAGAAAACACAAAGGGCAGCACTATAGGAATGAGCGAGGTAGACTGCTACAATGACAAATGACATTTACATAGTAGAAAGAGGCTAGTAGCGGTGTATTTGTCACCAGAAAGCAATCAGCTCCAAATCACTGCAAATAAATCAGCTCACTGTGAATAAACAGCCATTGGACAGGTTTCAGAAATGAGACACATCATTCTCACAACGCCAATGGAATTATCATGTTTAGACCCAGCTTGCACTCTAGAAGATCAACACTGCCTGAAGGAACTGCTTTGCTATGTGCCAAAGGTTCGCATATGAACCATTCTGTTTTATTCCAGCATATTTAAACAGCCGCCATCAATGTTTCGCAGAATATAGAAGAATGCCTCTAGGTCAGAATTTTGCAAGTGATCCTGTATTTTAAACCTTTTTAGGGAGAGAGAACAGGCTGACCTTTTTGCAGTGTTCCAAATAGGTATGTGCAATTTACCCCATTTCTGTGATCTTTTCACCCCTTGGGGAAGGAGAATGGCATTTGGAAATGGTAAACACATGGCTCACACATAATGTCTTTGGCATGACAGTCTGCAAGATTGCATTCATCCAGTTCTTTGAGGTGCATGAAAGTAGCATTACAAAGCAAAAGTGAGGTGAAAATGGGATTGCTTTCCTATAATAGCTTATAGATGAGATTCAGCTCAGCTCTTGGGCAGTTTGTGTATACAGTGGAACCTCGGTTTATGAACACCTCAGTTTACGAATTTTCGGTTTACGAACGCCGCGGACCCATCTGGAACGGATTAATTCACTTTCCATTACTTTCAATGGGAAAGTTCGCTTCAGTTTATGAACGCTTCAGTTTATAAACAGACTTCCGGAACCAATTACACCCATGCTTTGGGTTAAGTACGCTTCAGGTTGAGTAGTCCACGGACCCGTCTGGAATGGATTAATCAACTTTCCATTACTTTCAATGGAAAAGTTCGCTTCAGTTTATGAACGCTTCAGTTTAAGTACTCCGCCGACCATCTGGAACAGATTAACTCAGTTTCCATTACTTTCAGTGGGAAAGTTCGCTTCAGTTTATGAATGCTTCAGTTTATGAACAGACTTCCGGAACCAATTGTGTTCATAAACCGAGGTACCACTGTATTAGGGGAAAGTGTGCCTACATTTGTGAAAATAACAAAAATGTGTATTGGGGGAAAATTGATTTTAAAAATGTGTACATTAGCCAAAACTGCATGCAAATACTTACATTACAGTGGTACTTCAGGTTAAGAACTTAATTAGTTCTGGAGGTCTGTTCTTAACCTGAAACTGTTCTTAACCTGAGGTACCACTTTAGCTAATGGGACCTCCCGCTCCCGCACGATTTCTGTTCTCATCCTGAAGCAAAGTTCTTAACCCGAGGTACTATTTCTGGGTTAGCAGAGTCTGTAACCTGAAGCGTCTGTAACCTGAAGCATCTGTAACCCGAGGTACCACTGTATATATAATCTCTTGCATTTTAAAACAAAGGTCCACATTGAAGAAAATTAGCATGTCAGGGTTCTCATTCTGTCTTCTTGATACACATTCAAAGGTAAAATTAATTATTACGGTAATCATATTTATATCCCACCGTTCTTCCAAGGAGCTCAAGGTGATACCACACCTCGATTTTATCTTAACAACAACCCTGTGAGGTGGTTCAGTTAGGCTGAGAGACTCCTATTGGGCCAAGGTCACCTGGTAAGTTTCATGGATTTGAACCCTGCTTTCCCAAGTCCTAGTCCGATATTCTAACCACTACACTACACTACACTGGCTCTCGCTGGTGTAACCCCTCACCTGAAGCATAAAAAGCTCAGGAAATTATTGTCTGACCAAATGCTTTGACTCACAGAATGACCTTCAGAATTGGAACGACTTTCAGACTCACAATATGAAAGCTACAGAACCTGTAATATCAGATGCGTTTGGATCTAACCAATCTCTTTCCGTGAATGATAGCTACTGACTTATCAAGGTTGCTAACAGGTCCTTGAGAAGGCATGCTGCCTTTCCAAAATGTTTGATTTTTCTCTGCAGAGATCTCAGACTACAAAGCAGGCTCCCGAGTGGAATCTCCATGGCAAGCCAGTGGCTCTCATTATTGGCTTGCTTTAAATATACCCTTTGGCAGACATTATTCTCCTGGCCCTCATCTCAGCAGAAGGCGGCCACCATCAAAAGATAAGTCCAAACAAATGAGCCATTAGTACCAAGTGGTTGTTTCCAGCTGATTTATGGCCTCTTTTGTGTTGCACTGCATTACTTCCTACAAGACTCTAGGCCTGCTCCTAATTTCCATGGCAGGCTCGCTTTATTGTCCCTGTGTCAGAGCCGGGCAGAAAATAGCAACACATTTAGCAAAGCTACACAAATTACACCAAGAAAATGGATTTTGAACCTCCCCCTCCTTGCAGCTGGCGGAACGTTCAGCATCCAACAGACTCTCTGAAGGAATGCTTTTTTCAACTATAGAGAATGAAGCTAATACAGAAAACACGGCATCAGTCGATTACATTTGCATCCTACCTCAGTGTTAAAATAAATGTACCAATTTCTTTGTACAGAAGGGTTCTCTGAAGCAAACGCAAAACACAAGTAGTGAAGGCAGCCTGGAATTACTGAGCAGCAGGCTTCATCACACGCAATGATACAGATCCTCTCCTTTACACTTGACACAAGAATCAAATAGCCTAACATACCTAGACACAAAATTAACATACCAGGCCCTCCTTTACAAAATGGTACCAGGCAAGCAACAAGCCTTCCTTTACACAAGGATACCAGGCAAACAACAAGCCCCCTTCATACAAAGATAGAATACTAACCAAACTTCAATCTTCATTTCAGCTGCTGGGAGCCCCAGGAAGGTAGCAGTGAAGACCTGTCTGGCCAGGCTATGAGGCACTTATTTCAGTTTAGGCCTGCATCAAAGCTCCTCTCTCTCTGGTTCAGGCCCTATGATTTTTGTAAGCTACCTTCACCTGGCTTTACTGCAATTACCTTCACCTGGCTTGGGTGTCTCATGATCTAGGCCAGCAGGCAAGCACAGTAATTAACCTGCAGCTGGGTTATCTCTGAGAACAGAAGCCCTCCTGCCAGCAATCAAGTCAGCATTAGAATCACTGCTGCTTATCGGGATATGGAGGGTTAACAATTCCTCTTGCACATTTTCACAACAACCCCCAGAGCACTGAAACAACAGGATCAGTGACTCATGTTGGAAGTTTCCACTTCAGCTGCATATGTCACCATGGTTTGACAACACTGACATGGACTTATCCCATGATCTGGCCATGCTACTCATAACATATGACTCAGACAGTGGTGCGCTGATTTCTAGCCCAAGGTTCTACCCAGAGTGCACCACTGGCTCAAGGCCAACCTTCTCTAACCTGCTGCCCTCCAGACGTTTTGCACTACAACTCTTGTCAGACCCAGCCAGGGATGACGAGGGTTGTGATTAAAAACATCGGGAAGGCACTAGATTGGGAGAAGGATTAGAAACCCATGTGGTAACTTCCAGCTGCACATTTCATCTAATAAGCAGGTTTCAGTTTATGACCCTGATATCAAGGAGATATTCATGGAACATGTTTATCAATCAATGGAAAATTATCTCATAATGAACACACATTAACATTAACAATCTATCTGTCTTTCAATGGTCCCGCAATGATTCAGTTTACTTCCAAAGGAGTTGTTTTGCTTGTATCTTACACAGAACCACTAAAAGGCAATCATGCTTTTGGTATCATTTTCTGCCCCCATAAGAGAAGTGTATTTATATTTTGCGTGGTCAGCACCAATTACTAATTTGGAAAGGGTGGGGAATTTGAATCCAAGTTCTCCAATGGAGAAAACTGCTGTATGAAGGAGCACTGAATTCAGTCCTTCTCGTGAATAGATGAGCTATGCAGTCAAATCTGATGATGCCACATCGCTTTAGGCTAGTTGGGGTGTTTCCATGTGGCTTTTATTGTTGATTCAATGCTGCTCGTTCACACTATTCCCATCATCATTGAAAAGCCAACCTGAATCTCCCCATGTCATCCAGATAGTACTGTTTCCACTGGGTTTCAAAACAAAAACTTACCAGATTTCCTACAGAAAATGGTAACTCTGGATTAAATGGGAAATGAATTCTGATAAGGGTGTCATGCGGACACTGTGCAAAACTTGCAATCCACAGTAAACAGCCCTTGGGATCTATGAGGACATAGATCTGGGCTGCATGTGTACTGCTGACTCCATGGCTCACATGAAAGTTGCTCAGAAGCAGTAGGCTTAGCACTGTTGGAAGCAGAGCACTGGGCTGGATTTGTCCAGTGCAGCAGGACTATTGTTTTACATTCAGTTATTACCCATGTTAAACTTTATATTGGGTTTCCCCCCCACCCCCTTGAAGTCTATGGGTCACAAGTTGACCACCAGCCACGACAACAGCAGCTCAAACAAGTAAATTCTGGTCTGGAACATATGCATAGTTTCTGTGAAGTAGTCCTGGAAAAGGAGCCATTTGCTATTCACGTGGTTGAAAAGCCAAAGACAGGAGCCAGACTGGCTGTCAGCAAAGGAGAGGAAAACAAACACATTTCCACAGCTTTATCTATATGCATTTATGGGTGCTGAGCACAGAAGCAAAATAAACAATGCTGTCAGGGCCATTGACAATGAAAACAGAGGCGCTATAATAAATGGTCTCACAAGTGATGGCTTTTCTCTCTAATGTGTTCTGTTGTAGGAGGGAGACTGATCACTCCCAGTTCAGGCGCCAGGGAGCAAAACCCAACGAGCAAATTATGTGTATTGCATCCAACCAACAGGAGAGTGCAATCGAAGAAAAGTGGTTCTGGAGAGGGTTTTTAATGGGAAAAGCCCAGTTTCCTTGCAAGCTACATGTGAGCAATGAAATCTGCACATTCTTGTTGTTGGCACCTGTCTATCTCAAAAGACAATGGAGTGTGCCTCTGTGGATGAAGCCAAACCCCAGAGTGACCTCTCCATGGTGTAAACCTGGGCAGGGCATGTGGAGGTCCTGGGCTGCTCAGATGGAAAGGCCCTACTCTCAGCCTCACTGAAGTGGCCCAAAGGAAAGCAGAGCGATACATCTAGCACCAGCTTGGATGCAGGAGTTGCTGGAAGGAGGCGTACAAGATGCCATCCAACCATCTTAGGGACTCCTCTCTGGATTTGTGCAGGGTTTACTCCTTAGCCTTTTCTACTCCCTGAAATATCCCACAAGGCAGCAGAGGTTTAGGATCAGAGTTTTCCTTCTCCTAGATGGAGAAGGTTGATGAGCCCCATCTGCCCGACATTTCCCTCTTCAGCACCTGCAGAAACTGCCTTCTTTACCATTGGACCCACTATTCATCTTGCCTGCTCAGTCCACCAGAGCCTGTCTTTGCATGCATGCAAGACTTCCCCTGGATACTATTTGTCCAGCAGGCTGAGCGGATGATTTAGTGTACCTAAGACAATGACACAGAGGGTGAGAGAAAGCAAGTCCAGCAGGAGATTTCATCAAACTTCTCAAAGCCATCCAAAAAGACTCCCATCACTCACCTGAGCTTCATCGGTGGTACCAAAGATGGTGGAAACTGGCTTTGATGGGCAAAACAGCATAGCAGATGCAGCTGGTCAATGGTCTTGCACAGTCATATTTCTTCACAGTAAGAGAGTACCCCCTGCCCCAGTCATTTCACATGCTAACAAACTTTTTATTAAAAGCCATGAAATATTTGGGATGGATGCATGTACCTTGGAAAGTGTGTCATCTTGCTGGGTCCTAATATGAGATTTTAATATTCTATGTTTATATTTAAACACAGTTATTTACACTGTTGCTCCATGACTATAAGATTCCATTTTTGTGGGGGGTAGAACATGGATGCCCCATCCATCCATCCATCCATCCATCCATCCATCCATCCATCCATCCACACATACCCTCTGTATACAAAATATCTGATGAAGGCTTCTGACTTCAGAGGTAGGACATCCACGGTGCATGCAGAAGATCCCAGGTGCCATCTGCAGCTGATGTAGGGCTGGGAGGACCCCCTGCCTGGCAGCCTGGAAAGCCACAGACAGGGTAGGTGATCCTGAGCTAGTTGGACCAATTGATCTGACTTGGTAATATGGCAGTTTCCTGTCTAGGAGGCAAACATTTTAACAAAGATCACTACCATAACCACCAAAGAAGCAAATTACAGGCCAACGAGGCACAACAGCATTGCAAGCATTCATGGTAAGTACTGCTTTTAGAATGGTTTAAATTGTATTTGCTATTGGAATAGTTTTGACTGTAACTGTTCTGAGATGTTTTTAATTGTCATTGTTTTAATCTGCCCTGGACTGTTTGCAGGAAGAAGGGCAGGATAGAAATTCAACAAACAGACAAACAAAACAAGCAAGCAAACAAACAAACAATGCATGTGTATTATTTTGCATTTTGGAGGTTGCAATGCTGATCTTCTAAGATCTCTGGCACATTTGGTTAAGTAGATATCCCTCTGGTTCAGTTCTGAACATACTGGCCTTAATTTGGTGCACAATATTCTTCTTTGCAAGGCGGGGGAGACCATGGAGGAGGGATGGGAGGAATTCCACATTTTAGGCAACTATGCACTTGCTACAAACAGCAATAATAACAAGTGATTGCGGGTATCACCCCCCTGACAACACATGCATTGCTGTTATTAATTAGAAACCAAAAATAGAAAAAAGCATCACAGCCTCCTTGTAAGGTACCCTGAGAGATGGTGGTGTGACTGGGGAAGAGGCATTGTCTTTATAAAGTTATGATTTCCCAAGAAGCATGAATGCTGAACTTATTTTAAAAGTTAAATGTGTTCCAAGAGAGTCTATAATCCAGTCACACTACTGTAGGAATTGAAGAGTGGGATGAGACAAATAATAATAATAATAATAATAATAATAATAATAATAATAATAATATATTTTACCCCGCCCATCTGGCTGGGTTTCCCCAGCCACTCTGGGAGGCTTCCAACAGAATATTAAAATACAACAATCAAGCATTACTGTTACCACCTTTTTTCTTTTCATTTCTCTGGACTTCAGGATGAGTTGTTGTTGTTGTTGTTGTTGTTGTTGTTGTTGTTGTTTTGTTGTTTTTAATAATGTATTAAACTGCTTTGAAACATACAACCTTCCTCCTTCACGGAAAGCTGCAAGTTCACGTTGACGGGGGTGGGGGTGAGGTGTTCAGTGAATAAATCTCCAACGTCAACCAGAGTTATACGGGAACGGTTTCCAACAATTTTCGCAGTCATGGCGGCTCCTGAAAGTACTGCCTTAACTCATGGTAATGACTGCAAAATAAACTCATATTCCATCAGCTAAGATGGAACGTCCTCCTGGGGGGAAAAACACAGATATGGAAGAGGCCCTAAGATCTACTTGGATGCTCCCCAAAACCAAACCCTTGGAATAGCAAACAAGCAACCGCCAGATGGCAGCAAACTGAAAGTTTTAGCCAAGCACAGAAACGCAGGATAGTTGCAGCTATCTTAAACGGACACAATGTGTATGGGGGGGATGTTTTTCCACAACCATATATGATATTGATCCTCTTCCCTCTCCAACTCCTAACCCTCTCCCAATTAACAGAACCGTTTTATGTTTTCCTTAATGCCTGTTTAGAAATAATTCCCATTAAGTTCAGTGTGCATATAGAGAGGATTGGAGGGGTGGGTGGAACCTGCTTCTTCTAACATCTCATTTCATATATGCCCACTTGACTGCTTCGATCTGCAGAACTGGCACTGCTACAGGTGCCATGTAATACTCCTTCTGCATTGGAAGAAATCTACCTTTTAGCATGGAAGCTGCTACACTTCGGTACTCCCTGCCTAGAGACACCAGGAAGGTGTCCCTGTTGTACTCTTTTCAATGCCTACTTAAAATCTGCTTCCGCAAAACTTGGGATTCCTCAGAGCCTGTCAACATTATTTCCCTCTTTGCACGTGTGTGTGTGTGTGTGTGTGTGTGTGTGCGCGCGCAATTTGCCTACATCAGGAGTCGTCCTCACAGCCTGAACATCAGAATCAAGCGTCACATTCTCAAATGAAAACAATGAGAGCCAAATGTCAGCAGAAATCACAAATTTATTAATTCTTAAATATATCAGTCAGCTCTTTACCATTATGGCAAGAAATATATACATATATATATATACATGGTGTCGCATGGTAAACTGCAGTGTTTTGAAAATGACAAAGGGTTAGGTGTGTAATTCAGTTGGAGTGCAGAGAACTAACTCACACAATCCCCCCACCCCCCCACCCCCCTCACATCTCAGTGTGGAAGACAGACCTGACCTAGAGTAATATGGCAACACCACATGCTATGGTAAAAAGTGTAAAAAAAGAGATAGAGAAAGAAAGAAAAGAAAAACATTCTACACCTAATTTTGTTAAATGTAAATACACGTATACCACCTAAAGCCGCTTCACAAAAGAAGAAATTGATAAAAAAAATTTTTTAAAAAAAACAAAACGCACGAGGCCACTGTGCCTTTTCACAGATCCCATTTGCGGGTTAATATGGCTCAAGACATTTACTGTAGATGCTTGTTATAAACATTTCTGTGGGTTGTATAAGAATCATCACCAGAGAAGCTTAAATTTCTCTAACATATATATGTATACTAGAACAACATCAAGATGTAAGGAATAAGATCCACTTTTGATTAGTAATCAATACAGAGAAATGAAAGTTATACAAATTGGGAGCTCTTTTTTTTGTCTGCTTTAAAAATTTCAAGCTGCTGCAAGTTGTAAATTTAACTTACAAAAAAGAACATTGATCAAAGTATCATGCGCTACACACCATTACAGAAAACCAGTAGCCCCAATGTTAACCAAAGAGAGAAGAAACAAACAAAAGTATTTTTTTTCAAAAGGGAAAAAACCCTATTTTTATTGTTAACTTTTAAAGAAGAGGAGCAACGCTTGCAGGAATATAATTTCACATCTACACAACAGAAGCAATCAAATAGCAACTGAGCAATCTGTTCTAAACAGACACTGAATTTATTTCCTGCTTACTTTGCATGTATATATGCAGCAACAGGGGGAAATAGTTAATAAAGCTGCAATAAGTATTTTATTCCACACTGTTCAAGGATGTTGATGAGCCATGAGAAAACAGATAAAATTATTATGGCAAAAGTGTAACAGTTTTATTAGAAAAGAGATATTTTCTTAGTAGTTTCCTTTTTATCAGTTAATAAACTGTTACAAAGAAAATTAAGACAAGTAATCTCCTGATACTAAGCTTTTAAGGCCTAATTGTCCTAGAGTATATTGACTAGAGCATCAGTTTAAAAAATCCTCTACAACTTGCTTTAATAAATGTACTGTACATCCATAAAATGCTCTTAAAAAGTTTTAGTTTACCCTTTTAACCACCAAAACCCATCTCATATTAATGTGCTCACTGCTTGGCTCTGAACAAATGAGAAAAAAAATACTCCAAAATATCTCCTCTTTCCCTGCAGTTACAACTACAAAGCTAAAGAAATTGTTAAAAATAAAATGACATTTCTGACCCGATAAGAACAGTGACAGATACTTCTAGCGAGGTCAAGCCAGAAAATTACGCCATTTCCCCCCAGTTTACCTACAGTGACTCATAACAAAGATGACTCCCAGAAAGAAAAGCCTACAGAAATGCTTTGGTCTAAACCAGTATTTCTACTCATATGTCCTACAATAACAAAGGTGCTGTTAGTAGGAATTATTTCTACTATGACCAAAGCAATGCACATTGCCTTTAAGAACAAACAAGCCAGAAAACAGAAGTAGCGAAAATTAAAACATAGATAACTGATTTTTTTTTAAAAAAACCTTCATTCCCTTAGTTTGCACATGAAGATATTATCTTCTGACATGAGAAGTATACTCTGTATATTCTCTAGCATTTCACTTGCCCTCCCTCTTTTCTCCCGTGTCGTCTTTTTCCCATTCTCAGTTTGCATGGAACATCCATTCCCTTCACTGAAGTGTAAACAAAAAGTGCCAATGGAATATACAACAAAATGATGCATCGTAAATGTATCACATGTAGAAACTTCACAGCTTCATGCACTCGAAGAACATGCATGAAGAGGGCAATGGAGTGGCCAAGATGGTAGCCAACCAAGTGCAGAGTGCGGAGGACAGAACGTGGCACTGCAGACATTTAGCTAGGAGGGTCGAGAGGAATGATGGGAGGAAGAGAGAGAGAGAGAGAGAGAGAGAGAGAGAGAGAGAGAGAGAGAGAGAGAGAGAGAGAGAGAGAGACTAACATTAATTGCTGAAATATTACTATTGGGGCTAAGTCATAATTTCCAAATGAACTGTTTGTGTGTATTTATATATGTACACACAGAGAGAAATCAAATTTCACACACCACTATTTTCATATTCAAACTACTGTAACATTTCAATGTTTAATTAGTAATAATAATTTATTATTTATACCTCGCCCATCTGGCTGGGCTTCCCCAGCCACTCTGGGCGGCTTCCAACAAAATATTAAAATACAGTAATCCAGCAAACATCAAAAGCTTCCCTAAACAGGGCTGCCTTCAGATGTCTTCTAAAAGTCTGGTAGTTGTTGTTCTCTTTAACCTCTGGTGGGAGGGCATTCTACAGGGCGGGTGCCACCACCGAGAAGACCCTCTGCCTGGTTCCCTGTAACTTGGCTTCTCGCAATGAGGGAACCGCCAGAAGGCCCTTGGTGCTGGACCTCAGTGTCTGGGTAGAATGATGGGGGTGGAGACGCTCCTTCAGGTATACTGGACCGAGGCCGTTTAGGGGTTTAAATTGTGCTCGGAAATGTACTGGGAGCCAATGTAGGTCTTTCAAGACTGGTGTTATGTGGTTGAAACAGGTGCAAATTATCCATGCATACTTTTTTCTTTATCCCTTGTAGAGACTTGTTCAATGATAGCTGCAGGTGGATTCAGACAAAAAGCTGAGGTGGGGAAAGGATGCACATATGCGTGGAGTTATTTTTGGGTCAGGGACAACTGATACCAGGTACAGGAAACCTGTAGCCCTCCAGGCATGCTTTGATGACAGCTCCCCATCAGCTCCAGACAGAATGGCCAGTGGTCAGAGAGGAGGGGGCTAGGAATCCAACCACATCTGGAGGGGCCACAGGCTCCCCACCCCCGATTTATATTAATAACAAAGCCCAAAACTTTCTCAAGCTGCTCTATTACATCCACCCTCATTCAAATAAATCAACATGATAATGATTTGATCGAGACAAAGATATAAGCAAAGCTTCGTTCGTAATATGCTATTGTGAATTACAACTCAAGTTTCCACTTTGCAATTTCAGGCGATGCCCCATTTATGCAGGGGTTCCGCTTTGGGCCCATGTGCACATACACAAAAATTGGGAGCACCCTGGTGAGTCCTCCTAAACCATACCTGGCCATCCCTTTGACTTGTGGGAATGGGGAATTGCCTATACTGTATTTAAGGTGTGCCGAAAGCCTGAACACTCTGCTGCTATCTTGGTCAATGCATCTTGTTGTTTCCAGAGTGCAGATAATATACTGATCCTGAGCAAAAGTAATTAATTAGGAGAATTTCTAAACAACTCTAAAAATCTCTAAGCCCTATACAAAGATAAAACCTAAAGACCTAAAAACAATAGAAAAGTGTAATAAAAATGCAGATAAAACATAAAACCCTGGTAAAATAATACTTGTTCTAAATAAATACTGCAAAAACAGGCAAAAAGAAGAATTCAGTAACAGGCTCCAATCTTATGGGGCTAGGGAAATCTGTTTGGTCTGAAGGGCTCCAACAGTAATCATGTAGGCAGACGCTGTAGAGCAGATGGGAGCTGCAGCTTTTGATTCATTTTGTTGACTCAATAAAGGGAGAATTTGTGGCCACTACCCAGCCAAAATTAAATAATAGAAACATGTACAGCAGCTGAGTGAGCTTCATTCTGCACTTGAATTTGTGCGGATTCATCGCTGCAAATTCTAAGCAATGGTTTCGAAAGCTGATTTGGTGCATACTGAGGTAGATATGAAATGGAAGTAGCAGTCAGCAGCTTGCTTGGCCTGGACATATCAAATGCTCTAGACTCCCTTTGAGAGACACCTAGTTGATAGGAATGTGGAAGAGAAATAACTGGGGCCAAAGAAAAGAGCTCTTAAACGGATGGACAGGCGACAAACTGAATATGAGAATGCTTTACTCACTTGATAGGTACTGTTGGTGATCCTGAACGGTGGAAGTGAACATTCTGCCATTTCCCATCGCGGCGGTGCCAGACCCGCGTCTCTTCCGACTGCATTGTCTTGGGCATCCCACTCCCATCCATGTACTGAGTCAGCCGTATGTATGCAATGCAGGCAGCATCATCCCCCACGAGGTGGACATGTGGATTCAGGATGATGGTGTGGACTGGCTTGTTGCTCTTAGACAAAGCTACAGGGAGGAATGGCACATGGTATAAAACTCATAACGCTCAAAGGGAATGCAGCCCTGAACAAAATGTGGACATGCTTTTAAAAAAGGTAGCCCCTGAGCTCTAAATTGGAGTTGAAAATACACTGAATTTTGTTTGGCTTGTGTGTCCACCGAAGTTAATGTGTTACATTACGGCAGAATCTTGCTGAGGCAGAGATATTAATTAAAAGATGATGCAGAATTTTTATTTTATTTTTGTTTTTTTAAAAACCCACACCCTTGATCATACTAGCGATCGTCAACATCTTTTCCCCGATCACAGATGTGACTGGAGAAAACTCAACATGTGAAGCAAAAACTCATGGATCGTATGTGGAGAGTGTTTAAAGTGCTTCAAATTAACTCTCTAAATAATCCTTACAACCACCAAATAACATCTTGGTTAGCGACTAACTTTGACTTGGTTAGCGACTAACATGTATGACCCCCTGAAATTTTGCCCGTGAGGGAATATGGGCCCTTGGCTGAAAGGGGCTTCCTATTCTTAGGTTACATGCCAAAATGCATTTAACATGCCTGGGTTTGTTTGGTCACATATACGGTACATTTGGACTTCCCCCACAGAATCCTGGCAACTGTAGTTTGTAAAAAGGTGCTGTGAGGCAGAGCGCTCTCTCGGGGGTAAAGCACAGTCACCAAAATTCCCTGGGGGAAACCATGACTGCTAAAGCAGCGTGAATGTGCTTTAAATGTGTGTTGTTGTTTACACAGCTGCTGTGGGGCAGCTGGCGATCTGGACTGGAACCATGGCATGCCAACAGGGCATTAAATGATAGTGCGTTGCCAAAATAAAAGTTGAAACGAGCCTTGAAGCATGGCCTTGAAGCACATCCTTCACATCTGCTTAGCAACAAGAATTCTCCCCTGCAACAGGTGTCTTTATCAGGGCAGTCAGTGTGTCTGACAGAATATCCGAGTCTGTCTCTCTGACCGGATAGCTGAACGGAGCAGAGATATAGTTCTGTTTCTTATTTTATATGCAGACCAGTGGTGTTGTGCAACTTGTAATGTAAATAATAAAGACTTTAGAACTGGATGGGTGAGGTGGCTAATTCACCAAGAGAGGGCTGGACTGCTGCTGCAAAGACGCAGGAAGACTTTCTGAGGAACTCAGCTGAGATGAAGAAAAGGAACCCCAAGATTTGGAGCTCACATGCTAACAATTAACCCCTTCCCCTGTGTTCCAGGCCCAACAAAATCTGCACCACCCCTTATTCTGTACAAGCTGTTATTTCTCCTGGGAAAGACACTGAGGAATATATATGAAACTGAAGTTTACTCAGCTGAATGGATGAGAAAATTCAACTACCATATTTATTTGTGAGGCAATTCTCTTCTAGAGAAGAACTGGTGCTGGTTAAAAACATCCCAAAATTAATGTTAACATCCATTTTGTGTGCGTCTACGCAACTGGTATCCTGTTTCATCAGAATATAACAATGCCAACAGTAATGATGGGGGAAGGAAGGAGCAAAGTGTGATGGGGGGGGCAGGATTACAGTTAAGTGAGAACAGCTTGCATGGGTGAAATCCTTTTCCCCACTATGCACGCTGGATTGCCTCCATGTATGCAAATACGAGAGCATTTGTTGTTGTTTTGCGAGACCTGCAGGGTGCCGTTATTATGCAGAAGCAAAAAGCTGTTTATACTATAATTTACACATTTACACATTAGTGGATTGTTATCCAAAGAGGAATGCTGTGTTTTCTCCACTAGCTTGCTTGTGGATATACAGCAAGGAAACATGTGCCTTCCTGAGTAAAAATGAAGCTTCTGTTCCTTTTATGTGGCTCAGGCACTGAACCTTAAAAAGAGGATTTATATTCCTCAGCAGTGTACGGACAATCAGCCCCTATGGGACACTGATGTGTTTCGAACACTGTAACAATAGATCGGTCTTGTAAAGTGAGCTGCTGCTAAAGAGGCAGTGAGATTTGCTAAAGAAATTTATCAGAGTTATTTCAAATGAGATTTTAGCAGGCACCATGAGGGGGTTTCTCCAGGAGTTATTGTCTAATAAATAGGTCTTCCTTGCTTTTTCCAGCAAAGAAGTAAACAAAAAATCAACACTCACTGAGCAAACAGACTTAACTCTCTCTCTCCTCCTCTCTCCTCTCTCCTCTCTCCTCTCTCCTCTCTCCTCTCTCCTCTCTCTCTCTCTCTCTCTCTCTCTCTCTCTCTCTCTCTCTGGTACAGATACCAATCAAGCTATTAATGTTTTACAAATGGTTGCTCTTCGAGATACATGCAACACCTCACATTCTACTTAGGAGGGACAATAGTAACTGATATTTTTAAAGACAGCAACAAATACAATCATTAAGAACATTTATTTAACATAAGGGCCTAAGTCTCTGTTCATTTGCAATACCATGCTGTTGCCACAGGTTACTTCCACATCCTCTTCATGTGACTTTTTGGCATAGAAAGAATTCCATGAAACAATTTAATCACATATGTTTCTTCAGTGGCTGCATTTGGATGCCACAACACACACAGTAAACCATGGCTTATTGTGGTGGGAACAAACCTAGCCTCTGGCTGGCTTGCATGCTTCTCCCTCTTAATTCCTCTGCTGCTGAGTAGCATGGAATTGTTCGTTTCTGTTTTTGCTAAACCTTAACATGTCACATTTTTCAAACCTGGCAAACTGCAGATAATTTTAGTTATGGCTTCCTTGAACAAACCAAATTCAAGTCATGAAACTGGGCCTGTTAATTGTTTAGGGAAGAGCTTTCCAAACTGTGTGTCACAACACAAAATAAAATACAAAACTCCTTCCAGTAGCACATTAGACTATTAGAGACCAACTAAGTTTGTCATTGGTATGAGCGCGTTTGTGTGTCGGCTGCAGTGTGTAGGTGTGTCGCTCCCTGCACTCCTCCCGGGGCTGGGAAGGGGTTTGCTTAGTTATTCACTGAATAACTGTGTCATGAAATGATGCATGTTTAAAAAGCTATGGTTTTAGGGAATCAGGCAGAACACTAAACTGAGGTCATGCTGCATTTGGTGTGGCTGCCACTTGGTGGCCACATAACCTGCAGAGCATGGTGGCACTTTGCATGTTTATGTCTACAGGAAGAAACTGTTCAAATCCCATTCACTTCCTATAATGCACTATAGCAGTGTCAGTTCTTTGTTGTGGTGGGGGACACAGGCAATTTGCTATCAGTTAGTGGTACCTCAACATCCGAACGATTCGACTTCCGAAGGTTTCGACTTCTGAAGTCGACAACCCCGGAAGTCTTTTCGCCGCACGTGCGTTCTGCACCTGCGCAAAGCAGCGCACGCAGTCGGCGCATGTGCAGAAGCAGTACTTCAACAACCGAAGACTTCGACTTACGAAGACGGCCGCGGAACAGATCGTCTTCGTAAGTCGAGGTACCATTGTACTTCTTTATAACCGGAAACAGGGAGGCCTTTTCAGATATATAGTGTGGTGAAAAAAAGCCCACATACCAAGAGAGAGCAGCATTGTAGGCTCCTGATGCACAAAGAAGTGCCTAATTTCAGACACTGGAACAAATGGATTTACTAGGTCAGGAGCAAAACCTACAGTTATGAGGCCACTTTCCTAACAACTCATATCATGCTCACTTCATGTGAATAAGGGGGTTGTTCCTGAAAAATAAATATATGAATTCTGGAACATGGAAGGTCACTGAACACCTCTTCCCTCCCTATAACACACTCTCATGTACTTCTAAACAGCCAGCCCTATCGTACAACCTGGAGGGGGGGGGTGTTCCATGGTTCACTTGCATGTAAAAGGTCCCAGGGTTCAATCCCAAGCATCTCCAGTTAAAAAAGAGCAGGTGATTCAAATGTCTAAAAAGAAATTTTAGATTCAAAGCTGAAAGGCAAACGAGTACAGTATTTCCAACAACTGGTACTTAACATCTCCCAGATACACAAGACCTCAAATTATCTGAATTACTATTAACATACCATTTTCAAAGTAAAACCGGTGGAAGTCCATTCCCTCTACAAGATTTCCCAAAGCTTCAGGTTCAAATGAGGTGAGGCCTGGATCACATATCTTCCTACAGGGCAGGGAGGAGAGAACACTCATTTCAAGAGCCATTCAGTTTAAAGATCAACCAACTGGAGGATTGTCATCTTCCAGATTCAATGGAGCCAACAAACCACATGAAGGTGTAAAATATGCTTAGTTCTATATGCCCTAGATCAGGCATCCCCAAACTGCGGCCCTCCAGATGTTTTGGCCTACAACTCCCATGATCCCTAGCTAACAGGACCAGTGGTCAGGGATGATGGGAACTGTAGTCCAAAACATCTGGAGGGCCGAAGTTTGGGGATGCCTGCCCTAAGATGCTGCAGAGTTAAATGAGCAATATACATGAGCAAGATACATTTTGAATTTTCACTGATGGTGAAGATTTAGCCATGGTTGGATTCAGATATCCTGACCAGGCAGCTTAACACTGCTGCTGGTGGCCTGCAACCCAATCAGTTTGCAAGAATTCCATCAACGTTGCAGCTTGGAGAAGCGTGGCTGAGGTTGCACATTTCATAACAACGTACAGTTAAACTGGAATTCGCTCCTGCAGGAGGCAATGGTGGCCACTGACATATTGCTTTAAAAGAGCATTCCATACATTCATGGAAGAAAAGGCTAACAGTGACTTCTAGCCATGGTAGCTATGCTCTGTCACCGCTACCATAGGCAATATGTTCCTGAATACCGGCTGCTGGAAACTGCAGGATGGAAATGTGTTCTTGTACTCAGTTCCTGCTTGCATCAGGTTGGGCACTGTGGGAACAGGATGCCATACCAGACATGACATCCGCCTGATCACTAGATTAGGGTCTTCTAATGTTCTTACTATTTTCTGGAGCCAAGCCTCAAAGGAGGGCTGGAACCGTCGCCAAATAGTTTCTCCTAAACTTATCGCACCAGGTGGTTTAGAAAGATAATCACCAATGGTCCAGCAGAACCAACAGGGACATACTCCCCCTTGTCTAGCTCCTAGAAAACACTGTCTACCAAGGTGAGCAAAGCTGCCCCAGTCCCAAAACTAGACCTGAATACCAATCAAATGGTTCTATATAATCTATCTCAAGAACCCATGAAGCAGAGATGCTACTACACACTTGAAAATCCTGTTCAAGAATGGGAAATGCAAGACTTGTTGGTAGTCAACATAGTGAGGCCAACTAGTTAAGACTGTCTCACAAGAGTCATATTAAGGATGGGACAATGCATTCCTCTTAGGAGACATTCATTATTCTTCTTACCCACTCAACCTAGCTTCCTCTGGCTAGGTTTAATCAGCCAGAATGGGCAAAGCCTCAAGTGTATACAAGAAGTCACACACTTGCTTCATAAAAACATGAGAAGAGCCCTGCTAGATTAGTTAGGTCAAAGGGCTATCTAGTCCCACGCTCTTCTCAAAGTGGCCAACCAGTTGCGCATGTGACTTCCCACAGTGAAGACAGAACACCTAGCCTTGTATGTTTTATTATCCATGTCTATGAAGTGAATTTGGATTATTTTACTGTCTAGGAACATTTACGGAATTCTTTGTTCTCACAATTGTGCAAACTAGACACTGGATACAGCCTTCGGCATTTGTACCCCATCTCAAGAAAAATAAAATAAATGCAACTTACGTGTAGGCTTCAAAATCCCCATTATTGATAGCTTCAATCAGCTGCTCAGTAACCTTGATAATCTCCTGCTTACGAGCTGAAGACAAGACAGAAACATGAATAAGATGGTGCATTCAGAGGTATTTGCACAGTGCAATGGAAACCAGCAGAACAAAAGACTCTCAGGGTATTATAGAGTTGAAGCCATTGAGATTTCTGCCCGATCAATGTGATTGCCATTCATTCACCGATGCCTCTTCTCCTCTCCTCCCTCTCAACATTACAGCAAGAAGAGTTAAGTGGCTGTTAGAACTTGGTACATTTTTTGTTTGTTTGTAGAGATATAAAGCATATGCCAGAGATCTATCTGGAAAGGATTTTTGTAATCTATAAAGCTGTCAGAGAAAATTGTAAAGGGAAGAATCCTTTGCAGAATCTAGCAGACTATGCCACTTGAGTTTGATTCTCTCATGCATGCCTTCTAGCTCTACCCTCCAGTTTATGTAACTTCAAAGGTGGGATGTGCACATTTCCTGTAACCAAATCACCAGAAAATATCTGTAAACTATTGAGATGCCCATAAAATGGTGGACCGGCTATGGAAACATGGCCATCAAAATACAGCCAGTACCCATCAAAACGTCCTTTCCAAGGTGACTTTGATAAACCTCCGTTTCCTTTGAGGTCCAATTGCTTTCTTCCTCTGTTCCTTCCTTGGGTTCATTATATCTGCTTGTTACTCAGCTGTGCTTCCAAAAAGTAGTTATGCCCTAATCCTGGGTGGGGAATAGGATTTGGCCAGCAGGCCTGTTCCAGACCTCCCCCACTCACTGCAGGCTGCTCACGTGCCAATCGCTTCTTGTCACAATGATGGCAAGTGATCCAGAATAAGTTTTCCTGAACTGATATGGTGTGAATTGTACTTGCATGACAGAGATATGTGCCACCTGGGTGGGCTATATAGGTTTGCTCTGCTCTTTAGGTATTTTTAGTATGCATTTTCCAATGAGCAACAGTATGGCACCTGTTGATATCATTCCCTAAGCCTTACTTCTGTTGCATTCAAAAGTAGCAAGTGCGCTTCACAGAAGGGGCAACTCACATTTAGTCTGCAGTACTCCTTGTTCACAATACAGAAACTCCAGGAAGCCAGAGGTTAGGAGATTACTTTTCAATAGGAACACCGTGAATGAGTATCTCTCAACTTAATTTCGTTTGTGACAACTGACCTGAAAGCAATGTACCTGCGCAATCCTACAACCCCAGGAAATGAGATTAAGGAAGCCTTATTGGTGCTGCACATACAGCTGTGGCTGTATGTTTCTATCACATCTAGCATCATTTCTTCCAGCGCTACTCACCCTCCCCCCCACAAACACGCGTTTCTGTGTGTGCGTGTACATTTCATTAGCACAATAGGGGCTTGGCAGGATTAGCTTTCTCACACATTTGGCAAGGGTCTGCACATGAAATACCAACTGCAGCTCAGAGCATATATCCATGAAGTTACACTATGCTGTCCGTTCCAGTTGAATAGGTGCAAACCATCAAGAAGGTGAATTTCTTTCCTACTCAATAAAGGCACGGGAGTCTTCTGGCTCTAAAATGATTGCTTCTGCTACAAGCAGCACAGCGCTCAGTTATATGAGAAACTTCACTTTCTTGCCCTTGCCTGAGTCATTGGAAAGCTGACCCGCAAGCATGATGAGAGCAAGCAAAACTTGGGAGCAACAAATACAAATAACAGAAATGCTTCATCGCTCGTGCTGAATGCAGCTACAGGTTTATACATGGGGTGTAATATTTTTAGTAGGAAATAAGACCAGAAGGAAAGGGATTTTTTTTAAAAGGCAGGACAACAGGAGCTTGAGAAAGGCCTTCAGCAGCAAATGACCTGAGAAAACTTTAAAAAAAAGATGATCGAGAGAGACCCAGTTTTCAATGCCTGGCTTGTTGGCAGTCCAATTTAAGGGCATAATGTTCCTTCTACATGTGATATCTTTTCTCATTCTTGCAGTACTCTTTTAGTTTCTTTCTCCTTTTCACTTCAAAGCTCCAGACCGAACACAACAACCCTGATTGTAGTCATGCTGTAGCACCTCCATCGTGGATCCAATTGCTTTTGAAACTACCACCTGTTAATGGCACTGGCTTTCTAAGCTACAGCATTCCCTTGTTCAGTCACATTCTGTTTGGTTCCCATAAGCTTTTCTAGCACAGCTACAGCTTGACATGCAGTTAGGTCCCATACTTTTGTGAATCTGGCTTCTTTTCCCATTACATGCCAATTTACATTAGGTGCATACTGTGTTTTATTTAATCAGCCCTGTACACACACACACAGATACCTTCCACAATCCTGAAGCCTGTTGCGCACACTTAGGGTCTCACCAATGATATATTTACTACTTGCAGAGCTGCAATCTCATTCCAACATTACTGGCAAGCAACATAGAAACATAGTTGGAAGGGCCCCTGAGGGTCATCTAGGCCAACTCCCTGCAATGCAGGAATCACAACTAAAGCATCCATGACAGATGGCCATCCAATCTCTGCTTAAAAACCTCCAAGGAATGCACAAGATGAGAAATAATGTAAGAGGAGAAATGATGCTTGGATTCTGAAGTTCTGCAGCATAAAGGATACCCAAGGCCAGGTATTACAAAGAGTTGCTTCTTTTGTAGGATGACAACAGCAAAGTCAGCTGAAGGCTAGTTCACACATAAATACTAAGGCAGGAGTGGGCAACCTGTGGCCCTCCAAATGTTATTGGATTTCAAATCCCAGCAGCCTCAGCCAGCATGGCCAAAGGTCAGGGAGAATGGAAGTTGTAGCTCAGAAATAACCAGAGTGCCACAGGTTCCCTACCTCTTTAATATGAGATAGCATGGAATCTGTTTGCCTTAAGTTGGTGCTTATACCATTGATCAGGGCTGGATGTTTCTCTGTTCATACCCATTCTTGGAGAAGAGGAGCTGTGGCCATGCAAGTGGTCTTTCTGTGAATACAACTTTCTTTCCATGAACGGAAGGAACTTCTATGTATGGAGCAACAACACTGGATCCAACCCAAACTTAGTTCATCACAGCATCTACTGAATCAAAGACATGCACCATGCATGTTTTGGATTGGCCCTTGGAATTACAGATTTGACGTCAACCTTCACAATCAAGCCTCAGACAGTCTAAAGTTTTTCAAAGGCATGGAGATTAATCAATGTACTCTGACTTAATTGGTGTGCACACTGGGTTCAGGGTTGTACACATGCAACAAATTTGGGGCTGCTCTTATGAACCAGAGTTGGGAATCCCTACTGGCAAGAAGGAGTGACCAGCTCATACACATTTGAAGGTAACTATCATGGGATGGAAGATGGAGAGTGTTGGCAAACTCTGCAAACAGACCAATTGCACTGTTTATGTGCTCAGAGTTGAGCAGCTGGGTGATCACCGAGCTTAATCTGAAACTCATCAAGGCTTAAAGAAAAAATTTAAGTCTTTGGAATTGAATATAAATTCCAAATATTATTACTTTATTTTAGCATAATTCTCCCATTTCACTTTATATGCTTATGATGTCAGGAATGCTTGTGTGTTGCAATAAGTCCTCCAAAGGGTTGAGGAGGGCATAGGCCAGGGGCAAGTATTGCATCTTGACCCGAGCCTCTACAAAAAACAACAACCCTCTACATGCATGTATGCAAGGAGGTTGAGGGTGGAAAGGGCATTTAATACAGCTTCTTGCTGCAGTGATTTATTCCTGTGCTCATATAGTGACTCCAAAGAAGTTTAGAATCTACTGTATCACCCTCTACAACGAAGACCGCTGTGCCATATGATCATATCCACACCACACATTTAAAGCACTCATGCCCCTTTAGCAGACATCTCTCTCCCCCCCCCCAGCAGAATCCTGGAAAACTAGTTTGCTAAGGGTGCTGGGATCTGTATTGCTGTGAGGGGGTCTCTCAGCCCCCTTAAAAAACCATGTTCCCCATGATTCCTTCAGGAAAGGCCATGACTCTTAAAGTGGTATAAGACTGTTTTAAATGTATGGTACGGATAGTCCCTCTGCTCTAGAAAAACAATTTCTGGTTTTTTCCCCTGAAACCAGAAGGTGGTGGCAATCACCATCACTTAGGAACCAGTCAGACCAATAGTCCATCTACCTCCCCCAAAGTCTTAGATAGGAACCTTTTCAAGCAAAGGAAAACTGGATCTGGCTAAAACTTACTTAGGGGAACAGGTAATGATTCAAGTTCTTATTGAATAATACATATCATTCATATGAAAATTATTTAAGTCTCTACTGAAGAGTAGGGTTGTTGTTGTTTTTGTTCAAAGAAAAAGCCAGAGACATTTATTTAATATGTTTTGAATGACTTTATGGCGAACCTAAACACTTAAGCTGTCATCTGTACAGTGATATTACTTTCCAGTGTCTGCTGCTCCAAGTGATTCACTGTGATTCACTCACTAATGATCTGGCAGAAGTCTTAAGCAGCTGATTCTCTCTTCAATTTCCTAAGAAGAAAAGATTCTCCCAAGACTCTCTCTGCATACCTAGCGAAAGCGCAAATGTCTCATGCCCTAATGAATAGAAAAATGAGAAACAGGAGTGTCAGCATATGGACTATCGGCTATCCAAACACACTAATGGATATGTATACCTCCCAACTTGCCCATACCAGGATGCCAGGCCCCTTAACAAAAGGAAGAGGAAGCTAACTTCTGCACTGGGTATCAGCTACTGTACATGGTGGCGGCAATTACCATCACTTAGGAACTAGTTGGGCCCCTGGCTCATCTGGCTCCCCAAGGTACTAGGCATTCTGGGTATAATTTACTAGGCATTCTGGGTATAAGTCTTTTCTGGTCCTATCTGGAGATGCCAAAGGTAAAACTTGAGCTTCTTCTGCACGCAAAGCATGTACTCTGTCCCTGAGATACAACCCATCCTCAAATGAGAACCAGAGGACAGTACTGATAAAATATGAAACAGGTGATAAAAGAGAGGGGTTCCTGGCACTGACACTGTCCCTGTCGGATTGCACCCATCTTTTCGTTCAGGTGATGGAGGGAGTGGTTACCAAGAAAAGCTGAGCACAGGCTGATTTAGAACGTGGTTTAAAATCACACAGGCCTCCCCTCGGCCACCCTTCCCAATTCATTCATGGGGAATACATGAAGGCAGGGGTAGGGAGGCAGGAGAGCAGAAGAAGATGGGGGTTGAAGCTTGGGGAAAGCTTTAAACAAGTGTTTAAAACAAACTTTTGAAAACCCCTTCTATTTTCTTTTAAAGTGCTAAACTTGAACACTTGCTCATTCCAATCAATTTTCAGATTGAGCTTGCGGGGCAGGGGACAGGCAGGTGCGACAATGTATCTCTAAATTTGATAAATTCGTGTTAGTGGGTTTACTTCTCCCTATGTCTGATAAACAAGACACACCCACAACCACCTCCAGATAAGCAAGACATAGACCTACTTTCCTGGGGGGCTCTTTCATTCTCCCTCAGAATCCAAGGTTTCCTTATGAAGGTTTTGGAGACAGGAGTTAACATTTGTCACTATCTAGAGTCACCTCGCCTTTTTTTCCAGAAGCAACAGCACCATCTAAAAAAGAAAAGGGCCGCAATACCTATCCAATCAAAAACAGAAACATTAATATTTGCTTCTCAGCACTTTAAGAATGAGAAGCTTTGCATTAAGGAAAGCTGCCCAGAGTGGCTGGGGCAACCCAGTCAGATGGGCAGGGTACAAATAATAAAATTTTAATTTATTTAATTTATTTTTATTTATTTTTGTTGTGGTTATTATGTGAATTGAGCTCAGCAAAGATGTTTCAGTTAGCAACAGGCTGAAAAAAAACACACACACACACGCTAAGTAACAACACTACATTTCTGGGCAGTTTGAAAATTGCTGGAAGGCTGGTTTACATTCTAAATTCATAGCTTTTCAACACAGAAGCTTGCTATTTTTTGCTCAGTTGTGGCACTAATATTCATAACATGCTACTTAGGAAGTAGACAGATGTGAGGGGTGTAAATAATAAATAATTATATTATTATTATTACTATTATTGTTGTTGTTGTTGCATAGAATTGTAAAGTTGGAAGGAATCCCAAGTGTTATCTAGTCCAACCCATTGCAATGCAGAAATCACAGCTAAATAATCATTGACAGATGGCTATCCAACCTCTGTTTAAAAACTTTGAATGGAGGTTTTGAATTTGCTGAAGTCTGGTTCCAAACACAAGACCTTTCTTTCACCCAGACATGGATTGGGGAAGTCTTCTTAATTTATTTAGAACTGCACAACCCAAAATTAGGTCCTGACTCACCAAATGGACAGCAGTGGCTTAGGTTGGTCAAATCAAAAGGAGGAGGACAGTACTCATGTATCTTCCCTGTGTAGCAAGGGATTTCCTCCCCCCATTCTGTGAGAAGCTGTACCAGCAAAAATTCCCTCTTCTGCTTAATTATCCAGGAGTGCTGCCCTCCTTTGGACCAATCAGATCATTTAGAGCAGGATAAGATTATGAAACTGTTTTGCATAAAGCAGATGCCTCTTACAGCACCATTCTCCCATGGCATGATGCCAATGAATTTCAACTTTTAGACAGAATGGGGTAGGGAGTAAAGCTTGTGTCCTTGTGGCTTCTGCTTCTGGGCTGAACAGTGCTTCAGAAACAGACAGGAAAGCATCAATCTTTTGAGAAGTGCATTGACACTATATTGGCACAATGCTCCGTTCATCCAAAGATCATTCCCAGTCATCTGTGTTTACCTAATAATTAGCCAATAAAAAGCCTAGGTGTTCAAGGGATGCATCTCTTTGTTTCTGTTTTGTTTGGACTGAACAAGGACACCAAGTCCTGTGGCATCTTATTAACTACTCGTGCATCTGGCAAAGCTACCCTATGAAAAGACATGCCAGAAATAAAACAGGCGGGAGCCATGTTATTCCATTACAGCAATAGACACATACAAGGCGAGTCTTTTGGGACTTTAAAGACAATCATATTTGCTGTAGCATATGTTTTCATGCACTAGAACCAATTGGTTTACAAATGCCTATGCCACAATAAATTCTACACGTCTGAAAGTTCCCATAGAACATAAAAAGAGCATGGCGGCATCAGTTTAATATCCATCTAGTGTAGCATTCTGGTAACATCCACTTACTTCTTCAGCATCTGGGTTGAATGCCTTTGGAAGGCTCACAGATACTAAAAAGGCAACAGGCCTCTTCCACTGGGTATGCAATGGCACGCTGCCTGATTCTATGCCTGGGATTTACCCGTAAGAAAACATGGACAAAACTGTAGGCCTCGTAATCTATTCGTTTGCAGTGAAGAAACATTGCTATGCTGGTTAGTATATCAAAATGGCAGCCCAAGTTTACCAATACAACATTTTGCAGCTAAATGTTGGCAAACTCTGAATAGCAGCTCTCTTAAAAGAAGATTATGGGCAACACTCAATCTCCAGCAGCTGAGCTTTATGAGGTTGCTGCTGTTTATTTGATTTACAACACATCGTATTAACACTATACAGGAAAAAGTTCTACTTTCTTTAAACAATGCTGCGACACC
Organism: Zootoca vivipara; assembly: GCF_965207765.1. NCBI lineage: Eukaryota > Metazoa > Chordata > Lepidosauria > Squamata > Lacertidae > Zootoca > Zootoca vivipara. The sequence goes on along the minus strand of NC_142583.1, from coordinate 49,645,540 downwards.
ACACCACACACACACACACACACACACACCCCGCCAATGCTATTGGACTCCAACTCCATCAGCACCCAGCCAGGGAAGACGGAAGTTGTTGGAGTCCGGCAAAGCCTAGAAGACCACAAATTCCTCATTCTTATTCAGTAGTTTGCCCCATGGGTGCCTTTTAAAGTAGTACAGTACTTTGTATAGGAATGCCTGCTTCTCTCGTTGCCTTTGTCTATTAAATGTCTACAAAAAAGGAGTGAATGTTGTTGGCTTTTATTTTTTAAAAAATGTGACTGGAAAAAGTAACCATAGAATCTCAGGAAAGGCTTTAAAGGTGCAATAGAAGCAGAGCTTTTAGAATCACAAATGGTATGCCATTCTGAAATAGCACGACAGGCCGGATGAAATTAATGGGGGCTGGACAAGAGCACCAGAGATCTTGATGCTCTTGGACTGGGTGCACAGGAGAATTTTCAAGCACACTGTGCAAACAGGGGCATTTATACCTCTGCTAAATTATTCTGCTTAAGATGCAATATGTGTTCGTATCTATGTATGCATTCAGATAGATAGCTAAATAGATACATAAAACTTTCATATACCAACTCATATTTTATACTGGTAATGGCTAACTCTGAGGCCTATCATATGCAAACCCCATAAAAACAAAAACAAATGGAACTTATGTTGCTAATCATTTCGGTGGGGTTTGCACAGGAGAGAGCATTCTGGTAAATTATACCCAGAATGGGTAAGGGGTGTTTACGGATCTCATGAATTCCCCTAACAACATGCTCTATTTATACTTAACACCCGTGAATGCCAATAGCTGCCATCTGGCTCCATCACAATAATTGAATGTTTTATTTCTACAGGACAGCCACATGCCATTATGATTCTGTTTTGCAGCACTCCATCCTAATGCAGTTACATGGCAGCAGTTCTCATTTTCCTTATACAAGTCTGAATCATCATTCTTTGCAGTAGATATTCTACTGCCAAGCAGAAATATACCAAGTCAGAGTAAGGCTCGTAAAGAACAAAACACACAGGAATCCATTCCCTTCCTATAATGTATCTATATAACTTTGCCTTGCTTATATTTACTTGTCCTGTAAGTAATTTCTGCTTATGATTATGAAGCAATAAGCACAACATTTTCTACTGCGTTTACCCATAAATTAAACATTATGCCCTTTCCCGATCTAATATTTTCTTCATATAGAAACTTTAAAAAGCAATGCAACCTTTGCCTCAGATACACTGGAGCTCCTGTATAGCTAACTCATGTCTTTGGTTTTTATTTATTTATTATGATTTTACTAGCGTGTCAGCGTTATTTGTAAGCCACCGCAAACGGATTTGTACCTTGAAGGGTGGGGTGTAAATAACTGCAATAAATAAAAATGCACCCCATCTGTGCAGCACATGAAATCTGTGCAGCATCCCCACCAAAACAGGGGTGTATTTGTGTGTGTGTGCGCACTCGCACTGGAGAATATGCTGCATTGGACTATAATCTCTGACCTATGGCACATCTACCAAGATATTTGCCTGGGCCAAGTGTGGTGCAGATGAATGGAAGCACGATAACAGGATTATTTTGAGGATAAAATGGGAAGGGAAAGAACCAAGTGCAGCACCTTAAGTTTTTTGGGGTAAAGGTAAAGGGACCCCTGACCATTAGGTCCAGTCATGACCGACTCTGGGGTTGCGGCGCTCATCTCACGTTATTGGCCGAGGGAGCCGGCGTACAGCTTCCAGGTCATGTGGCCAGCATGACAAAGCCGCTTCTGGCGAACCAGAGCAGCACACGGAAACGCCGTTTACCTTCCTGCCGGAGCAGTACCTATTTATCTACTTGCAGTTTGAGGTGCTTTCGAACTGCTAGGTTGGCAGGAGCTGGGACCGAGCAACGGGAGCTCACCCCGTCACGGGGATTCGAACTGCCAACCTTCTGATCGGCAAGCCCTAGGTTCTGTGGTTTAACCCACAGCACCACCCGCGTTGTGAAAAGTTGGGGTATAAATGTACTACTAAATGAATAATAGGGCTTGGTAGTGCTGCTACCATTCATTTTATGGGTCTTGTCCGGGAGAACATCCTGGAGGGGCATGACTTGACCTGTGCTACATTTTATTAATTATGTTATTTAAACATTTCTTTTCCATTGTTCAACACACACACACTCCCCAGTGTTTTAAAATATTCAACAAATGCACCAAGAGCCTACTGAATATAAAGAGAAGACAAGATCACTGGTTTCACATCAGCAACACAAACATTCCTAAACCCGCTACTGATGTGTCTATAAAACACAAGAGTTTCCTTTCTTTTTCTCCCAGTGAATGTGATGAAATTCAAATTCATCCAACTTTGAAGGCAAAATGATTTCTTTAATAGGCATTCTTCCTCACAGATGAGTCACAAATGGGCTTAGTTTCATCAAAGGAAGGGAGACCATCCGCCAGTGTTAAACAGACATTGTTATCCAGACATTAAATTGCAGCCCACTGCAAGTTTCAGGCCAAGTCTCAACGTTATATTTCTACAACTGGGAGCGGAGACAGAGTGAATGAAGTGAACTGTCTGCACCTCTCAACTTACATAAAAGAGAGGAAGGAGTGGACTGAGAGGGCCCAGATTCATGCAAGTGACTCTGTGAATTTGTAATTTTCTTGGACTTTGCCGGCGAATTGATGGAAAGAAACACAACATATGAACAAACAAAGATGAGCAGGTAGAGTATGATCAGAATCCTCAGGAGCCACAGGCAGCAGGAGCGGCCGCTGGGACACAACAAAGATGGTGACAGGTAAGATGAAGAAGCAATGGGAGAAGAGAGATGGTGAGTAGAACATGACACCTCCATGTCACCCTCCTTTCTGAGAGCTGTATGTGGGGCATGAAAATGTGAGGGGGGGGGAGAGAAAAGAAAAGAAAAGGCTAAAACAAAAATGGTAATTCAATCACACGCAACAAGTGAACATCTTTGAGCATGGCAAAACCAACAAGAACTCTTTACAGAAAAATCAGGTTGACCCAAAAACTGAAAGGGATACCATTCACCACTATGGGTCTCTGTTCAGATGCCAGCACAGAAGGAATATATCCTTACTTTCCTATGGTAATATGCACTATTTACCCAGATAAATAAAAATTACCTCGAGAGAGTAGCCAGTGCACCTATGTCAGTTTGTTCGGACCATTCTGGTCGAGCTACAATTAATGCAGATCAGTAAAAACAACATTAAATATGGAATACGGCTTGCATTCATAAGGTACCTGCTAGGCTGATAAATGTGATTCACAAACCCATGGAGTAGTCCTATAGACTTCACTAAGACAAACCTAGACTGTGAGGTTGATGAACGCTAATGTTTGGCCATTATTCTAATCCTTATTTTCAAGGATGTTCTTAGTATCTTCAGGATCGCCACACAAGCGTGGAACTTCGTACGCTGCACCAAGTTAGATAACAAGCGGATTCATGGATAAAGTTATCAATGGCTATTAGCCATGATGATTATGCTCTGCTTCCACTGTCGGAGACAGTATGCATCTCAATACCAGTTGGTGAGATTCACAAGTAGAGAGAGTGGTGTTGCGCTCAGGTCCTGTTTACGAGCTTCCCATATGCACTGTGGGTTGGCCAATTGTATGCTGGACTGGATGATCTTTTAGCCTGATCCAGCAGGGTTCTTCTTACGCTTAGTGCAGACTTTGGTTTCCCAAGAATCCCAGTCTTCTGGTCTGGCAAAATCTTAAGATACTGGAAAGGGACTAAACAGGTTTCAGTGGTCAGATCCTTACATTCAACAAGGGAACTGGGAGCCCTGTTTAGGGAAGCTTTTAATGTTTAATAGACTATTGTAATTTAATATTTTGCTGGAAGCCGCCCAGAGTGGCTGGGGAAACCCAGCCAGATGGGCGGGGTATAAATAAATTACTACTACTACTACTACTACTACTACTACTACAAGGATATCACCACATTTTCTGCTCATCTCCCCTACCCTCTGTAACTTCCTGCATCACCTTCTCAATCCTTCGAAGATTTCTAAGGGGCAAAGGGGGCATTCAACTGAAAAACACCTGCTGAAATAGACATTTTTCTGCAGACAGTATATGCACTTTTGTACACATTACTGCAAAATCAGAAAAGTGTGACTTTCAAAGGTATGCTGTGTTTTGATTCTTGTATTATTTTGGAAACTGTGAATTAGGGAGGTTCACTTTTAAATGTGAACCGATTCAAATTTCCTCCCCGTCTCTGGCTACTGTCACAAATTGTTCCCAATATGGTTTTAGTGTGTATATATTAGTAGTTTATGCTATTCTCTGCCCTGGAATCCATTATACAAAGGGCACCATATGAATAAATAAATAATGGAAGACACAATCGTATTTGGAAGAAACTGCTATAGGAAGACAAAGGATTCTACAGCATGCACTATAAATGGTATTTACAAATATATTTGCTCTTCCTAAAAAAAAATACAAACCCCAAACGCCTAAGACTTCCAACATTACTTCTATTTATTTAAATTTCATCTTTAAATCTGCAGTATCCACAATACCTTATATTTTATTCTCTAATAAATTTATTCCTTGCACATAATTGTTAATTCCATTGCATCAGATTCTTACTGTAACATGTTTAAAAGCCTTATAAAAGATACAAGCACCATTAACTGGGGGGGAAACCACCCCTTTGCAAAACAAAACCATTTGGGTTATAGTACCCAAAGAAACTATTTTCACATTATAAAACAATGCTTTTTCATTTCATTTCTAATACTTCCAGTATCTTTTAACTTTACAATGTTGCATAGTTTTCCAAAAAGCTTTAGCAAAGATGTATAAAAATACCTATTATTTACAATTTAATCTGCCCATTTACTGACTGTCAAACCAGTGCTCCATGAACAATCTTGCACTGAAGCTCAAACTATCTGTGACCTTCAGCTTCATGATTATTCCGTTCTCTGAACTTTTAAGATATTCCTCCCCCACACCAGGCAAAACAACCTTGGAGACTGTAAATGGATAATGGGAAGGATGGCCTTTCATGTCATGCCACACCCTCCAACACTTTGAAGCCAAGGTCCAAGACACCACATTCCCATTTTTTATTGTGAGAGCATGGCAGCCATTTTGATTGCCGTGATTTCACATGACGCCCCCCGCAAAAAACTTTTTTCCCCAGCCACGGAACCTACCAATGTGCATTTTACACATTGATTGTGGCCTCAAAAAAAAAAAAACCTTTTCAGGGGAAAATCATGCAGAGAAATCATGGCAATCAAAGTGGTAACTGCCTCCCCCAAGCTGTCGCTCTTCAGATGCATTGGACTACAAATTCCATCAGCCCTAGCAAGCAAAGTGAAGACTGATGGGAGTTGTAGTACAAAATATCTAGAGGGCACCAGTTTGGGGAAGGCGGCCTAAGGAAATACGAGAGTATGTTACAGTAATAGGAGAAAGGAGGGAAATGTAAAAGGAAAACATAAATCTGGCCAGGAAACAAAAATACTGGCATCTGAACAGACTGTGTTTATAAAAATGCTGCTTGGAACAAACAGTAGTGAAGAAACACGTTTGAAACAGAAGCGTGAAAAAACAAACCCATTATTTAATGATAAATACAACATTAACTTACAGTTCTTCAATATTTTCCATTTCACCAGTTTCACTCTCCATTTAACTGAGTCCCCATGGTCTTCACCCATGTGTGTGGACCCATATTTTATCTATAGTATTGCTTATGCTGTTCAGACCTATGAACACTCAATCTACTTAAATATGACATCCATGCAGTGGCGGAGCTACGTGCTCCGGCACCGGGAGCGGCATATATCCGGGGGCGTGGTGTGCGTCCCGGGGGCATGCATGGCGAGCGCTGAGCATCCTGGGGGTGCGTGAAGCGCCGAGCGTTCCAGGGGGCGGGCACGATGACACCCCCCCCCAGGGCACCAGGGGTGTGCCGCTCCTCCCGCCACCACATTCGTCTGCCAGTGCATCCATGTGGCCTTAAGGACAGGATAGGTGGGTGAGGAAAGAAGACAAAAATCTTAGGCCTGCCCCCAACCCACACCAAAGGAGCATCACCATTTGAACCAGGCCAGAGCCTTAATTTCCATATGAAGTTCTGTGGTGGAACTGCGGTAAATGAGCACATGAAGCTGCAAATGTAGAACAGGACATATTGTTGAAGATACAAAAAAGCACTCTTAACGGTGGGGGTGTTGTTGTGAGTTGTTGTTTTGCTTTAATGTAGCACTATCCACATTTCTGCAGGAATCCATACCACGGAGTGGGTGAATTGAGGGCCAGCAGGTAGTGCTAAGGTTAGCAGCAGCAAAAGTGACTACAGCTACGGCATAGAGTATATGGGGTGGCAGTGTGGTGCAGTGGTTAGAAGTAGGACGAAGGAGACCCAGGTTCAAATCCTCACTCAGCTATAAAAGTCCTCACTCGGTTATAAAAGTCACTGCGGTGAACTTTGTTCCTCCACTGTCTCCCAGTCTAACCTACCTCACGGGGTTGTAGTGAGGGTGAAAGGAAGAACCATGCATGTTGCCTTGAGTCCACTGCAGGAAAGGCAGGATATAAATGCAATAAACAAGTAATGAAATTAATTTTCTCAGCAACTTTCAGCCTGGTCACCCTGTTTGTGTCCCGCCTTCTACACCTTGAGCGGTGTACGGCCATGCTGATACTGGCAGCTAGTACAATAGTAAGATCACAATTTTTTTGATATTATAAAGACATTCTAGAAATGCACCAGACAAGTACAGCTAGATAGATACCTTTCACATCTTCGTCTTCAATGGTTGTGTTGGAGCTCTCTGTGGATTCCTGTTGAGAAGTATAAGAAAAATCAACTGACTGATCTACTACTCCACTACTTATTTATATTTACAATGTCATCAAACATCTCATGCAAACCCCAGAAGCAGACCACGTGACTGCGAGACTCAAACAAATAATCACAGAGGGTGATGGGCTTTTACCCTTAAAGCCAAATTTGAAGCGGTCACAATCCAGTTTGGAAAGGAACGCTTAAAGGCAACGAGTTTCTTGTTTTGAACTTCACGGGACTGTAAGGGAAGCACAACCATGAAAAATGGGCTGATTGGTTTTCTTAAAACCCTTTGATACTTTTTAGACAGAGGATGGTGAATTACATTAAGCTGACCATCAGAACCAGCCATTTTACAAATAAGAAGTGCAGGAATGTCGTTCTGTGCAAGACATATAAATCCAATCTGTGGTTTCAAATTAATATTGCCAGGACCCAAAGAACTATGGAACCAGAAGGTCCAGTTATTCAAGGGGTTTCGAGGTTCTGTTTCTCAAACAGTGGCAGCACACAGATGAGAGTTCCAAAGGCAGCCGAAGGTATGGTGTGGCAGTTTCCTATTCAAAGCAAAACATCAAACAAAAAACGAGGGCCTCACTTGTCATCCCCAAAAGCATCACAATAGTTATAGGGGCCACCTTGCTGAAGCTAATCAGGTTGGGGTCTGGTCAGTGTCTGGACTGGAGAACTTCCAGGGACCCCCTTCTGTACATGACCTTTAGAATATATTTTTTTGGGGGGGGGGAGTATAGAAATGCAATAAATTAAAAATAAATGTCGCTCTTTGGATCCCAGCCACTGTTTTGTTTTTTAAAGACATTTGTTCAAGATGAAAGCAAGTTATTAAGGAAGCTTAAAGACAGAAGTGGTCCGATTTCATATCTCTATGTTTTTTTGTTTTGTTTTGACAGATATATTATTCCCTACTGGTTTACAATTATTTGTTCATCAGGCAGCTGTTTTTTAAACTCACCATATTGTCAAAAAGACAAGCATCTCAGATGGCTGTCAGTTTTATGCATTAATAAATAATAATAATAATAATAATAATAATAATAATAATAATGTCTACACGCTTAAAAGGACACTGTCAAAGATGACAATAAATTTAGTCTTTAAAACAAGTTCATACAAGGAAAAGAGCAAAACAAGAAGTCAATATAAAACATGAGACAAATCTCTTCCTTCATGGAATTAGGACCAAGCTGAAAGTGGATCAAGCCACAGGTTTATAAATGCAGCTGGTCACCTGAGACAAGTAAGATTCACCTCCATGTTGACAAGAAAACTGTTTCTTATTTCTACTCAGAACAAAAATGATTAAAATTGTCGTGAGTGGGCAAGTATACTGCACAATTTTACGGGCCAGTAATTTCTGTGAGCTTTATTTGAAAGTCTGGTTTCAGGTGTTTGTTCTATGGCTTGGTATATAAAACAAACAAACCCTGGGAGACATGAATCCCAAAAGACCTTGACAGTGTTCTTTTATATGTTCTTAAAATAATTCAATGCTTAATGCAATGTTGATGGTTAAAAGACATGATGTATGTATGCACACCAACGAATAGATCAGCGAGCGTCACCCCACCCCAACATCTGTCCAACCACTCAAAGTAAACCGTCATGCTCTGTCTGGTGTTAAGAATGCTCAAGAGTCAAGAGGCATGAACACAGATGTATCATGCTTTATAGGTTATGTTAACACAATCTTTAAAATGTTTACATAATCTGCCAGCAACCACATGAAATTCCATGCACCACCTCACAAGCCAACTCCATGGACATGTTCATTTCTCCCATCATGCTAAAAAGGCTCCCCACATCCCCTCCCCCGCCCCATATACGATACGTTTCAACAGCGATTTCCCCAACAAGTGATATCCACCTCCATGATGAAGTTCATTTTAGTTTGGGGCGTTTCCACACCCCAGAAAGGGAACACAGTTTTATCAATTTTCCATAATGGTACAGAACAAGTAGATGTAGTCATGCCAAAGAGCTATGGATCATTTTGTCCCATTTGTTTTTTGTTTGGTTTTTTTGATTCAAGTGAAATCTGAAAATTCAAGTGTTAGCGAATGTAGGCAGTAAACTGCATATTTCAACACAATATGAACAACAAAATGTGGTTCATGAGCAGGTGGTAGCAAAACAAACGTCACAATCCGCCTTATATATATTATATATATACCAGAGACTGTAAAATAAATATGCGAATGAATTGGAGATATAAATACAATAAATTGGGATACATGCTTGAGAAAGGCCCGTAGTGTGAGCTACAAGTACTATCCACAAACACAACACAGGGCAGCTGTCAGTTGTTATATGAAATAAATCAGAAAATAATAGTGATGTCCGAGCATACTGTGGCGTTTTCTTTGATTAGTTAATTATGGGGTACCAATTACAGTATTACCTAGTCCAGGGATAGGCAACATGTCCACCACTGAAAGCTACACCAGAAATTTGGTTGGCAAACACTCCCCCCCCCAAATTTAACTCTCCAACAGTGACAAAAGGATAGAAAATGGGTTCCTTTTCTCCTGCAAAGGAAAGCTGCTAATTCCAGGGTTCTAGCACTACCACACCAGCCATGGCTCAACAGTTGCTTAGCCCATTTTTATGTCCATGCAAGGAAAGGGGGGAAATTGATATGCAATCCAATCCAACAAACACAGCCATCATAAACAGCAGACATTAAAAAACAAACGACCAAAAATGCAATAAAATCATACTCATGGAATCCAGAGAACATCCTTGCCAGCCCAGATGTGAGCATCTGGAAGATGTTCTGAACAATTTCTGAAGTTTAGTGAAGAAAAGCATTGCACAGAGCGGGGGGGGGGGGAGCTACAGGTCCATTGGCTAGTAAGTTCCCTTTCCCCTTCTACTGGTTCCCTTGCAGTCTTAAAGTTTTTGCTTTTGGCCTGGCCCCAATGTTTCCCCCCAGCTGGACAGAAAGACTTGGTTCCAAGGGCACCCCAAGAAGGTGAAATCTGAGTAGGACACAAGTTACAACTATCACTTTCCTGGCCAAGAGTAGCCTCATCCTTGGAACTATTATTCGTGTACAGGAAATGCTTATATTTGGGGGAGGTGGGGAACTTGAACCTGTTTATAGATCAACCTTCCCCAACCTGATGCCCTCCATAGGTTTTGGATGACAACTTCCACTCCCTGATCATCGGTCACTCTGGCTGGGATGAGAGTTGCAGTCCACAGCATACAGAGAGCATCAGGTAAGAAAGTCTGATGCAGAAGAATGCATGGAAGATAGCACAGTGAAGTGTGTGTGAGCATTTATCATTTTTACGTGTATTTATCATTTTTTTACGTGTATGATTTGCAACAAGCACCCCGACACGCCCCCTCCCAAAATAAAAGGTTATACAACAATGAATGAGCATGCTCAAAAACAGATGGGACAAATCTCCAAAAGTGCCTTTCTGGAACTTCGGTCAAGTGTTGCATATGAAAAGCCTGAACCACACTCTGCATCTGAGGAGGAACTTCTTTTTCTCTGCAAGAACATTAAGTTCCAGGTTAGAAGCTAGAGATGTACACCAAAAGTGTGGAACAGCTTCTACCAGAGCACCTCTGGCACAGGTGAGGAAACTTAGAAATAGTGCAGAAATGGGCTCACTGCAGGATTCCATTACAAGAGAAGCAATTCTCTGCAGGCTTCACTAGAAGACTGAATACCAGGTAGCTAATTTCCTAGCTAAAGCCCACATAATGCACACGCTGTGGGGTGTGTGTTTTCTTTTTGGGGGGGGGCTGGATGGAATGTGGAATCTGAAAAGTGCAGGACAGCATTGGTTCTTTCTGAATACCTTATTTCCATCTGGGTTGTGGATTACGGTAGTTTGGGGCTCCTGAGTGAGAATAAAATAAGAGAGAGAAAACAGTTCTCGGTAAATAGATTTCTCACGTGTGAGAAGGAGAACGAGAAGAGCCAGATGACAAGGGCTAAGCACTGACAAGAGCTAAGGCAAAGTTAGCTACTGTCAGAGGATGAAACTGGCAAGCCAGCAAGAAAGGCCACCGTATCTACTGTAGCAGCATGCAAAGACCTTATTCATGATTTAACACATGTGCAGGGCTTTGAAGGAGATCTAAAGAGGCACCAATTCTCACAACGTCTTCCAAATCAAACTGCTGGCCAGTTTTTTTAACCTTCCACCTCCAAAGATTAGCTCACGGTTTCAACTAGGCAGAAATGCAACTACCATTTTTGCAACTAGGTCAATTTACTAAAGAACGACGGTGCAGCCTATAAAGGTTAAAGAAGAGCCAAAATGGGATGAGCAGGTTCAGGAAAAGATATATAAAACCCTAAGCACCAAAGAGTATTGCTACCTTCAGATCCTTTCATTTCACAGAGATTAACACTCACGGTAGGAAATGCTGTAATCTCAGAGTCTAATATCCCTCCAGCCATCTGCAGGAGTATCTCTAGGGTTGGTGACACACAGGCACACATTTGGGCAATTCCTGGTAGAAGACTCTATAAAGCCGATACTTTTCAGAATACTTAGTAGTGGGAAGTTCCATGGGGAATATTCAATGGGACTGTCATGCACAAAACCATAGGTGCCAGTACTTTAAAACAGGAAAGACCTTTCTTCAAAAGGGTTTACCAAAACATGGTAGGTTGGATGCCACTGACAATATGCTAATTGTTAATGGAAAGGTTATTAATTTTGAGATTTTGCTGCATGGCCTAGAGAAATCAGAATAAGTAACCTAAGCAAGGTTATGACTCATGAGCTACACATTCACCACAGAGCCTATTATGGAGTAATGACTCCTATGTATTAAAGCAGGCGCCCCAAACTCGGCCCTCCAGATGTTTTGGGACTGCAACTCCCATCATCCATGACCACTGGTCCTGTTAGCTAGGGGTGATGGGAGTTGTAGCCCCAAAACATCTGGAGGGCCGAGTTTGGGGGTGCCTGTATTAGCTGTGGTATATAACCAGCTTTAGAAATAGATGCCTCTTGATCCCAGTAAGTGAAGTCTTGCAAAGCCCTGCTGTGTTTTTTGTTTTTTTGAAAGAGTAAATAATGAGAAGCTGAATAAGGTCTACTTGGTGGTTGCCTAGCAATAATCTTGTTAGCTCTCCTTGATTTTGACACTCACATTATAGTTGAGAGGGAAAAGTAGGAAGAAAGTTTGTTTAAGCCTCATTTATAAATACTGGAACACTCATCAGACGAAGAGCTAAGGGCAACACAAAAGCACATTCTATTCACTTTCTGACACAGCATGCAATGAAATTCAACTACAGCTACCAAAGCTACTACACAACCACATCCATTTTCCATGTCACATTGGCTAATTAGAAACACACTGTTTCACAATCAACTGCCTCTTTATACACACACATAAATAATATGCATATATTAAAAAGTGCAATCCCCAGTTCCCGAGAGAGAGAAAAAAATAGCGCAAAAATTTCAGAAAGCAAGCAAGGAAGAGGGGAGAGGGGAGGAAAAAGGGAGAGAAAACTCAGAAACAGAACTCAAAAGCAAGTTAAAAGGAAAAAGCCAGGTATACCAGCGTTGGGGTAGGAATATTTTCTTTGGGGCTGGTTACCACGTTGGTTTTGTTGTTTATCTGTAGGTATGCAGAAAAATAGAAACAAACAAGCCTTAGACCTCTCACAGCAGATAATCATATCTATATCTCCCTATATAGAATACTTATACACAGATATAGATATGGAGATAAAGATTGACGGAGGTATGAATTTATAAAAAATCAAAGGCAACAATGACAACAGATTTGAGTAGGTACTATAGCAGCTTCTCCCAGTGCCGTTCATAATGAAATGCCCCTGGAGGTGCTGTATAGACATGTATGGTTTCAGCTATGTTACTAGTATTTTTTTTTTTTAAAAAAAGCTCAAACCAAGCAATATGCAATTAATGCAGGAAATGAGAGAGAATAGGCCTACATTTCCAATGACCTGTTCATCACCTCCCATCTTTGGATGTGATGCTATTTAATAAATTGCACCAGGTCTGAGTTTAGCTTGGGAGTCAACTAAGCTAGAGGCCCATATAAATCTTGAACTCCTGCTGTTGGTATAGCAGAGTACCGCCTTGCTATTGATAAAGTGAGTTCAGTATTTATCCTTGGACTGAAATGCATTTGGTATTTCACGGACAGCATACACAGTTTTATTTTGTCATACGTGTTGCCTCCAGAAGTCTATATATTTAGGCCGGACATAAAATGTTTAAAGGTTATTAGCTTTACAGTTTCGAAAACACCCTTATTGCCCTAAATTAGGCCCGAATGTGTTACAGCATGCTGCAAGCTGGTTCTCTGGACACAACTGGGATTCAATTGAACCAGAAAACAAAATGTATATTCAACATAATTTAAATATTGTAGCTTACAGAGCCTCTTTACCATTGATCATTTCAAGTCAATGCAGGAAAAGATGTCAGCTGTGTTTTTCGGCAGAATGTGAATGTGGAGTATTAAAAGGGCATGATTTTGTATTCCGGGAAGTGTGTGCTAAAGTGATATACACAGAGTGCTGGATATGAGCGTGGAAGACCTCCTTTCAAGCAGAAGACTGATTTGTTTTTCTCTCTAATATCGTGAGTAGTTTTGAACCAGGCAAGGGCGACATAGCCTTAAACACAACAGAAAAGCTAATTACATTGCACCCTAGAATAAACCCCCAAAACTATTTCAGTTCTTAGATGCATTTAAAATGCTGATCCACACTTATATATCAAGTATTTTATTCATAATAGAAGTAAACTGAATATTTAAAAGTTAAGATTCAGTAAAATTTAATTATAACTAAAACTGGCAGAAGGAGCTGTCACATATCTTCCGGTGAAAACCTGCCCTTTGGTTTTACCAGCTCTAGCTGTAAGAGGAGCAGAGCTGCATATAAATAAGATAGAAAGTTTAGCTGATCAGTAATACAGGATATTTAATGCTCCACTAACACAAAGAACAGAGAAGGTAAAATGTTACATGTGAAAGAAAAGCAAGAATGGAAACACATAAATCTTAGCTGACCATTTGTAAAACTCAATGGAATGTCTATTTATAAACAGAACAAATATTTTATGTTGTTACATGGGATGTCCACTTTTAACCTACTCAGATAACTAAGTAGGTAGTACAAAAAGTATTGGTTGTCATATTTTAAAATAAAAAGCAATGGTAGGAATATGTTAACCCATGGCATTGAAGGTGTATTTTTATTATAGGACCATATAACACCAGTCCTAAAAGAACTACATTGGTTCCCAGTACGTTTCCGAGCACAATTCCCCAAAGTGTTGGCGCTGTATACTCAAAAGAGTGTCTTTGTCTCCACTGTTCAGGCCAGACACTGAGGTCCAGCTCCAAAGAGTTCCCTCATTGTGAGAAGTGAAGTTACAGGGAACCAGGCAGAGGGCTTTCTCAGTAATGGTGCCTGACCTGCTGAACGCCCTCCCATCAGATGTCCAAGAGAGAAATAATTATACAACCTTCTGTAGATATCTGAAGGCAGCCCTGTATTGGGAAGCTTTTAATGTATGATGTTCTGTTGTGTTTTTGTATATTGTGTTGGAAGCCACCCAGAGTGGCTGGGGCAAGCCACGCAGATGGGTGGGGGTACAAAAATATTTTTATCATCTTCTTCTTCTTCTTCTTCTTATTATTATTATTATTATTATTATTCTGCTAAAAATGCTGAGGGCATGATTAGAAGTAATTATATTGATGAATGGTTGTAGCTATTTTAATACATGACTTAAGAGATTCACATCATCAAAATTCTATCCCAGATTGTAAAAAAAAAAATTAAAAAATTATGGGTGTAACCCATGGAATTCACAGTGTTGAATAAATTGCCTTTGGTCTTACCTGCAAAATGGGATTATGAATGATATGCCTTGAGAGTTCTTAAGCTAAATGAAGTAAGATCAGTGTATGCACAGATCCCTGTGCACAGTAACACAGCGGAGGATACTTGGGTGCTACACATGCCTTTGTTGATCGTTTACCATGAGTGTGCAGAAAACGCCTGGAAGAGGAACAAAGCTCCATCACTGGCTTCATGTTGTGTCTAAACTGAGGGTTGTGGTTTGCTTCACACCATAAAACCTTTTGTTAAGCCAAAGTTTCTTCTTGGCTTACCAATCATAGTTTGGAGTGAAGCATATCGCGGGTATAATGGTTGTTCCTGCTGGTTAGAGGGCAGGAGTGAAGGGCACAGTGCTCTGTGCATTCATGGTAAACCATTAACTATGGCTTACCGTGATGTATGAACAGGGCTTCTGTCTGCCTTCAGTAAGAGAACAAAAAAGGATTCAGATATGTAAAATGGGAGGCTTAACAATGCATTCAATAGGATTTACAATACCACATGGTGTTTTTACAACACCACATGGTGTTGTGCAGCACGACAATTGTGGTTTGTTTTTCCCTAGAGTGGTAGAATTCTAATAAGCTCTGAGGTGCCAGACTACATTATTAGCCAGATTTCTATTAAGTTGCTTTGTTTACTTATTCTTCTAGAACCAGTAGTGCTGTATGCGATATGTACTAACAAAAGTTATTTTGAACACCCAGTGTCGTGCCCACAGGGGTGCCTCGGAAGGTAAATGCATATATATGCAAATAACTTTTTAGAAATCCGTACTATATATTGAAAGTGTGGTATGTATTCAGGATCCCTCCTCACAATATGTTTTCAATTAAACACTTATTTTTCTTACTGAACAGTGACTACATTAGATTTGGAATTACGAAGATAGCACGTGCAAAAAAGGAAAGAAAAAGAAAATGCACTATTTATGCCTTTTTCTGTGTACCATAAGAGTATAGGCTGGTGTGCATATGATGCTTGCTGAACTACAGTTTAGCACTATGTGTATTTGCTAGAATAGGCCTAAGCTAGGCACTGGGCCCCCGGGCTCCCCTTACATATGGTGCAAAACCATGGGTTTGGATTGCTTGCTCTCACAAGCAATAAATAAATAAAAGCAAAGACTTAACTGAAATATAATTTGGCCCTCACAAAAGTATCATTCTAAAAATAGAAGAAAAGCAAAATGATCACAAACAAAAGGGGTCAATATGGGTGGTATCCTGAGCAGGAATCAAATATAAAGTATCACTCAAGCAACTTTCATCTCTGGAAGAACATCCTTCCAATAGAAAAAGGGTGGAGACATTCACTTGTATATTGCAAGTGCAGATATACACTTTGAAGTTGTATTCCAGCCCCCTTACAAAATGTGTTGAGAGAGCCATGGAAGTATTTGTTTACTGTAATGATGGGAGGTATTACCGGTAGTGCATGCCTTTTAGGATCAAACTAGATGCAACATTAATTGCATATGAACAATTAACATGCACTTTCAAAATGTAAATAAATCGAGGGAGGAAAGTAAGATCAGGTTTAGCTCCTTCTCTCCTGATAAGATTTACACCCCCACCCCCCAAAACTGTTCTTGCCCTTGGAGGGAAGCTCCCATTGGAGACAGAAAAGGGGACAGACCTGAGTGAAGCCGCTGACCCATTCCCAAAATGAAGTTTTATTGATTATGCAGACTACTTGCTAATTAGGTTCCCCACTTGACATGAGCTCAGTCAAGTTTTGGCCAAGGCAAGTCCATTTGCCATATATATACCATATTACATATGACATCAGGTATGGTGCTTGCTGGCATTGTCAACCAACTGACTGATGGAGCATGCAAAGCCCTGTGCCTTTTCTCACAGAGTTGATTTCAAATCTCTCAGGCAAAGAAAAATAGGTCATGTGACAAGCTTGGCTTGCTACAGGTGAGGGTGGTAAGAATCGAGTTCCTCATTCCTGAGCTAAAGTAACATATCAGCCCTACAAAATACTTGGAAATGTTCCTAGGAAACCTACCACTGATTTCTGAGAATTCTCAAAGCTGGAAACCACCTTATTTGTGTTCAAGGAAGTTTTGGTGGCACCACTGAAAGCAACATGTATGCCTACAAACAGCTGTGCAATATTCTTAATTATAAGCAATTAACAATGGAAAGATGCGTAAACTGTGTGTCAAAAGGTAAAACCCTTCTTGCAAGCATGCTGACCACAATCCATCTTCTGTTGAAGTCAGCGGGGTGACAGAACTCCCACTGCTGGATTGTACAGTTTGGGTAGGGTTTCTATAAGGACACACTTTGGAAACAGGAATTTAAGAAGATTTTCTTGCAAATGAAGCTCACTTTGCAGAGCCAGGCACAATTCAAAATATGCCATTCACCATTTCCTTATTTCTGACGGAAGAGCCCCTCACCCAGCCCCGTCCTTCTACGAGGACAGGGACAGTGGGCTGAATACTGAGCTGGACTGTAGTGTTTACATTTATATCCCACCTTTTCTTCAAGGAGTTTAAGGTTCTTCCTCTCCCCATTTTATCTTTACAACAAACCTGTGAGGTAGGTTAAGCTGAGAGGCTGTGACTGGCCCAAGGTCACCCAGAAAGCTTCATGGCTAAGTGGGGATTGGAACCATGGTCTCCCATGTACACCACACTGACTATAGCCATATAAAGTTAGGCAGGACGTCATGAGGCAATTACCCACCTTTCCAAAACTAAACGTTCACGTCAACAAATGTGTGACTGGTACAGTAGATACAGGACTGTTGAGTGGGTTTCAAGAGAGTATCTTATAATACATGATGCAGTATGTTTGGCAAACTGGCAGTTAAGGCCAGCCATACACTTAACTGTGTATTCCACATACCTGCTGCTGCCACCTTCATTTACATTTGACTTGGCTCTGCTTCCTACCTACCTTTGTCCTCTATGCTAGTCAAGGGGCAACTTTAAATTTGCTTAATTCATACGACATTGCACAGTGTTTGGTAGTAGTCTGCTCTGTTTTTATTTGTCTCGTGTATCTGTAGGTAAAATACCTGTGGATGTAGTCGTCACCTCTATCAAGAACTAACTACAGAGCTTTACTATTCATCAGCAGAATGACAAGTACTAGAAAGGAGAGGTCCTTCAGAAGCACTTGCTCTTTTTAAGAGGAATGAAATGTATAGTTAAATGTTGGAATAAATTTTCACACCATGTGGTACCTGCAGTGGAATACAGGAGGTGGTATAAGAGAAAGGGTAAAAGCAGGGACCAAATTTTATTGTTTATTGCAAATACTGCACAATACTCACAGGAACCAGGCACTGGCTTGAGCAATAATTCAGTTTTCATATTACAAACACCTCGACATATAATTGAAGGGACAGCCCTATCATGTTCTTACATTTTCAGAAATCTCACCTACGTTTAATACCAGGAGACCACAACAACTATACAGAAGGTTTTTTGAATAACAATGATATTGTAGCAGAACAGTTGCACTGGCCATTGCTGCATCTACTTTGCACTGATATTTGCACAGTCTATGAGATGGGTGCAGAATCTGTGGTTTCCAAATGTTGATGGACTACAAAATGCATCATCCCTGGCCACTGGCCACACTGGCAAGAGCTGATGGGAACTGAGGTGCAGCAACACCTGGAAGGACACAGCTTTCTCACCCTCGTCTGTGACCTTGGCTCTGGAAGAACTGATAGCAATTAATTCAGGACGTCATGTTACACTGAACTGACGCAGAAGTTACAAGCCTGTATTTTAAAAGTCTTGCAGCTTCCTTGTGCTACGTCAACAGATCTAAATGCAAGTATTTCATCTCTTAAGTGTGAACGTTTCACAGGAGGAAAAATCTGGCAGATAAAGATCCTCACCATCATCTGAACACTCGAACTTGACTTCCTTTTCTGATTTGACCAGTCAGAGAGAAAGGAAAAGAAGAAAATGTGACTGGTTGGATTTGAGGTATCAATGCATGGAGAACAGTTTACTGTTTGTTTGTTCTAAGAACAGCCTATTATACAGGTATTCAGGATGGGAGTGGGATCTCCTGCATGAGAAAAATTGTGAAAACAAATACTTTGATAAGATGCACACTCTCCACCCACCACTTCATAGGACTGCAAATACAAAGGCAAAACAGAGTCCTGAACACACAGCAAAGAAGACCCCCATAAGTGTAGTGGTACTAGCAAAGTGTTGGCAGCAATTATACTTAGCATTGCTGTTTAAACAGACCAATTTTGACAGAGGTGGTTACAGACAAACAAGAGCTTAAAACTGAATGAAACAAGCTATCTGAATTGGAACACGTTTTAGTTAAGTTGCCCTATTAAAATTACCCAGTTAGGAACTCTGGAGAGGACCAGGTTGACTTTGTAAAGTGCCCAAATTACTGAAGGCAGTGGAGATGGACACCCTGTATTCCCCTCAGTGATTCAAGCAATATATTGAAAAAGGTCCAGTTAATCTTGGAATTTGTGCTTGGTCCATGGAAGCAATAGGTTGCCAATGGCTGTTTTGAAAAAGACAGGTTGGACCTAAGTGATTAGGGTGCCTTTAAGGGAACTATGAAAGGGTATAAATGTAATGAGTCCAAGAGAAATATACAGTGAATTAGATATTCAAAGGTAAGTAACAAAATTCAAAAAAAAATTGCAAGGATAAAAGCTGAGGTCAAATACATATTTCAATGAAAACTTGCAAAACAGAAGAAATGGAACTTACATTTTCTAATATTAGCTGGATTACTTTATTTAATCTTGTGTTGACAAGTCCTTCTGGGAAGAAGAAATACCCCCCCCCCCAGCTCTTCCTTGGCTATTTTGCAAAGAATTTACCCAGAATTTACAGAGCTTCTCTCCTATTATGGAATTCTGAGGTCACCCAAGTTTAGAAACTCTAAATCACACAGGAAAACTGCAAGATTGTTCTGCTTCTTACGGACATCTTTTATTCAGTGTAAACTTATGCACTGACTTCCGCCAAAGCACACCAACTACTTCTGGCAGAATCCAGCTCAAGGGCTGCCAACACCTGAGGTATAACCTTCTGACAAATGGAATGCCAAGGACACATGGAGGCTGCCTTCCCAAATGGCTGGTCAATGATCAGCTGCAAATCGGTGACTTAAGTTTATTCAAGCATATATATTTTCTTTTTCTTAAAAAGCAAAACCTAAAGGAAGAGGACGTTATTTCGGTGCCAAAGTAAAGAGAATTTAGAAAGTCACATGGTAATGAAAAGTAAATGAGACATATCATTAGATGACCTCAGTATTTGTAGCCTACCTTCACTCCATCAGGTTTCTTCAGTAAACTCTTGGCTGCTATAAATTGAAAGGAAATAAACAATGTCAGCCAATGTAATTCAAAATCAATGAAACAAAACAAACAAACTGGGTGTATTTTCTTTCTTTCTACTCTTTGCATTTATCATCACATTTAAAACATCTTACCACACCATGTTTATATTGTGCCTTGCAGTTTTATTTGTTTTAAATATGTGCTTGTAAGTAGTGATGTATGGAAGTGAGAGCTGGACCATAAAGAAGGCTGATCGCCGAAGAATTAATGCTTTTGAATTATGTTGCTGGAGGAGACTCTTGAGAGTCCCATGGACTGCAAGAAGATCAAACCTATCCATTCTGAAGGAAATCAGCCCTGAGTGCTCACTGGAAGGACAGATCCTGAAGCTGAGGCTCCAATACTTTGGCCACCTCATGAGAAGAGAAGACTCCCTGGAAAAGACCCTGATGTTGGGAAAGATGGAGGGCACTAAGAGAAGGGGACGACAGAGGACGAGATGGTTGGATAGTGTTCTTGAAGCTACTAACATGAGTTTGACCAAACTGCAAGAGGCGGTGGAAGACAGGAGTGCCTGGCTTGCTCTGGTCCATGGGGTCACGAAGAGTCGGACATGACTAAACAACAACAACGTATTAAGTATAAAAAGGTAAAGGACCCCTGACGTTAACGACTCTGGGGTTGCGGCATTCATCTCGCTTTACTGGCCGAGGGAGCCGATGATTGTCCGCAAACAGTTTTTCCAGGTCATGTGGCCAGCATGACGAAGCCGCTTCTGGCAAAACCAGAGCAGCACACGGAAACACCATTTATCTTCCCGCTGGAGTGGTGCCTATTTATCTAGTTTGATGTGCTTTCGGATGCCTATAATATTTTTATTGCTGTAGAGCATTAAAACCTCCACATAGAGGTAATATTGGCTATTAGATCCCTAGATTATTTCTGTCCATTCATGCAGACCTGGAACAGGTAACAACTTCTCTGGAAGACAAAACCGTTATATCCCAAGAATTTTTTTTGGCATAGAGGTGAAAGAGAAATAACAAGTTTTCCACTGCCATTCAGCAGTTTAAAACACATGCACTGAAACATCTACCTGTGAAAGGTATCTGGAAGACCAGCAGAGCATCATGTTACAGATGCAGTGAGTCTTAAAGCCTAGGTGCTGCAAACACAACTGGACCATTTTGAGATGCTATGTTACAAAAAAAGTGACTGGTACGTTTTGTTGTTGTTGTTTAGTCGGGTCCGACTCTTCGTGACCCAATGTACCAGAGCACGCCAGGAACTCCTATCCAGGTTCAGCTCTCACTTCCATACATCACAGTTCATAATACATTTTTAGTTCATAGAATTATAGAGTTGGAAGGGACCATGAGGGTAATTTAATCCAACTCCCTGCAATGCAAGAATCTTTTGCCCAATGTGGGGTTTGAACCCACGACCATGAAATTAAGTGTCTCATGCTCTACCAATTGAACTATTTGTCTCATAACACCTAGGTCCACCAACTGTAGATTGGTTTATAAGAACAACAATGCTACGGATAAATATATTTGATAGAATACTGGAAAAAGCCCAAGAAAAATGTATCCAAGTTGCTGTACTGAGCATCTGAGGAAAAACATCAGGTTCCAAGGATGGACTAATATCATGTGTCATACCTGGGGCCATTGTGTAGTTAAAAGAAAAAGGGAAAGTTTGGTGCATGATTTGTTTCCAGCAATTTGCCTGTAAAGCGTACTGTAGCTGAAATAAAAAAGACTAAACACTTCAATCCCACTGACTTCAATGAAACCTCAGCTATTATCAAATTAAACTTTTCATTGATTTAAGCATATCATACATATGGCCATGCAATAAATTGTGAACAATTTTTCCTGGACTGTGCTCAGCAGTTGTTGTTTTTAGAAAGAGAGCCAGAATTAGGAATACTTTGCAGTGATGCACAATATCATTTATTTCCATCTTCGTTGGTGGTCACATCTATCTTACTGTGGCTTTGTGCACACAAGAAATTTGCCCCAACAGAAGTGGTGTGGAAAAGACTAGGGTCAGATTATCGTTAAGAGTTTAAACCCAACTGCCATTAAAATTTTGCAATATTCAGACAGATATCATCACTTTCTTTTAGATTAAGGTGGTTCAGAATAATACTCATGTGTGAAAGTATGATGTTGATAATCACAAAGGAAGCAATTTTCCAAGTTATAAATGCATTTGGAACTATATCTTTCACATGATATTTTGAGGAAATTCAATACAAATATAACCATATTGGTACAAGTGAAAGAATTTTCCATGCAGATATAGAAAACAGGGAAACTGAGGATCTGTTTGGTAACTTACCAGGTGGAGTCTTGTGCATGGTGATGGGGACACAATTGCATACACAAGGAAATGTCTGCTATGGGTACTATACCTGCATAGATCTCCATCAGGAGTGGGGAACTCTTCCCAGCCTGAGGGCCACATTGCCTCCAGGCAGGGCGTTTCAGCAATGTGGCCCTCAATGCCTTTTGGGTGGCCCTTGGCAACATTTGATGCCCCCTCCCTGCAGTTCTTGTGCTACCTTCCGAAAGCCTGGTAAGGAAGGTGCTGGGCTTTAGAAATGAGGTGTGGGGGGCTCTGACAGGTTCCTAGCGTCCTCCAACCTTCTTCCCAAAGCCTAGTTTGTGCTTTCCCAGCTTGGGGGAGGAGGTGGGAGGGCTCTAGGACCCTGCCAGTGCCTTATGCTTCCTTCCCAAAGAAGGACGCCTTGCTTAGCTGGCTTTGGGAAGACAGAAGAAGGGCTGGGGAGGCATCAATTTTGGGCTCACTCTCCCCTTCGCACCAGGTGACAACGCAGTGTGCAGCCCACAGGTTCTATGTCCAAGTACTCTTGTGGCCTACTTGGTATGAAAAGTTGGACCGCTCTGCTCCAAGGGTCACATACCAATGGTGGGTGGACCATGGGCAAATGTGGGCAGATCAATCAATGGAATTTTTACCATTGCAGAGTAGGCTAGTTTCTACACACACTCCTCTTTGTCCTCCATCCGGGTAAGAAAGAGGAATTATCAGAGTTCAACGTCACATTCCAATCTGGCAGAATTACTCAAAGAGGGTGAGAAGAAGGGTCCATTAGGGATGGTGCTGGCCTGGAAAAGGTCCCAAGGGCTACGTAGGCTTGGAGGGCTGTATTCAGCACCAAGAGTTAAGGTTCCCCACCCCTGGTCTCCGTGAACAACCTGCAAGTTCATTTTCTAATTAATATAGCCCTCTTTTTGCGGAAGAAATAATGAGCAATCATACACACATGTTGCTTGCATCACCCATTACCTCATGTGGGAAATGGCAGAGCATAATGTGCTGCGCAAGCTCTTTCCCATACATACAGAAACCCATGGTCTTTATTCATCATATTTACTATTCCACTACAGTGATACAACTTACATTTAAAGAATAAGTCCTTTATCTGAGAATGAAGTAGCAACCCAACTGTCAACCATTAGAGCTAAATATCTGCCACAAACAATGAGGCAATTTGTGGCACTGTGCTGCAGCAGCAATCAGTACAACTGGACCACACATTTTTAAATATTAAAAACAATTAATGGATAAAAGCACAAATGAAAAGAATGGCAACTTTGCTAGTAACTAAGCTTAGTGAACTTGTGGCATGTTGGCTTACATGTAATGAGTACATGTTGGATTGGCTTTTGAAAGTTCTTTGGGTTATATTTCATTGTATAGCAACAGAACAACTATGACAGACATAAATTTGGAATTCACCCCTTCTGCTGTAATAAGTACTATGGGGCAGTGAGTAAAATCTATCCAACCAAAAGTTCATAATTAATCTCAGCTACAAAAACCACTGTCGTGGGCTTTGAACCAATCACTGGCCTAGTTTAGATATACATTTTCCAGCTAGCGAAAACATACTTTAGCAACCAGGAAGGAACATCAGGACAACATGCTCCACCCTTGTCTCCCACATTCCTTGGTGCAAAGATTCAGGTTAGCTTTAACCACAGTTCTCCTTTATAGCCAAAACGGGGAACTGTGGTTTAATGTCAGCTTACCTACCACCATCTTAAACCATGTGCAAACTGTGGGTAAATATCCTGATGCTGCACTGTATCCCATTGTTCCAGAAATAACGGGAAGATGCAGTTTTAAGCTATACAGTATTGGCATGCCAAGGAAGGAAAGGGACAAGGGAGGGTAGGGGAGTTCTGACGCTCATTCCCAGTTACTAAACTATGGTTTAGCAAACTAGAAAATGGATATCTGAATTAGGAATCTAACTCTCATTTTAACTTACCTCACAGGATTATTTCGGCCAAAAGAGATACATTTGATGCTACACTGTCAAAATATACACAGTGGTGATTTACACTGAGCATATTGTAACCATTCATTTGAACCTGTAGAGGATAGTTCCAATGAAAGACTTGTTTCGCAACACACCAATTTCAAATAAGTATATTCCCTAATAACCATTGAGAACAACAACAAAAAAGACCTGCATTTTGCCAATTTTTCATAATGAAAAGGTCATGAATTTAAATGATGTCCTACTTATATATCAGCTAACCCAAAGAAACGGAGTTGAGGCTGGAACTGGATGTTATTAGAGTCATATGACTGTTGTGAAAAACAGGATCGTTGTCTCTCTCCTTCCCCCTCTCTTTCTCTCCCCAGTAACATCTAGCACTACAAAGTATGCCATGATGTCATCCCCAATGAAATTTTCCTTGCCCCCACAAGCAGCAGCCAATGAAATGGAGCAGAGGAGGGGAAAACTCACAGCGTGATAATGTCACGTGGCTGCTATAAGACCCAGTTCCATCCGGACACAGCGTACAAAAAAACAAACGTGATTTGGGACAGGCAGCACATTGCTTGGGAGAATGAAGATAAAAACATTCCTTTCAGCTCCCGAGGGGGCTTACCTCACAAGAAACATACATTCCACATTACAGGAAGAACAACAAAAAAGGAAATAAATAAATAAAACACTTTTATAGATACATCATTATGGACAATTCGCTCCCCAAAAAGGCATGCGATGCAACAACAAAAATCAAAATTAGATTTCCTTTACATCAACTGGATGGCACCTTTTCTTAAATTAACCACAGTAGACAAGTGCCACTCAAAAAGAACGGAATGAACAGAACAGGTCAATTCAGGAATGGATGAATGGAGTAATATATTAAAATTATTCTTTGTTTTTTGGGAAGGTTACAAAAAGGAGAGAAAATTACAGCAGAAACCATTGCAGGTGACCAGACACATCTTTAAATCTATTTTTGTTGAGAAGATTAGTTTGATGTTTATGTTTTGCCACTGCAGACAGTGCCCAATTACGCAAATAGGTAAAGTAGGCACCTATGGGCCCCATACCTTTGTCTCCGTAATATAATTCATTAATTTAGTTTGATGTTTTCACTAGTTTCCACTAGTTTACTTACTTAGTTTGATGTTTCCACTAGAACTAAGGTGACATGGGTGGGTGTGGAAGTTTCGTACCATTTAAATCATTTCCCACAAGCAGTGGGCATGAACAGCCACAAAAAGGTAAAGCTAACACCTCTTGCTGCAAAATCAAAACTTTTGTGGCAACAATTGGACCTGAAGAATACTCAGTTCATTTGCACTTGATTCTTACATGGAACTTAACACAGTTCTTGGTAGTTTATTTTTATCCTAGCATATAACAGAGAGGCTGGGCTGTGCACTTGACAAGAGTAATGCCTATTACCAGTGTAAACTCTCCCATTCCCATTTAGATTTGTAAAGTACTAAACTCTGTCACAACTGCATCCTGGTTCAGTACTTGTAATATCTGTGAACAGATAGTTTGAGGTCTATTTGCAATCTGTTTGGGTTTTCACTAACCTGAATAATTTGCTGTTATAGCCTGGCTTTAGCCAGAAGTCTTTACTTCCTCACTTTGATGCTCAACTAAAGGTGGTAGGTGTTAAATTTGACTCCATATATCTCAAGTGGTCTGGCATAGTTTAAAATGCGATGTGCTAATCATAAATTAATGAATTATATTACGGAGACAAAGGTATGGGGCCCATAGGTGCCTACTTTACCTATTTGCGTAATTGGGCACTGTCTGCAGTGGCAAATTCAACAAATGGTGGCAAGATGTTTTGCTGGTAATAAGATAATGGGGATTGCTCTCTAGATAGCTACGTTTCTATCTACCATATGTATCATCTGGGTTTTACATTTTATATTCTCCTCAAGTGATACACGTCTTTGCAAATTAGTAAGAGAATTTCATGTAGAAAAGTTATTTGAAAGGTTGAACTTGACTAGCAAGTCTTCAACTTTCGCTTTTCCAAACCATCTTTAAAGTTATAATTTTTGGGTTCCTCAACTGGCATTGGCTGCCAAACGGGAAGTCCTTATAAAACAAAACATGTAAATGTGGCCATAATCTGCCCTTAAAAATCAGGGAAATTCACTCCAAGGAGCATCTGAAAGCATGTCAAAAACAACAACTCTAAAAATCAAGTAGACCAATATCAACAAAATGCAAGTTGACCTGCCGTTTGACAGAAAATGTTTCAATAAGGACTTCCAGGTATCTCTAGCTTTTCTACTTTGGCATATAGCTATTCTGATCCAAACAGAAGAGAACTCGTTATGGTATAAAGTCTTCTGGTTTCATGTTTTAAGTCATCATTTTGAATCTGGAGCCCTTCAGATGTTTTGGGCTACAACTCCCATTAGCCCCATCTGGCATGGCCAACTTTCAAGGATGTTGGAAACTCTAGCCCAAAACTTGTGGAGGGCACCAGGTCGGGGAAGGTTGTTGTAAACTATGCGAGCAGATCTAATAACCATGTCTAACTACTATAATACGAAAGGCAGTGAGAAATTACCAGAGATGAAAGATGGAATTAACAAGGTGTCCACTTAAGAAGTTTCATCTTACTCCAATTTTATTTAGCCAATGCAAAGCAAACAGAAGTGTATTAAACAAATATGGCATCCGGACACATGCAAAGATGAACTCATTTTGACATGTACCACAGGAACATATACCACATCTCAGCAATTAGCAATATGGTGCCGCACAGTGCACTGAACATACCTGAGAAATTTCTTGTAGCCAGCATAGTTGTCAAAATGGCACCCTAAAAAGACATTCAACATAATAAGTCAGTATCTTCTACAGTATTTCTTAAGATAAGCAAAAGGATCTCTCTCTTATTTCAAACACACAGAGGCCCGCTGCTGGCTAAAATTTCCTACATTTGAAAGTTTTAAAATGGCCCATGTAACTATGTAACATGCTTCTTTATTTTAAAATCTATACCCAGCCTTTCTTGATGAGATACTGTAAACTCAGAAGCTTACAAAAAAAAAATCAAAATAATCAAAATGACAATAAAAACAGTTCAAAATGCTGGAATCAATTTCCTACGTTAAAACCAAGACCAGGATGCAATTCAGTTTTAAAAAATGGGCAGGCAGAACTGTAGCCCACGCTAAAATCTCAACAAAACAATACAGTATTGGCTGCTTGCCTGAAGCATAAATAGAGGGCGCATAAAATGTGTAAAGGATAGATTGCCTCAAGGAACACAGGCCTGTTCAAAACTATTTGCAATGCTCTCCCCAATATTTTTTTTAAAAAATATTAATAATACTTAATAATACTATTGCATTATTTTCTAAATGTGTAGGTTGTTTTTCTCTTTTAAAAAGAGAAGTTAAAATCCTTTGTTAATCACTTTAAAAAGGTAAAGGGGCCCCTGACCATCAGGTCCAGTCGTGTCCGACTCTGGGGTTGCGGCGCTCATCTTGCTCTATAGGCCAAGGGAGCCAGCGTTTGTCTGTAGACAGCTTCCGGGTCATGTGGCCAGCATGACAAATCTGCTTCTGGCAAACCAGAGCAGTGCACGGAAACGCCGTTTACCTTCCCGCCAGAGCGGTCCCTATTTATCTACTTGCACTTTGATGTGCTTTCAAACTGCTAGGTGGGCAGGAACTGGGACCGAGCAACGGGAGCTCACCCCGTTGCAGGGATTTGAACCGCCGACCTTCTGATCAGCAAGCCCTAGACTCTGTGGCTTAACCCACAGCGCCACCTGGGTCCCTGTTAATCACTTTAGACTTTATTAAAAGAAAATCCTGCACCATCATTAATGTGGAGTGGAGGTGTGCAAATATGCGCTCTCTCATTCATTCTACAACAGGACTCATGAACAGAGGTGCTGTCGCTAATTGAAATCTTTTCAAGGACTCTGAAGTGAGAGGAACTCTGTATGAGCAGGAAGTCCTCTGTTTTCTTTAATGTTTGAAATATAATCTATGGAACATTCCTGGACAGTACAGAGGGAAGGGGAGCAAATATACTGGAAGTATTGGATCAGAATGATGGTAAGTCAAATGTTGCAAGTTGAAGTATGCATATGCAATTAGTATGCATAAACATTCCCAGCTCTGTAGTTTACTCAGGACTTGATTTGTGAGAGGGCTTTTGTTTTTGAAATGTTCCTCCCCTCCATCCACCCCCCTCCAAGAAACTGGTGGTAGGAGAGAACTCAAGGGGAAAGAGGTGCAATGTTAGGGAAACGTTACTGTCATGTATGAGAGAGGGAGAAGCAGCCATAGAAAATACAGACACTCAACTAATGAATACCTGCTGCTTTTAAGAGACACTAACTATATGCTTTCAGTTTTCTCAACTAGCACGAGGTCTGGGGGGAAACTTGCTTCCTTACCTTAAGTTTCCTTCTTGCATTGAATTTCTTCAGGCAGTCTACAGTCTCCTGTCTGTGCATCATAGAAGCCACAGTAGAACGTTGCTGAAGGAAAAAAAAGGGGGGGGGAGAAGTGTTTTGGTGCATCCAACCAGATTTGCAAATTTATTCAGTATTGACAATCTCCGAACAATGTTTTCTAGAGCTGCTTCCAGATGCCAATGGCAGCTCTGGAGCCCTTGATTAAAATGACAAGGCTCCTCCCACCATTTGACTGGTTCTGTAACTAAATAAAAATAAAACAAAAACAACTCGACAATTGCCCTGCTTTAACAACAACAATCCTTTGAGATGATCAGAGATCAGTGCAAGGTCCTCATATCTAAACTTTAGAATCTGAAGTGTTTAATTAAAAGTGGTTGGCTCTTCAATATAATGAACTGTATTTAAACAGGATTTAAACTAGCCATAATCAGAAGTAAGTCCTATAGAATTCAATGGAAATGACTCCAAGGTAAGTGAGGTTAAGGATTTGTGGGGTTTTTTTTAATTGTATTGCATTGTAGTTTTGTTCAATATTGTATTGTATTATACTGTTTTTGTTTTATGGTAGTAGATTCTTACAGCATATAACAACAGCATACACTTAAGTAATAACATTATCCCACCCTAAACCCCACTGCAGAAAAGGCCCGTTCTCGTGTTGCCACCCTCCGGACCTCTCATGGGGGAGGCACACAAATAAAGGCATCAGGTTATAATCTCAGGGTCCATGTGGGTTGACCATAAAATGGTGCTTAGGCAATACATGCAAAATAACATACTAAATTCTTATCCCAGATTACCATTTGTATAGAAAGCGATAAGCAGCTTAATTTAACCAAAAGGTTTTATAATGTGTCCCTGTTCATTTTTTAGCCATATGTACACTAAAGCCATACCAGTAAATTACAAGAAAAGCATTTGTGCTTTAAACCTTGTGCCAATTTTATTTTATTAGTCCATTTTTCCAACAAGTGCTATTTGCCATTCTTTACTGTACCAATTTGTCAGAGCAGCACCCTCTAAATTCTTCCAGCAACTCATTATTATGAGCCTGCCTGCTACTAAAGGAGAACTTATTAGAGGTTTGAGGTGTAAGTTAATGTTATCTGCCCCAGGGAAAAAATGAACAGTAACAGCTCTGGACACTGAAAGATGTTTTGTCCAGTAATTGCTTTTATTTTGACAAATACTTCCTCCCAGAACTGAGTCACTTTCCCATATGTCCACCACATATATTGATTAGAGCCTAATGTTCCACAACCTCTCTAACATTTTGGTGAGTAGGAAGAGCTAATATGGGCTAACTGTATAAAGGTGAGATAGGCATTTGTGCGCCGCTGTAGTATTCATTTATTGAAACTGGTGTTCTGTGAGCCGGAAACACATACCCCCAACACCTTATTTGAATTTACAGACTATTTTTACAATATAATTCACCTTAAGGTGAAAATGCTAATTATAATTGTGGCGCCCTGGCTATTAAAATAAAAATGATTCTCAAAGGATAGTTGGGCAGCAACAATTCTAATTATCAGATTTCTAAATGTATTTATTTATTATACTAATATCCAAATTACCTCCCAATGGGATGGGGAATTATTCTTCCCCATCCTATTTTTATTACAACAACCACCCTCTGAGGTTAGCTGAGTAACAGGGATGGTGACAATCAGACCATGAGCTTCATGGCTGAATGCGGGCTTGAACCCAGATCTCCCCTGCGCTAGTCCAACACTCTAATCATTACTCTGGCTCGTTGTTGACTACAGCACTGAGCTGAGATTCCAAGTAATCACGGAAGGAAATCATGAAGTATTTTACTGCAAGTGGAATAGAAAGGCACGGGAGACAAGTTTTGGACTTTGCCCTCTGACCAAAGTAGACAGCTAGTAGAACCCTACTTACACAGATCCAGGGGTGTTTGAGGGCCTCTGATGCATTGATACGTTTGGCAGGATTGATTGTAAGCATTTTGTTGATGAGGTCTTTGGCTTCTGGGGTCACCGTGTCCCATTCTGGTGAAGGAAACTTGGGGGGGGGGGGGAAACAACCATATCCATGTCACACAAAATCAAGATTCTTTGACACAGAGAATTTGAAAGGGATTTAAATGGTTGTTATTCTATGCTTTCTCGGCCTTCAAATCCCCCGATTTCTAAGCAAGTTGAATCAAATCAAAGAAGCATAAAATGGGAGTGGACCCACAAGATTAACTGATACACACACACACACACACACACACACACACACACACACACACGTTAGGTCTGTTTGTTTTATTAGATAAAAATAATGCAAACGACCCCAAGAGGCACAGCAAAGCCTAAAAATATCTAAATAAACAGCAACAATGAGCAATATGAAGGGACGTGCTGTGGAGAACAGGTGAGCATAATCTCCTAAGACAGGTGGGAAGGGATACCCACTTCTGAATGGCACTAATTCTTGCTTGTTGATTACCACAAGCAGCCACATCACCAGGGAAAGCACAAACACCTGTTAAGTTTGCTGGCTGTGCTCCTGAGAGCAGGCTATTACATTATGAAAGGCAATTTGCACAAAGGAGTCCTCCGAGACAGCAAGAAGGATAATCATGCTGAAGAATAGACATTTGTCCATTTGAAAATACATCACTATGGGCATCACATAGGAATGAGCTTGACAGGAGGGGGGAAAACATCTCATAATTGTGAAACGACTTTTGGCTGCCGCTTCTGCAGCTGCCAGACTCAAGGATTCTGAGCTGTGAGAAAGTATGATGGATATACTGTAGGCGGTGCTGGTATTTTGCATGGCTCATTTCACAATTCTCCGTCCCGGGCACACATATGCAAACTTGCAAGCGAACCAAGAGAGATCACAGCTGCGGGAATCTGTGACAAATCTAACTGAAGAGTGAAATGGGGAAATGTAAGCCGCACCAGAAAATGAAAGGGGAGGGGCAGGTTTGTATAGAGAGAAGAGAACATCCGTTATAGGTGTGTGTAATAGAGACAGGGACAATAAAAAAGGCATTAAGAACTACATGGAGGGAGTTTTGTTTGTGACAGGGAACAGAAACCAGATGTTCTTGGACTCCAGCTCCCATCAGCTACCTCCAGCACACACAGTGGGTCTTGGACATTTGCAGTAGAGGACACCAGGAGGACCAAATCTTCCATACCCCTTGCTTATGTCACCAGTTATTTATTATTTTGAAAATGTACACCTTGTTTTACCTCCAACAGAAATCGAATCAGCCTTTGTTCATATGAACAACACGGCACCCTGAGAACACCCCATATGGCACCCACAAAGGCCACCACCACTCTCAATTTTTATTTTTAATTGAGTTTTGTTGGCTTTAGGGAGATTTGTCTGGTTGTGAAGAGGTCACTAGTTGTAAAGAGGTCTGGTTGTGAAGAGGGGGTGGGGTGGGCTATTTATTCTGTTGGTGTTTTATTTGCTTTGGGGCGGGCGTATAGGTGTTTTGTCGGGAGGGTGGGGACGACAGTTATGAGAACTCCCAATTTTTTTCTTCAGTGAAATGGGCACTTTGTGATGCAAATGACTGTTCCCTGTATGTGTCCATGGACTCAAAAAGGTTGGGGGCACCCCTGGGATATACAATCTTGTGGTTTCTCTTGTTACATCACAGCTGCTTTTCCCATACGTTAGTTCTTTAAAGTTCCTGAACAGTTAATCGTGCAATGTTGCTTGTAGATTAAAATGGTAGGCAGATAATAGGAATGAAAGAGAGAGGGAAAAAACACACATCATAGGAATGACTGGATGCTAGAATCACAAGCTAATACTTAGCAGTTTTGCATCACTGTCATCCCCACTATTATCATATTATAGTGAGCTATCATCAGAAAACAAGAAATTGAGGTATTACATCATACGCTCCAGCCTTGATCTGTTGGTAGAGTCTGTGCTGATCTTCATCCCAAAAAGGAGGGTATCCCACCAAGAGAATGTAGAGGATAACACCTGGGGAAGGTGACAATAAGGACATATGAATATAAGAAGAGCCTGCAGGATCAGGCCAATGGCCAATGGCCAGATGCCCGAGCAAAACCTACAAGCAGGACCTGAGCAGAAGAGCCCTCTCTCTCTCCTCTTGCAGTTTCCAGCAAGCTGGTATTCAGAAGCATCCTGATTCCAAACTGGAGGTGGAGCACAACCGCTATGGCAAGCCTTATCCTCCATTAATTTGTCTAATCCTCTTTCAAAGCCATTCAGGTTAGTTAGTAATCACTGGCAGCAAGTTCCATATTTGAACTAATCACTGTGCTTTATTTTATTTGTCCTGAATCTTCCAACATTCAGCTTCATTGGATGCCCAGGAGTTCTAGCATTGCGAGAGGGAGAAAATGCTGCCTCTGTTCACTTTCTGCTTACCACACATAATTCTATAGACTTCTATAATGCCGCCTCTTGAACGCCTTGCCTCTAAAATAAAAAGCCTCAGAAACTGCAACCTTTCCTCACAGGGGAGTCGTTCCATCCCCTTGATCAACTTTGTTTGCCCTTTTCTGAACCTTTTCCAAATCTACAAAACCGTTTTTGTGGTGACACAATAGCATTAAACTTAGTCAAAACAACTCAAGTAAACATTTTCCAAGGGAACTGACACAGCTTTCTGGAGTTGGATCACCCAGCTTACAAAAAAAGCAAACAAAACTTTGAAGGAGATTTGGACTGGAGCTATGTTGACGCAAAATGGGGCTCATATTTAGATCAGAGCCGTTTGCTGTTGGAAGGGCTGTTTATATTCTCCCTTCACTATCTCTTTACTCCACCCAAATCCCCCCTGAATAAAGGTACCTGCCCTTTCCCCCTAGAGCAGGAATGGGGAGCAGTTCAAATGCAGCTCCATCCCCATGCCTCTTGATCCAGCCCGGAAAGGAGGAAGAGGGGCCAGCTCTATCCAGCCTACCAACGTCCTTCAAATTTCTCCTTCCCCTCCTCCGAATTTATGCCAGCCCACGTCCACATGATTTTAATGTATTACAATGATTTATTGTAAACTGTCTTGGAAAGTTATATACCCTGAAAAGTGGGTCTATAAAAAAATAGTATCCAGCAGAGGTTTTTAGGAGGAGCAAAGCAATGAAATATAAAAGCTCACTTACAGAGGCTTTTAAAGGAAGAAAAGGAAAATCCCAGAAATAAAGAATATCTTACCACACGCCCACATATCTACTGGCTTTCCATAGGGATCTTTTCGTAGTACCTCTGGGGAAAGATATCCTGGCGTACCAGCAAAACCTTAAAAAAGAAAATACCATTCTTGTAAAATGATCCATGTAACATCAGTTATTCTTTTAAAACATACTTTAGATAGTTGTGTGTCTACTGCATTTTCAGCAGCTCTTCCAACTTTAACTATCTATAGGGAAAGAGATCTACTGCTCCTTGTTCTGAAATAGGCATTTGTGAATCGGTCTGATGAATTTCAGGCTTTCAGCTCTGAAAAAGGCAAATGAAATAAGAGAATCTCAACAGGTACATGGGGAGAAAGCTTCCTGTATTCTTCACTCAGCCCCTCTAGAAAAGTGAACTTACACACAACTCAATTTCTGTATCTTCTTTCCTCAATTGCTCTCCCTCCCCCAGCATCCTGGAGGGAGCTCTATGGCGTTGCAGCAAATTGCTAAGAGAGAATCAGGTGTAAGCTGAGCTCCTTAAAGAGATTTTGCAGGATCAGGCCTGCAGTACATGACAGGTGATCCAACACATCCAAAGACATCTTTGATGATCTGGTTTGCCCTCAGTGATATTACTCCCCTGGCTGACTATGTATAATGATACCCAGTTGACCTGGTATCATTATATGGAGGAGATATAGGCCCCAATAAAAGGGGAAAGGGGAAGAATGACAGTAATCAAGTCTTGGGCCCACAAAACTTTATTTTGGCAATGAAGACAAGAGACCACCACCTATTAAATTTGTACCCTGCTCTTCTTCCAATGAACTGAAGGTGGTACACAGAGGTAAAAAGAACAAGCCCGTGAGGTAAGTTCAGCTGTATGGGAGCTGTGAAAAAAAGCCGCTAATAACTTCCTGGAGGATTGTGCACAAAAAGATTTAACGCTCAGCATTTCTGAAGAGGTGTGTTGGGAGGGGAGCTGTTTGAGGGATGAATCAGCTAGAACGGTGACTAGGGATAAAATACAGAAAGTGCCCACAACACACCCACCTGAGGAAGGGCTATTGCACAGTGGGAGAATGCATGTGTTTGCATGCAAAAGATCCCAGGTTCAATCGCTGGCATCTCCAGGTAGAGCTGCAAAGGACTCAAAACCCCTGAGAGCTCCTGCCAATTGGTGTTGACAATACTAGACTGGCCAGTGGTATTAGGCAGCTTCTTAGTTTCCATGTGAATAAGATGGCACAGCAGGATAGATACAGAGAGGAAATGGGTAAGTCAGAATGTTCTCTTACCAAACCAAGCCTGTTGTTCACCTTGCACTTCAATGGCCAATCCAAAATCTGCCAGTTTTACAGCTGCTCCCTTTGACTTGCTAGCTAGGAGCAAGTTCTCAGGCTTGATGCAGGGGAAGGAAGGAAGAGGAAAGGGGTGGGGGGAAATAAGAGATCACGTAAGTCATCATTTCTTTAAACGCCTACAAAGAAGATGCAGAGATTATTTTTTATTGTTTTCAGTTTATAAAAACTGTTATCATTGTTTGTTTGTTTTTAGAATTTTGGGGGTTTACTGTCATTTATTGCTTTGATTGCCTCAGACCACGAAGCGTTTTATAAATTTGTTA
The DNA here is from genome assembly GCF_965207765.1 of Zootoca vivipara. Lineage (NCBI taxonomy): Eukaryota > Metazoa > Chordata > Lepidosauria > Squamata > Lacertidae > Zootoca > Zootoca vivipara. The sequence continues at coordinate 49,609,983 of NC_142583.1, read as the reverse complement.
AATCACTAAATGCTCAAATATGAATTTCTTTTAATGTATCTACACAAAACAGAAGAGTTCCAGGAGAGATTCTTAAGACTCTTCCTCACAGGGCTCTTTTCATCCCTCTTCGTTAACAAGATCCCCACAATGAAAGCTCAGGGCCGAACTACATGTTACACTTAATGCATAGACTGCACTTATGTCTAAATTTTTCATTTAATTACAGGCACAGAGGATCAGATGACCAACCCTTCAGAACTACAGGGGTTCCTAATGTTGCTTCCTCCACCTCTGGGACAGCTTAGAAGGCTAGTTAAAAAAAAACCTCTCATTGCTTCAATGGGAAGGTTTTTTTTTTTCTTTACCAGCTGCCAATAGCCATGTGGAAGGAAGATTTTAGTCCTGATCATTGCAGGAGAGAGAAGTGATAAAGCTTTTATTCCTGTTCACTGCTCAACCTAATTACTCTCCCCTTGTGCACATAATTAAATACAAATTAGAGATATAGCTACACACAGAGATGGGAAAGAAATTGGATTCAGTTCGCATTTGAAGGTGAACCCACGTAATTCACACTTTCCAGAACTGAAAAACAGCTGTCTCTTGAAATTTACACTTCTCTGAATTCTGTGATGCAGTTTTCCAATCCATGTTTACAACAAATGCATATATTAGGAGAAAGTGTGCAAAAAAGGAACAGATTTGTGAAAATAATGTACAAAATGCATATTAGGGAAAATTCCTTGTTATTAAAAGTATATATCAGCGGAAACTACTTACAAAAGTGTGGTTATTAGGAGAAATTTGCCCTAATATGCTGATGAATTTTCATGATGATTTCTTTTCAGCGGAAACTGAAATGGAAAGATCCATCCATCTCTAGATTTCCACTATGCATTGGCAACTTGTAGTTTGGCCCTCAGGCCCCACCAGGGCTCTTTGACTAGCCTGTCAGCCTCTAGAAAGGCTTTTGAATAAGCAGCTGGACATTAGGTCCTGTTGAGAGTTGAAAAAAACTAGGCTACCTTCACTACACTGTACATCTTATTTAAAGCAGCATTTTTAAGTGAGCATATTCTCTTCTCATCCTGCATTCACTACTTCACAAGCTACTTTAATGTTATTGTAAAGAAGAAAAATTGTGCTTATTGCATATTTCAAAGTGCTCATGGACACCTGAAAAATCAGAAACAATAATTACAAGCCCTTTATTTGCAATGGCAAATTTCACTGTTTAAATTGTCATTCTCACTTTTCCCCCCATTTTTAAAAAACTACTTTATCATTAAACTAGCAGATTCTTTTCCCCTGCTTGATAAGCACAACCAACACATTGAGAGACATGCAAATCAGACCAAAATCTCCCCCCCTTCTCATTTAAATTAGTTTGACCAAACACAATCACCCTTTTTTAAAAAAGCATCCCAAGATATTCATTTGGGCATAAAAAAACATCAAATGGTGGGCACTATTTCTGCCTAAAATATTGCATAAATTATAAAACAGCCACCCAACTTTGCTAGCAGTTTGCCATACTACTTCTATACCCAGGACAAATTGATCCGCAGAGCCTTTTTCATAAGGCAGAGAGGCAAAAGTTGGCCATCATTAGTTCCTGGAAAGCACTGCTTATGTAAATTACTTAAAGCCACTGGATGTTTCTATTTATTGTTGACCTTCAACAACCCAGAGCATCAGGCTGCCAGGTCATACATACTTCCCAAGTAGGTAAACACAGCAATGCCCATTCACATACAGTATGGGACTATTAAAATAACTCAATCTCACCCCCTGCTCCTTTAGAAGTGCTTAACACCTGTCAGCAAATATCTTTGGACCCAAAGTACTGTAAAGCAAACATCGCTGTCATAAGGAAGTAAATATGCTTCATTACAAACACAGCCAAACACTTCGATAGCAAGCTTAAGGGACATCCTGGGCTGCTGGACTCTGCCCCTTAAAAGAACATGCACCAGCCATTTCAAGACAACGGGGAAACGCTGACGTGTCTGTCATGCAAGAGGTCTGAAGAGGATGGGACAAACGTGCACAAACTGGAGAAAGATATAGGAGATTAAACAGCATACACTTGAGAGTCTTCCCAGGGAAGGAGCAAGTCAGTGTCCGGATCACAAAGATGCACTTTAGCTGCAGTTATGCATGTAGTAGAGAGGCAGCCATCATTTAGCCTCTCTCTTGTTTAGGCCATGTCAACATAATAGCCAGACAGTGTATTTTTGCGTGGATATCCAAAGGCTCCCAACTTCAAGTTTAGGGTTTTATACCTGAGATTCTGGAGCATTCAAAGGTCTAGCCCAGGCATCCCCAAACTACGGCCCTCCAGATGTTTTGGCCTACAACTCCCATGATCCCTAGCTAACAGAACCAGTGGTCAGGGATGATGGGAATTGTAGTCCAAAACATCTGGAGGGCCGAAGTTTGGGGGTGCCTGGTCTAGCCTGTTTAATCAGTGGTGATTCTGTCACCGTAAAGGGTATTTTCTGTCCGGATCAAGACTTTTCAGCTAATGTGAATCCTGTCTGTCACTGAAAATGCTTCATATCTCAGTCACACCTGAGCCGGGTATGAAAAATAGCTTCTTTCCTCACTAGAAATCCTTTTCGCTTAAAAAGACACAAACATGGTTGCTCTATAGTAAAATGCTCAGACATTTCAGACTTTTTTTAATTCTTTCAAGAGGAGGTCCACCAAAACCCATCCATTTCAACCTTTAGGACTGGGTGGGAAACCTGTAGTCCTCTGTTTAATTTTATTGGTGGGAAGTCTGATGTGGTGGGGGTGGGGGGTGAGGATAGAAGGACAGTGGGTGGAAAAATCAAAATGGTTACACAGCAATGGAAAGGGGAGAGGAAGCAGTGTCCTGTTCCTCCTCCAACAAGCTGCTGGACAGGGAAAAGAAGGTAGGAGAGAAAGAAAAAGAAAAGGAGTAGCTCTGCCAATAAATAAACCTGTGGCCTTAACCCCCATTGGCATTCAGCTCCTGAAAGATTACACCAAAGGGAATGCAGCCCTTGACAGAAAAAAGGTCCCCTATACCTGCTCTAGGAGGTAGCTGAAGATGCAAGATCTTTAGAAAGGTTGAAGTGGAAAAAGAAGTTTGGGAACCACTGGCTTATGGTTTAAAAATATCAGGATTGATGAGGGGAGAAACAAGATCCAAGGTTGTATTGCTTATTATATGCATTCTTGCAATCTACTTTGAGGTTCACAATGTCTGGATAGAAAAGCAATATATATATATATATATATATATATATATATATATATATATATATACATATAGAGAGAGAGAGAGAGAGAGAGAGATAACAAAAACAATGTTTAATGCCTTTTAAAAATGGGTTGGGGGGAAGAAGGAGGAGGAGGAGGAGGAGGAGAAATAATCATCTTCTTGGCACTGCAGCGAAGGAATCCCCACTCAGTTGTGATGTGATGGGGGAATACTGGTTATGTAACAGCACAGCAAGAATGCACTAATACTTGGGGGAGGGGGAGACGTGGAAGCTCCCTTTTCATTTTGTCAGTGATACTGACAGATTGAGACAAGTGCAGCGCAAGGCCAAATGGAATTATGAATAATTCATTTCGCATGTCAACCTGGCAGCGGCAAGATGAGTATAAAACCGCAAGAACTTCTGCGCTCCTTTTGAAGGGCACGGTGAAAACAACATCCACAAACCATGCAGTGATTGGGTTTGTATAATTTGAAAGGTGTTACGGAAACTGCAATCATAAAAGAGCTCAGCTGCGAACACAGCAACTCCAAGTGTTTTCAACAGAACAGATTTAGGTGTGCACTAATCTTTCCTTGTGAATCAAACCAATGCAAGAGTCACGCAGCATCTTAAAGACTGAACTATGTGTTGTGGGCATAAGCTTTTGTGGACTCGTGATCTTATGATGCAATAAAATGGTCATCCAGATGTGTAAGTATGCACACTCTGAGTCCAGAAAGACAACAATGCACGTACTATGCTTTCATTATGAAGTGATGGTTCAATTAATGCAAGCCATGGATGTCTTGAAGAGTTATGTAGAACACAAATAAATAGAGGACTCAATCAAATGAATACAAGATCCAATCAGCTTGGAAGTGACCTATTTCTGGCTGCTGTCCCCAAACAGCAAAATTAATAATGTTATGTGCCCTCCCCAACCTGGTGCCCTCTGGATATTTTGGAAGATAATCATCCCCTTTCATCTGCCATGCCGATTGGCACTGATGGAAACTGGTGCAAAATATCTGGCGGTTAGGGCCAGGCTAGGGAAGGGTGGGATAAGCACTGCTTTCTATAGCCACCCCGAGGATTTCAATGTCAAATGTGCTAATGAATGCCATTACAGAGCCCTCAGTGTGAAGGAATTTTCCTTTGATTTTCCTTTTCTTTTTTTACTTGCTAGGTATATGGGCAACTTTAAGGTCCTTTAGGAGAACATATACCACTGGTTTAATTTTCCTCGATGATGATAATTAGGATGATGTGAATTCATTTCTGTACTGCAAACTCATATAAAAATATATCAACGTGGTGTACAAAATCTCCATTAAAACCCTAACAAATTATCCCCTGCTTACTTTTCAGATCTTTGCGAGCCTTCCTAACATATAAGAAGTTTTTAAATATATATACATATAAAAAAGGTAAAAAGGTAAAGGACCCTTGGACGCATAAGCCCAGTCAAAGGCGACTATGGGGTTGTGGTGCTCATCTCTCTTTCAGGCTGAGGGAGACAGTGTTTGTCCACAGACAGCTTTCCGGGTCATGTGGCCAGCATGACTAAACCGCTTCCGCCGCAATGGAACACCATGACAGAAATGTTGTTTACCTTCCCGCCGCAGCGGTACCTATTTATCTACTTGTACTGGTGTGCTTTTGAACTGCTAGGCTGGCAGGAGGTGGGACAGAGCAAGGGAGCTCACCCCGTCATAGGGATTTGAACCGCCAACCTTCGCAAGCATCTAGCACGGCAGGTGTCAAGCGGTAGCATAGTAGGACACCACCAAAGGGCCCATAACCCAGCAGGCGGAGTCACTGGCAAGATCCCTCCTTGTCATGGACTGGTTGGATGCAGAGGAATGATGCAAGGAATCAGCTCCTAAGCAGGCCTTGTTTCTTCTTCTAATAAACCTACTCCATGTGATTTATTGCTCCATCACCTGCTCGTTTTCTTCACCATTGCAACCTACTTGTTCGGACAACAGTGAGTAGTTAGAAGGGAGGAGCAATGCATGTTACTGCCTGCTTACTCATTGGCAAGCAAGTGAATGGTAGTATTGATGAAGAAGGAGAGAAGGAACAGGAACAGCTGGTGCCAACAGTGGGGGCACTGGGAGGGTGGGAGGCTATGGACAGTGTCTTAGTCAAGGGCTCTCCCAAAACCCATTGCATCGTGCGTTTTAAGAATGGGTTTCAAAATTAATCAGCATTTCCTTTTTTCTTAGTCCAGAAGCAGAAAGATAAAAAGGCAAAAGAAAGCTCAGAGCAATGTGAACCCAACGAAACTAGCAGCCTGCATAAAATAGGATGCTGATGCTGAATAGCTGAACAAATAGCTGGCAAAGCATCCCAATACACTCAGTGGCAAAACACATCAGTCCTTCCATCTTGTGACCCTGGAGGAAAAGTAGATAATAATAAAAAAATCCAAAGGAAAATGGGCTAGAAGGTTTCTGGGAGGTAAAAAGAGATGCCTCCGGCAGCTTAGCACACTCAGTCACAGCTTCTCACTCTTTGATTCGAAATGGATTGACGTGGAACGACGAGCTCAAGCATCACTTGATAACTCTTCCGCAGGTTCGCTCCTATCCACGGCTTCAGTGACGTATACGCCAAAGGAGAACAGCAAAGGAAAGTACTTCTAAATTTGCAAGGGGATTTGGTAATTTGGTGTCTCTTTTATGTGGAAGCTTTCAGAACTGTCCAGACAACCAGCAAGTTAACAAGTGGGCGCCTCTTTGCCCCTCTACACGCAAAAATGCAGCTAAAAGGAGTGCTTTGAGACCATGTGGTATAGGTTCTCTCTTCCCCAACAGCATTACTCACCTTCAAGTCCCGATGGACTACGCCCATCTGATGGCAGTGTAGCACAGCCTCCAGGATCTGCTGAATGCAATGACTGCATGCAAACACCAGGGGCGTGTGTTAGTTCCAAGCCGTACACTCACTGTCTGTATACCCTCAGTGAGACTGGGTTATAGTGCAAAACCAGCAAACAGAGACTGTAACGCACAACCTCCGGAAATGGACCCGCATTCCTCGGCTAGAGTAGCTAACTTCCTCAGGCGTGAGTGTGCTGCTATGAAGCAGCTCACTTAGCTCATTTTGATCTCAGCAGCGCTAAGGAGGAACGGCCCAAAATGGGGTGTACTTTTACACACAAAACAAATTAATTTTTGGCCATGTATTTCATATACAGATGAAGAAATAACCTCCCAGATCTATTTGCAAGCTTGTATTAAACACCTGGTGCTGCTTGCTCCTTCTATTTATTTGAAGGTGATGGTTCTTTTGCACTGCCCAACCTGCAGTTAATATTGCTTTCCGGCAGTAATGTGTTTTTAAGGCAAATTACTCACTCCTTGTGGTTTCATTTAGCCGAGCGATTATGTGCTTGCTCTTGCCTGAGGGTTGGTCCTACTCTAGCAGAGCAATGCCAAGCCAGTTGTTCTGCTACTATAACCCAAAGTCTCTGCACAGAAGTGGTGTTTTTTTTAAAAAAAAACAAAACCTGCAGGCTGACATACATCACAGCCGAAGTTTATGTGGCAGGTGCAAGCTCCCTCCAATGTTTGTGGAGAAATCTATCATACCACAGATATAAGTGGTGGTGGGGAAATAAATCCTGGAAGGTCACTTTGTCTTGCCACACCTATTTCAGCTTCTACCGTGATGTATGCTAGACCTGTGACACTTGCAAACTTGAAAGCAGCACCATGCATTATCCATTTGTCATCCTGAGGATGAGAAAGGAAAGCGAAGGGGACTTCTCAGCCGAACCCACCCTTCAGCCTCAAGCCAAGAAAAGGAAAGGAAAGAGAGAGAGAAACACTTCTTAGCCAACCTATGGGCACCAGATACTGACCTTCAGGTCTCTGTGAACTATGCCATTAAGGTGACAATGATTAACACTTTCTAGAATCTGCTGTATACAATGACTGCAGAGATACAAGGGCAGAATGGAAGGGAAAAAACATTTTAAAGGCACATAATCACATTAAATGCAAAAGTCAAAATGAAAATAACTTGAAATAATAATAATAATAATAATAATAATAATAATAATAATAATAATAAAACCACATTTTTGGGCACATTTCAATTACACGCTGATCTGCAACACAGCAATGCTGTGTACAGAAATTTTAAGATTTACCAAAAAAAAAGGGACATTTAACACATAACATGTGACATCATTAGACAGAATACTTTGTCTTGTATTTCCCACTCATTGAATGGCAGGAATATTAGGGGGGAAATGGCAATCTTTAGTTAAACTTTTTTTGTATATGCAAATTATTTGGGTGAGTCTAGATCAGTGTTTCCCAACCAGTGTGCCTCCAGATGTTTTGGGACTACAACTCCCATCAATCCTGACCACTGGTCTTGCTAGCTAGGGATGATGGGAGTTGTAGTCCCAAAACATCTGGAGGCACACTGGTTGGGAAACACTGGTCTAGATGCTGTTTATTTTGGTAGTCCTTGCAAACAATGTAAGTGTTGTCAATGTGAATGGGATAGAGAACATGCATAAAAAACTGGTCACTATGCACATCATCAGACATTATGAAGACTGTGTACCACTGTTTAGTCACCAATGGTAAATTCTGCATATTGCCTAGTCCAAGGGTTCACAAACTGTGCTCTGTGAGCTTCTTTTAGGTGGCCCACAGCATGCCAGCATGAAATCTTTATACTGATTTTTAGTTCTATTTTTATTGCTTCTTCTTTTTCTTATGCTGCATTTTATTCTGATATAATCTGAATTATATAGGGAGATGCAAACTGCAATACAATAAAATACAATAAGAGAAATGAAAGTGTCAAGAATACAATTCAAAACCATAGAGCACCTGTCACAGTGCACTGCAACTGTTATAAAGGGCAGAAAAACCATGAAGTAAGTCCACCAGGACAACCAGCAATTCTAAGATGGTCAGTTGAGGGGAGTTTGGGAGCCACTGGCACAGTCAATACATCTACAGTGGGACCTCAACTTACGAGCTACTCGACATCCGACATTTTCAAGTTACGAGCGAAAAAAGTGGCCACGCGCTTATGATTTTTTCAACATCCGAACGGAAAACCCGTTCGCGGCTAGATGCGGTTTCCTCAACTTATGAGTTTTTAGATGTGGTTTCCTTGACTTACGAATTTTTCCGTTTCCAATGCATTCCTATGGGAAACCGCTTTTCCTATGGGAAACTCGACTTACAAAGTTTTCGACCTACGAGTATGCATTTGGAACAGATTAAATTAGTAAATCGAGGTCCCACTGCATATGTTAATTATGTTGGCAAATCACACTGTATTCTCAACTTGAAGACCATGGACATTCACTGGTTAATACATCATCCCATTTGACTTGGAGGTTATACAAACTGACTGTAAAATATGTACAATACTTTGTTCACTCTCCTAATTTGTGCACATTCTCCATGGTGTCTAATGGGTGGCACAGTGACTGGATTTTTAAGCACATGCGCTATCCAATCCACACTAACCCCAACATATTTAAGAACACACAGAGAGAGATACAAATTCAACACTTGTACAAAAGGAACAGAAAGGGAGAAGTACAAATTAAACAATAACTAAAAAGGCACAAAATGTTGCCCCTGAATTATAAGGGGGGGGGAATCAGAAAACTATCAGTGCAATTCATTGAGGATCTGTAACATTTAATCTAGAACAGCTGTATGTTTAGCAGGCATATCCAAAAGTAATAAAAGGAAGCCGAAGCACTTTACTATGTTTCTTTAAGCCAATTACATAAAATATGTTTGCTCTTGCTAAGCACAGAGAACTAAGCTGTAATTTAAGATACAAATTAAGACACTTTTATTTGGGCACAAGAACACACAGTTTGTCATTTTACACATCCATATTTGAATTTTTTTATCGATGTCTAGAAGCCAAGAAGACCGAAAGCTTTTTCCAATGTTCTTGGCATATTTACAGCCAAGGTCAAACACACTGAGAATGCCAAAATGGTCATATGAGGGGCTCAACAATGACCTGTTTAATGCTTTGGTCCTATATTCCCACCCCCAAAAAAATATCCCATGGGGAACTACTTGTTAAAAGTTAGGGAAAAAAATTAAAATGGGAATGGAAAAGGGCAAGAACATATAGGTTTTAGGAAACAGTGAAAATGCCCTTTTAGATACACAGAACTGCATGTGCAATTCTCTGGGTTATGACCACTGTCTCTAATACCAGCAAACATAACTGAATCTTAAACCCTTGATCTCTGAAGAAGCAGTGTTTGATGATCAGCAGAGGTGGAAAGCAGACTTTATATCAGGGGTTCTTAACCTGGGGTCCATGAACTGGGCACGTATTCCAAAACAATAAAATGAACTGTGCTAAATTTTGTATGTATGTGCATTTGGGGGGGGGGCTGTCCACAGCTTTCATCAGATTCTCAGAGGGGTCCATAACCCAAAAATATCTAAGAACCACTGCCTAGTCTCAGAAGCTGCCTCCCCCTTCTGTTTTGCACTGCAGAGTATATAGAGAGGAAAGAGGGAGTGGTTTATCTTCCTGGATGGAAGAAACCCAAATCCAGCAATCAAAGTCTTTTCATCTTGAGCGCCCCTGAGGGAAGCACCTGATGGGTGCTCAGGCTAGAAAGACAAGCAAGGAGATTTCGATCTATTGGCACTGTTCTCCTCAGGACCAAAATGTTCTCTGAAAGGGATTATTTGTACCAGTGGGCACCACTCACTGAGATGGAAAGGATCGTTTCAGATGTTATCACCCACCCACGCCACTTTCTGGAGCTCCCTGTAAAATGGCAATTAGTTAAAGTGGAAAGTGGCTTAGGAACACTGTGGTGCCCAGGTGAGATCACCAGCATGCTGAAATATGTTTCCCCCCCTGCAGGAATCACTCAACTGCTTCCATGTGCTTTATATAAAAACTGAGAAAACAGCAGGCATGGATTTTTGTGTGTGGACATGCATGAGAAGTGCTCATCACAGCAATAAATGTGGAACTCCAAATTTCAATGGAGGAAACTAGATGGGTCTGTTGGGCTAACTGAGAACCACACTTTCCTAGCAAAAATGCATTGTGTAAGAATAATAGATGAATAATATTAAAGTTCTGGGACAGTGTGATTTCCCCTGTCAAAAGGTGCACTAGATGAAGGGGAAATACTTTAATCCCTTAAAGCAGACTAAAGCCACCATCCTTATAAGGAGTGCATCATCAAACTAGGCTTGCCCAATAAATCCATGAATTCCTTGTGTGGCAAGCTGATAATGTTTCCTACTTTTAAGTCAGTACCGATGGGGAACTCCAACCATCATTTTATTATGGTGCCAAATACGATACCACATTAAAGGTAAATAAACAGCAAATGAACAAACAGTTAAAAGCCTTGAAATTCAGCACTTACCTTGCATCTGCTTCACTGTAATATTCTCTTGCAACAATATCCTCAAATAATTCACCTCCAGTGACTCTGTTAATGATATAAAGCATTTTTTTTATATCGGACAAAAATAATTGAGAATCCTACGTGTGAGAGAATTCTATACAGTGGTACCTCTGGTTAAGAACTTAATTCGTTCTGGAGGCCCGTTCTTAACAAAGAAACTTTAGCTAATGGGGTCTCCTGCTGCTGTTCTCATTCTGAAGCAAAGTTCTTAACCCGAGGTACTACTTCCGGGTTGGCGGAGTCTGTAACTGCCAAAAGTATTGAAAGTGTTGCAAAAGTACTGAATCGTGGAGCATCGTCACACATGAAGAAGGTTCATACTACTGCAACTATCGGTGCATAGATCTGCAGGATACTGGACATTGTAGTAAATGAGGCAGACCTCATCTTGCAGACCATTTTGCAAAGCGCTCTGCAAGACCCACTGCGGCAAAAAAAAAAAAGGATTGCCTAATCTCACTGTGATGTCAGGTGATTGACAGGTGGGCAGCTCCCATCCACCTGCCAAGCTTGGCCTGCAAGGGATGGGGGAGATAATTATCTACCCCACCAGCCAGATCCAGTTACCCACCCCTGATAGATAAGGTGTGAAGCAGCCCTTTGATGTCGACCTTCAGCCACCTGCTGTTCTGGCCTCAAGTTACTTGAGATATTTGTATGCAATACCAAATAGTTCCAGTAAGTTTTATTCTCCTCGCTTTCCCCCATAACGTGCAGGAAAATCACTTACATTATGATGGGCTTTCATTACGGGATCTTCGTGACGCAGAAATGAAGGATTTGGTAAGTAATTAACCTCCCTATTACAGGTGTCCACTTTTAGTAGAAGAGGCACAATAATAACTTGAAAGGATTTATATCACACTAATGGCCACTCCATCTGCTCGGTTGATAGACAAGCTCCATTTGGCTTTTCCTCAATTGTCATCTATCTGTTCCATCAAGCTACAACAAAGGGAGAAGTTGGGAAGCCGAACCACCCTCTCAGTTTGGTTGAGAGAACAGCTCCATTTGGCTTGGCTTCTCTCTGAACTGTTGCCACTAAAGCTCATCACTGTAAAGGAACCTGATCACTGTAGGAGTATTTTAGCTCCAAGGACCGATGCCTGAGTTTGCTTGTATTCCTCTTCCCTCCTCCTCTTCTTTTTCCTTCTGTGCTGCATTTTTTAGCTGGACAGAGGCAAGAAAAGCAGGAGGGCTCTTGTTCCTGCTCATGGGCTTCACAGAGACACCTGTTTGGCCACTCTTTAAAAGGAAACGTTTGTCTGATCTATCACATCTCTGTTAATGTTCTTATGACTGTCTTATTTGTTATTGATCTTAGGGAAGTTGATCCAAGAGCCTTTTTGGCTGAAGAGCTGAGTAAAAATGCTTTAAACAATAGATCTGCCTGTCCCTGTGTGGCCTTTCAGTCTTCGCAATATCAATTTATTCTTCTATTTCTATTTGTTCCACTAGAGATACTAAAGTATTTCCCAAATAAAGAAAAAAACTGCTTATAAGAAAGAAGGCAGGCAGTCTAAAGTAAGTTTGCGTAAACACCTCACTATGGCTGAATTTTTACTTCAACCAGCTCACTATGGATATTGTAATAGCTTTATAGTGATAATTATATAAACAGAATCATGCATACACAGGCAAATCCCCCCCAATCTTACCACTTTCAACATTTCATTGTGAAAATAATTATTTTAAAAACAAAACAACCACACACAAAAAAATAGCTGAATGACTATCAAATAAGGAAACAAAAACTTTTCACAATAAAAGTGTCTATTTATTAAGCTGACTGTTTTAATATTAAAGTTTCTTGTTTGTTAGGTTTTTTAAAAACACATCAAAATGTGCTGTCCCGAGAGGTTGAAAATGAGAATTTTTAAAACATCTATGACCTTTACAATTTTGCTCCAGTGTTTCTTGACAAAAAGAAATGTGCTCCAGAAGTGAGAAGCCCAATGTATTTCTTTTACAAAAATAGATTTCAACACTGGGCATAATTAGGCAAAACAATAGCCTTACGACTTAAGCTGCAGCTACATGTTTTTACATTTGGTGGCCTCTCTCTTCCCGTAACAGCATGCCATTTCACTGAATAATATGCCATTACATAAATCTTTCATAAATGCAGTCTTGTAAACAAAACATTTCATGCTCTCTTCTCATCTTTACCAGCAATTCTTGTGCTTTTTCAGAGTGTTTTCCAAAAATAGGACCTTCGACTGTAACATAACACCATTTCCTCACATTCCTCACTGAACAGTTTTGTAACACTGGTGCATGTTATTCAGAAGGTATCTGGCATTTATCTGTCTCTTATCAAGGCAGCTCACATAATTATTAACTATGATCCAGCTATGTTCTAATGCCTTGTTAGGACTTGAGCCTGTACTCTTTTCTCCTGTCATTCTCTTTTCCATTTCCTTACTTTTGTGTCACAATTAAAAGCTCTCTTGGTTTGTTAAGCCATGGTTTCCCATTGTAGTACCTGTAGTATACATTGGCTTGGAGAGGGCAACCCCACCAAACCTGTCTACCAACTGGATAGTAGGTTTAATGTCCAAGTTTCAAGGGAGAAAATTACTGGCTGTATGTATGCCCTATCAGCAAGACAGCAGAACCCTTGTACACCCATAAAAATAGACAGTGTTTTACAGTCCTTCTCTCCTTCATTCACACAGAATCTCAGCAAGAAAGTTAACTTATATTTCTATTTTACAGTTAGGCAGCTAAAGTTGAGAGAAAGTGCATCTCACTCAACGCCGTCTGCTGAATGCATAGCTGTGGAAGGACTGGAACCAAGATCACGAAATGGGTTAACCACTTAAGACATTCAGCTTCAGTGGATCTCAATATGCAATTAGATATAATTTATTCATCCACTACCATGACATGAACCACTTATGCCTCCTTTTCACCTGCCAAATATTAGGAACACAGAGAACAGCTCCAGGGTCTTTGTGGGCTCTCCCCACACCCCAATCTCATTCTTCAGAAAAAGAGCTTGGTACAGTATGTAGCAAGCAGACATACTTACAAATCAAAGACTAAGTAATGAAATCCTTCTTCTGATATGCTGTCATGAAGTCGCACTGTAAAAAAAGAAAGAAAAATGACATCTCTTTCTCTTTGACTCTTTTGTCTAATTCACCTTTCTGGATAATTATCTCCCATCTTTGATAATTAATTTTTCCTTTTTTATGTTAAAATAATAATAGAGCTATGCTTTGTCTTCCTTTTTCAATCCATTTTTATAGAATCTTTCTTTCTTCATATATACAGAAAGCACTCCATCTAATAGGCTCGTATCTCTTTCCTTGCACTATACCAGCCTTTTCCAACCTGGTGCTCTCTAAATGTTTTGAACTACATCTCCTATCAGCTCCAGCCACCACAGCCAAGAATGTGGAAGTTGATGGGAATTATAGTCAAAACTATCTAGAGGGCACTAGGTTACAGCTGTCACCCAACTATATTACAAATTTGTAGCATAGAAGCCATATTTCATGAATGCTAATATCTATTTTATTCAAACACATAAGTCTTGCTGGGGAAGAACTTCAATGATGCTGGGTAGCAAGCCGATGTATTAAGAGAAATGTTTTTGCAGATCCCATTAAATGGGAATCAGCACATAAAATGTTCCAAGTGGCAACAAACACTGAATTGGGAATAGAATAAGCTGTTCAACAATTACCTTAACAACCAAGACACCCAGGAGAATAGTATGTCTTTGTTTCGCTATCTTTCCCACCCTTCACTGTGAATTAGTCAAAAGCACTTTGTTTTTATCAAGAAGGAAATGAATACAGAACTCAGTGCATTTTAGTTCATAATAGGAAGCCATATCAGGACACGGTTGCTGTTGTTCGCTGAAGAGCTACTACGTAGAAAGATTATTTCGAGAGCTGCCCTTTCCCATTTTTCAAGAATGAGCTACAAGTCTCCATGCAGACCTCATTTCAGATGCCCAAGCAGCTGATCTGAACTGGGAAAGGAGCAATTAGTCTGTCAAATGCCCGGTCAACTCGTGTCAAACAAAAATGCACACATATTCCTTTAGAAAACCCACTTCTATTTAAGCGTTGACACCTTATACCTTGAAAGCATTAGAACAACACACTTTTAAAGGAAGTGGAAGCTGTCTAGCAAGTTAGGTGTTCAGTAACAAAAAACACTGATTGCCACTCCATGCCAGTAAGGCAAACATTATGCTTTCTGGGCAACCTGACCTATAGCATGTGCTTTGCTATATTCAAGATCCTTGCAACACATCTTATGAGCACTCCAACTACAATTAGGAGTTCAACTGTTTCAGCAGTCCAAATAGCATGCTTGTATGGAAATTTCCCTTGTTGGAGGACTACTGAGGAGTGCTCAGCTGGAAAAGCAAGAAATGATATGAAACACACAAAAGGGGGGGCATCCTGTGGCCTGTGTGCACAACTTCCCCCACCAACACTGATCCTTCAAGTTTGAATGGTCCACAGGCAACTTAAGCAGCAGGGTTTATAAAATTAGGAATTGTATTTGGGGGGGTATAGAGATTTTTCTTCATCTCCCCTAATAGCAGAACTTGGGGTCACCTAAAAACATTCCTCAGCATTAGGTTCAAGACCAACAAAAGGACTATGTCACACAATTCCTAATTAACTCCTAGAATTCACTGCCAGAGAATGTGAATATAGCCATTAGCCTAGATGGGTGAAAAAACACCCTTTTTAGACAAATACATACAGAAGACAAAGACTGCTAAATGAGCCTTCGATGTCCATATGCATCATACCTCTGAAATGCCATATGGTGGGGAGTGAAAGGATTATTTTTAAAACACACTTCAATGATGATGTTGATGAAAAAATGCAGTCAAACAAGGACAGCTGGATTCAGCTGCAAATTTTGGAGCAGGGTTCAGCTAACCAGTCCTGTCAGTGGAAGCCCTGCACAAGGACTTTTGGTTGTGCAATGGGGCTTACCCCTCTCCTCCCCCTGCACCCCCAAAATTGATTTTTTTGGAAGGGGGGCAGGAAAACCTCCAGAGAAGTGCATAAGGGTGGGTGTTGTTCCATATGGCAAGCTGGAGTATGTGCACAGACAAAACAATGTGAAGAACGCAATGCTAAATTCCATCCTTGGGCTGCACCCAAGGGGTGTCACCCCCCCCAAAAAAAACCTTTCAAATCATTTGTACTTTGACTTATTGAACATTGAGACTGTTGGCTATATGAACTTCACAGTGAAAGGAACACTTGTATATTTTATGGAATTATAGTAAATTTCAAGAATTGCATTAGTGATGTAAGCCAAGTCAATGTGACTCTTATTTCTGTTCTAATAACTACTGGGATTTTTCAAAACCATGCTGAGCACACATCAGGAAAATGCATAGGGTGCATATTTAGTAGCAGCTTCTCCCTTTGTGTGTGGGGTGGGTGGGTGCGTTTTTGAATCAAAGGCAGAAACCACAAAACCAAACCATAAGGACAGACCTACACCTTAAATTGTATCTAACAAAAGAAAGGATTAACATAACGCTCACAATAATCATTGCTCAAGCACAGAGGAGTAACAGGAGTCGTCCTAGGATCATGCTATAGCTTGTTTTTTTCCCGGGTAGCTCCAGGATCTAAACCTGAGTTCATTGGTAGATAACATACAAGTCTCCATTGGTGCTTTTTCATTAGTGATTGGTTCTTGTACCAGATGTACAGTAATAAAGGAAGTTGTGTCATGCTTACTGAAGAGGCAGCAGTTTTTAACCACAAATGACACCAAGCTCTCTGGTCGCTTTCACAGAGCAGTGATGTGAAGTTTCCACAAGTTGCCTTTTCTAACCTAGCATGGGGTTATGTTATTGCTCTGACATGCAAGAATGCATCTCACCACATCCTGCAAAATCTTTTGAACTTTGGGTTGAGTCAAGTCAAAACAAGCAGCAATAGGAACAGCTCTGAACATCTGCAAGAGTGCATTCTGCCAGCACAGACTCATAACGTCACTGAGAATTCTGTTCTGTTCCTAATTCCATTCACAGAAATGTGTTTCTGCCAGAGTATTCAAGGATATCACCAAAGTAATACTGATACATTAGATGTGCAGGCAGACCTTGAGTATTTTTGCACCTGTGCATTTGTTCACAACTGGACAGTTTAAGGTGATTTCGCTTGAGCACAATTTTGAGGAAAAACATCAAGGATACAGATATTCAGGGGAGGTGGGAATAAGCACTGCAGGAGTGCAAACAAATGAATGTTTATTAATTTGCTGTTTGGCACCTTGGAACTGGTAACTGGTAAGTTTTTATAATCAATGAGAATTAAAGCAAGCAAAGAACTGCTTTACCACACAAAGAATTTCGTAGTGACAGATTATAGACGGTCTTTTAACACTTAATGTGGCAATTCTGTGATTTTTTTAAAAAATAGGAAAGTAAGCTATTTTGGAAATCCAAATCTTTAGAGATGATGTCAGTCCAAAATTCCCAAAAGGTTGTCTACTCATTAAAAATATTAGCATCCCCTTCATATTAAATTCCAGAACCAGATGAGATAGCCTTGCTGACAGCAAAACAATAAAGCACAATCTGGTACACATAAAACACCAAAGCCCAATTAACATAGCAAAAATGTATTTCTTCCTCTCCAAAGGCAGACACTGGCATTCAGGAGTCTTAATCATCATTAATTGGAGTCAAGATATCTTTCATGTACAGTCATACCTTGGTTTTCGAACACAAGGCGTTCCATAAGTCCGTTCAACTTCTGAAACATTTGGAAACCAAGGTACGGCTTCCAATTGGCTCCTGATTACGCAGGTGTGCCAGAAACAATAGCGGAAGCCGCATCGGACAGGTGGCTTCCAAAAAAAGTTTGAAAACCGGAACACACACTTCCGGGTTTTGATCATTTGGGAGCCGAAATGAGTACCAAGGCATTCGACAACCAAGGTACGAGTATGAGTACCAAGGCATTCGACAACCAAGGTATGATTATGTCCTAACTCACCAGTTTTTTTTTCTCTCTCTCTCATATACAGGGTGAGTCCTTTAAAAGAGGCACCGTGGATATACAGAGTACACATGTTCCAAGGGGCCTCTTTTAAAAGACTCACTCTGTATATACTCAAAGGAGTCTCACTTAAGCAAAGTTTAGTTTATTAAGGATTATTTTAAGCAAACAAATGAGAAACCTATTTTTATGTTTTAGCTGCTGTTATTGTGTTTTTAAATTGCTTTGTTCCATGTTTCTTTATCTTCAGTGTAAGTCTAAGTGGCATGCAGACATAACTGCTGTGGAACTGATTAGAAGAGTGAGCACAGTGCTATTAAATTCAACTGTAATTGAACAATTAAGACAAAAGTCCAACACAGTCATGTTTATTTCAAGAGAAAGCTTCTCGGAGATGAGGGAATTGTTAAAAAGAAAGTTGAAAAGGAAAGTTAAGAGGGTTAAATTTTCCCAGAATGCTTGGGGGTTAGCCAGAACTAATAAGATGCTCAAGTAAAATGTACAGTACAAAGAATGAAGGACACCACAAAGTCCAAGAGGATACTAGAGTGGTTAATGAGTAAGGAAGCTGGGAGACAGTCAAGACCTTTTCTCAGGAAATGAAAGTCTTGGTCAAATAAGGACAACAAAAGATCACAAATGGCAAAAGCACACAATAAAGAACAAAAGGAAAGAATTTGAGGAATTAAACATTTAAATATACCAGAATCTGACAACAAACCAAGGAGGTTTGTTAAACACAAGATTTTACCATAATTTCCAACCTATTTTGAACATGCAAATATTGTTAAAACTACTTTTCTGCAATAATCTATGCAAATTCCTAATGAAGTGGGCATTTTAACAAGTTATATTTTGTAGTCATACAAGTAATTGAATTTTTTAAAATCACCATAAAATTACTAGATGGCAGTGCTTTTCTTCTAGGGGGAAAAAGGTTGTCAAACGTAAGCCGTTCCAGAGGACCGTTCAACAAATGAGGCGCAATTGCTGGTCAGCATTTGCAATGGAGAAAATGGAGGAACACACCTCGGAAGCCATTTTACTTCCGAGGCACGTTTGAAAACTGGAGCATTCAGTTGTCGGCGTTCGAAAGCTGAAACGTTCGACTTCCGAAGCATTCAACAATCGAGGTTCCATGAGGAAGCACTGCTGAATGTTATACAGTGGTACCTCGACTTACGAACGACTCGACAAATGAATTTTTCTACTTACGAATGGGGGTAATGGCCATGCGCTTACGAATGTCTCGACATCTGAAAAAAAACGCGGCAGTTTTAGATAGGGATTTTTCGACTTACGAATTTTTAGATAGGGTTGCTTTGACTTACAAATTTTCCATTTTCAATGCATTCCTATGGGAAAGCGCGTTTCCAATGGCGTTTTTCGACTTGCGAATTTTTCAACTTACAAAGGTGCCTTCGGAACGGATTAAATCCGTAAGTCGAGGCACCACTGTAACTGAAAACACTGTATACACTAGGACAATCTGCTCCAGAAAGTAGTATTTTACATTTCATTCACCTTAAAAGTTTAAAACGTAAGAGAACAAGTTACTATTTTCTGCTGGAGTAAAAGTAAATGAATCAGTACTTCACAATAACAGCATGCCTACTTGTTATTCCAAAGCTTTAAAATTCAAAGCACCCAGCACACTACCAGTGCTAAATAAATTGTTGTAAAAGCTGTGAATAGGGTGGCATGTTTAATAACAAACTGCAGGCAATGAGATATTTAGATCCTGGAGTTTTCTGGCCAAGGAAAGACATGTAAAGAATTTGCATTTCCTCCCCACCCTCTCAAAAGAAAAAGAATCTAAGTGGGGTTTTTTCCATTCTTGAACAAAGAAGAGAAACCTGTGGTCCTCCAGATATTGCTATGTTACAACTTCCATCATGCCTGACCACTAGCCATGCTAGCTGGGACTATTGGTAATATAGTAATATCTGAAGGGCCACAAGCTCCCCATCCCTGAACTAGAATGTAGAGATCATGGGCAGAACAGGCATTTCCCCCCTTATAAATACAAGGCAGTACAGGCTACTTGCTTATATACGCACCAAGCATGTTTATGTGGTGAGCCTCTTTTACTTATGGTATACAAATCCTTTTACTTGTGACTATCCACGTTTTAAATATCAGCACACTTAAATATTCTGGAGCACAACTCAGCCCACTAAAAATATTTTTTCCAAGTACATATAGTTGCATCAATAATAATTACACTCTAGAGCATGTTATCAGTAGGAGATAATTGGTTTCCTTGGGTATAAGCCAAAAAGCTAAGTGCCTTCAAATCCCCAGGAACAATAACCGGCCTTTTGTTGTTCCATTTGGAAGTTCTCACTTGATAGCTTTTGGGGTTTGCTTTCAATACACTTTAACCATGTCTGCAAAGAGTATTCTTGTACACAACATCAGGTGAAAAGACCAACATTCTAAAACCCTTAACTCAGGAGGCAGTCCTGTGAATTTTAGCAGGATTTTCTCATGAATAAGGGAGTTCGTGTCTTTAGTCTCAAAATTAACCATCAAAATAAAAAGGCTTATAGCAGGAGGAGTGTAATGTGGGAATCACTGAAATACCTTTTCAGCAGATCTAAGCCATGGTCCAGTGACCTGAGTCTAAAATGGTTAGTTGGCGGATAACAACGAATTAAGAAATTTGGAGGGCTCTGGTCTTGCTTTTAAGCGATATCTAAACATCTAAGATGAAGCTGAGGCTAGATATAGCTTCTACTGATGAAAGAAGTTGGCTATACTTAGAAGTGAGAAAGAAAAGATTCTAAACAAAGAGGTTCAAAAATAATTTCAAATAATATTTCATTTTTGCATTTGTAGAATTGTACAGGTTGGAAGGGGCCCTGAGGATCCTTCAGCCCAGGCATGTCCAACAGGTAGATCACTAGACATCTGGGTTAGATAACTGGTAGATCATTGGATCCCCCCAAAGAAGCTGAACAACTGTGGCTCCCCTAAAAAAAAAAAAAGCTCAGAATTTTACCTCTTCCCTGAAAAAACCCAACAACTTTGACCCGAACCCCCCCCATGGGCCTTCTTCCTCCTTCCTAAAAAAAAAAAAGCTCAACAACGTATTTGACCTGAACCCCAAAAAGCGGGTAGATCACTGCCAGTTTTTAACTCTGAGTAGATTGCAGCCTCTTGGGAATTGGCCACCCCTGAACTAGTCCAACCCCCTGCAATGCAGGACTAAGCAGCTGTCCCATACAAGGATCGAACCTGCAACCTTGGCATTATTAGAACACACATGTGCTTCTTTCAAGAATCCAAGATCAGTGAACACAGAGAAAGACTGTGGCTCAGTGGCAGAACATCTGCTTAAGCATGCAGAAGGTCCCAGGTTCAATCCTCAGCATTTCTAGGAAGGGCTGGAACTTAGAATTATAGAGTTGGAAGAAACCACAAGGGCCATCCAGTCCAACCCCCTGCCAAGCAGGAAACACTATCAAAGCAAACACCATCAAACTTGAATCTGTGATGAAAGCTGTTGCTTCAACAAGGATGCCCAGGTTCGATGGTTCCTTAGGATCATCAACATATATGAAGATTTGCTGGTAGGGTAGGTGAGGGTAGCAGCTCTCCTTCCTCCACATCTGAGGAGACCTCAGGTTTCAGGTCTGGGCAGGGCCAAACCCTGACATAAACTTGCACACAGTGCTTAAAGCAACAGCACTTTCACAGAGACAGATCGGCAAGTATTATTATATCATTGCTAACTGAAATCCATACAGAAACAGAAAATAAACCTTTGCAAATACATTTCGCAATCATGTGTCTGTAAATGTGAGTGCTAAGGGGAAAGCCTCTTCATATAGTCAAATCTTGTTTACCTTGGCCCCTTAATATTTTTAGTTTATTCACAAGTTTTTCATAAATAGGACAGAATTTCTTAAATGGGCATAGCTTTTTCATAAATAGGCCAGAATTCATCCCCACTCCCCTTCACATTTACACACACACAATGTATGAAGACCTTTGTGAAGTGACACTTTTTAGAACCTGCTCAGAGGATGCAAAAACATTTGTCTTAGGACGAAGGGAAGAAAATGGGCTGTTGCTATATTTGGTATTTTACTTCCAGTTATCGGTGCTCTGCAGCCAATTTCCACACAACAATGTCAGAAGCCGAGTTTTCACTAACCCAGATAAAGGAAATGCTTCCAGAATCCATCAAACTGACAGCTGGCAACAGGAATGTTCAATGACTTAATAAAGAATGAGGGTGACAGAAATGAAGTCTCACATTGAGCTGGCACCTTCTTGCTGGTTTCAGTTCAGCACATTCCATGGTGCATATTGAGGAGTCCATGAACCACTTTCTTTTTTTTTCTTTTTCCCCCCCAAATAGAAAATAAAATGATTTGCAGAATGCCCACATCCACAGTTTTCATTCCAGTAATTAACACATCTCAGTCACTTATCTGCATGATCCTGTGTGATGGCAAGCCTATTTCTAACCTGATTTAAGAGTTTGACATTTATTTTCTGTTCTGGCTTGTGGCCAAACCTCTGAGGTGTTTCCTCAAAGATGGAAGAGTACACAACTCTTAATGCCTTGCCAGTACAATTTTAGTCATCACAAGTACCTTCATAGGGGACGCAGGTGGCGCTGTGGGTTAAACCACAGAGCCTAGGACTTGCTGGTCAGAAGGTCGGCGGTTCGAATCCCCGCGACGGGGTGAGCTCCCATTGCTCGGTCCCAGCTCCTGCCAACCTAGCAGTTCGAAAGCACTTCAAAGTGCAAGTAGATAAATAGGTACTGCTACAGCGGGAAGGTGAACGGCGTTTCCGTGTGCTGCTCTGGTTCGCCAGAAGCGGCTTTGTCATGCTGGCCACATGACCTGGAAGCTGTACGCCAGCTCCCTTGGCCAATAATGCGAGATGAGCGCCGCAACCCCAGAGTCGGTCACGACTCGACCTAATGGTCAGGGGTCCCTTTACCTTTAGTACCTTCATAATAACATTCCTATATAAGGTCAGTCTGAACTGGTTTTATTTTAAAACCCTCTGTTTATATCTGGTTCCATTTTGGACAAAACCTCAGATGCCAGACTACTCCATCACTTTGAGGGAGCACGAATTTCAAAGGAAGAGGTTTAACCATATTCTGGACACTCACCTCATAGCTGGAGGCATTAGGTATTTAAAACTTTGGGTGGATATTGATTCTGGTCTAAAATATCTTAACTGAGGTGTAATTCTACCAAACAAAATAACTGGCATTTACATGATTTCAGGCCTGTTTCAATGGGCTATGTTTCTGGCCTTCAGTACTAAGTAGACTATATTTATCTTGAATTGAGAATTTACTCTTACGTCAGTTAATGATCTTAAGTGCAGATAATCCTAAGGTCACAATTGAGGAAATGGTTAAGAACTCTTGAACACCATAGGCTTAAAAAAATAATTATCAACATTTCTATATCTACTCAGAAGAAAGTCCCATTGAGTTCAATGGGATTACTACAAAGTAACTGCAATCTAAGTGTGTACTTACCTGCTAGAATGATTGGTAGATACCATATTATAATGGCCAATGACCCTGCATTATCTCAGTTACAACATCAAAAGATTGTATTGTATGAAATCAAATCCTTAAAGGAACATTACTCATTCAGAACCCATATAGCAATACTCCTGAGGTCCTCTGCATCACTTCATCACTTATTGAGCACAGCTCTTTCACTTTTACCACCTGTATCCTGCCTATAAACAAACACTACCTAATTGATCAGCGACCAGCTTCAAGTGATTGAAAACACTTGCTTCATTACAAAAGAAGTTACAGTACATTAACATAGCAGATGACACAACATTGACCTTCTACGAAAAATGTGTCGTTCTTTAGTTTTTAGATCGTTAAACACAATTCTGGCATATGATATAAGTAACAAAGATGTAATTCCATGCACATGTTTTTGAGAACTCAACTCTCACTATATTTTAATGGAAGCAAGGGCCAGACAGGCCCTTGCACAGCACTCAACTTCTGTTTGTTTGAAATGAGTACAAATCTTTAGTCATAATTGTTAGGGAGAAAAGCTTGGAAGTGAGTTAGTGAAATGTGGTTTTTTCCATAGACCTGTCTCTACTTCTGATAACTCAGAACCGTTCAGCTCCATTGCAGGCTTCTAGTGGAGAACTGGCAGAAGTGTTTGAATATTGTAAATGGCTTTTTGGATCTGGTCTAATTTCTGTAACAGTAAAGGAAATATGACCAATGTCATAAGTTTTTCAAGCGAAGGGGATTCTCAGAATTATGACTGTCCCCAAATCCCTTTCAAACTCAATCCTGCCCTGGCAATATAAAGGCCTTGAACAACAACTAGTTTTACTGGAGGAACACTTTAACTATGGGGGTGAAAGGTAAAAGACTATGGCTTCTATCTTATCTCCTCAAAATGCCATTTGCAGTGGGTCACCTTGGATATTGTTAAGAGACGGTTTGCTAAGATCCTTGCAAGAATTTTGCCGGCCGCAGCTAATAGAGAGATGCCTCGATAGTTTCCGAAATCAGTTCTGTCACCTTTTTTTTAATAAAGAGATTGATAATATTGGCATCCCTAAAGTCTGCTGGGATCTCTTCTCTCTCCCAGATTTTTTCGATGCTTGTGAAGTTCTTGTGCAAGTTCAGTTTCACCCACTTTGAAGACTTCTAGTTACAGGTAGGTAGCCGTGTTGGTCTGCCGTCAAAACAAAATAAAAATAAAATAGAAAAATTCCTTCCAGTAGCACCTTAGAGACCAACTAAGTTTGTCATTGGTATGAGCTTTCGTGTGCATGCACACTTCTTCAGATACACTGAAAGAGAAGTCACCAGACCCTTATATATTTGAAGACTTCAGCAGGTATCCCATCAGGTCCGCTGGCTTTGTTTTTCATTTGGTTAATGAGCGACTTGCTGAGCACTAGCCTATTAGTCACCCACAAGTGGGGCATGAAAGAGCATTCGGGACCTTCTGCTGCAAGAACAACCTTCCACCAGCAAGTACCTTGACCTTCAAAGCACTTCAATGACACAGGCCCTATTGAAGTGGCCTAAATAGAAATGCTAGGATGTGCAGTGAATTAAACATGGCAATGGTTTTAAAGTCAAAGCTGGATTTTTTTCCCCAGTGGGAAAGTATCCCCCAAAAGCATAATGTCTGTGGCTTCTTTAGAAGACCTGTTTTCTACATGCTTGCATGATAAGGTCCCTGGCTTGCATGTTTATTTAGAAGCGGAGTCCTCCAACGTCAATGGAATTACTTCTTCGTACATGTGCTTAGAATTGCAACCTTGATTGATCAAAATATATCCTATTAAAAATTACATCTTGTAAGACGTTAAGGCATTCCGAGCTTCATTCGTCCATTCAACTACAAATAGGAACATACCCTAAAATAATAGAACACCTTCTCTTCAGAACTCAAGGAATAAACAACTATCTGACTTTTAGAAGACATCTGAAGGCAGCCCTGTATAGGGAAGATTTTAATGTATGTGATGTTTTATTGTGTTTGATGTTTTAATTTGTTGGAAGCCACAGTCAGGTGGGTGGTATATAAATTTATTATTATTATTATTATTATTATTATTATTATTATTATTATTATTTCATTGTTTTACGAACACAAGAGGAGGAAAGTATACAAAGGCTGAGGAAGGGCATGGCAAAAACCTCTCACAGTTTAACTTTCAAACCCCAAAAGCAATGTTGTGAGGGGAAAAAATTGTGTGTAGTGTGTATATAAAAACAAGAATTGTATGAGGAGAAAACAAATAGGTCAGTAGAAACATCCAAGGATTTAGTCTACATCTTTCTTTTCTTATTAAATTGGGGCTTCTGGCAGGCAGCATAGCATGTGTGTTACTTTCAAAGAGAGCTTGCTGGAACACACAACACAGAACTCATTGCTGGAGGGCCGATAGCTAAACACAACAAGGTTCTTCAGGATTATGGTAACCGAGTGTCATCTGCATTTTTTCGAAGTACAATGGATAGCAGAGGTCATTT
Source organism: Zootoca vivipara (assembly GCF_965207765.1). NCBI lineage: Eukaryota > Metazoa > Chordata > Lepidosauria > Squamata > Lacertidae > Zootoca > Zootoca vivipara. Next base: position 49,584,294 of record NC_142583.1, on the reverse strand, counting down.
CTCAGTGAAAGACGCTATTACTGCTTCGTGGCATTTGTTCCTGTCTCTTTGGATATGCCTTTAAGATGCAACTCTGGCTCCTTTCATTTCAGACATTTTATCTGAAATAGTAGCTGGCGCACTTGCTCTGCTCTATGGCACATTAAGCTTTGTGAGAGGCTCCGAGGCATCCATGCATCTAGAAGTGCTCTGTAGTTAACCATACTGCCGTTTTCAATCAGGGACTCACAAAAACCATTGTTTAACATGTTTAAACAGTATTTGGGTTAGACATTCTAGCACTGGTAAAGTCACGCCATTTCTCTGCTAGATCAAGTACAGTGGTACCTCGGTTTACAAACACAATTGGTTCCGGAAGTCTGTACTTAACCTGAAGCGTACTTAACCTGAAGCGAACTTTCCCATTGAAAGTAATGGAAAGTGGATTAATCTGTTCCAGACGGGTCCGCGGAGTACTCAACCTGAAGCGTACTTAACCCAAGGTATGAGTGTAATTGGTTCCGGAAGTCCGTACTTAACCTGAAGCGAACTTTCCCATTGAAAGTAATGGAAAGTGGATTAATCCATTCCAGACAGGTCTGTGGAGTACTTAAACTGAAAATACTCAAACCAAGGCGTACTTAAATCGAGGTATGACTGTAGTCAAAAAAGTGTTCAAATGTGCCACAAAATTAATCAGGCTTCTGGAATTGCAATTAGGCCCAGGAAGGGGGGGGGAGTATTTAAAAACTGACTGCAGCAAGGTTTTCTAAGCTATAGCTTCAAGGTAAGGCAGGGGGAGCATCAGTACAACCCATGCCAGAATTCAAAGGGTTGGATCACATGCTTTGGAAACAAAGTTCTGCTTCTGCAACAGGACTTCACCTCCTACTCCTCTCCCAGGGTGCCCTCAAAATCAGCTCCAGGGGATCTCCCAACTCCTTGGAACAAACTTTTAGGCTGCGCAGGGGGCTGCAGGGGGGAGAAGGGGCAATTCCACTTTGCAAAAGGAGGTCTGTTGCCCAAATGGAACAGTAGCACCAGAGACATCCCTTCGAATGGCGCCCCAGAGCTGTTAAGTTTAAATAATGTAACAGTGTGCCTAATACGCTGTTTAAAGACAAAAACTCACTACCCAAAACACGTTGTTTTAAGCCACAACTCTGCAAACTGTAGTGGCAAAGTGCTGCAGTGGAGGAACAGGTAAACCTATTATCTTCAATCTAACGTAAATAACTAGGGATAAAGCAAGAACAACAACCTATCTGTTCAAGCAAAACCCACAGCCACCTGTATTGCTGTACGACAGTCTCCAACCTTTTCAAAACCAGAGCTCTCTTTTAACCCAAACAAGCTTTGGAGACTCGTTTCTTAATCTTTTTAACCATGTACAAGTACTGTGGTAGCGCTGCTGTTGCAACCCAGCTTAACTCAGGCTGTGGCCCAGCAGCTGGCCCCAATCTACTGGTTTGAAGACCAATGCTTTGGAACATGTTTAAGAAACAAGGAAACCTCCCCACAAGGTAAGCTGGCCATCTGTAGTCTGACAATACACAGGCTGTTTCACATTTCTGTCAACCCTGCGCAATCATAGGCAAGGCCAAAAATGACCTTGGAGTTGTCTAGACTAGAGGAAAGAAATCTGAGAAGAGATGCTACACATGAACGACATATCTTTCATACACTAGAGAGTATAAAAGAGTAGCTCCATTCGCTAAAGTCAACTAACTGTTTATTTCCCTCTGTACACAGCAAAGGGAGGAAATTAAGAATCACAAGCAGTTGATTCCCTTTTAGCTTCTCTGCCTCCTCATTGTTAAAAGGCTATAATTGCTTCTGAAAAAAATAAAGCAAGGCTAACCGGCAAAATCATAGAAGAGATCAATGGATCAATGCATGAGTGATAAGAAGCCTTTGCTAACACATTCACCTGAAAAACAAGTTTACCGTGAACACCCTTATCACATGCATATAATTTCATGCCTAGCTAGTACGGTAATGGTTCTGTGATACGATCTTTTCTTCTTAACCCTAATCTTCATAGCTGGGAATTAGACACTGCTTTGGCTACTCTCTTCCAGACATGGTATGTGGTTAAATGGCCAAACATTTACCTTCATTTAAAAGGGGGGGGGAGAAAACTAAGATGGCAATCAATTTACCTTGAAGTCCAATTGAACTCAATGGGGCTTGCTTTTGAGTAGGCAAATACAGGATCACACCGAAGATGGAATGTCTATTCTCACAATAGATCTATTATTATTTATTATCCAGTTTATCTATCACCCTTTATCAGAAGATCCCAGGGTGGTGTGGAACATTAGAAACACTTTACAGAACATCAATGATAAAAACATACCGTAATAAAAAGCATACTGACACACAGCCTAATAATTACGTAGCCATCATAATAACAGTCCTTTCCTTTCCCAACACACTTATTTTATAGCCATAGACCCAGGTAAAGAGGAATGTTTTTGCCTAAATACATGATGGCACCATGCAAGCCTCTCTGGGGAGAGCATTCCACAGTTGGGGAGTCACCACAGAAAAGGCCCATTCTCTTGTTGCAGATCTTGTGTATTAAATTCAATTCAAACTCATTCCAAAATTCAGAAAACTGGAAAGGATGATCATATACTTAATTCTTTAAAAAATAAAGAAAGGAAAATAGAGGGAGTGTTTTACCCAGAAAACAGGGAACACCAGAGAAAATGTTTTACGTTGATTAGTTTGCTACAACATATTGTTTATTTGAACACAAAATTATTAATGCCAGACACAGGTATTGCTACTGAAGGCTACAAGGTACATTGATAAGATGTACTGATGTAACTAATACACAGGTATGTAAGGCATTTTACTTTACAATCCAGAAACTGAAAGCTTTTAATAATAATAATGATAATGATAATAAATTTACGGCTCTTGTAGCATGTAATCTGCAAACCACAGCAGTTTTTTATTCCACCTGAAGCTCAATGCATTTTTACTATTTGTTACTATGACAAGTTACAGCAACGTTGTTGTTTTTTTAAAAAAAAGGAAATAAAAAATTGTATAGCTGCCCGACTAATTAATGGAATCTCACAGGTTTTAGCAATTACAAAATGAAACCAAGGAATACATGCCAGCACAAAGCTACAAGAACAATATTGGGCTAGCATAATGGGAAAGATAAAAGGATTTCTTTTTTACAAATCAAACATGGAAAATAAAGCACATTCCAAATGGAAGCAGGCCAGAAAATGGAAAGTTCAGGAATGCGTTTTTATTATGAAGAAGAAAAATGGGTTTCTTTCCCCCACCCCATTTTTTTGCACCAGAGATTCTTTCCACTTAATTCTAGAAATCGAAGACTACCAGAAAGCAAAAAGGAAGCAACATAAAAGGGAAAATTAAGCCCTTTGTATCTCTCTCTCTCTCCACTGCATATAATTTAAGGTACTTTGAAATGAAATTCCATGTGTAGAAAAAAATAGACTCTACAAAAAGAGCAATTTCCCACTACTTCTCTTCTAGCTTTTTTCCCCTAGCATCATTACAACCCTGGAAACTACAATGACTACAAGAATATTTGTAAAGTCTGATTTCTAACATTTGCTCAGTTAATTTTTCAAGTCCTGTTAAAAGTTCAACTTTTTTTGCATGTCCACATGAGCCTTTTCAATTTAGCCCTACCATATCACGGGGATTGCCATTCATGATGTCCACTGTTGCTACATGCTACATTTTTATCCTATACTCATGTGACTAGAATAGGTATTGTGCTAACCAGCTCTTGGTTGGCAGAATGCAATGAAACATTACTTTAGTATCTTTACTTTTGCAGTAAGCAATAAAGAAAATACCCTTCCTCCTATTCCAACTTAATGAGGCTTGGCAGCTTTGAAAGCGGGCTCATTTTTTTTTACCAGATAAGCAATGCTGTTGCAATAGCATTATTGCCAATAATCTTACTGGTTTATCGTTTTTGTAAACCGCTTTGAGGTTTTTCTACAATTAAGCGGTTTATAAATTTTATGAAGTAAATGGATAAATAAAACAAAAAATTGGCTAAACAGCAGCTTGATTCTTTTGAGGGCTGTATCACTTTTTAATACGGAAGGTGTATTACTTAAATGCAGAAAGCCCAAATCTCTAAAGAACCAAGGCATTCTTATAAATTCATTTTTGTATTACCCAAATAGACAAATATTAACTTTATAATAAAGCAGGCCTCAAATCTAACCCCACCTTCTGTATAGATGTTTGATCAGGATGAATGGGGATGGTTGTACTGAGAGCAAGGGGCCGGCCTGCAAGCACCAATGCCAGATATGTTGAAGGATGTCAGGGATGAGAGAAAAAGCTCCCTCTCCTCCTTATAGTAGCCTCTCACTGTGGGTGTACATACAAGCACCCTTCCCACATTAATGTGTGAAAGGGAAACAGGATTGTTTCTGCTGGCCACATACCCGGCAAGCCCATTAGGTACCCCCTCCTGTAGCTGCCACAAATATGGTGTCTGTGAGAAAGAACCATACACATGTATATAGATAAGGCTCTTCCTTTAAACTGGAAAAGCTGACTGGTACAGGGTGGGGAAGCTGTGTGAACGCCTGTCCTTTTCTCACCAGTGCTAAATGTGTGACTGCCCAGGGTGCATGGCTAAGCAGGGATACATCAACAGATGTGGCCAGCGGACAGAATCCACTTCCCATAAACACATACAGTAAACAAATGAGGAAGGGTGCTTGCATGTATACCCAGTGAGAAGATGCTGTATCTCTGACTTTCTTCCTGCCCAAACAGAAGCTAGGTGAGAAACAGCATATGGCCCCCTACAAACATTTCATTCAAGGGCTTAGAGGCAATAAATACCTGTAAAGTAGAACAGGACATTTCTGACACTGCCACACTAAACTGTATTGCTGCAGATTTTAGACAACATAGTCTAGACTCTAGAGTTAGCCAGTACACACCAAAATGAAAAACAATGGGCCTTTATTGCCATATTCAAAAGCATACTGTATATCCTTTTTTCAAACTAAACAGCACGGTAGCAGCAGATAGCTGCCTTTGGACTGTCCACCAACTTCAAATTCTCATGGACTTTGGCTAAGGCCTTGCAATCTCAAAACTAACATCATCACACACATAAGAACTGCTGAAGTGTTCATCAGAGGCCCAGAGCTGAGCAAAGACTTCGCTAGGTCCATGAACATCTTCAAAGTGACACAAACCACCAAAACCCCAAACAACTGGCCTAGAAAGCATAAGAGAATATGCCAGAGTTTAGGGACAATGCTTTTATCTCAACACAATGAAAAAAACAACAGCACAAAGCAAAAAAGATACATGAGTACAATTTGCTACAAATTCTTCAGAAAGTTCCAAACAGGCCTTGGGATGTGTCCTGTTCCCTCCAAGCCCGTTCAAACTCAGCAATGAAAACAACCTTAGTTCGACTTGTACTCTCTAATTCAAAGAAGAAGCTCTACTTTAGTGATTGTTAAACTCTTGCTATATTGAAGACAACTGTGCTGATGTGGTTGATTGCCACACATTGCCACATTAGCTTATAGCCCCTGCATAGGACAGCTGAAAAGGTAAGAAAAGGGATGGGAGGGAGGTTTGTTAGGTATTGATAGAGATGTGAAAATTCCATCTCATTGAGCTGTCAGAGCTGTCTTTTTCATTTCTAACACCTAGCCTACTACTCAACCATTCTTTCCCTTTCTTTATTCCTTGGGTAGCACAGCTGGGTCTGGGGTGAGGAACCTTTGCCCTTCCAGATGTTGTTGGCTACCATAGCTGCCAAGTTATCCCTTTTTTTCAGGGATTTTCCATTATGCTGAATAGGCTTCCTCGCGAGAAAAGGGAAAACTTGGCAGCTATGTTGGCTACAACTGCCTTGATCACACACCACTGGTCATGCTGGCCAAGAATGACTGGAGCTAGAGTCCAGCAATATCAACAGGGCCAAGGTTTTGCATCCCTTCCCTACTGAAATGTGAAATATTTGCATTTCTCAACATATGCAGAAATTTCTTAGTAAATTAAAAGTTTTAATGCTCTGAAACTGATATTAGTACATCAGTACAAGCACAAACCCATCTCTTTGGTCTGCCTTATTTCTCTGAGACTAATACTGTGGCTTTTGTCCTGTACAAAAAAAAATCTACATGACTATGTATTGTCCACATTCTTACCGATATTGGGATGCTTCAAAAGGCGACAGATTCTAGCTTCTCTTTCCAATTTCTGGTGATCTGCAGGAAATAATAATAATAATAATAATAAATAGATTAATAATTTTAAAGGCATAACCATGTCTTTTATTTAGTATGAGAATAAAACATGAACTGATGCAAAGTGAAACATGATCATGGAATGTACATTTGCATATTTGAAATTCCCATAAATACTGTATTCTAACCATCTGCCATGGTGACTTAGAAAGATCTAATTAATTCACAACTTTCTTTAAGAAGAATAAACTTAGCTATTCTGGCAGGGTGCTGTCTCTAAACTCAATTCTAGATTAAGCGTTGATTCGCACTATACATCAAAAGCAGTATTAAACAACTTTAAACAGTCCTGGCTTCCCCCAGGAAGCACCCCCCCCCCAAAAAAAGGATTCATTGGGGAGAAATCATGACTGTTTTAAAAGTGGTATAATAGTGTTTAAATATATAGTGCAGATGGAGCCAAGGCTTAGTATAGTGGACAAGAGCAGGCATAGGCAACCTTGGCTCTCCAGATGTTTTGGAACTACAACTCCCATGATCCCTAGCTAACAGGGCCAGTGGTCAGGGATCCAACTTGTTAAACCAATTTTGCAGGGGGTAAGGGTGGAGTTAGAAATAGTGCATGGTAACTCTCCTGAAATGGAGAGCCTTCTGTCCTCATAGAGGCTCCCTAAGCATTATAAAACACTGGTTTCCCAGGGTTCTAACATTCTTAATTTCCAGGGATCTAAAGCTTTCAGTTTCAGAAGATCTGCCTCTAACTTGTGGAGGGCAATGAGAATAGTGAAGGGAGGGTGGAGCTAGGAAGCTCTTCCCCGCTGCTCCCCGTTGTGTGTTTGTGTCATAGAAATCTAGAACCTTTAGTCTGAATTACTTTGGCACCCACTCACTGCTCCTATCCAAGTTTCTTTCAGTGTTGCTTTGTATACAGCAGAATTTATAGTAACTTTTAATGTGCCTGGACATGCATTACACTTGCAGGGAGGGGAAGAACTTTAGGAGTGACTTATACCAAGTTTCTGTATGACATGATCTGTTTGATGGCCTAGAATTGTTTTGTTAAGAACTTCCATGTTAAAGTACATAAATCCTCTTGAGGTGGGAGGTAAGGGGGGGGGGGGACTTGTAAGTGGCAAGCCACTATGGGTTCCTGAAATCAAGCCAGCTTGGAGTGCAACCAAGCCGAGTATATTATAACTAGCAAAACAAAGGCATCAAAGAGTGCTGCAATTACTTGTGATGGAGCAAATAATTTACAAGTGAATTATTTTCTGAACTTCAGCCTAATTTTTTGCTTGTCTGAGAATAGCTCGTGATTTCCTCTGAGTCATCTGTTATTAAGCAATCATACCGCAACTTCCAAGATTTATTCAGCAGCGCACGGCAAATGGTACTTTAGGTCAAGCTGCCAGAGGTATGGCAAACCAGGAAGTGCAATCAGGTTGGCATTTCTGCCACTTCCACAACTTCTCATGGCCAAGCTAACAGTTAAAAGGAATTCTGTGATTTGTTTCTCCCCGTTTGCACTTTCTTTTAAAGCAAAAGTAGCCTGGACCAGAGGGTGGCCAGACTTCTGGGATCTACTTGCTTTTGTTTTTGTTTATCTAGTCTAGACCCTCAAGTTCCACCAACTAGAGTCAAATGCAAGAGAGTGGCTTGTAGGGCTGGTGTAAAAAAGGGACAGAATGCCTGTGAGGCCCATATCCCAGACCAAATATTTGCTTTCAGTATCAGAATTGGTCTCGCAATCGTTTCACACAAAAATACACTCCCGTTTTCTGCAAATTACAAAAAAGGGGGGAAGTCTTTTTTGTAATTTGCAACTGGAAGCCAAAAATACTTGCAGTTCTATTTCAAATTGCCCAGAGATCTACCAGTGGACTCCAATTTACCATCTGCTCTCCTCTGGTCTAGACAGGGGCCTGAGGGGGAGTCCAGTAGCTGCTCAACTAATATTTATTTCATATTTTTTTCCAGGTTAAAAAGCTCTATTTAGAATTCAACAATAACAAAAAACAAAACAAAAAACAATAACACAAAAAACGACAATAACTACTGCATCACTTCGTTACAACTGACCCGCTTTAACAATGGTTAAACAGTAATACAAAACTTTATTTTTAATTTGTTCAAATTTTCGTATCTAACTTTTATCTCTTTGTCTCTTTCTTAGCAGGTCCTACATACGGTATGTGAGGGTGATCTGGCTGTGACATCTGTCACCCCATTGATCGCCAGGGTTGATTCGGCTGACCTGGCTGGCTAGGCGGATGTCCCCTTCCTCCCTCACCGCTCCATGTTCGACCCTCCCGAAGCTGCGCGCTCGGTGGAAGAGGACAACCATCCCAGATAGAAGGAGTGTACCGTTCTTCGGTCAAGGGTATACAATAGCTGCGCTCCCCTGCTAGAACCTCCAAACAAGCTCAAGGTCCTTAATTATTTTAAGGACCCTTCCTTGCCAGATGGTTTCACCTTATTTATCAGTTTTTCATCAGCAAGGTAGTTTGGCTGGATTTGCACATGTGATCATCAATACTGGGACAGCTTGATCTGCACGGCAAGAGGGTTGTATCAGTTTAATGTCCTTGATTATTTGTCTTGTTGCTTGCTATGCCATCTTGTTCTGCATGTGCAGGATCAAATCCCCACCCCTGATTGCTACTCTCCAGACCAGGGCTTGGGGACTGCCTTCCGCGATGCTGGCCGGCTTCCCATTGGCTGCAGGAAGCTCCTGCATCCAATGGGAAGCTGTGTACGCCTCCTCCACGCTGGAAGGAGTGCCAGAAATAGTGTTTGCGCATGCGTGTGTGCACACGCACTCTAGCCCACCGCAGCGCCTGTGAACTGGCCCAAGCCACAAAAACTTTGCCGACCCCTGCTCCAGACACACAGAACATGCATGACAAGAAGAAAGATCTAGGTTCCTCCTGTAAGTGCCAGCTTGTTTTTTTTAATAGCTTGGGTTTTTTTTAATGTGAGGCGCGTCCAAATTGCATCCCTAGCTTGACCTAGTACCATCCAACAATAGATACATCGTGTTAAGTCTTGTGCTTGTCTGTTTTGTGTCTATGAGCAGTCCCCACCCCCACCCAACACAAGAGCCCTATCAGGCCCAAGGCACATCTACACTAGGATCCTGTTCTCACAGTGGCCAACCAGATGTGTATGGGAAGCCCATGAGGAGGACATGAGTACAACAGCACTCTTCTGTCCAAGTTCCCCAGGAACTGATACGGGAGATGATACAAAGCTACATTGACTAGGAGCCATAGATTGCCTTATCCTTCTTGTCAGTTGTTGCAATCAGGTTATCAAAAGCACTAAACAGAAAGAGTATTATATGGAGTTAAGATGAACAGTACTTTGGTTTATAATCCACCAGACATAAAGTATGCACTAGATCTGAATGTTAAGATTACTGTAAATTGCTCCAATGTATGTATATTTCAAAGCAATGCAAATACTGTACTTAAAAGAGAAAAGTGGTTGGAGAGGATCACACAATAACATTGTCTTTGATCAATGAACTATTTTTTTCCTTGAAAGGTCTGAGACTTCTATGGTATATTGCCTTCATCTTTCATTTTCATTCAGAACAATCTATTCAAGGAGCTGCCACATTATAAGCAGCAGATTTTATTTTAAATGTGTAGTCTAGCATCAAGGATTGCTTCAGGAATTCTCAAGAGCTTGCAGGCATGCAGTAATTTTTTCTACTTTCCTTTTCCCCTTTCAACAATGTGCGCGGGCACAGAGAGGGATTGAGAGATAACAAACAGCTTCTGAAACTGCCCTTGCTTTCAGATGAGGTTTCCCATGGGACATGGAAAGCCAAATTCCCATGGAATTGTTTGTGCAGCTCTTTGGGTCTGGCCAAAACAATTTTTAAAATGTTTATCAAATAATGTGAAAACATTAACAGATGAAACACAGGGGAGGATGCAGAATATCCATAGATGTTTTTGCTCCTCTGCAAAGTTTCTCTAAAAGCTAGCCAACTGTGGGAGGACATCTGTAGCAGAACTGTTAAGATTCAGTGGCTTGCGCAGCACACTCCTTTACTGATTACACTGAACTCTGTACAAGAAATCAATGCCAGCTATAAAAATCAGGGATTTGATTTTCAAGGCTCCAAAGCCCACAATGCAGCAACTGTCACCAAATCCAACTGCCCTAATTTTCTCTTTTGGAGAGGATGATACTTCTGACATTTCACAGTGCAGCCAATTTTAGACTTTGATTATTAGAGAATTCAAAAGCAGCTTGGCTAGTCACACCACAGCCGGCAGTTCTCAAGGCTTTCTGTCCAGAATGCTGGATGCCCCCAATTGCTTCAAGCGGAAAGAACAGAACCCCATCAATCCAACCTTCTACAAGGCCAAGGCTGGAGAACATTGGCTCCTGGATTTTACACAAATAATGCATTTTCTCAAACCAAATGCTTTAGAAAACATCACCTTCTCCTAGGGAAACGTCTGAAATTGTCTTCCTTTATTTATTCCTTACTTGGAGGGGTGGATGAGGTGGGGGTTTTTTTCTGTCGAAAAAGTAAGGCACTGTTCTAACATAATCAGGCACAACTGACATTAATAAAGTGTTTTTCCTCCTCAGCGGAGACCAATCTTCTTAATGTATCCTGTTTTCAAGTACTTGTCAGGTAGCCATTATTGCCAGGACAACTTCCCACAGACACGACAAAGCACAATGGATGCTTGTATCCAATAATCAGATGCCACCACAAGAGCCAAATTTTCTCTAACGGGCCACTGGATGAAAGTAACAACAGCCCCAAAATTAGGGCACACAGCATGCCTCAAGTTATTTTTGTGGATGGACATTGCATCAGAACTTCTATTCAATCAGGCTTTGAAAAAAATAAGACTAAGAAAAGCAAACTCAATTGATCTGAGCTCTGTGATCACTGAATAGATTGGGGAGGGTAGTATCTACTGATTTTAACTGTTTACCTTACAGGCATTAAGAAGTTTTTTGTTTGTTTGTTTTAAAGAAAGAAACTTGATTTGCACTAATCTGCCAAAGGATCCCAATACAGGAATGAACAAAGGACATATTTATCAGCCACTGAGTGCCTTCCAATCTCATTTTTCTATACCTCTATTCAGCCATTATTACTCCATTCTTAACCAGCAGGACCATACTGACTAACACATTAATCTAACAAATTATGGGATGGCAGGCTATACTGAAAGAAGGTGGGTACAAGCAGATACATCACATCCAGTGCTCAAAAGGGCTTAGAAATCATCACTGACAAAGTAGGCCTTTGTCTTTATCCAAATTTAATTACAAGGAAATGGGGCATATGGAGCCATGGCTCAAAGCAAGTCATTCTGCCAGGAATTTAAAACCAGATCTCCCAGGTTAGTATCTGCAAGAAACTATCAAATACTTAGTAGCAAAAGTCCATTGTCAAGAGTTTATAATGAGCAGTAATTAGTATGAGTGCATGCGCTGAGAATCTATAAAGATGTAGAATTCTGCAACAAAAGTTACTCCAGTCAACAGTGTGATGCAATAGCAAAAAAAATTGCTAATGATCTTTTGGGCTGTATCAACAGAAGTACAGTGGTACCTCGGGTTACAGACGCTTCAAGTTACAGACACTTCAGGTTACAGACTCCACTAACCCAGAAATAGTACCTCGAGTTAAGAACTTTGCTTCAGGATGAGAACAGAAATTGCACGGCGGTGGTGTGGCAGCAGCGGGAGGCCCCATTAGCTAAAGTGGTACCTCATCCTGAGATACCACTTTCAGTTTCAGGTTAAGAACCAACCTCCAGAACGAATTAAGTTCTTAACCTGAGGTACCACTGTATAGTGTACAGATCAAGGGAAACAAAATATTTAAAAAATTCCTTCCAGTAGCACCTTAGAGACCAACTAAGTTTGTCATTGGTATGAGCTTTCTTCTTCAGCTCATACCAATGACAAACTTAGTTGGTCTCTAAGATGCTACTGGAATGAATTTTTTTTATTTTGTTTCGACTACGCCAGACCAACACAGCTACCTACCTGTAACTAGATCAAGGGAAGGAACAGTACCACTCTATTCTGTCTTACTCTGACAGCAACTGGAGTACTGTGTCCAGTTCTGGGGCCCACAATTTAAGAAGGATATGGACAAGCTGGAACATATGCAGAAGAGGGTGACCATGATGATCAAAGGTCTGGAAACCAAGCCTTATAAGCAGGGGTCCCCTGACTGACATAACATTCTGGTGGGGGCGGGACTGTTCCCAGTTTAAAAGGAGGGAGCGGCGGTTTTGTCAGTTGAGGGGAGGGAGAGGGTGTAAGTGTGAAGTAAGAGGGTGTAAGTGTGAAGAAAAAAGTTGAGAGGCCAGGATAGTGGGGATCTAGATGAGGTTCAGGAAGGCTCGATGTTAAATGTTTGACAGAGATTGTCTACAACCGAAACGTAGCTTATAAACACATGAAACGTTAAAGAAACAACTATGTTCTAAGGTTAATAAAATTCTTCTCTTTTGTGCCAAGAAGTATTGTCATTATTTTTCCAGCTAGGTATCGGGACTCACAGAAGTGGTAACTCATTAGAGGACAAAACTTACCTCAGGAAAAGAGGCGAAAGTTTGTGTCTTGGAGTAACACTGAGGAGGCTTAGAAAGATAACCTGGGGTGTCAACAAGTTGCCAGCATGGAATGGGCAAACTTTTACTGTAGGGGGAATCAAGCCAAGAGAGACCCTTTACTGGTGGCAGGAGGTTATTCTATCAAACAGCCTAGAGTTTTTTTATATATATACCACGTGAGCTGGAAGGAGAGGCTCTTTACTTATAAACCCACAAGAATAAAGGGGTTTATTTGGAGGCGGCGGGAGAAGAGTGTGGGTGGCTTCACCTCTCGATTCCTGTGTCGCATTTTAGTAATAGAGAGGGGGACATTCGTTGCAACTTCTGACCCAGAAAAGCGACGGAAAAAGCTTGTGCGCACGCGCAAGCGTCATTTCCGGTGTACTTCCGGGCCGGAGCAGGCTTCTGCACATGCGCACAAGCTATTTCCGCCGCTTTCCAGGTCGGGAGTGTGCCAGAAATAGCGTTTGCGCATGCGCCCGCACAGCCGTGCACTCCCGCGCCCGCTCCCCCACCCTCCGGCCCACCACGCAATCAGCGCAGCGGGCATCTGGCCCGAAGCCGGGTAAGTTTGGGGACCCCTGCTTATAAGGATCAGTTGAGGGATCTGGGTATGTTTAGCCAGAGTAAGAGGAGACTGAGAAGATATATGAGAGCCATATTCAAATATCTAAAAGCCTGTCACATGGAGCAAGCTTGTTTTCTCGTTCTGCAGAGGGTAGGTCCAGAACCAATGGCTTCAAGTTACAAGAAAGGAGATTCTGAACTTTCTGGCAGTAAGAGCTGTTCGACAGAGGAACGGACTCCATCGGAAGGTGGTGGGTTCACCTTCCTTTGAGGTTTTTAGGCAGAGGTTGGCTGGCCCCCTGTCATGGATGCTTTAGTTGACATTCCTGCATAGCAGGGGGAGGTCCCTTCTACAATTGTGATTCTGAGATGGCCACTCCATATTCACAAGCTGCAGTGCGCAACAGCCAGGCCACAGGCCACGAGTAAAATAGCAGGGGATTCCATAAACCCTGCCACCTCTCCTGCTGAGCCATTGGTCCAGCCACTTCAGTGCTGCCTTACTCTGACAATGTAGAAGCGATCGAAGTTTTTAATTTCCCAGTCCTATGTGGAAACGGTGGAAACTGAACCCGATACTCAACCACTGAGCTATGGACCTTCCCTTCAGAAGGCAGGGAATGTCACAGCACAGCCCTTGTTGACTCTTTGGGTAGGATTGTTCAATCCCTCCCTCCTTCCCTCCCCGGCATACACCCCTACACCCCTTTCAGCACAGGAATGCAGGAGCAAAGAAACATCTCTATCAGTGTCTGCAGAGTAGAAGAGTCAATAGCAGCCTTTACCGGTAGTTAAATACTAAATGTTCAGGTAACATGAATTCTAATATATGTACAGCTAAGCAAGAAGCAACATTCAAGTCTCCCACTCAGTCCTTCCCCAAACACACAGATCAGGGAACATTATTGCAGGGGCCCAAAGCAGAATGAATGACTTCTGCAGTTCTACTTTCTTGGTTGTTTTATTTATTTGTTTTACTTTTGATGTAACTTATAAAGGAACGGCGATGCTAGTCCATTGTAGCAAAAGCAAAAGGACCATTTTCTTGGTACAAGCAATTCCAACAGTAACAGACATCTTTTCGAGACATATGCACACTGATGAGCAAATATGTGAGTGCTAATGATGCACCTGTCGGCATCATGAACCCAAAATGCCTTCACTACTCTCAAATAAGTGAACTGTCTTTTACCTGCCTTGTCCTTTTGCCTCTGTGACAGTTTCCAGCGCCTGCATATTCACAGTCCAAGGGAGATTCAAATTCCAGTTCACAAAACACTAATGCAATTTCTAAATCCAGAAATATCCGAGCAAAAAATACATTTCTCAGTGACACTGTTTCTAAAAATAACACTTGCACAGATGAAAATGTGAGGTTAAGGTTCCCAATTACTCCCTCCAGCAGATTATTTTTATTAAAAAAGAATCTGTGGTTTTGCTTATGGTGTATCATAGCCAAGGGATTCCTTATTGCTTTTTAACTATGCCTTCATTGACTGGTACTACTGGCTGGAACGTGGCTCATTTCACTTTACAGACCATTCTGCTACTGTAAAAACAAAAACTCTTTAGACAGACGAGATCCCCCAGCAGGCATTTGAATCCCATGACTACTAGCTTATATAGACGTAAAAGGGAAAAGGTTGCGAAGAAAGGCTAGAATCTTCAGGGACATCAGCACGTATATTCTAAAAAAGAGAAATCTTCAGAGGCCATGCATCTTGGCAGGAAAACTCTCTTTCCTGGTCCCAGATGTATGTTGGCTAGCTTTGTGTTTACTAGAAGCACATTTGTAATTACAAATACATTCTAGATTTGACTCCTAGGATCCAAACTATTGTCCAGGACTGAACCTCGGGCTCAAAAGCTGCCCTACCTATAGGACAAAATGTACTCCCTCAACACACAGAGGGTGTTTTTTTTTGGGGGGGGGAATCCTAGAAGATATTATCTAGTACCACAGATTATTATTTTTAAAGGAGTCCCGCCACAGAAGGCAAATGCAAATCTACGGCTACATCAGTGTACTTCTAAAAACGGAAGAATGCCCCACAACTAATATTTGGAAGTTACAAAGGCACAAGACAACAGCAGCTGGAAAACAATCCAAGCTTTGGAGAAAAAAGCCATAGTTTGCTTGACAGAGTGACAAACTTGTGGTTCATTAAACAAATGATGGCTTAACTTTATGTGTGAACCAGGCCAGTATGTTAGATGCTCTGCAACTTATTTGTAATCCAGCTGGAAGAAAAAAGTTTTGTTTGGTGCCCAATCAAACCTTGATTAAGAAAGGGTACTTGGTTCATATATAACATCACGCCACAGTTAAAACAAACCAAGGTTCATAGGCCAAAGGAAAATCATGGCTTCAGACAGTGATTTGCTGGGAGTAAACAAACCATAGTAGAGCTACTAAGCAGTGTTCACACCTAACACTAAGCCATGGATTTTAAAAATCATGGTTTAGAGCTATTACATAATTAGGCCTAAAAATGTATTAAACATTACTTATTTACATTTTAGGATATGATGCTACAAATTAACATTTCAGTAAATGTTTACTATGGTGCTTTATAACAGCAAAATAAAAAGATGTGCATTAAAAGTCATGTGCAGACTTTGTGTTCATTTTTTATTATCTACCATATTACATGCTGCAAGAGGGGTGACTAAGGTGTCCTTGCCAGAGGTGTAAAAATACCTTGTTCTGGCCTTGCTTTTAAAAATCAACTCCAGAAGTCAGCTTAAAATGAAGGGCGCTGTGGACAATCAACTAAATTATTATTGGTCTATGTTGTCATCTTCAAGCACAAAATTATGGAAAATATTTCCTATTAAACAATTTACGTACTAAGATTTACAGTGCAGTAAATGTGGGTGTCTACTCTGAAGTAAATCCCATTGAGTTCAATGGGACTTTCCCCTACTGAAGCATACAGAGGGTATTGCTGTTCCTAACAAACACCACTTAAAATGAATCAGATTTTGCAAGGGTGCTCTGCTTTTTTTATATAGAATCGTCTTGATAGGAGCATTCTGAAACTATTTTGATTACTTAAAATATGGTTTGACCCCCTGGTCATTGTAGAATCAGAGAAACTAGCCCTTTAAATAGGGAGCATAATTCTCTCCCCTCTCCCTGTGTTTTGGCAGAACAATTCCCGTATCTGTATATAATATCCTCAGCTATACTTTGCAAGACGGCTTTACCTGGACCTATGCCAAGGATCTGGGTACCGGCAAGTATTTCTGTTTCCGTGATCTGATTTCCTAGTGGGCAGTCAACAGTGTTAAATCGGCTACAAGGTCTGAACCTTATGTCAATTCATGCAGAAAAGGAAGCCTCGACCAACTGAAACCAGTCCCTCAACTGACAATGGTATCAATGGTACAAAAGTGTACTAACACACATTACCACAGAGACAAAGACCCATGCTGCATCTTGAATTATACAACCTGAACTAAAGTCAAATTAAATTTAATATGTCCTGCCACGTTTGCATGGGACTTTTTCATTCTGATTTTATAGTCAAATTCACAGTGCTCATTTCATCTGTAAGTTTTTAGACCATGTGTGTTATGCATGTGTGGCTTTCTAATGCAATTTTTGAACAATGCAAATAAAACATAGAAACATAAAGTAAAAAGAGAACTCTAAATCTGAAGGGGGGAAATGCCAGTCGCCCAAGAGCGACCGGTGCTGAGGCAAATCTTCAGTTATGCTATCTCTTGGTTATGTTTGGTTATGTCTAGTCACATCAGACATTCAGTGAGGCCAAACATCATATGCAATTGATTACTTTTATATATGCACATAGAATCTGGACACACTTGGTTTCAGCATCAGATAGCCTACCGCAATAAAAAAGAAAAAGGCACGGGAAGGGATCTTTAAATCATATTTTTGGTAAGCCTACTACTGACTTCAGGCCTCACGCTGGAACCAGCTCCATTGAAAGATGTGGTCCACAGCCTGTAAATTATGAGTCATGCCTAAAGAACCTTGGCTCTGTTACCTCTTTCATGTCTAAATTCAAATTTATTCCAACATCCTAAATTCTGGCTCCTACCACAACAGGGATGACTCAGTTAACACAAACTGAATTCCAAGAAACTGTGTGTACAAATGACATTGAACAAACTGATGGAAAATAATCATTTCCTTTCTTGACTATTTTTTTAGGGGAGAGGGGGTAGCCTACAATATTATTTTATCATAATTGTTTGCTATTTTGACCAAGGTTTCAATCTAGCCACACTTACTAGGGAGGAACTCCTCCTGAATCCTGTGGCAGGGAGTGAATTTCTGGTTGCATATACAGTGGTGCCTCGCTTTATGAATGCCTCGCACAACGAAAAACTCGCTAGACAAAAGAGTTTTGCGTTGCGAGAGACATTCGTAAGACGACAAAATTTTCTATGACCGCCGCTTCGTCTTACGAAACGCGGCCATAGAAAGCGGCAAAGGAAGATCAGCTGTCAGCGCGGGAAGCTGACAGCTAATCTTCCTTTGCCAGGGAGGATGGAGCCGAAACGCGGTGGTGCGGCGGCTGCCTCTGCCTGTCTTCCCCTTAGCTCGGGGAAGACAGGCGGGGCAAGCAGCGCCCGCTGCGATTCGGCTCTGTGTCCCCCGGAGCCACCGCCCCGCCCCGCACCACCGGGGAAGACAGGCGGGAGGCGGCGGGGGGAGAAGCGCTTCTCTCCCCCGTCGCCTCACAGCGCACCAGCGGCATGAGACGCCGCTGCGCTCCATGTCGGGGGAGGCAGGCAAGGTGGTGGCTGGGAGAAGAGAGCTTCTCCCCCCGCCGCCTTGCACACAGCCAGCATCGGACGGGGCTTCGGAGACCTTCTCCAAAGCCCCGTTGCATGCCGCCGCCAGTCCTCCCAGAGCCTATAGGAACGCATTGATTAAGTTTCAATGCATTCCTATGGGAAACTAGGACTCGCTAGACGAAAAATTCGTTACACGAATTGACCCGTGGAACGAATTAATTTCGTCTAGCGAGGCACCACTGTACATGCTTAGGCATGCACTTACTATACATTTTACACAACTGTTGCTTTTTTGTCCCTGCTTTGCTAGAACAAAATGCAGTCTTTCAGGGCTGCTCTGAAAAGGTTAGGTTTTTGATGCCAGCATATTGACAAATCTTCCAAAACTGAAGAAATCTATCAAAAACATTCCCTAGGATCTAGATCAGCCTTTATCAGCCTGGTGCTCTCCAGATGTTTTTTATTTGGTCAGCTATGTGATTTTTATTAATTTGTAAACTGCTTTTTATGTGTGAGGTCAGTCTAGAAACATACAGTATTGCAATTTATTTGTTTGTTTAAACAAATAATAATAATAAAATTCCTTCCAGTAGCACCTTAGAGACCAACTAAGTTTGTCATAGGTATGAGTTTTCGTGTGCATGCACACTTCTTCAGATATTTGTTTGTTTTGCTAAAGGTAGGCTTAAAAACAGGGGGGAAAGGTTCTAAAGCAATAGAAAATGAACACCTAAGGCGGAGGAAACCTTTTCATACAGCTTTTGTTGTAACAAAAATATCTTCAATTGTTTTTGGAAGGTACAGTAAGTGGGCACCTATCGTATCTCAACAGGAATGCTGTTCCATGGAATGAACTACTATCATCCCTGACATGCCATCTGCTGCTGATGTGGAAGTCCAAAACATCTGGAAGGCTGACCTATACTAGTCTATAATTTTCTAACTTCCTTAGTTTGGCAATTTATGATGGCATTCAGCCTACCTCATCTTTTTCTTAAGCTGCATCTCTCGTTAACAGCTGCATAAAGATTGTATCAGAGGTTAAGTATTTCCTCCCTGTAAAGATGTACTTGCAGTAAGTAAATCAAATACCGTACTGAGATTCATAGACTTCAGAGTGCAGTCCTTAAAGTACTCATAGCTGACCTAAAGGGGTTACCCAAGGTAAATTATTTTAAAATTGCCAATTATTAGAGCTTTCAATAACCAAGGATAAGGGTGCATTCAGTATGAACACCATGTTCTTTAGGGCTACTGGAGCATTGAGCTACATGACTTGTGGCTTATAGACACAATTTATTTGAATAATGCCACTGCTTCCTCTTGCCTAAACGAATTATTGGTTATTAATTTCTCACTTAGCTGAAATTATTTCTAAGCCTAGATTTTGTGAACAAGTGCTTCAACCATTGCAGGAAGCACAAACTGCAGTCCAGAAGAACAGACATCAGGAAAATTACTAATACACTATAGTGAGGCACATTGCAAATTGCTGGTGTACGTTATGTCACCGTTTTATATTTTGTTTGATTTTTCAAAACATTTATGCATTTGTGTAGATGACAGTGTGAAAATCTGTGGTGTTTAATATGATTAAATTTAAAAGACAAATTCAGAACAGATGCTGTTGGTAGAACAATGCTGGCTTTGAAAAGGACCAATTTAAACATTATGATGCAGTCACAGAAACTAATTAAGCTATGAATCAACTTAACAAATTGCAAGCAAATTGGTAAATGTTACAGATGCTTCCAGTGGTCACTACGCTAAGGCTTCAGGGAAAAGTGGCAGCAGGCAGTCATTCATATTTACTGTTCCTATCTGTTGTCTAGCAACCAGACACCCAATGGCACCATGACCACTTGACACCACTGCACTGAAACTACCCCAGCATGAAGAATACCTCGCTCTTCATGCTTTGTGCGAAAATAACTCTGAAGGCTCCTTCGTCTCAAAGAATAGTGCCATTTGTAAATGCTCCTAGGTGGGCTCTCTGAAGTGCTTTCCTGATTTTATCACTTCCCAGTAAGGGGGAAATGTAGGCAAACTCAGGAGAATTAGAATGTCAGCTTTCACAAAGACCTGCGCATAGACAAAATAAGGAATCCTTTCAAACTCCATGTAGGATTGGCAGTGTCAATTTTGCCTTGGACTTGTAAAGCAGGAGTAACCCGCACAGGAGCGTGGTCATCCCCCATCAGGTCCCAATCCCCTCTCCGCTTTTGTCTACATGTTTCCATAACACATCAAAGGAACTGAAACAGCACATGCCAAGTGATCACAGCAACTCTTCCCAGAAGGGCAGTAGTGAGGACTAACGGTCCCAGCCCTTCCACATCTCTCTGTGGCTCCTCCCCGGTTCCTTTCACAGCAGCCTAAGGCTCTGTCACCTTGACTCCCACCACTCCTCCCATTTCTCTGTGATTTTTGGGAGATCAGGGGGGGGGGAGCTGGTCACAGCAGGACCTGCCTCCATTCTGCTTCTTGGCTCCCCCTCCTCTCCTGCCTCTGAGTCTGAAATGCCCTCTGCCACAGCCTCTTCCTGCTCACTAAACCCCGTTGCCGCTTCAGTTTCCGACATCTCCTCATCCCAGTTTCTCCCTCTGACCATCCATCATTTCCCCAACAACAATCCTCTGGGCTCTGAGCCTTCTTCCCCGGGGGTTCCCCAACCGATGCCTCCCACCACTCCTCTGCATCCAGCCAGTCCATGACATTAACCAGGGTTTGCGGACCTGTTCAAACACTGGTTCCCAATCCCAACTAAACTAAGAAATCTAGTTTATACTAACCATGGTTAATGTTGCAGGTGTGATGCTGATCACAGTTAGGACTACCAGGGAAAGGGCTGTGTTTGCATGTATATGTGTCTGCCTAATTTGTAAACTGTGTTTAAAAAACAGCCAGTGTTACATCCACACCAGATCAACAAGGAGGACTATGGTATCTGAAATGCCATCAAATGTATTGTTATATATTTTTTAAAAAATGTGGATATGCTGCCAGTTATATTTCACTACAAACAAATAAATTTTCCCATGACAGCTTACCTTCATATTATTTATTCTAACAGACCTAGTTTGTGTATGGAAATATCTCTTTTTCTCTCTCTCATGAAAAGACAAGATGAATATTAATGCAGCAAACAGGTTACTTGTAATTCTGCCACAAAGCTGTGTTAAGGGAAGTGGAAACACCCAACTGCATTGCTTTTGAAGGGTTTGGGACTAGGGAAGAGTGATGGAAAGAGATAAATTTATTACATGAATATATGAATTTGTTGCCTAGAAGCAAGAATTTAGCAGGCCATCAATCAGGCTGATAAGGGGGAAGTGTGGCATGCTGTGGTGTGGTACACAAACTGAAATACATCACTCTGGGAGAGATACTGAAGATGGGTGCAAGCACATACACAGAACACAAAACTAGGATTTACATATCTATGCTGACTAGTGGCAACACTCAGTGGTCTCTGCCCAGAGCTCTCTCTGTGTGTACGTTTCAGATATCTTAGACATAGAAACAGGTTCTTTTAATGTTAGGATTTTTCCAAAGAATGGAAGAGAAAAGGAAAATTAAGAGTTGGTTTATCAGAAACAAAAACAAAACAACAACAACAACAACAACAACAACAACAACAACAACACACACACACACGTGTTAGCTTTTAAGTCTTTCAGTGTTGCATGAGCATTTGGTCTCACATTACTGGCATGGAATATGCTAAGTGCTATGGGGGAGGATGGGGAAGATGATAAAATTCCATAGAAGTAAACTTCATCACACTGAATTATGTTATATTGTGCACTGCTGCCAAAGGAGTGCAACACCACAACAGCTGCTTGTCTGAAACAAACAAGAAAGCCAATGTACTGTATAATGATATCACTGTGTGTATGTGTGTGTGTGTGTGTATATATATATATATATATATATATGTGTGTGTGTGTGTGTGTGTGTGTGTGTGTGTGTGTGTGTGTGTGTATCTCCTCCTATTCAAAGGCTTGCCCACCTCTTCACCTTCTAGGCTGATCCGGGTCTGGAAAGTACACCCAACTGGCAAAAGGTGTAAGAAGTTCATCTTAGCAGTCAGACAATCTGCCAATGTCTAACTGTGAAGTGTGTTTATGTGTAAAAAAGAGAGAGAGAGAGATTTGTCATTCCATAGTGATTCACAACTTGCATTCAGAAGAAGCAATTTCATCTTAACCTTCTCTTATATAGATACAATAATTGGGAGATGAGATACTATGCCATTTGACTGACCTTGGATAAATGACTCAGCTTTCCAATTAACTGCACTTTTCAAACTCAAGGTAAAATGTAAAGCTTGACCTTCCAAATGTTTAAAATAGTTTCATTCTGTAGGTACTCATGAACCAGAATGGATTTTACAAAGTCTCCAGCATAGTTTGCCAGAATACAGCGCAGCTGGAGTGTTTTAATTTAACCCTGGGCAATGGTTCCACCCTATTAATTTAAAAAACTTTACATTCCAGATTGTATTTAAATAATATCTATTCTATAAGCTGGTTTTCACATCATGGCAAGCCAAACTATGGCTGACTAGGAACAGAAAACAGACAAGCATTCTTGACCGTGCTGCTCAAAGTGTGCTTGACCCACTTCTCTTTTTCCCAAGCTGGGATGAAACAAACCATAGTGAACCAGAACTCAATTGTTTTTCTCCTTGACTTCCTCCTGTGGTTTGTTTGGAGAGAAACAAACCATTAAGTGCTGGAGTTTTTTAGTAATTGGAATGGTACTGCCCAGCACCATTATTATTTCCAAATTAAATACAGCAATTCCTCATCTTATGCAGGGGTTTGGTTTCAAGGGTTATGCATATAGTATACACAAAAACCGTGTATAGTTAACCCCTTGGAGCCACTCCACAGCTAGTGGGGGAGACACAGCATCCTCAGCACTCCCAGTCAGTGTGCCAAGAGGGCCTTGAGCTTGAAAGCTATTTTTGTGCCGGGTCCACTTGGGATACCTAAAACAAAAAGCTTTTAGGATCTTGGCCTTGCTCGGGGGGGGGGGGGTCTGCTCAGTGCACCGGCTCTGGAACACTGGGGATGCTCCTGTGACATCTTGTGAGAGCACCCCTGTGCCTTGTGTCCAGCAAGAATGGCAGAGTGCTTAAAAGCTCTTTCCGTGCTAGGTAACTCCAAGTGGACCCTGCGCAAAAACAGCTTTTAAGCTCTCCACTCTTGTCTGGGTTGAAATTTCAACCAGGCCTCCTTCAACAGCATAGAATCATAGTTGGAAGAGACCACAAGGGCCATCCAGTCCAACCCCCTGCCAAGCAGGAAACACCATCAAAGTATTCCTGACATATGGCCGTCAAGCCTCCGCTTAAAGACCTCCAAAGAAGGAGACTCCACCACACTCGTTGGCAGCAAATTCCACTGTCGAACAGCTCGTTACTGTCAGGAAGTTCTTCCTGATGTTTAGGTGGAATCTTCTTTCTTGTAGTTTGAATCCATTGCTCTGTGTCCGCTTCTCTGGAGCAGCAGGAAACAATCTTTCTCCCTCCTCTATATGACATCCTTTTATATATTTGAACATGGCTATCATATCACCCCTTAACCTTCTCTTCTCCAGGCTAAACATGCCCAGCTCTCTAAGCCATTCCTCATAAGGCATCATTTCCAGGCCTTTGACCATTTTGGTTGCCCTCCTTTGGACACGTTCCAGCTTGTCAGTATCCTTCTTGAACTGTGGTGCCCAGAACTGGACACAGTACTCCAGGTGAGGTCTGACCAGCATATGGTTGAAACTGTGCAAATCAAATGCATGTTACATGAGGGATTATTGTGTTCTGTTTTCTTTGCTCTTAAGCCTTCTCAGGAACAAAAGCAGATCTAGGGGTGGGTTTATAAAAGAATGAGCAAAACTCCACTTGCATAAAACAGGGCTTTTCTCGCTTCTTCCTCCCTCCACTAAAGATGCTGTGCTGAGGGTCGGTGGAACTTCTAAAGCAGCACGAGACTTTGGACTTCAGCAGGACAGGAAAACTGGAGGCAGTTCACTTTTCTGCATCTATAAGACATCTCTGGATCCAAAACCTGTCCATATCTTTGAGGAGATTCCTATCAACCCAGAGCTATCTTGACTCATCTCAAAGCAGCAAATCATTAGAATGGAGAAAATAAAGACATTGACATCTTTTTTTTTAGAATGCCAGGCATATGTTCCCTTCCTACTAATAGACTTCTGGAGTACTTAAAAAAGAGATACTGGCGATGTAATGCTGAACATGCCTCTTTGGGGCATATGATGTCAGCATATTCTGTGGTGTCTTCCTTTTGGTCAGGAATTGTTCTTCATATTAACTTTGCTTTGGAAAAATCCTTGAATATTTGCATATGTTCACACACTTTTACATTTAAGTATTGTGTGGAACAATAGATGGACAGTGATAGTGGGACCTACGAGTCCTTATGGTTGTAAAGAGACTTATACCAGACTGTTTGTATTAATATATTTTACATATTTAAATTAGATCTATTTAAACCAGGATTTGTGGATTATTCTTATTGTTAACATGAGCTAACCATTTTTCCTTTCTTTCTTCTGCTATATTGTAGTTATATTACAAAAGCTACATTGTAGTTATATTACAAAAACATTTGAATGAGTTTCCTGAAGGAAGCAAGTATTTAATGTGTTTGGTTTGTTTGCTGTTGCCATCCTCAGATTTGTTTGAAGTGCAACAAGATTCAAACCACTTTAGCCCAGATAGGTCTATCTCAGGCTTCCTCAACCTCGGCCCTCCAGGTGTTTTGAGACTACAATTCCCATCATCCCTGACCACTGGGTCCTGCTAGCTAGGGATCATGGGAGTTGTAGGCCAAAAAGCATCTGGAGGGCCGAGGTTGAGGAAGCCTGGTCTATCTGATAAAAGATCAGTCTATGTTGAGGAAATAAATCCATGAAGAGAGATTATCTAATTCAGGATGAAGAACTAAAGCCATGGGTAGTGCTACTTGATCTAATGATTTGGAAAGAGTGTCGCAACTGGGACATTTCATACAACTAAAGCACTAAGGCGCATTTAAAAATGTATGCTTTCAATAATTAGTTCCAAAGATTTTTAGGAAACAGGCAGCGTTTACACACGTTCAATATGTGCACGACCATGTATACACACATCGCACCAAACCCAGAAAGGTCATAAAGACATCACTGAAACATCACTAAAAGGACAAAATGTTGGAAGAATGGGGTGTTTGCAGGGATTTTCAATGGATTTCATTTATAAGTGATTTCACTGACACATGTGATGCCTCGGGAAGCAACCCCCACATAAATGGGGGCTGGGGTGCTGCTGTACCAACATCACTCGTTTCTGAAAACACAAAGATGGAGCAGTCAGTATATGCCATCTTAAGCATTTACAAGTAAAAAAGGTGAAACCAAAGTTGGTTGCTCAAAAGGCAGGACTTTTGCTGCCACTAATTCCAACACAGTCAGATATACAGCACCACATTTTGTACCGTCTTCTGGGCCTTCATTACAATTTTCATCTTACTAATCTCTGAGCCTAGTTCAGCTATGTAAAGTCTATACTTTCTGGAAGACAATACTGTAAGCCAAATAAACAAATTTCATTATTCCTGTGCGTTTGTCAGCAATACGAAGTTATCATGAGGCACACTTTGGGAGGTGACTTTCTCCTCCCTCTACCCCCCAGGATCTTTATTTAATTTTTATTTAATTTCATCAATTCTTTCTATAGCCATCTGCTGTCTTACCATGCATTTGTTTTTAACATCTGGGCCAATATCAACCATGTTAATGGAAACAACTCATCCAGCTAAGTTATCTTTGAATGGATTGTATACTATTTTATTTATTTGCAAATGGAAAACCTATTCTTGACTTGACTGTACAACTGTCATTTTCGTCATCATTACTATGTTTATATGCGACCCGAGAAACCACAGGAATGCAGGGCTGTCATTTCAGCATGTGTTTTTAAACTACTGGCAATCTCTTACTGTGCATCATGTTTCTATTTAATTGCATGTAAGTTGACTAGCAATAAACTGTCAGGCATTAGAATTACCTATTGCCGAGTATCCCCACAGGCACAAAATGAATCTACAAAATGTTTAAGCTAGATAAAATTGGAGAAAAGGGGGCAGGATTTATATCAGGACACAGTGGTTCAAGGGGCAAAGTAACAAAACTATTTCCTAATCGACAAATTTTCTATCAAGTTTTAAGTGTACTTTATTGTCAGTGTGATTACTGACCTCCAACTATTTGAAAAACCTGAACCTTCAGCTTCCAGAGTCAGAGGGAACCAATTGGACTGCAGTCATTTTACGGTTGATAATAAAGATACGGTGCCAAAAAGGAAAACAGGGGGAAAAATCAAATCCAATGTTTACATCCACTGCAACAGGGTAGGGGAACGTGTGGCTCTCTGTATGTTGTGGACTAGAAATTCCACCATGCCCAGTCAAGGAGTCCAGAGTTACTCCATACATGCACTACATGGTTGGGATGACCACAGACAAATGGACGGCCCTCTGTCATGCATGTTTCACTTGAGATTCCTGCATGGTAGGGAGTTGAGCCAGAGGACCCTAAGGGTCCCTTCCTACTTTAGAATTCTACAATTCTATGAAGAGTAGCAGCCAGGGGGAGATACATAAGCCGGAGGTCAGGGGCGTGGCCTCTCTGTTACTTCGACTACCTCATTGGGTGTACACCTAGGAGTAGCTGAGAGATGTAGGACCAATGGGCATGTCTTTTCCTACATTGTAAGTGTACTTTTGAAAATAAAGAGATCTGGACATCCCTTGCCTTACAATGCTGAGACATCATTGTAGGGGACTCATGGATATAATACATCTTTTCTACTTTAAGATAGAATTTTATTGCACTAGATAAACACCTATAAATAATTTTGTTAAGACGGAAAAATACTCTGCATGAAGTTTCACTTCAACTTTTTAAAAGAGAAATTTTATCTGGAGATTATAAATTTGTGAGCTGCCCTGGGATTTTCGGATGAAGAGCAGTATGCAAAGTTAAGAATAAGAATAAGCAATGACCAATAAAGTAGGTGATTACTCTTGAAGCACATCCATGTAAAACACCTACACAGAAGTCAGAGAAAGTATAAACCACAAATCATTGTTCACACCTCATTTTAGTTTAATATTAGTCATCTGTACGACTTATCCGAACTGTATTTAGCCACCCTTCCAGTTGACATGCTTGCGGCTATGTTAGACATAAATGAGCTTAGAGTGAAAACACATGGTAGTTATTGTTTGCTTTCATGTTGTTAAGCAACTGGAAGTTCATCAGGTTTCCTCAGCCAATTAACTGCCCATCCTGCCTTAGCAGAAAGAAAGATCAATGGGTCAAATCCTCAAATAGCTTTAAGCTTTCCACAAACGGCTTTGCATGTTACTATCAACAGACTGGGTTCAATTGGATAATTCCCAAGGAGCAAACCTAGATTAAGAATCCTATCCACATTTGTGCTTTGTTCCTTCATTTGAGAGGAAACATGTTTTACAGTGGGAAACAACGCAGGAATTGCTGAAGGGAGAACCTGTCAACTTATCTGAAAAAACAAATAGTGACACATTTGGAGTGCAGTATCTCACTGGAGAAGTTATAAGAGAGGGCATATGAAAGACTTGCCACCTTTCTTTCTCGCAACAGTGACATCTTTATATGATACTGCATGATTCTGTGTCAGGTAATGAATGACTGATGACTTCGTTAGTACTCCCTTCCCTAACGAAGAAAGCAGGTCGTTCTTCACGTGAATAGACTGCATAGCTGGGCTACAATAGCAAACAAATATCAATGTGATTTTCTTGCACACTATATTGCATTCTATAAAGAAACCATAATTTAAAAATATTACTTTATTATGCATATGCCGCCCATCTGACTGGGTTTCCCCAGCCACTCTGGGCGGCACCCAACAGAATATTAAAAACACAATAAAACATCAAACATAAAAAAACCCTTCCCTATACAGGGCTGTCTTCAGGTGTCTTCTAAAAGTCAGATAATTGTTGTTTTATTTCCTTGACATCTGATGGGAGGGTGTTCCACAGGGCAGGTGCCACTATCGAGAAGGCCCTCCGCCTAGTTCCCTGTAACTTCACTTCTCACAGTGAGGGATCCACTAGAAGGCCCTTGGAGCTGGATATTTGATTTATACATGCTATCGAAGCATTCAAACTTGGTGGTAGTATCCATTTCCAATGTTTTGGAAAAGCAGCCCCTCCCAAAGAGGCTGTGTGGTGTTGGGTTTGGATCTGGGAAGCCAGAGTTCAAATCCCTACTCAGACATAAAGCTCAATCTGTGACTTTGGACAGGTCACACTGCCTTTCAGCCTAACCTACCTCACAGGGTTATTGTGGGATTAAACGAGGTGGGGGGGGGGGAGAGAACCACCTTGAGCTCCTTAGAGAAAAAGGTGGAATGTAGATGTGGTAAATAAATGATATCCTTAGACAGAAGGTAAGGTGCAGCATAACACATAGAAACCATAGTCCCAACACAATAAAAAAAGTGTCTCATTGAAATATGGACACTTCATAGGAATCTGGTGCAATGCAAATTCACAAGATGGTGCTGCAAAAAGGGGACTGGGAGATGAATGTATGGGGAGAAACTAATTGCCTAAACCTAAAAAACTATATACTGTACAGTGGTATCTCTGGTTAAGAACTTAATTCGTTCGGGAGGTCCGTTCTCAACCTGAAACTGTTCTTAACCTGAAGCACCACTTTAGCTAATGGGGCTAACGATCTGGATGGAGAGCAATAATATTATCGCAGAGGAACAGGCAGGTTTCCGCCCTGGAAGATCGAAAACAGACCAAATTCTAATCCTGAACCATCTGGCCGACAAATATGCTGGCAAAGGCCTAAAAGCCCTCCATGTCGCCTTTATCGACTTTAAGCAGGCCTTTGATCTAATCCCCAGGAACCAGCTATGGACAAAACTGGCAGCGACGTCTATTGACCGCCTCCTCCTTTTTCTGATTATGAATCTGCATACAAATACCTTCCTGAGAATTAAGCTAGATGGCAAGGGGCTAGTCTCTAATCCGGTTGCCACCACTAGAGGGGTAAGACAGGGCTGCTTGCTTGCCCCTGCCCTATTTAATTTCTATATTAACTCACTAGTGGCCCATATGACCAATGCTGCTTTCCACCCGCCAAAATTAGCAGGTAGAGCCTTGAATGTCCTGTATGCGGATGACGCCGCCCTTTTAGCTACCTCCCCCATTGGGTTAAGGAGGATGCTTCGAGCTCTTCATGAATACGTGACCCAACACGAGCTCCATCTTAATTATGCCAAGACCAAAATAATGGTCTTTGCTGCTCGACCAAAACCTAATTTGTGGTCAATTAATGGTATTCCCATAGAGCAGGTTAGTTGCTTCAAATACCTGGGTCAGATAGTTCGATCAAACAGGTCCTTCTTGGCACACAGAGAATATATAGCTGCAAATGCTTCTAAAGCAGCTCTGTTGATTAGATCCCTACACTCCAAGAAACAGGCACAAACAGTGGATGTTGCCCTGCGACTCTTTAAAATGAAAGTTCTCCCACTACTTTTGGTGGGCATTGCCTTGGGTACGCGTAGGGACTTTGTAAGATTGGAATCTATCCAATCACAATTCCTCAGGGCCATTCTCAGGATCCCCCCTTCTGTTGCGGGTGCGATCATGAGATTGGAGACCGGTTGCCAAGCCTTTACGTATGTGGCCCTGAAAGCGAAATTATGGCTATGGCTCAAACTATGTTTCAGACCGATGGGTTTGGCCCCCCTGATTCTGAGGGATAATTTTAAATCTCCATGGGAAAGGGAAGTGGTAGAGGAAGTGCAAAAGTGCGGTCTGTCCTCCCTTTATATTGAATCCATGACGTACAATGATCGCTCAGAGATTGGGGGATATCGCCAGACAGGAGGACATAGCCCGCATGAAATCTGGGATATTTTTAGGGGAGCAGGTGTATCGGTCTGCACCAGCCCGTTACCTGGCGGATATCCACTACGTGGAATACCGCAGACTACTTACTGCGGCTAGACTGAATGTCCTTGATTCGGCGGTTTTGAGGGGAAGATTTGGAGGAGTCCCATACGGTCAGAGAATGTGCCATTGTGCCTTGAGTGAGGTAGAATCTACAGAACACATTCTACTGAGTTGTCCCTTTTATAATGATTTAAGGCAATGTCTTATAGCCCTGTATTTATCCCAGTTTAGTTCCCGACTAAGAGAACGGCAGGCAGCATATTTGCTAAACAAGCCCACTGGGAAAATAACCTTCTCTGTGGCTAAATTCCTCTTCCTGGCGCTCAAGTGTCGGAAACGTATAATCGAATGTCTTGATGTGGGTTACCTGTAGGAGGTTTAGTAGCGCGGTCATACCCCATTTATGTATCCCGCTGATGCCCTCAGTTTTATATTTTTATGTATCCCTCTGATGTCTTCAGTTTTATATTTTTTATATTTTTATGTATCCCACTGATGCCTTCAGTTTTATATGTTTATCTTTGTATTGATAAATGTTTTTGTTCTGACTATTGGTCGAATAAAGTATATTGATTGATTGATTGAGCTAATGGGGCCTCCTGCTGCCGACGTGCTGCCGGAGTACGATTTCTGTTCTCATCCTGAAGCAAAGTTCTTAACCTGAGGTACTATTTCTGGGTTAGTGGAGATTATAAGCTGAAGCGTTTGTAACCCACATTAAAGTGTGAATCAAAGCAAGTCACATTAAAGGTTATATGTGCTTTCAGTCCTGCTGATCTGAAGTTTGGGGAAATTTTATATGCTTATAGCAGGGATGGTGATTCTCCCAAATGCTGTTTGATTCCCATCATCCCCAGTTAGCAAGGTCAATGGGAGTTGTAATTCAGCAACATCTGGGGGGACACAGGCTCCCCACCCCTAACTGAAAGCAAAACAACACCAATTTGATCAAATCATAGAAACATAGAATTGTAGAGTTGGAAGGAACCACTAGGGCCATCTAGTCCAACCCCCTACATGCAGGAATCTTTTGCCCATTGTGGGGCTTGAACCCACAATCCTGAGATTAAGAATTTCACGCTCTACTGGTTGAGCTTTCACCCAGCTATTACCCAGGTGCTGTGTCCATTCTGTATTTTCATACCATAAAACAAAACTGATATACCAAATTTAATCCCTGTATTACGAAGGAGAAACTTCAAACTACGATGAGTTGAAATAGCATGTTGACAACATTTTAAAGATTAAACATGATCAAAATAATGGAATAAAATATGACCGGGGGGGGGGGGGGAATGTGAAGCTAGAGGTTCCTGGACGAGCATATTTCTGTGAATGAATACATTTTATCACTAATTCAACATTTATCCATTTTCATATGTAAGCAAAACTTTATCTCCATTTCTCAGCTAAGAATCTCATTCCTAAAAGCAACGCAAAATGTTAATGTACATTGAAAGACTATTATGGGTACCCATTGTTCAGGTTGTGATGCCCACATTTTCCATAAAAGTAACCCGTTCAGCATGCTAATGATTTGTCAACCAAACAGAAAAATAAACCTGAAACCCTTCTTGTTTTTAAGCATGCAGCTTTGATCACTCCTGCATCACTTCACTTTCCAAATGGAGCAGCTGAAATTAGTTTAATATCACGCCCTCCTCAGCAGAAGAAGAGTCTTGTTTATATTGCAACAAGTTTGCTTAATGCTTGGCTACTATGCAGATATGACTTCTATTTAAAGGCTTTTTTAATTGCCGGCTCCCAACTCAATTTAAAGTATGCCAAGAGTCACATGTTAATATTCTGGCTTTTAGATCACACCTAACAGTTTAATGGATCAGAGCAGAAGGAATTAAAGACGCCTTGACTATTGCATACAACAACAAGCAGTTATACAGCAATGCAGCCATTCCTTCTGGTTACCGTCTACTTTACATAGCAATATATTTAGACACCTTCTGTACACTAAACTGTGCCTCCTTGACAATTTTGGATTAAATATCCAGCACGGCATAATTACCTTCTTTGAATCTGTCCAGTCCTCCTCAGCTTTTTTTTAAAAAAAACACCTTGTTTTTAAATTTATATTTGAAGCAACCAATTAAAAAATTGTGCTAATTAAGGAGTTTATTGAGCATTCACCCTGAACTGTTTGCACTAAATTTAGAAGGAACCAACATCAGGTATTTACTGAGCATTCATTATAATTTGTTTGTGGGGAAGTTAGATGACATGTCAAACAAGAACAGTAGTTGCAACCTACACTGTAGATCCAATGTCCCCCCCCCCCCAACTCTATGACACTACAATTCTGTAAGAAAGCAACTGGTTTTGTTGGAAGAGCAGGAAAGCCACTATACCAAATCGTATCACTAGCTATTGTGGATCTTAAACTGCCTCCATGGCCATCTAAAGCAGGGCTGTCTCAAGCCGGTCGGGCGCCCTGGCACCCTGCACCACTGAGACTACCCCTAGAGCCGGGCCTGATCTAAAGTACCTTTCCTGCCAACACTCCAGCAGTTTGATACAGAACAAAAAATTGCATCCTTCTCTATGGTTACTCAGCCCCTGGTTGCAGCAGCTACAGTCAAAAGAATTGATGCTCTTTTCCACTGTAAAGTGTGAGATGAACAACCCACCGTTATGAACATTTGCTATTTCTATGGTATGGCAGGATTTCACAAAACACTGAGCAAGAAACTACAGAGGGAACACTGAAGCACACAAGCCAAGTCTCCTAGATTACCATTGCCAGCAGTGGACAGGAAATCCTTTTTTCTCTCTCAAAACACTGAAGTCTGTCATGGGTTTACAATTGTACAGCTGCTACATGGTGAGACTGCACAACTAGACAACAGCAACAACAAATAATAATAATAAACTAATAATAAATAATAATGATGATGTTGTTGATTTTATTATTTATATGTACCCATATAGCCACTCTGGGCAGCAATTATAAAACCACAGTAAAACATCAAACATTAAAAACTTCCCTATAGATTCCCAATAGGTTCTTTTAGAAAGGGATCAACTGGAAATGCAGAAGGCGTGGCAACGTGCGAGAGTATGGTTAAGAGCGGTAGTCTAGTAATCTGGGGAACCGGGTTCGCGTCTCCGCTCCTCCACATGCAGCTGCTGGGTGACCTTGGGCTAGTCACACTTCTCTCAGCCCCACTCACCTCACAGAGTGTTTGTTGTGGGGGAGGAAGGGAAAGGAGAATGTTAGCCTCTTTAAGACTCCTTCGGGTAGTGATAAAGTGGGATATCAAATCCAAACTCTTCTTCTTCTTCTTTAGACCAGATCCCTTTTCTGCCCAAGGGCCACACTATCCTCTGGAGATAAAGTGTGTGTGATGAAAAAGTCACCACCTCACATTCTTGTACACAGATCCAAACTTATTCCAGAACACATGCACACTGGGGTGGGGGTGGGATTTGTACTCGTGGCCACAGGCGGCTCTCGGGAACAACTCTCCAATTTCCCCCCAAATCACCTTCCCACACTTGTTTTGTTAATGCAGTGGCACAATCCTAATCACACTAGTCCTACCGTAACCCAACTAATGAAATCTTGTTCCAACACTTCTGCGCTGCAACTGCAGCAAAGTTCTCGGGGGCTATTTTGGGGAGAGGCAAGTCAGAGCCCCGCGGGGCTGGGGGTTAGCCAACCCTGCTTTAAACAATGCAATCCAAATTGCACATAATGCAGTGATGTTTCCTGCAATGTAAAGGTATCCTTAGCAAACGGCCCATAGGCCTCTTCTGGACCTACAAAAGGCTTTCACTCTCTCCATGTAGTGCCAAGCTGTTGCCAAATCCCAACCCACCTGCAGATCAGGGCTCACAGTATCGCTTAAGCAGAGTAAGTCAGCCATCTTAGGTGGCAGTTGGGCAACCATTAGACTTACTTAACTGATCATACTTTTGCCACAGTTCTATTGTGGGCCTCAGAGCTTGAAATATGCTACTGTATTCTTAATGACACAACAGAGAAGAATCGCCCAGGTGGGAATATTAGCAAGACAGAACACCTGTTGGTGTTATTATATTCCTTCCCCTCACATTTTTTTCCCCAGTTAAGGAAAATTCAAATAATGTGAAACCCAATGAAGCCACATTAAACACAGTTTCTAAAATGGGCCAGAAGCTACTCTTCCTACTAACCACATAAAAAGTAAGGTTTATGTTGAGTTAAAACACACACACAGAGAGAGGAAAATTAGGTAC
Source organism: Zootoca vivipara (assembly GCF_965207765.1). Taxonomy (NCBI): domain Eukaryota; kingdom Metazoa; phylum Chordata; class Lepidosauria; order Squamata; family Lacertidae; genus Zootoca; species Zootoca vivipara. The sequence goes on along the minus strand of NC_142583.1, from coordinate 49,549,869 downwards.
AGTAGTTACTATGCAACGCCTCCTTGATACAATTGGGTGCATATGTCCTGAACCCCTGGCCTACCTGGCGGCAAGTCAGCAGGTCAAATCCCCAGTCCAGGGTTAATCCAGGTGTCCAAAGTGAAGCACAGTCCCACAAAGATCCTGGAACATGCAAACTGCCCTCAACAGGGGCAGATCAGCAGACACAGCCCCTCAGCTCTGCTTCCCTTTGCTACTTTGCCTGCTGATTGCAGCATCTGGGCTTGATGAGGCAGGTGACCCTCACCTGTTGCAGGCCTACTCCTGCTGAGGAATCACATCCCTCCTCCCACAGCTAACAAGCCATACCTGGCCAGCCAGGGAGTTGGGCTGGGGGCCCTTGCTTGCCTCAGCCTCCTGAAGTACCCTGCCCACTGCTCGCTACACCTCAGAGCCCACAGTGTTTGTGGGGACAGGGAACCCTCTGGCTCTGGTGATGGGTCCTGCTGCGCTGGTTCCTGTGCACTGACCTCCTTCCCCTCGCCATCCTCCGTCGCTCTGTGCTTCCTTCCCCATCCCCTGCTTGCCCTGGTGTGTCCCAGCTACACCTCTCGCCAGGATCCCCTTCCTCCTCCCTGTTGTCCTGCCAGTTCATGACAACATAGTGGGATTAATATATATATACCACAATTATCTCTGGGTTACGGCTGCTTCAGGTTGCACGTTTTTGGGTTGCGCAACGAGCCGAAACAGGAGGTCCCGGAATGGGTTACTTCTGGGTTTCGGCGCTTTGTGCATGCGCAAAAGTGCCAAATCGAGACCCGTGCATGTGCAGATGCGGCGCTGTGGGTTGCAAATGCTGCGGGTTGCAAACGTGCCTCCCGCATGGATCACATTCGCAACCTGAGCGTCCACTGTATTTGAGATTCAATAAATATGAAAATGAGTAAATGGTTAGCTCTGTAATAAAGCACAAACAATGGTTTAGATCCCATGGGACACTCCTGCTGGCAGAAGATGGGGGAGCTGATTTTTAATGGCTCTCCCTTCTGTCCTGTGTCCCCTATAATCAACTGATGGTCCCCCTGGACTAACACGGTGGGAGGCAGTTGGGACTGCAGGGGAAAGGAGGAATCTCTGAAAATGGCCTCCTCTCCTTCCCCCACTGGGAGTATCCACCAGATCAAAGGCCCTTCTGCAAACCAAAGGCACCTTTTCATTTGCAGAAGGGTATTTAAGCCTGCAAAATGCTGCAACTATAAATACCTGGTGGGAATCACTGTGGAGGGGAAAACCCAATACAAAGCTGAAAAAGATGATGCTTTGTCAGCACATAAACAGTCTGGGGTTCCCTAACAATTGAGCATCAAGCTATGATGTTATGAGAGCATTGCAGATTTTCAACACTGGTAACTCAGATTCACAGGACCAAGGGTTTTAGGATGACTAAGGCTGGTACCATAGTCAGGCAGATATGGAAATTTTACAACATGCAAAAGTGATCAGGAAGATTTGTAAGGAATGGATTATTTAATCAGACCTCTATGCAGAATACCAACAACACGACTGTGACATTTAACAGCATTAACTTGTTCACATATTTATTATACACTTTCACGTTCCAAATCTCTCTGCCTGATTTACAGAAATGTCTCATTAAATGTGAAACTCCACTTATACTTTAAGCATACTAGAAACAGAATATTAAACAAGGACACTTGAATGGATTTCCTTTTTTAAACTATCATTAAGGTTAGAGAATATGCTATCAAAGCATATCAAATTGTCTAAGACAACCAACTGCATCTGGTAGTCACAACTTCAGCTAGGTAATTAAGGACACTGAGATTCATATTTACCGTACATGTAAAGTTCTGTGGCTGCAATTTCAGTCTCTTAGGATCCCAAGACTATTTGGACACAACACTGTGAAAATGGGTTTTTAGAAGTGTTATTGTGGTGGGAAAGGACTGCTAGCACACAGGGATTTCACCCACTGAAGTGGGAGGTCATGGAATAGCCATGTCCACTTGAGCAAAAGCCTTGCCATCCAAATCAAGGATCTCTCATGCAAGTCTCTAAAAACCCAGCAAGTATTTGGGCAACTGGTACAAAAATTATTGAGATACTCAAGGGTCCTTAAGCACGTATTTGAGAGCCAGGGTGTGTGTGGAATATTCACTAAAACCAGACTCCAAATGACCCATCAATGTTTTTCAGTTGAACTTATAGCAATTGTGAGCACCCAAAAAGATTGGGCAATATTGAGATTAAATATGGAAAAGTAGAAGGAAAAACTGTTTCTGTGCTGTTTTTCTGTGTGGCTTGTCTAAAAGCTTCCATTTGTTTTGTGGATAAAATAGATAAAAACTTAATTAATTCTAAAACAACTAGCAAATTTCACTGTGAGTTGGCCTATCAATGGCTATTTAACCATGACTACTCAACAGAGCATGTTCAGGAATAGTACATTTCTAGATAGCAGATTCTTGGGGACAAAGCTTGAAAAGCCATGCTTTATTTATTTTGAAAAATTAGGCTGCTTTTTCCAATAGATTAAAATGGCTCCCAATTGCTTTAAATTGTTTCATAGCACAATCCTTTAATGTACTCTGAAGTAAATTGCATTGACTCTTGTTGTCCTTATTCCGAGATAACTGGTTATACTATTACAATGGGCAAAAGTAGTCAATCGACACTTTGCAATTTAATTGATACAGTAGCATTCCAATTCACATTAAAATACTGATAACTTTTATATTGCTGCTTGTTTAATTACATTTAATGTTCACGGTATATTGCCCTGTAAATCTGCCTTGAGCATACCCTAGAAAAGCAATATCAAAGCAAAAATATTCACACACAAAATGTGCCCCAATCCAGATAAGGAGACAGAACTATGAACAAGTTCCACTTGGAATGCACTACTTGGTATTCCTTTAAGAATTCTGCAAATGTTAATCTTCTATTGTTTAAACAAGATCTAATGATCTGGAAGTCTTCAACACTGCTGCCCTTATCTTCTTAAAACAGGCGTATCAAAAATGTGTTTGCATCCACACCTAGTTACCGCATACTAATGGATTCTCAATGTGGGTAAACAGGAAAAAATCTGGAACATTTCAACATAAAAAAATCAACATCACAGTCACTACACTGAAAGAAGATAATAAAAATCCAGCTGATAGTGGGATTAGAGCTATTGAATCTTCAAACATTCAACAAATGTTGTCTCCCTTAAATTCTTATTGGTTCCTACTCTGCTATGGCTTCCCGACATTGCTCTCTGCCTAGTAAAAACATAAGAAAAGATCTCCTGAATCAGACCAAAGGATTATCTCCTCTCTTTTCTCGCAGTGGCTAACCAATGGGGAGTTCATAAGCAGGACGTGAGACCAACAGCTCAAGATCCCCAGCAACTGGAACCTATCTTTCCAATGTTAACTGCGACATAATTGAATTGCATGTGCAACTTCTTTTTTGCTGCTTCTGGTACCAGACACGGACAAATAACTGAACACCAAAGAGAGCAAATTACCCTTGAAATAATACTTGTTCGTCGCACAAAATTAAATGGCATTCTATGAAATATCATACTGCATAAAAAGGCAGTGTGTCAGTGATGAACTGATACAAACATTCATGCATATCGAAGCAGCAGCAAGGACAGCCTCTGCAAGGCTATATGGGTCTAAGCCTGCTGAGACCAACAGAATCAAGATGCATGTAAAATGGTGAGCAGATATGTAACCATTTATTTTATTTTATTTTTAAGAATGCAAATAGTAATGCTAGGCGGAACAAATGAACGAGTAACAAATTATCTGTATGAAAAGCAGAATCTGCTATTTGCGTTACGGTTACAACTACATATGCCTTTGGACATACATAGTAACACACAAGCGCAAAAACGCACATCACGAACATTTATTGCTCAGTCTGATTGCAGACGTACTGAGAAAGTCACAAGAATTTCCAGCTTCCACAATTGTTATTATTTTTCTGCAAGACAGAGGTGTGTGCTGCGCACAGAGTAAAATTTGCAAATGTATCTGGGAAACAAAAAAGAAGCATGATGTTTATGCATTTAGGCTGCTAGAGACCAGTTCTAAACGTTACATTTAAAAAAGCCAGGCACTGAGGGATAACAACTCATGCCACTTTAGGTGCCCCCTAAAGACTGGATTCTTTCACGTTTCAAATTTGGTTTTGCTATGGTTGCAGAGGCAGATGCATTCGGCTGATAAATGCTAATTCAAAGCTCCCATGAGTAGGCATTATTCTCTAGATTGTGGCTGATGACTTAAAATTCTCATTCCAAAAGCCAAGAAGGATTAACAACAAATCCTCACAGTCCTATACAGCTGGACTTACCCACTATTGAAGTTCTAGCTTTAAGTCCTTTGGTCAGAACCTTCAGTATGGTGGCAACTGATATGGAACACTCTTCCCTTGGACATAAAACACTAAGGATTGCATACTTTGGACATATGTTAAAAACCTACCATACTATGGGGTTGTATTTTTATAGTGCTTTTATGCTATTTATTGCTATTTTTTTTAAAAAAAATGTACATTGGTACTGTTAAGCATTTATAGATCATTTCAACAGGTAAATAGATCATGCAACGAAGTGCACATAAGGTTTATTGTGATAATTTTCTTTAAATATGCATTCCTTCAAAACAGGGTAGCCACTTACATATTACCCGCTGGCTTTGTGGTCTAAACCACTGAGCCTCTTGGGCATGGGTAGGCAAACGAAGGGATCCGGCCCAATCGATTTCTAAATCTGACCCGCAGACAATCTAGGAATCACCGTGTTTTTACATGAGTAGAATGTGTCCTTTTATTTAAAATGTGGGGCATAGGAATTCGTTCATTCCCCCCCCCCCCAAAAAAAATAGTCCGGCCCCCCACAAAGTCTGAGGGACAGTGGACCAGCCTCCTGCTGAAAATGTTTGCTGACCCCTGCTCTTGGGCTTGCTGATCAGAAGGACCGCGATTCAAATCCGCATGCTGGGGTGAGCTCCTGTTGCTCTGTCCCAGCTTCTGCCAACCTAGCAGTTCAAAAGCACACCAGTGCAAGTAGATAAATAGGTACCGCTGAGGTGGGAAGGTAAATGGCATTTCAGTGTGCACTGGTTTCCATCACAGTGTTCTGTTGCGCCAGAAGCAGTTTCGTCATGCTGGTCACATGACCTGGAAAGCTGTCTGTGGACAAATGCCGGCTCCCTCGGCCTGAAAAGTGAGATGAGCGTTGCAACCCCATAGTCGTCTTTGACTGGACATAACTGTCCAGGGGTCCTTTACCTTTATCTTTACCCCCCAAAAGGACATAAGAAACAGATTTACTTTAATTTGGATATGATGTATAGAGATAAGTAATTCAGAAGTACTTTATTATAGTTTGATTTAATACAATAAATACTGCCATATTAGAGAATACTGAGAGGCCAAGGTGCCTGATCAGCTTGAGCTCCAGGTGCTAACTTAATGGGAAACTTCAAGGTTCCAGTTGCTTCCCTTCTTATGATTACCTGTAAACTGGTATTTGACCAGAAGGCGTTTCAAATAGAGGACTAACACTGTAAAATTGCCTCCCTCCTTCAAATGCTATCTTATAAGCATAGGGAATGCACCAGGTAAGATCACTGGTCCATTTAGATCAGTATTGTCTGCTCTGGTTGGCAGCGCTTCTCTGGGTTCTCAGGCAGAGATCTTTTTCCTTCTTATTTCTAGATGCCAGGAGACGCCAGGGAACTGGGATAACCTTCTGCACATGCTCTACCACCAAGCTATCTGTCTCTCGTGCAGCCTGCAACCTTTCACGCCATAGGGACCTTCCTCCCACTTACTCATGGGAAAACCAAGATGAATTATTCTATAGCTCAAGAAATAATCATTCCTGACAAATCAGGACACAGAGAGGGCTTTTTGTTTTTTAAACTAATAAAGAAGAACATTTTCCTGTGTTAGTTTCCTTGTCAGGAGGTGTGCAAGACGGCTGTGTGCTCTTGCTGAACCACGCCATTCCCCATCTGTCGCTAGAAATGCGAAACACTCCACAAGTGTTTTCCTTTAAATAAAGTTCACACTCCTGAAAAGCTGCTCTCAAGGAAGCATGGCGCTGGAAAGCCCTACCACCTTCACAAGCCAGGAACCGACTATGCACACACATTGCTGAACACTTTTTCACAGGCTGGCATAGATTAGATTGGTGAAAGTTCAGGAGCTATACTGCAAATGAACTTCTCCACCCTCCTTCAATTAACCTGGCATGCTTCTGATGGGCAACGCCAGTGCAGAAGGGTGGGTTTTTGCTAGCTACTTCCTTGATTATGGTGTCTGCAGTTTTTTTATGGCTGGAATGAATCCATTTAATTAAGAAAACAGTTACTTATTCTGCACTGCTTGGGACTCTATTTTGCAAGTGATGCTTTTCTCCTGGTCAAAACTTTCCTTAAATCTAATTGACTTTTAAATACAAGTATACTGTAACTGACCTGTTGCACGTGTATGCAACCACATTTTGACAGCTCTAGACAAACCATGGATGCCTTTTAATTTAAGTTAATTTAAGTTAAGAAAAACACTGCATGCTGAATTAAGCGTAAAAATAACAAGGCAAACTGCGTAGGATATTTTGTAACTGAAAGCAAGTTTGAAATAATATCTACGGGGAAAGCTACTCGCACAACAAATACTGACTGTGTCTGCGAAACACGATAGGATAAAGGTGTTCAGTGCAAAAAGACAGCCATGGTTGTTAAACTAGAATTCCACGTTACTCATTTCCAGTGACCTTGAAGAATAATAGTCTGTTTTCCCAGTTCGTTTTATAAATGTAATGCTTTCTTCCCTCATTTTAAGGCTAAAACCACAATCCCCAAAAGGATACAATCCTGCTCCTATCATCATCATTAGTAAACAATCTACACTAGTTTTGTAATAAATACCCAGGAAAAAAAGACTAGCAATGCAATCCAAACCCACTTTGTTGTGTATGTGTGTGGATTGGGCAAAGGCATTCTTCTGGCCAGCCCAGCTGCCCTGTGTTGTGATGCCACTCTGCTGATGTGAAGCTCCCCAATTCCACCTGGCAAATGTGTGGGCCAGCACGCTTTGTTCCACGCATTTATTATTTGTTTAAAAAATTGATGGTCTTTATTATGTATTAAAAAATTTTAAAAGATGATGCTGTTAAGGTGCTACACCCAATATGCCAGCAAGTTTGGAAAACTCAGCAATGGCCAGAGGATTGGAGAAGATCAGTCTACATCCCAATTCCAAAGAAGGGCAGTGCCAAAGAATGCTCCAGTTACCGCACAATTGCGCTCATTTCACACGCTAGCAAGGTTATGCTTAAAATTCTACAAGGCAGGCTTAGGCAATATGTGGACCGAGAACTCCCAGAAGTGCAAGCTGGATTTCGAAGGGGCAGAGGAACCAGAGACCAAATAGCAAACATGCGCTCGATTATGGAGAAAGCTAGAGAGTTCCAGAAAAACGTCTACTTCTGCTTCATTGACTATGCAAAAGCCTTTGACTGTGTCGACCACAGCAAACTATGGCAAGTTCTTAAAGAAATGGGAGTGCCTGATCACCTCATCTGTCTCCTGAGAAATCTCTATGTGGGACAAGAAGCTACAGTTAGAACTGGATATGGAACAACTGATTGGTTCAAAATTGGGAAAGGAGTACGACAAGGTTGTATATTGTCTCCCTGCTTATTTAACTTATATGCAGAATTCATCATGCGAAAGGCTGGACTAGATGAATCCCAAGCCGGAATTAAGATTGCCGGAAGAAATATCAACAACCTCAGATATGCAGATGACACAACCTTGATGGCAGAAAGTGAGGAGGAATTAAAGAACCTTTTAATGAGGGTGAAAGAGGAGAGCGCAAAATATGGTCTGAAGCTCAACATCAAAAAAACCAAGATCATGGCCACTGGTCCCATCACCTCCTGGCAAATAGAAGGGGAAGAAATGGAGGCAGTGAGATTTTACTTTCTTGGGCTCCTTGATCACTGCAGATGGTGACAGCAGTCACAAAATTAAAAGACGCCTGCTTCTTGGGAGAAAAGCAATGACAAACCTAGACAGCATCTTAAAAAGCAGAGACATCACCTTGCTTACAAAGGTCCGTATAGTTAAAGCTATAGTTTTCCCAGTAGTGATGTATGGAAGTGAGAGCTGGACCATAAAGAAGGCTGATCGCCGAAGAATTGATGCTTTTGAATTATGGTGCTGGAGGAGATTCTTGAGAGTCCCATGGACTGCAAGAAGATCAAACCTATCCATTCTTAAGGAAATCAGCCCTGAGTGCTCACTGGAAGGACAGATCGTGAAGCTGAGGCTCCAATACTTTGGCCACCTCATGAGAAGAGAAGAATCCTTGGAAAAGACCTTGATGTTGGGAAAGATGGAGGGCACTAGGAGAAGGGGACGACAGAGGACGAGATGGTTGGACAGTGTTCTCAAAGCTACGAACATGAGTTTGACCAAACTGCGGGAGGCAGTGGAAGACAGGAGTGCCTGTCATGGTCCATGGGGTCACGAAGAGTCGGACACGACTAAACGACTAAACAACAACAACGTATTAAGTATAAAAAGGTAAAGGACCCCTGACGTTAACGACTCTGGGGTTGCATACTGTGTGTTTTTATACTGGCTTTTTAGCTGCCCGGGTGTATAAAGTGACTAGCAAAGAAAATAAACATACAATATATTAGTAACATGAGAATCCCCACCACACACCACATAGACTTGTTATGACTCACAGACTTTGAAGGGGCAAATCTGAACCCTGGCATGAGTGGTTTGTGAACTGCAGCTTTCGTTGGAGTACCGTACTCATGAAAAACATGGGAATGAACAAGCAGTACAGCAAACAAATATTTCCTTTTTGAAACTCAAGTTCTCAAACCAGATATTCTGCTATTGGGGAAGAGCTAAACACTTGGGTTACATCATGGGCTATTTAAAAAGTCACCCTCAACCGAAAGTGGAATGCACCCCAGGTCAGGCAAGGAGGAAGGCAGGCAGGCAGGCTCCACGGTTGGCTTTCCAGCAACATATCCAAGAACGGTCTTCTGCAGGAATCCACCTTAATTCCAGATACACTATCATTTTTTGAGTACATCTACAGTACCTCACTTCTCTCACTTCTGTATGGAAGTGAGAGCTGGACCATAAAGAAGGCTGATTGCCGAAGAATTGATGCTTTTGAATTATGGTGCTGGAGGAGACTCTTGAGAGTCCCATGGACTGCAAGAAGATCAAACCTATCCATTCTTAAGGAAATCAGCCCTGAGTGCTCACTGGAAGGACAGATCATGAAGCTGAGGCTCCAATACTTTGGCCACCTTATGAGAAGAGAAGACTCCCTAGAAAAGACCCTGATGCTGGGAAAGATTGGGGGCACAAGGAGAAGGGGACGACAGAGGACGAGATGGTTGGACAGTGTTCTTGAAGCCAGCAACATGAGTCTGACCAAACTACGGGAGACAGTGTAAGACAGAAGTGCCTGGCGTGCTCTGGTCCATAGGATCACGAAGAGTCGGACACGACTAAACAACAACACAGCACAGTGGTACCTCGGTTTATGAACACAATTGGTTCCGGAAGTCTGTTCATAAACTGAAGCGTTCATAAACTGAAGCGAACTTTCCCATTGAAAGTAATGGAAAGTGGATTAATCTGTTCCAGACGGTCCGCGGAGTACTTAAACTGAAGCGTTCATAAACTGAAGCGAACTTTCCCATTGAAAGTAATGGAAAGTGAATCAATCTGTTCCAGATGGGTCCGCGGCGTTCATAAACCGAAAATTCGTAAACCGAGGTGTTCATAAACCGAGGTTCCACTGTACCTAAATTCACAGCACTTCATTTTGCCCATTGTTAATTGCACCAGTAATGTTTGCTCCTGCGTATTCCAAAGCTCATGCTTCTGATAATTCTGCTAACATCGCTCAGTGACCGCTATTGCTCCATAATGAACTCCCCTGCTCTTTATTCTCTCTATACTTATGGTGTTTACTTGTGCAATCAATTCAATGTCACACCTTTGAGGTATTTGCAAGGGACCCAGGTGGCGCTGTGGGTTAAACAACAGAGTCTAGGGCTTGCTGATCAGAAGGTCGGCGGTTCGAATCCCTGCAATGGGGTGAGCTCCCGTTGCTCGGTCCCAGCTCCTGCCCACCTAGCAGTTTGAAAGCACGTCAAAGTGCAAGTAGATAAATAGGGACCGCTCCGGCGGGAAGGTAAACGGCGTTTCCGTGCACTGCTCTGGTTCGCCAGAAGCAGCTTTGCCATGCTGGCCACATGACCCGGAAGCTGTCTGCGGACAAACGCTGGCTCCCTCGGCCTATAGAGCGAGATGAGCACCGCAACCCCAGAGTCGGACACGACTGGACCTGATGGTCAGGGGCCCCTTTACCTTTACCTAATTGCACCAGTAATGTTTGCTCCTGCGCATTCCAAAGCTCATGCTTCTGATAATTCTGCTAACATCGCTCAGTGACCGCTATTGCTCCATAATGAACTCCCCTTGCTCTTTATTCTCTCTATACTTATGGTGTTTACTTGTGCAATCAATTCAATGTCACACCTTTGAGGTATTTGCAGAATGCTGCAGAACTGGCTTACACTTTCCAGTTCTTCTACCAACTATCACCTTCAAACAGTAATCCATTCACACACATCATTGCTCAATAGATTTTGGAAGGCTTAACAAAAGAATCGAAATCTTAGACTGAACCATGAAGGTTCAACAGCTCTCATCATGCATATCATATACTGCTTAATCCCAAGCAAACGTTTTCCTTTAAAGGAACTGGAAGGGGTTTCTTCAAAGCCTTAGGTGGACAAGAATTTTTCTACCAGCCTCAGCTATTATCTAATGTGAATAAACACTCTAACCCAGGGATGGAGGAACCTGCCGTCCTCCTGCTCATGCTGTTGGGACTCCCCACAACCAATAATCAGGGGAGATGGGAGCTGTAGGCCCCACAACATCTGGAGAGTCATGTGCCCCCCTCCTACCCTCCACTGAAAAGCGAGAGCTGAAGCTGAGCAGAAATGCTTCTCATTTAGTTGCATTTCATGAGTTTCTCCTCACAGCAGGTTCCACTCGACCTTGTGCAGAGGTGAAAGTGGCAGCAGGCTGCTGAAAGCTATCATGTCAAAATCTCAAATTACATTTTTGCGGTGGAAACAACCGCTTTTCTCTGGCTTCCCCTCTTAAGTCACGGAGATAGCATGGAGAGGCATAGCTTTGCTTACGTACATCGTTTAAGCCCCCTTCTCCACCAATCTTGGGGCAGAGGCAATGGCTTCTTGAAGTGCTATTATATGCAGCAGTGCCTTTCAAAAGCAGAGCTGCTCTCTCTCAGTCATCACACGTCACAGAAAGTCTGGCCAACACAGCCTGGGACCCACAAAGCCAGAAGACATCCTGATTTTGCTGACTGTTAGGAGCTGGGGGGGGGGGGGACGGACGACTAGCTATTATACATACACACATATATTTCAGCTCTTTTTTTAAAAAAAGGAGTGTGGATTTTTAACGATTTACAGTACATCTCTCTCTCAGGGTACACAGTGTTGGAAGCTGTGCAGTGCTCTTCGAGAAACCTCCCTCTTGTTACTTGCAAGCAATGAGGCAAAAATATACAGATTTAACTTTAAAATGCACCTCTGCAGTGCTTAAGTGACCATCTGCTTTTTGTGCTGTGGACAGAATGCAAAGTAGCACAAGCAAAAATGAAGCAGCGGTTGCATTTACTGAAAGGTAAATTTACTCAAGTCTTTAAGGCATTTCAGCCTCCCCCCCCCCAAAAAAAAGGATCGGGGATAGAAAGGAAGTCTTGGAACTAAATTTAGTCATTTTTAAAGTTAAGGAAATGTCAACTTAAGAGGCTCTACAGAAAACTAATTTATCTATACAGTAGTGATGATACTTAACCCTCCTTAAAATGCAGGTCTGCAGTCATAAAGACGCTCTCAATGATAGATGACATTTTGATTTACAATAGTAAGCAAACAGTAACACTTCCTCACTGGAATCCAAGCAAAGCTTTGCACGTCCGATGCAGGCAGGAAGTAAAGAGAAAGATCCCCCACCGCAGCAGCAGTTTAAACGGAGCTAGACTCCGCCCCCCAGTGAGCCCTATTGGCCGGCTGAGGAGTATGACACAGCGGCGGGGAGACTTCCGGTCTGCCGCGCTGGAAAATGGAGGCGCAGAAACCTCGCGCTGCGAGGTTTCTGGCATCGCGGGGGGGGGATCCGCGGGGGCACGCGGATCCCCGTAAATACCCCTGGTTGAGCGTCCAGGGGGCAAATTTTGCCTGGCGGAGCTCCAGAAGCGACTCCTCAGCTGCCCAGGAAGCCCGCAAGAGCCCCTGAGAGCCAGCTGAGTGGCAGTCGCGGGAGCCATTTTAGGCATACCATCGTTACCTCCAAGAAGCGAAGCTCCGAGCCTCCCACCTGCAGGCGGTGGATTCTTCCTGAAAAAGTTACGATCTGGACGAAGTAAGTTGAAACCAATCAATTTGAAACAAGAATTTGGCAGTGGGAGGCGGAGATTAAAAAGGGAAGTCATCTCCCCCCGATTGAGTAACTAAAGATCGCAGCAAGCTAGAAAACCCAGAAATGCTGTAAAAAGAGCTTTTTCCTGAGGCAGAGTAAAGGAAAAAGTAAGCGGTGTACTTATCTCTGCAAAAGACTGAGATCCAGCATGAGAAAAGCCCCCTGCGAGCCTGGAGTCGGGTCAAAGGAAAGATCAGTCAGTTTGCTGATTAACGTCACAATACAAAGGAATGTGTCTGGCTGAATGTGAGAGACTGAGAGCTGTAAACAGTGAAAGAGGATTTGTTTTGCCTTGAGGCTGCTCAGTATTGACTCTGAGGAAAAGAAGGAGTAAAGAGAGAGATTCTGACCAAGTGGGACTGGATTATTGGCTTTTTGCCTATTTGTTCACTTTTCATATATATTGGACTAAAATTTCAACTCCACGGCCGGTCTGTACAAAGATGGAGGAGGTTTTAGACAAAGGAATAGGAGAGAAGGTTCCAGAGAGTGGACAGGAAGTCACACAGTGGGACTTAATATTGGCAACAATTTTGGATCTTACTAAGCAAGTGAGCATCTCCAAGCTTGATGTAAACTTTCTGAGAGAAGAGACTGTCGAGACATTTGTTTTTGACTGTAAAACACAGGATCCAACAGATATAGAAGATCAGGAGAAGGGAGAAGAAAAAAGATTGGAAGACCAGGACTGTGCTGGAGTGACGTATGTAAAAAACATAGAAGAGGAGAAAGATAATACTGAAGGACAATATGCTGAACCAATGGACTTATTTCCTGAAAAGAACACTGTTCTACTGGTGGGAGGGGTGGAACAGGGAGGGAAAGTAGGAGAAAACACTGTTTCACTGGTGAGAGAAGTGAAACAGGAGAGGGTAAAAGCAAAAAAGCACCCCAAAAAAGAGGTTGGGAAAATCAGCGCCCCGGTGAGAGAGGGGAGGACACAAACAGTTGGGGGGCAGAAAGAGGATGAAAAGGTGCAAAGATACAAAGTGATGGGATTACAGAAGAGGGGGGCAAGAGTTCGGCAAAAGTTGGTATGGGACAGACTAGGGGTGGGTTGAGAGGTCTTGGATTATTTGGTATTGTCTGAAATAATATGGTCTGATCTCGGAATGTATTAAGGATTGTATGAAGAACCTGGCTGATTCATCTGGAGACTTCGATTCCAGGGAAGGGGGGGTGGGAACTTTGTTGTGTGGGTGGAAGTAAATGGGTAATAAATTAGGATGTGAATCTTATATATTTTTGGGTAAGGGAAAGAGATTAGGGATTAGATAATAATAATTTTGGAGAGAGGATGTTAAGAGAAAAGAGGTTAAAGTACAAGGAGAATGGATAATAGCAATGAAAAAGATGAAAAAGTTGAAACTTAGAAAAAAGAATGTGAAGTTAGAATGGGAAAATGCGAGAACTATTTTTAACAATAAGAACTCAAGAAGGGGAAATGAGGAAGTCCGAATCTGTTTTTTTTTTGTTTTTTTTGTTTTTTTTGTCGTTTTTTTTAATGTATTTTTCTTTTTTGTGCCTTTTTCTTTTTTCTTGTATTTCTTGTTAAAATCTAATAAAAATTATATTAAAAAAAAAAGACACAGCGGCGGGGAGGGACTAGTGCAGGGGGCCAAACACGCCCCCTGCAGACACGGGAGGCGGGTCCTGAGCGCAACCCCTCCCCTCTGGAAGGGAGGAGAGGCCTTACCAAATAAGCTGATACCCAAAATACAAAACTTGGTGAAGAACGTTATTGTATCGCAAGAAAACTTCCCTTAGGGAAGGGCAGGGGGGTGGGGTCTTTTTCGGCCCAGTGACAGTATCCTCTCATAGCTAAGGTTTTCAGGTCACATGCTAGCATTCGGCAGGACCAAAATTAAAGTATGTGTGGCCAGATAGCAGTGGGTTTGGCTACACCACACTCCCCAACACACATACCCCGACATCCAGCCAAACTCTCGCCCCCCATTCTACAGCAAAAGCATCCTTCTGGAGCCAGGGAGTGCAGAGAGAGGGAAGAGTTAAGCCTTTCCCTCCAGACTATCTGATTTTTAGAATAAAAAAATTCCTTCCAGAAGACATCTGAAGGCAGCCCTGTATTGGGAAATTTTTAATGTCTGATGTTTTGCTATTTTTATATAATAATAATAATAATAATAATAATAATAATAATAATAATAATTTTATTTATACCCCACCCATCTGGCCGGGTTCCCCCAGCCACTCTGGGCGGCTTCCAACAAAACATTAAAATACAGAAATCAAACATTAAAAGCTTCCCTAAACAGGGCTGCCTTGAGATGCCTTCTAAAGGTCTGGTAATTGTTGTTCTCTTTGACCTCTGGTGGAAGGGCATTCCACAGGGTGGGTGCCACTACCGAGAACGCATTCCCTAGCCCAGAGTGGCTAGGGAAACCCAGCCAGATGGGCGGGGTAATAATAATAATAATAATAATAATAATAATAATAATAATAATAATAGAAGACAATTGCGTGCACACACCCTGAAATGCCTCCCCCCCCCCAGCTGCATTTAGGCTTGATGAGGACTAAGTGTTAGCACTTTCCCACCTCTGCCATAGGCAGTGGTGGGCCTTGGTGAGTCAAATTCCAGTGACACCATGTACGACGCCCAAATCCGCCCCCTGCCTCTCGCCTGCCATTGGACATAACAGTGCTGGCCTTTACTGCAGCACCCCAGATGCTCTGCGCCCAGCGCCCAAGTCGCACTCCACAGGAGACATCTCTGCCATGGGGCCTAACTGTCACAATGAACAGCTGCAGTGGTAATCCTATGTATAAAGACCAAACAAGAAATTGGGGGGAGAGATCCATGATCCAATCCTCTAAGCACTAAAGGGGAGCCTGACTAAGCTCCGTACTGAAATCTTGTATATGCACCTATGTGTGTGTTATTTGGGGTGGGGGTGGGGATTACCACTTAGCCCCTTGCTGTTTTCTTTATTATCTTGCCCCGCCCCCCGCATCCATAAATTGCCTCCGAAGCTGCTATTTGCCCTGTATTTTTTTGGGGGGGGGGTTCCCAGGCACCCATGTGATACTTGCACATTTCCCCCTGTGGGGCAAATAGTTGCTTTGGAATGGGGGTGTTCGTTGGGGGCAAGCGTATGTGGAAAAGATATTTGTAGAGAGAAGGCTAGGCTTTTTAAATGTACAAGGTTCCTTTTCCCCCATGGAGAATGATTCTCAGTTGTGAGTCCGCAGTTTCAATCCGTACAGTTCAGACACAAGTTTCGCCATCTCATCTACTGTAATGTCAAAAACTTGGTGAGGAGCGACAGAAGCAACTCCAAGGCTTTCCTTGCCTGATTAAATTGCCAACACATCTCCTTCAGAGTTCAAAATGTAAATGTGAGCTTAGGCTGAGCAAATCCCACCAGATCATCAAATATGGATATTATGTGGTTCCATCTGTTCCTAAAGATACATGAATATGCAAGACAATCAACACGGCGACACCTGCAATCACAATGCAGAATATTGCCCTCCTATAAGCAGCTACTTACTACCTGTGATTAAACTAGGATGGGGAAAATGCTGAAGGCTTCTAAAATGGCACATGCTCACTAAATGATAACAGATTGTGAATGACATTGCTTGATGTTCACATTTCACAGATTTTTTTAAAAAAAAAGTTTGGCAAGGAGCGACAAATTTAGTCTTTTAAAAACATGTTTGTTTTTGGTTATAGGCAACATTCCACACCTCCAAATATTTCACATTAAATAAGGTTATTGGCCTGAAGCTAAAGAGTTATTTTAGACAGGTCTATAGGTTAATGTTTGTAATATTTGACTCCTCCCCCTTTTGAACAGCAGATATCTCTTCCTATAATGCTACTGTATAACACAATCTGCTTCTGAACACCCCCTTCTAATTAAAAAAAGGATTATTATGTGCCATGAAAGGTGATTGGTCTTGAAATGCGAGTATTATGCCTTCCCCTTCCTGCTTGTCACACAGCCACACCCTAAACCTGTTTGGCAAAGTTGATAACTAGCTCAAGATCACCCTGTGAACTTATTGGCTGTGTAGGGATTTGAACCCAGAACTCTCCTGTCCTAGACTGAAATCCTAAGCATTGTACCACCCTTACTCTCAACAAAGCACTACTTTGCTACTCACCCCAAGACAGGGAATTTCTTAAAGCACATATGCAGAATGCATAGATTTTTAGATACTTTATGAACAAGCAAACAAACAGCATTCAAAGTACAGTAATATTTGTTCCTGGTCTCATAATCAAATGCTATTATTTCATAGAAAGGAAACTGGCAGGTTGCATTTGCTTATGAAAATTGCTACAGCAGTACTTGTACCATTGAAAGCTAGTCACCATTTTGTGGTCTTTTGACGCCTGGAAGGAAGGAGGGGGAGAATCCAGCCATCGAATTATTCTGCACAAAAGACAACATGCTCTACAGCTGCTATTGTGTACACAAAGACTCTGGTATACAAAAGGTTTTCAATACCACTGGGGTTATATAAAGAGGAAGAGAGTTATAAATATCCACCTATATATAAATACATGGATGCTTCCACCATATGTACTTCCAAGCATAAACTGACAGCCTAGATTTATAGTGCCCTCTGACCCAAAGATGTTTCATTCAACTTTGAGGCCTGATCAACTTAAAACGGTTAAACAAGAGGTTATACTTGCTACAAATATTTGGTCCTCTTCCGTATAATCCTTTGTAACCCTCAAAACTACCCATGCAAAGTTTTTTTTTCCCCACACGTGGCAGGTAATGATGCAGAAAGAAGTCTGAAGAATGGAGAAGTCTCTCATCTAAGCATCCAAAGAAGGAAATGGGCCAAATACTGGCATTCATTTTGCTACATCTGCACACACAGAAATATGAAAACATTTGTGGTTTGGGGGCCAACTGTCAAGAGCAGCAGGCTGTGGAACAAAGCAGGTGCTCATAAGTAGGTTACAGGAAGAGGCTGTGGGTTGCATTTCCCTCACCCATCACAAAAACAACAGCAAGAACTGGGAAGCTGGTACGCTGAGCCTTAAATAACCAGAAATTTAGAAACAAAAACAAACGGGAGAGAAATTTCTAAACAGGATTGCTTCCCCACCCCCACACTACCCCTTATAACAACATGCTCATTTATTTGCATATTGCACTTGTGTTTTTCTCCTACACACCTGCGAATTGATGTCATGATTGTACAGGGGGGGAAAAGACTAACTCCCTTTTAGGTGCCACATCATCTGACAACATCTATGGAGATTCTCAGGACCACACTGCTGCTTGCATTGTCACAACACACAACTGCATTTAGTTGCTCTTGGCTCTTTCCAATTTTTTTTTTTAGGAACGTGCTGTTCCTGAAGATTAGAAAAATGCAAGAACACATTAATCCACGGCTGCACTTAGATCCTGCAGCCTGATGTGGTGCTGGTGGGGAGTGAAGGAAGAATCGGAGAAGGGAAGCAGACATTTAAAAAGAAAGGAAAAAATAAAAAGAAAGCCCTAGGATATGCAAAAGGCAAGCCTGACACTGATTCAGGGCCAAGGCTTGGATTTACAACAGTCCCAGTCAAGCCTCAAAAAGGACAACAAGAGACAAGGTTTCCAGCTGGCCCTTTGGGTAGCATGCAGAGCCAGGTCTGGCCATCCTTTCCTTGCACAGCCAATCAAAAACAATGGCAAGAAGGAGAAATTCAAAGCAAGAGGGAGACTTCTGAGAACAGAACCTTTCTTACTTTACAGGCACATCCTGCCATTTGCCACCTTAAGAGAAACTAGGTTGAGAAAATAGTACATCTTCTGTTTGTCACCACAGGGGATGAGAAGATACTTTTTCAGAATCAGTAGGAGCAAAAGGAAACCGGGAGGAAAGGGGTAGAGGAATGAATTGGGAGAACACTTGCCTCTCAAGCTGAACAGTGACACTAAGATGCATCTCCCAAACGTGTTTGGCAGTCGGGGGGGGGCACTGTTAGGATGTGAAACCCATATTTTCAAATAAAAAAATTCCTTCAGTAGCACCTTAAATACCAACTAAGTTTTTATTTTGGTATGAGCTTTCGTGTGCATGCACACTTCTTCAGATAAAGTACACTTGAAGCAGCTTGAAACACACTTGAAACACAGAGCAGTTTCAGGAAATGCAAGCAACAGCAAAAGCTAAAAATAATTGCTGCAGCAACAGACCCATGGATAGGTCCTCACTTCCCTTTGGTGCACCATGGCAGGGACCAGGAGTCAGATTCCTTTCAGGTGAGGGCTCAAACACAGGCCACACAGGGCTAGACAACCTGTGTGGCCTGGTAGCCCAATGGGCCAACCTCCGTTGACCTTAATGAGTGGAGTAGGAGAAATGAGAGGCAGAAACAACGCAACAAAAATACCAAAATTCAACCATGGCAATTCATTATTTGTAGTCATCTTTCAAAGGTAACCTCTCCGTTAACAATATGCAGGTGGTGACAATTTTGCACATGTCTGATGTGGGTCTGAAGAAGGCAGGAAGAGGGGCAGGGCATAATGGGGCGGGCTCATGCATGCTCTGCCAACGTGCAAGGGGACCAGGAACAGAACAACACCCCCCCCACACACAAAATGGTCACCACCTACATACTACTATTGGGGGGGGGCACTCAGCCACAGGGGGCCCTAATTCTGTGCATACCTCTAAATCTGCCATTGGCTATGATGCTACTATGTAGAGCCGAGGCTCAGCTTGTTCCCTGTGGAAACAACGAAAGAGCTTTGTGTTCGTAGAGCACAGTCTGCGCACCCAAATTCAGTCTGAACCCTTCTATATCTAACTTTGTTTCAGTAGACCCTGTAACCAGTCTGGACTTCACCCTGCACCCAGACTTAGTTCTGCTTCGCCTCACAGAAGCACAGAGCAGTGGAGAGAGAGAGAGAGAGAGAGAGAGAGAGAGAGAGAGAGAGAGAGAGAGAGAGAGAGAGAGAGAGGAGTTCTACACACACCCACTTACCTTATGCTGCCTGTTCCTTTCCAGTGAGTTCAAAATTGTTACAAAACTGACTTCATTTTAGAACATTCCTGCCTCTGGACACAAGTGTCCCAAGCTCCAAAAATTTTAATTTAGCCTTCTAATTAATACAGACTAGATAACTTAACCATATGCTTTCTTGGTTGTGTGTGATGAAAGTTGGGCACTGTTGAAGCGGTTTAGTCATGCTGGCCACATGACCCGGAGAGGGACAGTGGACCGGCCCCCTGCTGAAAATGTTTGCTGACCCCTGCTCTTGGGCTTGCTGATCAGAAGGTTGGTGACTCAAATCCGCATGATGGGGTGAGCTCCTGTTGCTCTGTCCCAGCTCCTGCCAACCTAGCAGTTCAAAAGCACACCAGTGCAAGTAGATAAATAGGTACCGCTGAGGTAGGAAGGTAAAAGGCATTTCTGTGCACTCTGGTTTCCGTCACAGTGTTCTGTAGCGCCACAAGCAGTTTCGTCATGCTGGCCACATGACCTGGAAACCTGTCTGTGGACAAATGCCGGCTCCCTCGGCCTGAAAGCGAGATGAGCGCCGCAACCCCAGAGTCGCCTTTGACTCGACTTAGCCATCCAGGGGTCCTTTACCTTTTACCTTTTTATATACAACCCAAGCAATCACCTCACTATAAATATACAGCGTTCATGAGTTGAGGCACAAACACACATGTATGATTCCCTCTCCAGTAACATACGGTTATAAAATGTTGATTTACCTTAGCAGACACACACAAAATTATTTCCATTCTGCACCTGCCCAAACACAGATATGCCTAAGTAAGACAACAAAAAGCTTGCAACATGCTGTGAACAAGTGTTGTTCTCAGCCCTGATGAAGTATCACGAGTGCCAGGACAAACAGCCTCCCAAAAATGTGATGCTTAAGTCCCCAAGAACCGAAATATTTTTACAGTGCTACCTTGGATTCCAAGGTTTGGGAGTAGAGAATGACCGATTACCACAATGTAGATTGATGACAGAATGTGGCTGGCCATCAAAGGAAGTCTTTAACTCAGCCTTATTGGCAGTTGATTGAATTCGCCTCCCAAACACACAAATGTATTTTAAGAAGAAGTTGCCCTAACAAAAGGTGAAGTTAAGATTGCTGCAGGAATAGAACAAGGTTGTGTTCCATGCACCTACTTGACAGAAAGCCTAATGAGAGGGAAAGTGTTGATTATTTAAAGATGTTGTCTTGCTTTAATTTGAAATTAGGAAGGAAGCTGAGCACTGATTGCCATTAGGCAGTTAAGAATATGCATCAAGCAAAGAAGCCTAGAACAGTTTCTCTGAGAAACATTATTTCCAATGGCAGCACTCCGGCTCCGGAAAATTAGAGGAAAGTACTTTAGGGGCAAGTCTTTAATAGCTCACGCTCCTCAGCCAGAGTAGGATAGCAGAGCAAATGGAATTGGCTTTACAGAAATTACGTATTTTCAGCAGACAATTTATCCACCAGCTGCCAGGAACACAATTCCAATTTAATTTAATGTATTAGAATTTAATGTATTATTCCTATCCAACTTTTGCAACTATAAATTTAGCCCTCTGTCTGCCACCTCCAACACACCACCCAAGGAAGACCATATTTAGTGAAGCCCTTTGCTCTAGAAACGGACAAACTCTCACCAGCATGAATTGAAAACAGGCTGGCAAGTACAATTCAAGCAACGTCAAGAGTATGCAGTTTTTCTACCCCCCTCAAGTTCAAATCTGGCTCATGACTGAGCTTGTGTTATTTATTTCCTAGATGAAAGTGGATTCTTGCCATGCCACTTGGAAATTATAGCGCTGAGGCAAGCAACCACATGGCTCTCCCTTTCTTCCCATGTTTGCCGTGTGCGGTAAAACCTTGCCCTTTGACTGGCTGCTGTTCCAGGTTTACACACAGTGAGCACATGATCAAGGGTGCAGGGTGGCACCTGAATTTGCCCAGCAAGTGGAAGCTTCCATCTGAGAACAGGCTATTGCCACTCAAGGCGCTTCCATTTCCAACCAGTCCTCTTCGGCTGCATATGAAGCCAAATCCAGATAAGAGACAAGTGGGGGGTTCCCTGCAAGAAGGAAGTGGACTAATTGAATAAGAGGACTGGGAAAGGCTGGAGGGGGGGGGTTCTGTGCTGTGGATGAGTGGGGAAGTGATTGAGTGCAATAACTTGTGAAATACATAGCAGGTTTGTTGTAAGACTCCCCCACCTGCGATCTTGGACAATAATAGTAACACTGGACTATGTGGCAGGATTGCTCTAATTTTATAACCTACTATCTAGCAGTTATTTGGGACCCAGGTGGCGCTGTGGTTAAACTACTGAGCCTAGGGCTTGCTTATCAGAAGGTCGGCGGTTCGAATCCCTGTGACGGGGTGAGCTCCCGTTGCTTGGTCCCAGCTCCTGCCAACCTAGCAGTTCGAAAGCACGTCAAAATGCAAGTAGATAAATAGGAACCGCTACAGCGGGAAGGTAAACGGCGTTTCCATGTGCTGCTCTGGTTTGCCAAAAGTGGCTTTGTCATGCTGGCCACATGACCTGGAAGCTATACGCCGGCTCCCTCGGCCAACCCCAGAGTCACGACTGGACCTAATGGTCAGGGGTCCCTTTACCTTTATCCAGCAGTTATGAAGCAATGTCTGGTTCCCTTTCCGCCCCCCACAAATTATCAGTATCCTTCTCCCCCAGCTGCCAGACTTGCAGTGCGTCTTCTTAAATGTCATATTTAAATTGCATGTGCCCTGTCCTTGGGGCACACACAAGGGTTTTTTTCTGTCTCGGCAATCCCCTGCTAAATAGATTCTTCAAATCAGACTCAAGGCTGGCCAGAAGTCAAGATAGCTATACACTACCTGAAGACAATACTGATTGCGGGGGAACCACAGCCGAAGAGGGTTACTGCCCTCATCATGGCTTGCTTATAGCCATCCCATAGGTTTCTGGTTAGCCCCTGTGGGATGACAGATGCTGGACTAGATAGGCCTTTGGTCTGATCCAACCATGCTCTCTGTATGAGTCAGGGTCTTGTTCTGTAAATTACATACCCATTCTAAAAAGCTGAAGTCGGTTTCAACAATCAGCGAACGCTTGCCAACACAGCAGCTGCCCTGCTGAGTCCTCTCCTCAGCCCGAGGAACGCAGGCCCCACAGGCACACAATTGGTGCATACTGTATCTTCGTAATATTCTCAATTTAATACTATGACCCGTCGGACGTCCATTCCAATGACCAAGGCGCTTGCCTCAAACACTTACATACAGTTCATAGTAAGAACCCAGTCATTCCAAATCCTAACAACTTCGTGACTGCTCCCTCACACCCCATTTGCTTGGAAAGATACCAGTCGGTAGTCCCAGGGTATCCTTTTCTGCATCGCGTTATCCATTGGCAAGTGCATCCTGGTAGGAGCGAACTGCATTTCCTCTGGCGGCTGGCCTGGAGAAAGAGTTATGTTCCATCATTAAGCTAAGTGTATGTGTACAACAGCATTTGTTGTCCCTCGTCTTCCCTCCTTGTTGACAGTTAAACTGTAGGATCTTTGGAACAGAAAGCTGCCCAGCTCAGAGCCGTCTGTTTACACAGATGGAAGAGAAGCTTGTTTTCCTTCCGCGAGAACTGTTGGAAGGTAGAACATCCCCAGCACTGGAGCTATTCTATACCGAACTGGCAAAACTGTGACTACACAAGACTTCCAACATACTTCGGTGTGGCTCCCAGACAATTCCAGATGAAAGACTAGCTCTGTCTCTTCTTTCCAGCCCACACAGGGACGCAAGCGAAGAAGCAGGAGAGGGTGGTCTAAACATGGGAGACCGAGTTGGCAACTGTGACAAGAAGCTTGGGGTTCAACCCAATATTAGCCACACTCAGAGGAGACCCATTGAAATGAATGGATATTCATTCCAATGGGTCTACTTGGAGCAAAACAACCCTTGGCCTCTGGAACTATTGCAAGCTGTGGTCCTGGTTTTCAGCCAAGGAAGAACAGGTCTGCCAGGAAATATCTTGTGAAACCACCCGGATATAGTTTTGTGGGGAAGTTACACTGACTGGATGTCTCCCTGCCTCTGCCCAACTCTAGGGAAATAAGGAATGTTGCCTTTGACTGTGCCAATGGATTAAATCCCACAGTTTTGATGAACGCTTGTATAGAAATTAAATATTAATAATAAAGAATGAAAAGAGAAGCTGTGGCAGGACACAACGCCTTGAATTTGCAATCCACCTTAATAATAATAATAAGCCGCTGCAACGCGTGGCAGGGTCAGCTAGTGTCAAATATAAAACTTCCAGATAGAAAGCTGCCTTCAGATGTCTTCTGAAAGGTGTGTAGTTCTTTATCTCCTTGACAGCTGATGGAAGGGTGTTCCACAGGGAGGGAGCCACTGCTGAGAAAGCCTTCTGCCTGGTTCCTTGTAACTTCACTTCTCGCAGTAAGGGAACTGCCAGAAGACCCTTAGAGGTGGTCCGGGCTGAATGATGGAGGTAGAGACGCATGTTTATTATGAAATATCCCCATAAAAATGGCAACATGCAGGTATTAACTATAAGAACACAAGAGCCCTACTAGATGAAACCAAATGGGCCATCCTCTCCAGCATCTTGTTCTCACAGTGTAACAGCCTCCTCTCACTTATGTTCCTTAGCAGCTGGTATCCAGATGCATATCGCCTCAACGTTGGTGCTGATTTTGATCTGGCCAACCAGGAAGTTCTTGGGGCTGAAGGAACGTGTCTTGTTTTTTTCTCAGGCAGGAACAAGGTGGGATTAAATCAATTCAATGGATAAGAGCTAATAAACGTTACCCAAACTACGATAGCCATCTGGAACTTTCATGATGAGAAGCAATATGTCACTGAATACCAGATGCTTGGGAACAACAGCAGGCAAGTGCTGTTCCCTTCGTTCTCTTGTTGTATACTTCCCAAAAGCAGGTGGGATGCAGGAAACTAAATTTGCTGGACCTTTGTTTTGAGCCAGCAAGGCTCCTATTCTCTTCTCAAGACCATGCTTTGGAGACCGAAGCCAGCTAAGTAAGCTCAGTCTGGCTCCTGAAGGAGACACCAGGTGTGCAGCCAGCAGTCTCCAAAGAAGCACATCCTGTGGTGAACTTCCTCTGAGGCTCAATACATTCCACACTGATCCTTTCAGGGACAGGCAGGCTCTGAGCAGGCTTAGCTTCCTCTTGCTCTGCAAACAACTGTGCAAGCAAGACCTTATTGGGCTTTAGAGAAAACTGATGCCCAGATCAAGCTGCCACAATCAATTTTGGACCACAGGATGGATGAGCCTGCTCAGAGCCCCCCACCACCACCACAGAAACAACTAGGGGTGGGCAAGGTAAACTCTCTTCCTTCTGAGTCCCTTTCCTTATCCGTTCCAATGGAGTAGGAGAAGGCATCTCCAGTGAGGGTTATCAAAAAGTGAATGTGATTCTTTTTCCCAAGCAGAAGGACAGAAATAGAGCATTGGTTCCTAACTGGTGGTCCGTAGACCCCAGGCGGTCCATGTGAGCCACCCAGGCGGTCCGTGGCACCATTCACAAAACCAAAACTACAATGGAGATATCAAAAAAATTCTAAAGTAGGGGGTCCATCGCTTGGCTTCTGAAAAAGCAGAGTCTGCAGTATTTAGCTAATTGGGAGCCACTGAAGTATGGTAATAATGGGGTGGGGTGGAGCAGCACTGAGCATGGTTGAGCAGGACAAGTGGGAAAGGTAAAGCAACTTCTATTTGCTCTCTCCTTTCATCCATTTATTTTTAATTTTTTTGCTTCAGCTTCCATTACACGTTTAATCATGTCCCATAGAAATATTCTCTTACCTCACTTTTACGCCTTTTTATTTGATTCAAG
The DNA here is from genome assembly GCF_965207765.1 of Zootoca vivipara. Lineage (NCBI taxonomy): Eukaryota > Metazoa > Chordata > Lepidosauria > Squamata > Lacertidae > Zootoca > Zootoca vivipara. Next base: position 49,524,477 of record NC_142583.1, on the reverse strand, counting down.
ATATTTGCTTGTTTTATAAAAGCACCTCTTCTACATATTGCTACTAAATTGAGAATTAAACAGATGTAAGCTACTATTCTTGGAACACCAAAGTATTTTATTATTCTTCAAAAATGAGGCACTGAAAGAACTATAGATCAACAGACAGACGTGAGCAGCAATTCACATTGAGGCGACTACCGAAGGAGCCCAAGTGCTTGAGAGTAAGCATATTACAAAACTGTACATGTTCATGTGTTGCTGAGATCACTCACCAACCTGAAATTCACAAGCCAAGAATGCCAATGTAGAAACAGATCCAGAATGCTGATTTACCCATCTGATTTCCAAAGTTGCCTCTAGCCATACAGAGTCACAGAAAGTATGCCCTCAGGATGCCAAAAAATAAATTACAGGTTCTATTCCCTTTTCCTCCTCAAACTGTCTTGCATATGAAAGAGAAGGCATTTTTAGAATCACAGAAAACATTCATGGCATGACAAACAAGCTACTGTTTGACTTCCACTGTGCTCAGCGAGAAAGCCCACAATGTGTGAATTAAATAGGCAATCTTGAAATGTTGTCAAGAGAGATGCACTTAAATATGCAAGAGAGAGATGTAACAGAAGCAATGCCAGTCTTTAAGGCCGAAACATTCCTGAGAGCACAAGCCTGCATGTACAGCTGGCTGCTGCCTACTGCTAAAATGCACCATGTTTACCACTTGATGTACACCACTTGACGACTGCAATGTATGTTCATCACTTGATAATCAAGTACTACAGCGAGAGCTTCCCTACACTTTCAAATAAAATGCTTTTAAATAAGAATCCATCCCCACATTTCTTTCGGCAAATCACATCCCTAATAATGCTGTGATGTTTATGTGTTTTGTAGAACTGGCTCTTAAGTGATTCAAGATCACTATAGACACAAATGGATACAATTGGGTAATAGGGTCATAATTTGCCGTGGGTTCTTTATTTATTTGGATTCCTTATTTATTTATGCTCCTGTCCCCTTTTTCAAGGGCTTCAGAGAGTTCAGATACAGAACCCTCATCCCCATACTGGCTGGACCCGAGCCGGCTACTATTCTGAGATGGGTCTACATAGCAGGCACCCACAGACGATGCTCTATGTCACAAAAACATTTGAAATCTTTCATACACATCATTATTTGTGTCACATCCTTCTTTGAAGGGGCGTACAAAGGATTAAGATAACTAAATAGTTCTTCAATGTGGTATTATGTAGCACCTCAAGAACGCTATAACTTATGTGAAACAAATATACTGTATGTACAGTGCTATCTTTCCAGAAGAAGCAATGCCCAAACTCATAATGGGCACCTCTTATTTTTCTCTTATAATGGCAATGTCAGCCACCTGAGAGGTGCTGGAACTGAGCTCAGGCAAGTTCCGGCTGGAAAAAGCCCTGTATATATGTATCATACTCTCAATTACCTAAAACCATGAATTTATCATCCTCTCATCATGATTCTAGCTGGCTTTAGACCTTATTCTGCTTCTCCATTCCTTTTTCTTCCTTTCCTCTACCCATCTCCATGCCTTTGATATCTTCCCATCTTTAGATAAAATTCCATGTGGAAAATATTATTATCATCATCGTAAAGAACAAAGGATGCTGTTTTCGACAAAGTCAGAGCACTGCTCCATTTACTTCAACATCATCTACTGCCTGGCAGCGGCTTCTGTAGGGTTTCATACAGGAGACCTTCTCCTACTTTGAGACACTAGGGGTTGAATAAAGGACTACCTGCATGCAAGGTACATGCTGCTAAGCTACGGCCCTTTCCCAATCAAAATATGCTACGTTTCTGTCACGTGACAGCCTTATTTTCTTTTTCAAGCCAATAAACTATTTTTTTAATAAAAAAACACACTGGGTAGTATGCTACTAAATCCTACACTGAGTAGACCCACTGGAATGGAATTCAGTTAGTCACGGCTAACTTAAACACTGGTACATTCATTTCAATGCATCTAAGAGTGTGACTTAACTGGATGCCACCTATTAAGGACGAAATATTCTGTGCCTTTTAACACATTTGGGTAATGTATCAAGATTTCTACCACACAAAGACTTTTGTCTCTCTTTCATACGCACACACAAACACACACACAGAGAGCAGAGAGATAGAGCTTTACATAAGCAGAAGGCAAACTTTATGCCTTCAATTACACCACTTGGGTTTAAATCCAAAAAACAAAGGCTATGGATTTGCACACTATAGCCACAAAATGGAATTCCTAAGAACGTAACACTCCTAGTTTAACACCATTAAGGGTGGTTGTGAGGAATAGTTCAAGTGTTACAAGAAATGCCAGTAATCAACAAACAGTTCTGATTTACAATTTTAAAACTGTATTGGTGAAAACGTGAATTACAGAATGAAGAAGGGTAGTCGCATATTTCATTCAACCAACCTTGATGTGTAATTATGCTTTCATGTTACACATAGCTCTTTATCAGGCAATTCATTATAGCTCAGGTATTTAACTATTGGAATTTTTTATTCCCTGCATCTAGCCCAACAACAGTTGTCTATGCTAGGTGTTTAAGCATTCTCCAAAATCTACTGGAAATTCCTTATGGTTCCTTCAACACAATGGTTGCTAAAAATATGACAAGCAAAATTCCATACACATCAGTGCTACATAGTTTGAGCCTGCAAAGCCTACTGAATTTTTTAAAATGTTTGCATTAATGTTTACACACACAGATTATTAATAATATATTTTAAATGCAAACATGTGCAAGCTGTTGAAGTAAAGGTGCACTAATTCTGTTCAATTTTATACAGCACATAAATGCCACTTCAAAATATGAGAACTAAAAATGACAAAGAAAACTCTAATAATGTAATATTGCAGCCCTCAAACTCACTCTAGTATAAATAAGAATAAGACTATGATCCTAAAAACACTTGCTTGGGGATGCATCCCATTCAAGAGAGTGGAACTTACTTCCTGGTAAACATACAAAAGGATTCCATTTAATTCATAGAACCTACCCCTGAGTAAACATGCCTTGGCTTAGACTGCCAGGCAGGTTGCAGATGGCAGTCTATGAACACTACTCTCTTGAACTGTTCCAGCTGCCTTAGGAATTCAAGGTACATGTAATGACACACACATAACATAAGCTCAAAAAAATAAAATAAAAATAAACTCAGGCAAGCAAATTCTTGCCCCATAGTTCCCCCTAATATTTTTTTTAAAAAGGACATAAATGGAAGGTGTGCACACTGAACAAACACTTCAGTTCATTTCTACGCTCATAAAGAGGCCAGAAATTAACATGGAAAGTACAGATGTTAACAGAGAATAATCCATAATTCTCAAAATCCTCATACAGTACAAGCACTTCAGTGTGGATTTACCAAGAGTACACCACCATAAGGCCTACTTTCATTAGTTGAAAGAGCCATACACACACACACATAGTTCCAACTTCTCCTAGACCAGCACCGCTGAAATGAATGGGAAGCTGCCCCATGTCCAATTTCCATCCAATTTGCTTTGGAGACATGAATGACACATTTTGGAGAAAGCTCTGGACCAAAACAATGGAGCTCATATAAAACCACTGCGAAATAAACAGCCAAATCTGGAAGTCATGAAGTGGGGAAACAATGCACTACAGAGGTGAAGATAATTCATTTAAACATGGCCACTTGGCTCGCAGATCATCTGATAAAATTAGACCTATTTTCAACCAAAAACATGAGTGTAGAAGAAGCAGGGAATTTTCCTCTCAAGGGTTTTTTTTTCATGTTAAATATGCCAGAGTGAATTAAGTTCATGTGTAAATAAAACAGGAGTGTGCAATTCAATTACAATCTGACCTCCTTTTCTCCAGTAAAAGCTATAGGAAGGAGAACTTATTTCCTCAAAATGCAATAACAGAGCTCATTTGGAAATTATAACTCCAAGTAGTTCGTCTAATTAGCACTACAGGCAATCTCTAAGCAGTATCACAGGAATATGCTAAGTTAAATATGGTCTTCCCAAACACAGAAACACACACAGTGGGAAAGAGGGGGCCCTCATTTTCACTCCATGCAATCAACATTATTTTATATCACAATTCACTTAGATCTGCATAAATACAAAATAATTCACATTAGATTGGGAGTACCCACCCCTTGCTGATAGCTTTTTAGTGTTGATAATCTTGGCAGCATATTCTTGTCCAGTAGTGATTTTCAAACATCTTCTCACCACTGAAAAAGCTCCCCTGTAAGCCAATAAATCAGAGAAACATCAGTTTCAAGGGGGGGGGGGGGCAGCTGTGCTACTTCAGAAATGGTCTAGTAATTTAGAGAGCATTAACCAATTTGAACAGTGTCAATATATGAAGGCATGAGAATGAGCACAACATGGCAATCAGCCCTAATTTGATGGACTGTACAGTAACAGTAAATTGTATTTAAGATGTGAGCATAAGCCATATCATTAACAGACTGAATAAATGTACATCTCATTATAAGTGGCAGTATTGACACATAGGAACTGTGCATTTTTCACAGGGTTTTGACTGAAAGGTGTAGCCTGAATATATTCCTGTGGTGGATTTTATTTTATTTTTAGGTACTGATTTTTTTTTAAGCAGTCCCTCCTGTGATCCTGTAAACATGGCACGTTGTGTTTATTTAAGCATAAACACTCATGTCACACTGGAGTGGCTAGGATGCAATAAATCTTAATAGATGCAGTCCTGAGCAAGAGCATTCATTTGCAATTCCCTTGAAGAGGAAGAGCACTGGAATTAGACTGCTCTTCATGACATGTTCACCATGTTAATACCACTCCTGCCATCCGGTCAAACATTTTCAAGTCAATTTATATAACAAAATCACACCGTATTGAATTCGCACATTTTTAAAAAAAAATATGGAAGAAAATGAGATAAATGCAAATCAGAAGGATAAACACAGACCTACTGGATGGAATTGTAAGCACTCTGTGTTATAAGAAGACTAACAAGTATGTTTCTTCACGTTTCCTAACACTTGGGTGCAGGCTGTGTGTGTGTGTGCCCCCCCCCCTTTCAGAATGTGATGTTGTTGTTTTCCTGGACGTTAAAATTTGAGCCACCCACGCTGCCCAGGGGCAAACTGAGTCATCTGTGGCTCTCTCTCACCCCCTGTGCCCCTCCGCACAGAACGCGGGAGAGAATTGGGGGGGGGGGATTTGTGCCATTATTTTGTTCCCAACCAGACTGATGGATGTAAGAACACAAATCCCTAATTAACAAAGCGGCGGGCGGGGGAAGAGACCCACGCAGGGAAGCCCAGTCTGCTTCGGCAGGGTTGCCCTTCCTTCATGTCTAAATGCACTGCGTATGTGTATAGTGTGTATATTTGTGTTTGTGTGTTATATTACACATATTACACTCTACTGACAGAGCTGAACTTTCTGCATCAACAAACGTGGCACTAAATCGTCCGAGGCACAACACGGACCTTGCATGCAAAAGGAGGGCGAAAGGAAGACAGCTGCGTCTCCTTCCAATATGCATCTCTGCTTCTCCCTCCCCTTCCACTAGATCTGGCCATGGAGTTGAACTCTGCTGCGGTTCAAATCGCCGCACCACCCGACGTGTGTGTTTGTGCGTAAAATTCAGTGGCAAGCTTTTTAGCTGGCTGACCCAAGACAGGGATCAACGCACCTTTCCCCCAGTGCCAAGGCGCCGCCGCCAGTGTGGTTCTCCTCTCAGCTGTCAACAGCGTGCCCCCCTTCGATGCCCTGCTCCTCTCGCCACCCCCAAGCCCTCCCGCCGCCAGCCTGTCCCTCTGCTCGCCCCCGACTTACTTCCCGAGCTCCTCGAAGAGCTGATACTCGTCGGTGAACCTGGTGCAGGTGGTGGTCGAAGCCATCGTCCGCCGGAGAGCTCGCTCCTGCTGGCGCCACCGAAGAAGGCGAGGAGGAAAGGTAGGCTCGGCAGGGGGCGCGGGCAGGACGCGGCGGGGGAGGGCAGAAGCGCTTCTTCTCCTCCTCCTCTTCCTCTCGGCCACGCTCCCTCTTGGCAGCTCCTTTCCACTTTCCGGCTGGCTTGTTTGTTTGCGAGGGTTATACAGCAGGAGGGGAAGGAGAGCAAGAGTGGGAGGAAGGGAGGCGCGCTGCTCCCCCCTCAGTCCCCGCGACCTTCCTCCTTGGCAAAAGCTCGGGCGAACTGTCTAGGGGAAAGGTGCCATCCGACGGGGAGGACGCAAACGCGACGACAGAGGCACGGAGAGTTGCACGAGGAGCCTCGACGGGCTTATTAAGCAGCAGCTACTAGGGATCGAAAGATGAGGTTGTTGGAGAGGGAAACAGGAAAACGGGAGGCTAGGGCGACTCGGACGCCTCTCTTGCCCGGGCGGCGCCTCTGCGCCTCGCACAGATCAGCCCTTCTCCGTGGGCGAGGAAGGGTTGCGCTCCGGGCAAAGGAGCGCAGCAGGCTAGGAGCCTCGAGTTGCGAGGAAGCGGTGGCTCGGGCGCTTTTCCTCCTCCTCCTCCCTTCTCTCGCCCTCTTCCTCCGACAGCCGTCGCCCCGGCGGCTCCCCCCGCTCGCCGCCGCCGCTCTGCGCTGTGCCACACCTCCCTCTAGCGACAGCTAGGCAGGCCTGTTCGCCCGGCTGGGCACGGCGAGACTCGCCTGACCTCTCCCGCTCCTGCTCGCTGCACTGCCCTTCCTTCGTCTAAGCCTCCGTGGCTTGTACACACACCGGGAGGGGACCGGAAAGGTCCTTGCTCGAAGCGATAATCCCGCTTCCTCCCCGGCTCTTTTGTCCCTAGGGCGTGTGAACACGCAAATGCTCCCGAGAGGGTCGTCTGAATGGGCGAGGGTTGCTTTGGTTTTGTTTTGGTTCCCCCCCCCCCCCACAGCAGATGCAAAGGAAGGGACGTTGCGACTCCGTGTGCTCGCACTCGTATAAACGAAATATTCCGTTCCGTCCTTAATTGCAGGGTTGGTGAAATGTATTTCTAATGCCTTTTTAAACTCCGGCCTTTAGCCGAGCCCGCCTTCAGAGGAGAGACTCTCGGGGCCGCTCTTCTCCCTCCCGCCTCTCTCCCAAGCCGAAGCCGCGGGAGGGAAGCCGCCCCACCCTCCCGGGTGATTCCATCCGCCCTTCACAGCGTTCCAGCCAGTGGCGTCACAATCGACACGCTACCTCGTGCGTTCTCCCCAGCCAGTCTCCAGCAGGGAAAAGACGCGGGAGGGGGGGCGGGACGAGGGAAGGGAGGGGGGGAGAATAGAACGCAGTTTCCGACCTGTCGCGAGATAATGCAAGCTCTTTTAAAGCGGGGAGAAGACATAGAAGTGGGGCTTTTGGGATGTTGCTCATCCTGAATGAGCTAGGGTAGCAGGCTTCTCATCTATGACATCCTCCACACACACACATTCCAAGTCCTGATGGGGAAAGTTCTGCCTTTGTTTAAATGCACAGCATTAGCTCTATAGATAAAAATAGAATACAGTATATATAAATGTTGAGTCTCCTTCAAATGTAGGGGAGGGTAGACCAGTATGCCAAGGGTGTGAATCTGTGCACACTGACTTGGGGGGGGGGGAATTCCCAGGGAGCTCAGTGGGATTTATTCCTCTGCAGACAGGCCTAGAGCAGAGCTTTCCAAACTTTTCATGTTGGTGACACACTTTTTAGGCATGTATAATTTTGTGAGACAGTAATTCAGTTTTACTAGCAAACGGGAGGTTAAGCTAACCCTTTTCCAGGAACACAGGGATCTTTCGCTCGAAACACCTACACACTGCAACCAACACACTAATGTGCTGCAACACACGGTTTGGCAAGCTCTGGCCTATAGGGTTGCACTAGTGAAACTGCTATCCCGTGCTTGTTTGCTAAGAGTATGGATGAAGTGTGTATTGTTTTGCATAGCTACAGTCTTGTGGTCTAATTTTTCTAGCAGCACTCCTGTTTCAAAGAACCTATTAGAGAAGCAGAAATGCAGAAGACAAGCGATTCCTCCCATGGAGATGCACTGATCTGAAAACCTTTACCTGTTTATTGAGCATTCAGCATTATGCAGGAAAGTCCGAGTGAACTCAGGAGGAGCAAGTGTCATTGGACAAAGCAGGGCTTTGAGCAAACCTGCCATGCAGATGGGGCTTAAGTGGTTTGCTTAAAGGCAAAAGTAGATAACGTTTTGGGGGCTAACTCTGGGGCCCACGTGTCCAAATTGGCATAGCTGAAGCAAAACAATGGGTGCAACCAAAGCAGGAAAGTCATACATTCCCTCCCCCTCAGTTATAAATGTTGACCATGGTCTCCATATTACTTCATCAACTACAGTTAAACTTGGAAGTTAACTAGTTAACTTGGAAGTTAAACAAAATCCGTTCCGGAAGTCCGTTCGACTTCCAAAACGTTCAGAAACCAAAGTGTGGCTTCTGATTGGCTGCAAGAAACTCCTGCAGCTGATTGGAAGCGGTGGAAGCCCCGGTGGACGTTTAGGTTCCATAGAACGTTTGCAAACCGGAACACTCACTTTTGTGTTCGGGAGCCAAGACCTCCAAGTACCAAGGAGTTCAGGATCCAAGGTACGATTGTACTAATATTGGAACTTATGCTTCCTCCCTCCCTCCTCCCCAACCCCAAAATGTAATTTGCTGCCTGCCAACTAAATCCATTTATGCTTAATCTTCCCCTCCCCACCCTAAAATATTATTAAACCTTACCTTCTACCTGAATCCATTCATTTCATCATAGAAAACACCCCCTCTGTTCCCTCATCATTTTTGCTTCCTCCATATTCATTCCCTAAGAAATTATTTCCATATGAATCAGTTTATGTTCCAACTTCCCTCCCACCCAAAATTATTTCATTGCCATCTGAACAAATTGTTCCATTTTACCATCATGAAGAAATCCCCTTCCCTCCCATTCTTATTAGGTGCTCACCTCTGAATTTACGGATGGGTTAAAGTGCAGCTTGATATCAGCTTCCAACTGTGATTCTTCAACCTCCTAATACCGTGATGTTTTTGGCAGTTCTTGGGACTGGTTGGTCACATACCTATGCACCACTTTGGCAGCCGGTGCATTCATCTTGTGCAATTAAAACCATAGTGAATCATGAACCGACATATACACAAGGGATATAATAAGTTTATCCATGTATGTATACATTATATATTTTTGTAATTCTAATTATATTTTAATGGTACTTTTTATTATCCTCTGTATGCTTTTGTGCTTTTTCTTCCTCTTTTTCTTCTTTCTTTACTTTTTCAATACTAATATAAAAAGATTTACACGTTTGGCTGAGAAGATTTTCAAAAATTAAAAGTGGGTGGGAGTTGGTAATTCCACCTGCCATTGCACTTACCTTGGGAGGGTGTTTGGAGGTGCATGAAGAGGGCCCCGTGACCTTGGGGGAGGCAATGGGGGACAGTGTGGCCTTGGGAGAGCATTCAGAGGTGCAGGGAGAGTGTGTTTTGACTACACACGATTTTGGCTTTATACACTATCCCTGGAGCATAACCACAATGTAAATTGAGAGTCAACTGTATTTTAGGCAAAGGAAACATTTTTTAGTGCTGGACATATTTCATGTTCCAAAACATGGGGAACTGGTGGATTCTCTTTTATGCAGAAATTATTTTATTTAAATTCCTTTAATAATGACAGGAAATGTTATCATATTATGCAGTCATTATCATCATCTTAATGTTTTTTTTTTTTTGCTCAAGTGTGACACTCTCTCATACTCTTTCAAAAGTATATATAAAGTGATTTATAATCCGGAATTAAGATTGCCGGAAGAAATATCAACAACCTCAGATATGCAGATGACACAACCTTGATGGCAGAAAGCGAGGAGGAATTAAAGAACCTTTTAATGAGGGTGAAAGAGGAGAGCGCAAATTATGGTCTGAAGCTCAACATCAAAAAAACCAAGATCATGGCCACTGGTCCCATCACCTCCTGGCAAATAGAAGGGGAAGAAATGGAGGCAGTGAGAGATTTTACCTTCTTGGGCTCCTTGATCACTGCAGATGGTGACAGCAGTCACGAAATTAAAAGACGCCTGCTTCTTGGGAGAAAAGCAATGACAAACCTAGACAGCATCATAAAAAGCAGAGACATCACCTTGCCGACAAAGGTCCGTATAGTTAAAGCTATGGTTTTCCCAGTAGTGATGTATGGAAGTGAGAGCTGGACCATAAAGAAGGCTGATCGCCGAAGAATTGATGCTTTTGAATTATGGTGCTGGAGGAGACTCTTGAGAGTCCCATGGACTGCTAGAAGATCAAACCTATCCATTCTTAAGGAAATCAGCCCTGAGTGCTCCCTGGAAGGACAGATCGTGAAGCTGAGGCTCCAATACTTTGGCCACCTCACGAGAAGAGAAGAATCCTTGGAAAAGACCCTGATGTTGGGAAAGATTGAGGGCACTAGGAGAAGGCGACGTCAGAGGACAAGATGGTTGGACAGTGTTCTCGAAGCTACCAACATGAGTTTGACCAAACTGCGGGAGGCAGTGGAAGACAGGAGTGCCTGGCGTGCTATGGTCCATGGGGTCACGAAGAGTCGGACACGACTAAACGACTAAACAACAACAATCCAAGGCAGGGATTAGTATAGCATACCATTAGGTTGATGACTGTTATTTGTGCAGCAGTTAAATGCCCATGTCTTTCTATTAATGTTAGTTAATTGGGGAGGGAAAGCCTATTAAAATAAAAAGCATACTGCCTTGGTTGCCTGCAATGTTATTTTGCAACTGCATTTGGCTACTTTGCATAGCCAATCATTGGCATAAACTGGTACTGAAGAGAAAACACTATTCATAAATGCTATGAAAGGAACACTTTACCAGTGCTTTCCATCATTAAAAACCAGCAAGACCTATTTTGATGGACCTTGCTTTTATTGTTACCAGTAACTGTAACCAGTCATGCAATGAGATAGACATTAAAATGGATGATTTTCAGACAGCATGGTGAACAATTGTAAATATTTGGAAATTTGTTTCATGTTTTGTTTCATTTTACTGCATTTGTATATCACCCAGCCAACCAAGTTATCTGGGTGGTTTACATAAACAATAAAAGGTGATTCACAATTTAAAAACAATCCTGGATGACTACATTATACAAAGAGCAGACCCAACTGAAATTAATGGAGTTAAGTGGTTATTTTGTAACGACTAACCTTCTGCCCCACCCACCCCTCTTTTCCCCAGGGCAAAGAGAAACCCTGCTACAGGCCTGTATTAAGAAACCTGCCAAAGACCCCGTATACTGCTGTTGTTTAGTCGTTTAGTCGTGTCCGACTCTTCGTGACCCCATGGACCATAGCACGCCAGGCACTCCTGTCTTGCACTGCCTCCCGCAGTTTGGTCAAACTCATGTTCGTAGCTTCGAGAACACTGTCCAACCATCTTGTCCTCTGTCGTCCCCTTCTCCTAGTGCCCTCAATCTTTCCCAACATCAGGGTCTTTTCCAAGGATTCTTCTCTTCTCATGAGGTGGCCAAAGTATTGGAGCCTCAGCTTCACGATCTGTCCTTCCAAGGAGCACTCAGGGCTGATTTCCTTAAGAATGGATAGGTTTGATCTTCTTGCAGTCCATGGGACTCTCAAGAGTCTCCTCCAGCACCATAATTCAAAAGCATCAATTCTTCGGCGATCAGCCTTCTTTATGGTCCAGCTCTCACTTCCATACATCACTACTGGGAAAACCCTGTATACTAGTATAACCCCGTATACTAGTATAACCTGAATGGAAGCAGCATGTTTCAACCCCTTGCCTTTGCCTTTTTGTCCCTTAGCTTCCTATCCCCTGAGACCTCTTTTCAGTCCTCAGAAGTTTCCCAGATAATCCCAGATAAACTGCCAGTGCTTGCTTCCAGCACAGAAGCTGGCCTGCAAACTGCTTTGTTCCCAGAGCAACCATTCCAAGCCATTGTACCAGCTGAGAAAAACAATGTCATCAGCTTCACCATCACAAGTGAAACACGGTACATATATTGGTCCCCATCCCACTCGGCAGCCTTTCACTCCCTTTCCTTTTGTAGCTGTTAACACTGGATATTTACTGTGTTCTTTAATCATCTGTATTTAAACATTTAACAGGTTGAGCGGGGGCAGAAATAAGACAGGCAATGCTAGATTCACAACACCACTCCCTGACCTCTGTAAATCCAAAAGGACTCTACTGCAGAAATTTCCTAGCAGCTGTAGCAGTCCACTCTTCCCTTAAAACTGTTCCATTTAGTCTTGATTCCGCATTCTGGTGGGGAAGCCTCATTTAACAGCTTCCTCTAACCCCGCAAGTGGTTGTGAGCTGACTATCCAAATGGTCAACATGATCTGCAGCACTGACTGCCCATTCATTAGCATCCACAGGCAGTGGCCAAACCATAATAGAGGCTGGAGCAAGATTGTGAATAGGGCAGCAAGGACTCACCAGCTCACTCATTCCCAGGAGCTGGGACAGAGCAATGGGAGCTCACCCCGTCGCAGGGATTCGAACCGCCGACCTTCTGATCAGCAAGCCCTAGGCTCTCTGGTTTAACCCACAGTGCCAACAGGAGATAAGCAAAGAATGAATGTTCCATCAAAACAACTAGCACTACCTCTTCTTTCCACTCAGCTGCTGCAATGTTCTTTCTTTAGAATGCAAATATATTAAAGGCAGCACAATCCCTGGGCTCTTTTTCTCCATGGGATCACTGCTTCCAGTTGCTGGGAGATGCCAGAAGTAAGAAGACCTGGGTGGAGTGTGTGGCGTGGCGTGAGTGTGCCTCATTCAGTCTTTAAAAGTCAGTAGATCTGATCATGATCCAGTCTTGAAAAAAGGCTTTGCCACTGTATATCAGTGATGGAACAGAGAGACGGAGCAGAGGGGAGGCTATGACAAGGAGGCAGACGTTGAATAAGTGGAAAGTGGAAAGAAAGGAGTAGCTTGATAGAGAGCAGGTGGTCTTAAGGACTGGACGGGCCATATTTGACCTTGACTGAAGTGCTGGTTTCAGCTCATGAACTTTATTTGTTGACCCAGATTCTCACAGCTACTGTCACTGCCCCTTCTGCTTTGACTTAAAGATGGGGTGGGGGTAAAGCCATTGGCGATTCTCTGCATGTTTAAAAGCAGGGTTGCCATCCTGGTGTACAGCAGGCTTTGCAGGAGATGGGCTCCGCAAATTTGGCAAAACATTTAGCCTTTGCTGAAGTTCACCTCCAGAATGGACTTCAACGCACACCCTGTGGAAATGGAAATGATTGTCTGAAACGGGGAGGCAATGGGGTGCCCTTCAGCTGCAGTGGGGCTCCATCAGCCCCAGCCGTTGTGACCAGTACAGTAGGCAGGCATGATGGAAGATGGTAGTACATCAACATCCAAATGGCTCCCCATTGGCTACCCCTGGTTTATAACATCCGTTTCTGGATACCACGAATCACAATATTCGGAATAAGTGTATTCTGTGCAGTTAGGATTTTATCAGTGCTACGCAGTGTACTTTTTAGCGTTGCACTTGCAAATGGCACATTTATTTACTTCTAAATGGAGGCCGTTCATCTGCACAGCTACCTGATTACCAGCCCATTCTGTACCAGTAATAGCAGATACTGGCCTGAAGCTTCTGAGTCTAAATCTTCACTGCATAAAAAGTGCAAGCAGTAATGGCAATAAAAAGCAGCATATTGGTTATTCAGCCTCAGAAGGGAATTCATAAACTTCATGAAGATTTATGAGACACTGAGCAGTGTAACCATTTGCCGGCTGCAAGCCAGATTTTTTGTGAGTGCTAAAGCAGCTCTCTTTGCCCTTCCTTGCTTTCTCAGGAGGTTAGTGTTATTTTTAAAATTAAAAAATAGGTGTGTTTGTTGCAGTGTATCTCAGTATCGATATGTTCACAAGGCAGCAAGAATATTTGCCTAGAAGATATTAACTCGCAGACTTAGTGGGCAAATGTAGTAAGAACATTTGGAAATGAGGAATTTGAAGTGCTACATTGATGCTTTGAAGCCTATCTGGCCTGAAAACCAGAGCGTCTAGTCATGGGTGTAAAGTACTTTACTAAGATTCAGCACTAGTCCCCAGACGGCCCTACCATTAGGCAGGAGTGAGGCAACTGCCTCAGGTGGCAGATACTGGGAGACAGGGGCAGCAGCTTTCCCCCTCCTTCCCTCTGTTCCTCGGGAGCCCCCAGACCATTCTCCTCCGTTGTATCAGAGTTGTGTGGGCCATGGGCCTCTCATACACTCCCTAAACTAGACTGCTTACTTCAGGTGCATTGAACAATGCTGTCCCGAAGTCAGCGTTGAAGTAAGATTCAACTGTTAGTCTATTAGGCTCCTTTACATGGAATACAAGAGAGAGGTGAGGCGTGTCATTTTGTCCTTTGCCTCAGGCAGCAAAATGCCTTGGGCCTGCCCTGGTAACGATATGTTGAGGGCAGCAGCAGAATATAGCACTCAGCACAAAGGCAGGTAGGCTCAACCCTAGGATGAAACACATTCACTAATTCCCCAAACATTACCATTAAAAAATAATAACTATATGTAAAAGGGGTGAAGTTCTTTTCTTTCTGATGCACAATTCAAATATGCACGATTCACACACTTTCTAAAAATGTTGTTTTCTTTTTATGAAGTGATACAATACTTTTGAGTTTTATAATAACAGAAGCAAACACAACACATTTGAGAATTTGGCGAGGAAATCAAATACAGTGGTACCTCAGGTTTAGAACTTAATTCGTTCTGGAGGTCCGTTCTTAACCTGCAGTCATAATTACAATACTTGTTACATTAAGTACAATACCTATTACAATAAGTAATCATTTCAAAATTAGAGTGAGTCATTTATAGACAGTGCCATGATTGTTATAATCTATAAATTGCTAACGTCTATAAATAACTTGCTTTAAAATCTAGAAGAACAAATGACAATCTCTACAAATGACTAACTCTACTTTTCAAACTTTTGATGTATGCACCTCACCTTTTCATACCTCTAATGCAGGCAGTTTTCAGCCCAGGTGGCCACGTGGAGAACTAGTCCATCCTCTTTGAATCATGTTTGAATCACCTTTCAATCACTTGACATCATTAGGACATCAGGGGACTAATTCAAAGGGATTCCCTGGCAGTGCCAATCAGCTCTTCCATGTCCATTTGAAGGCTTAGTTTTTCCTGTGCAGACTGTCAAAAGTGAGATATAAATGCAAGAATAAAAAACAACATAACATAAAGGCAGCCATTGTCTGTCAGGAGTGAGCCAGCAGTAAATCACACAGTGCAAGTTGGAGTTAACTCTTTATTAGCAAAATCAGGATCTACACATCATGAGAGGGGAGGCATCGTGCAGGTATTATAGGAAGAGGCAGTTCCAAGCAAAGTGGGTAGCAAGGGTACAGTTTGTTTGCTTGAAGGAGCAGGAAGCCTGTGGATGGCTGAGGGTGATGGAGCTGGAAAAGTGGCAGAGACAGGGGTGTATTTGGATACAATAAAGAGAGATGGCTGTGGGTCTAGGCCATGGAGAACTTGAACGTAAGGGCTTTGTGCTGGATCTGGGAATGTAGGGTTTTAAGGAAGTGGGTGTCAAAGAGTCACAGCAATGAGAGAGGTGAATTAAGCCACAAACCCCTTTGAGGAAAAGAAATATTTTTCATGTGGGGAAGTATAGGTGGGTGTTTAAAAAGAACAGTTGACACAGAAACAAGGGTGAGTTGTGTGTTGCTGTTTTCATGCTTTTGCTGAAATGAACAATGTACGAACCTATGCATTTCTCTTGAAGAGAGATGCACAATTTATAGAACTCATGTATTTCACAGCAAGACAGATGTGTATGGTTTATTGGAAGTCTGGAATGTGATAAAGTAATTCACTTGAGTTTCCTCTATTAGTGCTTAGTTGAATGTACCAACCTGACCCCAAACAAATTTAATATGGTCAAAGGAATTTCTGCTGGGTGCCTAGAAGCTATAGTAATTCTCAAGTTGCTGCTGAATTTCAATCTTTTATTCTTTGTGGATGCCACAAAGGGCTGGGTTGATCCTCACTGATCAATTTGAACTTTGTAATGGTCTTCCAAGATTGCTTTAGAGATAGACCAACATAAACATAATCAAAATAAAGTATTTCATATGCAGAATAAAACTAGTGCTATAAATTCCCCATAGCAGATGAACTCTTTCAGAGCAAGCTAAGAGAATCTTCACATTTATCCAACACAAATATTATTTATTCCTCCCCACCCACCCACATTCATACCATCTTAGCTGTTAGACCAGGTAATAAGAATTCTTTATTTCTTTCCACTTAATTTTGTTGTTCTCCTTTCTTTTCTTTTGTTTTTTTATTGGAAAAAACACTGTATTTTTGTAGTTTATTCCCCCCCCCATTTGTACATTCCTCTCTCTCAGTATAGCAGGAGATCATTTTACTTCAGGCTGACTTCTTGAAGTAGTCCGCAGACAAAGCAAAATCACAGGGCCCCCTTATCTGCTGAACTTAGTATTTTATTGCTGTTGGATGCAGCTTCTTTGGGTCTCGGCATCTCACATTGGCTCAAAGGCTAGTTTTAACATCATAGCTGCCAAGTTATCCCTTTTTTACAGGGATTTTCCCTTATGCTGAATAGGCTTCCTCGCGAGAAAAGTGAAAACTTGGCAGCTATGTTTAACATTTTCCTTAAGATAGATCCAACTTAAGGTCAGCCAAACAGACACATTTTTCTTCATACCCCCAAAATGCACCCTCCATACTCGCAAATAGAATGAGCTTTGAGTTCAAGATATCCCAGGCGTTTTGTGAAAACAAGCCAAGAAACCTATACAGTGGCACCTCTGGTTAAGAACTTAATTCGTTCTTAACCTGAAACTGTTCTTAACCTGAAGCACCACTTTAGCTAATGGGGCCTCCTGCTGCCGCCGTGCCGCCAGAGCACAATTTCTGTTCTCATCCTGAAGCAAAGTTCTTAACCCGAGGTACTATTTCTGGGTTAGCGGAGTCTGTAACCTGAAGCGTCTGTAACCTGAAGCGTTTGTAACCCGAGGTACCACTGTAAACTGCATGATAGGTGCTTCCTTTGGAAAGGGCCAAGCAAGCACATTCACTGAAGCATGCACAAGCCTTGGCTGTATTATTCTCTCTCTTTTTTTGGGGGGGGGGGACAACAGAAGGCTCCCCATCCCTTTATTTTCAATAGAGAACAGAAACACAAAAATAGAGAATGCAAACACTGTCTAACTTATAGTGCTCTCCTGTAGAACCAGATCTTGCAAAAAGGGTGAGGCAGCCATGTGGAGATGCAGTGCTGTGAAGGGCTACAGTCCTGAAATAGGCCCCTGAATGACATGAGTTGAAGTCCTTAATCGGCCACTAAGTTCACTCTAATAACCTATGGCAGGGAAAGACCCAATAAACATCTCTTGTTCTAACCTACCTCAAAGGCTACAATAGGGTGGAGACAAACATATACACAGACCTTTGAACTCTTTGAAAAGTAGACTACGTACACCATTATTAGTTGACAGGTGAAAGAAGAGAGGAATGCAGTGACTTTTTTTTATCAGAACAAAAATGGAGAGATAAACTATGGAAGTCTGCATTGCACTCGATACTTGGGGAAGCCATCCAAACTTTAAGGACAATTCAGCTTGTCAGTGTCTATCATCTTCTAAGCTGTGGCTTTACTTTTGTCATGATGACCAGAAGAGATGGTCACCACCATGGAGGGCTGATGGTCCAAACAATGGGAGGCCAGTATGTCCTGGTTCCACAAGTAAGCAGGATGACAAGTTTACAGTAGGCTGTACTAAATTCAGCACCTTGGAGAAAAATCTAAAGTGTGGGTTCAGGACCACGGGTGTCTTCTTCAGCTGGGACCAAACATCTAAGTTGACTCAGGAATGTCCTGGAGAAATTGACTGATTTTCATAGCATGGGTGGGTATTCTAGCCATTGACTAGAGGCCTCACTCCATAAATGATGCTTCGTTTCCAGATAACGTTCTGGAGCCCTGTGGACCCACACAGGACAAACCAAGGAATTGACCTACCTGTGAATCCATTTCTTCTTCGGAGCTGCATTCGTCAGAGGACTCTAGTCTGGGCATGATCGAAATCAGCTCATTTTAGATGAGCCGCTTCCAGATGAAGCCTGGGGCGGTGTGTCGCCACAAAGCTCAGTTCCCACTCCCCATGCCTGCCCTGTTTAGTGAACTCCGTTTTAAAATGCAAGTCCTTTTAATTTCTTCACTGGCTGTGTGCTCCCCTAAAGTACAAAATGTAGTGCTGTAGCTTTCAATCTATCAGTTTCTTTTTTTAAAAAAAGGAAAGAGCAGCAGGCAAATTCATTTCTGTAGTTGGTGAACTTAAAGAAAAGTGGAGGCTGCAATGGAAGACATGAGAACCATTTTTAAACGGAGTGGCGAAGAGCAACATGACTGTTCCCTAATGGCAAAACTATTCCCGCCGCATCCATTTTGCTGAGATATGAGATTGCACTGTTGTGAGCTTGTGGAAACAACTCATAAAAGATAAAATGTGGCTGGAGTTTTCTTTGTCTGTCGTGTGAAAAGGCCCCCCAAAGGAGGGTGCTGGATGAAATCGCTTTCATCAGTCAGGGGAAAAAAATAACATTTTTTGCTTTCATAGCTGCTTCGGACACCACTCCCTTAATATCTCCCCAGACATGTTAGCATGTTCCTTGCATATTAAGCTGATGCCAGCAAATGCTTAAGCCAAGTGTCGGTCCCCAAGAGAAGGAACCATAAATATCTTCCTTGAAAGTGTATGTAACATTATTGTGCTTAGGCACAATAGAATGAAGGATTTGTAAAGTTAAAAAGGAGGGGAGGGTCTGTTCAAGCTGAAATATTTGCATTTGTATTAGCCAACATGAAAATAATAATAACCCAAAGAAAAATGCATCTGAAAATTAAATGCATTCAAATAGTGGGTCATTATTTATTAAATATTGCTATTAGCATTATAGAAAGTGTTACTAATAGAATTACAGAAAGTGGGGAAGGGACCTCAATAACAATCTAGTCCGACTCTCTGCCAATGCAGGAAACAATAACAAAATTGAGAAAATTCAGAGAAGTTCTTTCGTTAGCCTGTAGTTCTGATATTTGAAAAGGCCTGATATAATCCCTTTCTTAATTTTCTTTAATGTAAGCAATTTTTTAAATAAAAATGTTTAACTAATGTGTCATCTTCAACTGCAATATTCTAAGCCTACATTGTGGTTTGCTAATAGCAAGTCAAACTCTGCATAATAGCATTTATTTTGCACAAAGTTTTTGTTTTCATTTGCTCATATAACTCTTTTCTTTTATAGGTTAGGTACACATCCACTGGTGTAAAGTGATATGAAAGGAATGATAGAATATTTGTCAGAGCTGTAGTGTTTATGCTAAGAGTTGTATACCTTGGGCAATTGTCCATAAAACCAGCCGCTCCTGTTTCCATATAAACAACAATTAATTATGCATGTCTGCAAGGAAGCTAATCCACGAACATCACTGCTTCTCCTGGTGTGACATACAAGTACGATCTTATTGCATTGCATTTTTGCTGGCAGCACAAAATGTACAGATATCAATATCAATCAATCAATTGAATCTCTATCCCAGCCTTCATCCACCAAACACAAAAGTGGTAAAACAATCAAGAATAAATTCAAAGCAATACAAAAAATAAGTAAAAACATTAGTCACACCTGAAAACATGCAACATTATCCCATGCTCTCACAACCAGTAATTTCAAGGTAGCTAGGAAGAATATACATACCTAGTTGTTGCCCCAACAAATACCTGTCAAGTTCAGAAGCATTTATAATTTTGCCAGGCATGGGCAAGTAGGGCCACATAGTGCAGTATTTTTCACCACACAGATTCACCTTGCAGATTCATGGCCTATCATCTCTAGTGTAGTTCCGCCAGCAGCCTGTGACAAATACATCCAATTTATGAACAGAATGGAAATGCAGCTTGAATATAATCTGCATTGTACCAAAATAGATTAAATTCCACATGTAGCATGCCAGGTTATAAATACAGCTGCATTCATCCATATAATTAATTTTTAGCACATACTTTTTTCTATTATGGGACTATTGTCCCCAAAGAAAACAAATGATAAGAAACTCATATTTTACTTCTCTTATGTATGGAATGCTCTTATACACAAAGAATGTTCTTTTTGCTGGCCAGGATGGTCCAGAGAAGTGTGTGCATGCAAAGTCCCTCTGCATGCTCTCTAGGGAGGTAGGAAGCGTTTCCTCAGGTTAGAGTGGTCTGAATGTTAGACTGGGATCTGGGAGGTTGGGGTTCAAATCCTCAGCCATGAAACTCATTGGGTGACCTTGGGTAAGTCATTGCCTCTCAGTCTGACATACTGAGTTGCTGGGATTAAATGAGGAGTGGGAGAACCACCTAGGTCACCCTGAGCTCCTTAGAGAACAAGTAGGATGGAAATGCAATAAGACATTAAGTAAATAAATAAACAGTCCAGAAAGAGAAGAAGTGGCAAGAAACTACTGTATACTTTCCTATTACATATCAGCACTATTTCCTTATTGAGTTTTGTTTGGAACTTTATTTATACTCTTTCTTTCATAGGTTTTACATTATCTCATGAGAGCCAGTCCTCAAAAGTACTATGTGAACCTTAATACAATTCAACAGTGTTTATGCCTGCCTTCCCCAATTTGGTTCCCCCCCCCAGATGTCTTGGATTACAACGCCATCACACCAAGCCAGAATAGCCACACTTTACCAAGCCACATATCTAAATGGCAAGATGAACTGTTCACTGACTGCCCAGGGAAGTTTACTGCCGTTCCACTAAAACTTGCTAATGATTACAGCCCCTGCAACACTCAGGTATAAGGCCTGCCTTATAATGCTTCATACCACGGGTCCATTTAACTCATTACTGCCTACACTGACAGGTTTTCGGACTGAGGCCTCTCCTAGCCTTTCCTGGAGATGTTGGGAACTGAGCCTGAGACCCTATGCATGCAAAACAGGTACTCTGGTGTGAAACTACACTTTAATGTGCATGCTAATCATTTTAATGTTATTTTCTGAACAGTTTCATAACTATGGCCAACAAATGTGAAATGATTGTTGTTAACAACAACAAACAACAACAACAACATTTTAAATAGCTGGAGACCAGTTTTTTTGCACCAGTCGGTTCTCCTTTTCTTAAAGAAGTAAAGTATAATGTACTCTTCAAATACAGTCATTTGTACATTCATTTAAACTTACAAGTAGCTACTATATTTTCCCTCTTCACTTCCAAGTACACGCTCAAGCCATTTCCCTTAACAAAATCTAAACTACTTTCCTTCATGGCTGCCTAGAATAATAAAGAACTTGAGCTTTCTTAGCTTTCAAAACTTTTATTATACATTGAGAGTCGTTTTGGGAACTTTAGCCAAAGCTAGGAAAGCCAGGTTTGGGGGGGGGGAGCATTAGGCGAGGGAGCAAATCTATAGCCATTTGTTTAAAGGTCCAGACCCCAAGTTCCCACATTTTATCCTTAATGCTGTGCTACAGTTGCAGAAAACTCAAAACAAACACAAGTGGTAGTGGGATTTCTCATCCACAAGTCATTCATGGGAGGAAATCTTGATGTGCAGTGTAACCTTCATTGGCATGAAGTTTCAATTCCGCCTAGGTTCATAACAGCCAAGTTTGGAATAGTAACTTGCCGGCTCCATGACAAATTAAGCACCATTTCCCTCAGGAGTTATTCTACAGCTCAGGGTTTAAACTGAATGCCTCCTTCATTCCTGGCACCTTGAATGTTGTGACAATGTACTTTGGATACCAAAGAAAGCAAAATTTCCCATTACCCCCTGGTAGACTGCTGCTCCTCCATAGAAGAAGAGCTTCTTGAGATCTCCACCAAATATTCTAAGACGATAAGAACCAGACATACTTCCTCACCACCAATGATTTAAGGATTTGGCTTTAATCCACTCATAATCCAGTTGGCAATGTAAGTCCAATGGGATTTATTCACCTCACCAAAGCTGAGTTCTCATTGTTTGAGTGAAAGAAAGGAGTCTTGGCCAGGTGAAAGCATTATGTTGCCTGCCCTCATTCAGTGCGGTCCAGCATGAAGCATAATTTATCTGTGCTGTATTATATAGATACCAATTTATATGCTTTATTATATAGATTAGGTATTATATATATTATGTATTATATAGATACCAATTTATATCCCCATCAGAGGGATGCACAGAATATAACACAGACATTAACAGAGGGGAACTTATTATTGCATAGCAATTAAGAAATAAGGTATTTTGCTTGGGAAAATATACCCACATACCTTCCTATAAAAAGCAAGCAATCTATCTGTGGTAGGATCATTTTTTAAAAGTTTGAAATTCCTATGCTCGAGCAGCAGGGGGTGCTCTAGGTTTAGTGGTGTCATTCCTGTAAAGTAAAGCAAGTGCTTCCTCTCTTACTTCACATGAGCCCCAGGCCAGCAGATTTGACAAACATACCGGTCGTAACTTCGAGCCTCAGCCAAAGGCATGCAGATAGCACAGGTCTGCAGCTTATGTTATGAACAATAACCACATTGGTACTTTTAGAATTGTCCAAGCATAGAGGCCAAGGATTTATTATTATTGTTATTTTTATTGTTGTTATTGTTGTTATTATTATTATTATTATTTAAATGGTTAATTTCTGCTTTTGGCAGCGAGGGTGGTTGTGACTTGCTTTGGAAACATCTTGAGGGAGCTATGGGAGAAGAACAGATATATCAATATGTGCTAATATATGTAGAGATTTAATTATGCTGTGGGTATGGCTGGTAGGAATGGCTCGGAGTGAGGTCTGCATGCCAGAAAGAGCTAGCCATGTGTTTGGCAAGCATTACTGTGGGCACATCTTCCATTTTAGCAATTTGGTTTGGCGACCAATGGTACTTTAACATGTGGAATTTATATTGCATTTGTTTTTATTAAGCTGAAGTGTTTTCTGACATTTAAGAGGCCATTCTGTTTTGCTGCTAATTATGCTGCTTTAAATGTGATTTTATTGTTGTATTTGATTTTCATTTGTAATGGTCCGTTAAGATGTTTTGCAATGTTGCATTTGTGATATTTTAAGGTAGGTTGCAAACCACTTACGAGTCCCCCCCCCCCCGGGAAATGTTAAGTGGTACAGCAAATGAATGAATGTCACTCTTACTGGTGTGCAATGTTACATTTGTGGAGGACTACCAATGGCTACGAGCCATGATGACTATGCTCTGCCATTCAAGATTGGAGGCAGCAATGCTTCTGAATACAATTGAACTTCTACTTACCACCGCCTCTTCTTATGGTTGTTCCAAGTCGCAACCATGGCAAACCTGGAAGTAACCGACAGGTTTGCCGCCGTTCATGCCTGCGGATAAGCGGGCAATCGCCGCTCGCACCTGCGCACAATGGTGCCTCTCCCAGTGACCCATTTCAACCTCTGGATGAACCTCCGGAATGGATTGTGGTCGCAAATAGAGGTTCCACTGTACTGGTTGCTGGAAACACACAGGAGCGGAGAATGCCTTTGTGCTCAGCTCCTGCTTGTGGATTTCCCAGTGTCTTCTGGTTGGCCCATGTCAGAGCAGAATGCTGGACTAGATCCAGCAGACTTTTCTCATGTTCTTACCAGTACACTTGCACTTGTCATGCAGTGTTGAAAAGTTATAGATCATTGGGCAGGGGAAAGGTATGCAACTCAATGCACACATGCCTAGAACTTATATCTGCAATGTTACACTGACAATTTCACATTATATAATCAGAGGTATAAAAATTAGCAATCTTGCAATCGCCTGTCAATCACTGCTTCATCTCCAATAACCTACGGCAGGGAAAGACCCAATAACAATTTCCCGGTTTCTCCACTTCTGGGTTTGTTGTTGTTTTCTATCTCTGCAAGACTTCCTGGCTGTGACCTAACACTTCCCCCTACGTTCTGTGTTCAGTTCGGATTATTCCCTTACGGAGTAAGACTATTTAGGAGTCGGACTGGAGCCTTAACTGGAATAGAGCACTGTCAACGTTTTCCATTTCCATGACCTGTCAGCTTCTTATTTATTATAATAAATGTTCTTTTCTCTTTTTTCGTTAGTTAACATGCACAGAGAGCTGTTAATTTTACAGAGAATTGTATTCTGTTCTTTATAGTTCACCTTCTGGGGGAAAGGGAGAAGCAGGTGTATCTGCAGGGGGCCTACAAACACCTATAATTTGAAAGGAATCAAAGAAAGAAGAAACATTGGAGCTCAGAAGGCTTCCTCCTCGTCTCTAGTAAGAACGAAATTCTTGTAAACAGAAAGAAACATGAAAACAGCCAGGAAACCCTAATTTATTTATGTCTGCTCAACATGAATTCGTAATAGGATTACATAAAGCACTTTATCTAAGGCAGCTGGATGTAGTCCTTAAGAGGACTCCTCTGTCTTTATGAGGTGCCCAGAAGGGAAAACATCTGCCAAGTGAAGCTTCTCCCCTCCTTGTAGTAGCATGATAGGAAAACCCACATTTGCCACCGGTCTACCTACCTTGGGACTTTTAAAGCCACAAGATCGTGGGCGTAGCAGGATTTTGGGGAGGGGGCAGGGCAGAGCTACCTGCAACACAATTGGTCAGTTCATGGAAGCCACACCTATCATCCAGTTGCATCGCTAGAATGACCTCAAATGACCTCAGCGAGCATTTCAGCTTCAAATAATGATTATTTCTACTTTTGGTTAAGTTTTTAAAAAATATTTACTTGATTTGGTGGGGGCAGTTACACCCATGTACAAGATCCCTCTCAATCAAAGTCCAGACATGACAATTGATTTCTGTCACCTTTTTCTAAGTAAGGACAAACACAGAAGTCAGGATTAACTTTGATCTTCAAGACTTATTAACAATCCACCAGCTGACGTATGAAAACTTACTCTTAAATGAGAAAAGGTAGAATCATAGAATAGAATAATAGAATCATAGAGTTGGAAGAGACCACAAGGGCCATCCAGTCCAACCTCCTGCCAAGCAGGAAACACCATCAAAGCATTCCTGACATATGGCTGTCAAGCCTCCGCTTAAAGACCCCCAAAGAAGGAGACTCCACCACACTCCTTGGCAGCAAATTCCACTGCTGAACAGCTCTTACTGTCAGGAAGTTCTTCCTAATGTTTAGGTGGAATCTTCTTTCTTGTAGCTTGAATCCATTGCTCTGTGTCCGTATAACACAGAGAGCTGTCCAGGCTTTTATGGATAAATGTTAAAGTCACAATAATCTGTTTTGATCGCATGTAATCTCATAAATAATCTTGTCCCTCTCACTCTAATTTCTGGTAAACTGCAGTGATGTGACCAACCAGAGGTCAGGTGAGGGGCACTGGCCCCCCATGCTCTCTGCTACCAGCACTGTGAAGCCTCTTTTCCTTGAAGATTCACCCAAGCTAGCGACTGAGCATCATTTCCTTGAAGGAAAACTTGATCAGGGCCGGCTCTAGGGGTAGGCTGGGTGGCGCGGGGGCGCCGGGCTGGCAGGGGGGCGCCGCGCGGCAAAGCCACGCGGAAGCAGTGCTGTGCGTTGCGCCCACCAGGGCGGGGGCGCCGGAGCAATCTCTGCACCACGGCGCCCGGGCGCCCGACATGCTTGAGACAGCCCTGAACTTGATAGCCAAACACAGATGAATTCAGTAGTGTGGGAGTCAGGCATTAGGTTTTTGCAGTGCTGCAGCATAAAGTATGATTGGTTGGCAACTGTTTCATCCTTCTCTTTCATGGTGCCCCCCCCCCTTTCCCGGCTTTTCTTAGCAATGAAAAGGCAATCCAGAGGAAAAACACATTCCAATTCTTTGGGGATAATCCCCTCTCAAGAATCAAACAAAGCACCCATAAGATAAACACCATTGTTACAGCTCCCAATAAATTGGTTTGTAAGGGGGTTTAATTCAACTGCATTTTCAAATGCAGCAAGACCATTCTGACTCACTGGGATTAGATGAACAGATTTATTACTCTGAACAAGATTTTGGCAAACATGGGTGACTGCATGGTTTCTTTTAAAAAAGAGGAAAGTCTTTGCCTGCTCCCAAAGCACATATCTTTAAGGCTTTATTTCTAACAAGGTATCGAGGCTGCTTAACAACAACCCTACACAAATACTTACGTGCACATCTATAATGAATGCAAATGAATGACCTTTTAAGCAAAGTTTAGAAAACACCATCGAAAGTCTGTGCATGCCTTCTGTTTGGCATAATTTTGAGTTGATTGCACATATGACATTTACTGAAACGAGCATTTCCTAGCCACAATTTAAAGGTATATGCTTCCAAATTTTACTACTGTGACATATCAGGTGTAACTACACAATTATGGAAATGAGAAGCCGAAAGCAATGAACATTTGCTACATTAAGCTGACATGCAACAGAATATTTGAGAACTTGTCCTCTTTGCAGAATGTGCAAGGTAATGACCATTATAATCCTTGTAAACGATGGAAATCGCATGATAATCATTTGACAGCATTCCTGCTTTGCCTTCTTGATAGCCACTATCTCTTAATGTCCCTGTACAATTAAAATGGAGCACATTTTAGTTTGTCGGCTCCTACAAAATGTTTATCCCACAATCCCTATCCACTGCAGAAGAATCTGCATATTACATATAGCAAAGCCCCAAATGTCCCCCCCCCAAATAAAAATAAAGAGAAGCCTTAGGACAGGCATCCCCAAACTTCGGTCCTCCAGATGTTTTGGACTACAATTCCCATTTTCCCTGACCATTGGTCCTGCTAACTAGGGATCATGGGAGTTGTAGGCCAAAACATCTGGAGGGCCGCAGTTTGGGGATGCCTGCCTTAGGACTTTGAGTGATGAAGGGTAGGATGGGGAGGAAACATTTTTAATCCTTTATTCACTGGCTTCACTCAAATATCCAGAAGCCTATTACAAAAAAAGCTACTTGGGTCGGAGTGGGGTTTGTTTTTTAAGTTGATTATTTATTTATTTATTTATTTATTTATTTTGCATACCGCCTTTCCTCTGAAGTTCATACGACAATTCAAAACATCAAAATACAAAATGAGAACACAATCACAATCATCATCACCATCAATAACTCCCCTACCCACAAACACTTTTAAGAGGCCATAGAATGTTCAATCAGCCAAAGGCCTGGTTATAAGTAGCTAGTGGGGAAATAAAGCTACCATGACAATGACAACATCTACCCAGCTCTTCCTTGCAAATGACTCCAGGGTGGCAAACACCAAAACGTTAAAACGACCCAATCAAAAACTAAATTTTTTAAAATACCTAAAACAGTTAACATCTAAAAACATTTCAAAATAATCACTTGCCTAATAATGTCAAGGTTGCCAGAAGCAGTATATTTCAGTTACCAAATGCCTGGATAAACAGGAACGTTTTAAAGGCTTAAAGCTGCAATATTTGCACATTAAAATCAGAGTGATTTGCAGCGTTGAGAAAAGAGTCTGGCACTATGAAGGCTATATTGAGTTTCGCAGGCTTATTTCATCAGTTTGGTGACTTAATCGAATCCAGATTCATTTGAGACACATGCAATTAATCAAATCCAGATTCATTTGAGATACATGCAATTCAGTGCAAACAAATGTAATCCTTTTGTTTTCCTATGTCCGTATCGGACGCAGATTTGCATGGATAAAAATGTAAAAACTCTGGGCAGATTTTAAAATTTTCCAGATTGCAGTTTATAACAAAACGTAGGTTTGAAAACCTACACAAAGCATTCCTAAATACAAAAAAGAAACAATTAGAGGAAAATGCCAGAGCGGAAACCAGCATGGAAGCCACACCTGACCACACATTTTAGTTGAGTGTGCACAATTGCACAGGGACTTCGCCGCAGTGAGATGCAGAAACCCAGCCTTCTATTGTTTTTGCATCCTAATTGAACACATTGTTTCCACTGGTCAGAATGGCATTCTATGATTATGTATATCCTTGATGAGCAATGTCTGGAGAAGTTACTCTAGTTTCTCATGTGTAGGATATTCCTATATGTATGCATTAATCTCATTACAAACTTTGGGGTTGTTTTTTCATGTTAAAATTAGGCTTGAGGGCTAAGGGTTGGGTTTAAGTTAAGCCTTGAACTCAAGCACCAACTTTTCCCGATATCAAATCAGCATGTTTGAAAACAACTTGAGCTTTTGCTCATCCGATAAACGGTTGTTAGATATCTAATTATCTTGTGAGAGATGGTATCCCTACCATGTTGCCAGCCATGAATAGCAGCCTTTGAATTCTCCTTAAAATAAAAATAAAACTATGCCTGCCCATCTATCTATACATCTATCTACGTTCAACCATAGTTCTGTTTGGTTGCCTACACAGCCCTCTAATACCGGTAACAATCTGGAGAAGTTGTCTCAAGTTCATAGGCCAGCAATTCCTTTTCCGGAGAGTAAGTCTGTCTCTCTGGGCTTATCCTTATTAGTCTGTTTCTCTAAAGAGCTTTATGCTCTTGAGGTCACTGGTCTTTTGCAGCTTCAGCCAGAGACATGGCGATGAAATATGAATACTGTATAAGAAAAGCCTGCTTATCTCATTCAGTTGGCTACACTTGTTAGTGTGCACTGGTCTATAGTTATTATACAGGTGAAACTCGGAAAATTAGAATATCGTCGAAAAGTGCATTTATTTCAGTAATGCAACTTACTATTTTTTCTTTTTCTTCTAATTTTTACAAATGCTTTCTTTTGGAAATTCCACAGTAATAAAACAAATAGTTACAATAATACAAAAATAAAATCGTTATAACATTTCATTAATTACATTCCATTTATAATTGACCTGCCTAACAACAAAGAATTACAACAAATAAAGGCTTGACATATCTTGATTTGCATGCCATGCATTTATCTCATATATTTGTTTCACCTTTTAAGTTGCATTACTGAAATAAATGCACTTTTTGACAATATTCTAATTTTCCGAGTTTCACCTGTATGTACCTGAATGGACAATTCATTTGGAATTAATTTGCTGATGAAGATTCATCCTTGAAACAGTTGACTTATCCTGGAAACACTGTTCTGTTCCAGTTTTGTTTGCTGTTCATTACTGGATTCTACATGTTGGAGCACCCACCACTACAATATTGTTGGACATTGAAAGGCATCCTGCCTTCGTTGTAGTGTTCCCTGATAGCAATTTATTGCGTTTGCTATTTCTTGTTTATGGACTTATACATACATTATATGTGGATGTTTATGATTTGTAAATTTTGGGTGATGATCTAATCATTAATAATATATTAATAATACTTATTAGCCACGTGTTGCGGTTGAATTTAAGCAGATTATCTCATTCAGCATCCTGTTCTCACAGTGGCCTATTGGATGGACCAAAGCACAACAGCATTCACCACCCTCTGTGATTCCCATCAACTGGCATTCAGAAACATTGAGGCAGAGCTGAGCCATCATGGCTAGTTGCCATTGATAGCCCTATCCTGCATGAATTTGTCTAATTCTCTTGCAAATTGCCATGCAAATTGGTTGCCATCACTGCCTCCAGTGGGAGCGAGTTCCATAGTTTAGCAAAGCACCATGTACTTTCTTTCATCTGTCCTGTATATTCTAACATACAGCTTCACTGAATGCTCATGCATTCTAGCACTATTGAGAAAAAAACTCTTCACTTTCTCCAAGCCATGCATAATTATAAATTTCTATCATGTCAACTTATCCAAACGAAAAAGTCTCAAATGCTGCAACCTTTTCCTTCTCATCTCCTTGATAATCTTGTTTGCCCTTTTCTGAACCTTTTCCAGCTCTACAATATCTTTTTCGAGGTAATGCTCTTCAACCAGGTCTTTTCTAATCCATTTAGAGCCGAAGTTGAGTCAATTTAACTCATAAAGGGCTGCCTATTTTTTCTGGCAGGACTTGTGTTTTCAAAGAACCTATTAGACAAGCAGAAATGCAGAAGACAAACAATTCCTCCCATGGAGACGCAGTGATCTGAAAACCTTTACCCAAGGTTTCGCCAGATGACCTGTTTATTGAGCATTCATCCTGAATTGCTTGAAGGGTATTTATACACTTTCCCGTTAATCCTTTGCTCATGCCACTCTTTTCAAGGAATTTCCTTGCTGTCCCTGACCACAAAAGTCTGTTTCCTTTTTAAAATGTGTGTGTTGTGCTAGGGCAACACAATGCTTTAATCCTTTTTAATTGTTCAAGGCAAAATCTATGTATGCACTTAACATGAACTAATGTGTCTTGAGGCACCATGAACTTGTTACACTCTTGTAGCTGTTAAGACACAGGAGACTATACGTCCAATTTATCTCTTGGCTTTCCTCCAAGGTGGTGTATATTGGATTTGCTCATTTTATTCTCATGGCAACATGGTGATATTGATTAGGCCGAAAGAGCTTAGCCTAGCCAAAGTTTGCCTAGCACGCTTTGTGTCTGAGCAAAAGATATGAACCTAAGTCTTCCACGGCAAACACTGTGTCAATTACACCAGACTGGGTCTGTTCTTAATTTTATATTAAAGAATGGTGATCTGCAGAAATTTATTTTAGCTTTAGGTTTCAAATAAATGCAGTAGGCTATATAGTTTATTTTGCTGATGACTGTTGCTGAACACACTAATTGGATAAACAGGATTTATCGGTTCCAGGTTTCAGCTTGTAGAGTACGAACTCATCGTGTTTTGGTCTTTCATCTCATTGCTCTCTCCTTCCTTTTACACTGCTGTGCAGTGTTGATAATGGAGAGAGTTCCAGAACCTTTGGCCCAATGCAAGAATATGACTTTTGTACCTGGAATGGAAATTTTGCAGAGACAGTATTTCTTATCTGTGCAAGGTATGCATATGTGTTGGTGTTACCAAACTAGTGTGACTAGTTCATCTTTTACAGACCTGATCCTACCCTCTGAGAAGGTGTCCAAAAGAAAGGAATGGGGGTTAATTTGAGATCCAACCCCCAAGAATATCTTTCTCATGTGCCCTTGCAAACACACGAGGGGAATCACAGTCCCTACTGAAAGTCCTGGGCACGATATAGTAAGAGTGGTTAATGAGTTAGAAATTCCTTTGTCAAATGTTGTTTATAGATTCATTTTTTGTGAAAACAGTAAAATATTCATTTACCAGTGATTTAGGACCAACCACAATTAAGGAACAGAGGCAAGTGGCTTTCTACCCATCTTCTGCTCTTCACCTGCTTTGTGAGGATAATGGTGAAGGTTTCTACTGATCAGGGTGAGGTGGAGATAAGTGTCCGCCCAAAGCAAAAAGTCCAACTTCCATTTTCATATAAAAATTGCAAAACCATTTCAAAATCTGAAAACTTGGTTGTTGTTTTTTTAAACCTTTACAAAAAAAGACAACAGAGGCGATTCTGATTATCACCATAAAAATAAACATTTTTAATAGATACATAAATAAAATGTTTAGAGTTCACCTTTTTTCCATTCCCCTTTCCTCCCTCTTCTT
Organism: Zootoca vivipara; assembly: GCF_965207765.1. Classification (NCBI taxonomy): domain Eukaryota; kingdom Metazoa; phylum Chordata; class Lepidosauria; order Squamata; family Lacertidae; genus Zootoca; species Zootoca vivipara. The sequence continues at coordinate 49,492,984 of NC_142583.1, read as the reverse complement.
TAAACATCCAAGAGTTTTGCTTCTATAAAGAAAAGTGTGTGACTACACAGCCAGATAACCACTTTAACATGCTTGCAGACAAAACACAGAATGAAAGAATGCACCCGGATAACTCCCACCCTTACAGTTATTTCTGATTTTACAGTACTTGCAGATATTGCTACATGAAACAACATTCTCCTAGGAATAACAGTGGACTAATAAATGACCCGCAAGAAAACTATGGGAGCAAAAAGTCATTGGTGTGCTGTACCTCAAAATAAATTATGTCATGTATGTATTACAAGCTGAAGTTTTCCACTTGTTCACCTCGCTGCCAAGTTACCAACCTGTCACAGTTGTTACTGTTCTCCCCTTGTTCCAGGCTTCTTCTTCCCTTGCTTAGCTTCCTTCACGAACAGGACCTATTACAGACTGTTCTTTCAGGGTGAGACTACCCATGGACTAGTGAATAGTGAAGGGGTGGGGAATCTATGGCCCTCCAGATGTTGTGGCAGACCCACTTCCATTAGGCCCTGCCAGCATGGCCAATAAAGTTCAGGGGTGATGGGAACTGCAGTTCAACATCATCAAGAGAGTCACAGGTTTCCTCTCTTTGGAATAGTGGGAGCTGGCCTTACATCAGCACCTTGAATGGGAAGTTCTGAAGTCTGGAAATGGAAAGTGAAAGTCCTTATCTTGCTTTCCACTACAGGTGCTGGGGTTCGGGTAGTGTGGCTAAGGCAGTGGTTTTCAACCATTGTGCTGTGGCACCCTGGGCTCTGATGCCCTCTTGCATCTCTGTTTCCCAAAGGCTTGCACAGCTGTTTACTGCAGCAGCCCTGGCTACAAGCTGCCCAGGCAAATGGTGCCTCTGGCTGGCTAGGTGGTGCTTCTCAGGCCCCTGTGAGGCAGTGTGAATAAGCAACTCTATTTTGGGCAGAGGGGGCAGCTGCCGCTGCCCAGAGGACTCCCAAGGAGAGGGGAGAACAGAGGAGTCTGAGGGAATATTCCACAAGGCAGGGTATTTTTAAAAAGGGGTGACGTAACTGGGCTTCTGAGCCCCACAGGGGTGTCGCAGAAAGAATGCAATTGACCAAGGGAGCTGTGGACTCAAAAAGGTTGAAAACCTCTGGGGTAAGCCATTTGCCAAGAACTACTTTCTGACCTCTCTCTTCAACAGATCAAGCTGTGAACCGTATTTAGACTATGCCCATCCATTCATCAGTTGGGCATCCTGAGTGAGCTTCTCCTCACTTCTCATTATCAGCTGCAGAACAGCTTATGTTCATGGATCTTTGCCTTCTCCAATCAAAAATGGGACCGGGCTGCATGCCTGGCTCTTTCTGCCACTGGCTACAATCCATACAAATAAGCAACCTCTTGCTAAGTCAGTAAGACCTTCTTTTGATATATGCTTCATGGCTGAAGTCTGGCCACCTTAATGCACACAAATCACTTATTAAAGCCTACTTATCTGAAGCGTCATATGTACTGGAGTGCACACAGCCTTTTGGATTCAGACAGTTGGTATGCAATCTACCAAGCACTGCTGGTGCTCAGCAGTAACACCTTTATAAGGCTGCAATTCTGTGCATAATTCTGTGCATATATTGTATGGGATTCTGCACACATAATCCAGCAAATAGTTTCAATCTATAACTCTACATCTTTCTGTAATTATAACCATGTATTAGCATTTTTGTATCTGTGTGCATAGCTTGTTTTTATTGGAAGGAATTGTAGCCTGGCACATTCTGGGAAGGGAAAAATCCTTTCCAGTTGAAAGCTAGGCAAAATTTAATTAGAAGCAGCTTTTTCACAAGTTATTCAGGCTATTTCTGGTAGCTTAATGGCTGGCTGTGCTTCATCAAGATAACATAAGGGGGCAACTCATTTTAATGTTTTATCCCTTTTTTGGTCTTTATTTTCTCCCAGCAATCGAGAATATTTTACCAGTATAGCTTTTTACATGGTTATTAAAATAAACAGGTGCATTTGAAAACACATCACCATGTGTTCTACAAAAGTAGGGTACAGAGACAGCATAGGACCACAGGGAGTTAAATTATACAGAGTCAGACCTTTAGTCCACCTAGCTCAGAATTTTCAGTGCTGAGTGGCAGCAGATCTCCATGGCTTTAAGATAGGAGAGTCTCCCAGCCCTACCTGGAGTGACGGGGAGTTGAACAGAGGATCTTGTGCATGCAACACTTTTGCTCTACCAGCCTCTCCCCTATGGTGTGAGAAATACTGTGTGAGTAACCCTCCATTGTATGGAAGATAAGGTAGTGAGGGCAACTGCATCTGACGTATGTCTCTGTTGCTACAATGCAAGACCAAAGAAAAATGGCACTTCTACTGTGTTGGTACGTCTGCAAATTATGAATTTTGGGGACTGTTTTGCTCTGGTTTAGCAATGGACTCTTGAGCCTAAACACAGTTACTGTACCTGGAAGTTTAGCTACCACTACATTTGGGAGTCAGATTTCTCAGTATGTATTCTTAGGATTGCAGCATAAGACACCACTGATGCTATCCACCTGCAAAGCACCTTAGGGAATGTCCTTTTCTTCTGTCAGGTTTCTTCTTGTTTTTATTTTTATTTTGCTTAGTGTCTGCTTTGTTTTTGCTTGGTTTCTTCTTCTTCTCATTCTCCTTGAACCATGGGCCCCAAACGCCTCCATTAAAATTGGGGTTACTCCTGGGGTCCTTAGGTGGGTATCGGACGGGGACAGCAGTCTTGTTGAACTGCGAAAGCCTACGCAACAGCTGCTTTACCACCTCTGGGTACTTACTGGAAAGGTCCACTCGCTCATATGGGTCAGACGTGATGTTGAACAGCCACACAGTTTTCCCAGCGGTCCATGAAACTCGTTCGTTGTGCCAGCGACTGGGACCAACATTACTGAATGACTGCGGAGGGACCCAGTCACTGTATCCTGGGTTCCCCGTCAATAGTTTCCAATGGTTCACACGGATCGCTGACTGAATCGCCGTGTTCCATAGTCCAAAGCCAGCTGCCCAGGAACCGTTTTTGGCTTTGGTGTAGATAGGATCAATGTTGTGCAAAATATCCATCCTTGGGGACCGTCGGCCTTCACTTATGGTCTCCCACACGTCATAGCCATCCAGTTCGGTGTCCTCATCAATCTGCCCTTCAGCTAACATGATCAGAGTAGGGAACCAGTCTGTGATGTGGATGAGCTCCTTGCACACACACCCCTTGTTTTTAAGCAGAGGGCTATGAACAAAGCCAACTGCTCGGATCCCTCCTTCCCAGTATGTCCCCTTGCTTCCTCTGAGAGGCCAGTTATTTCCACCGGCTGTGGGCTGCCCTCCATTGTCAGATGAGTAAATGATAATGCTATTGTTATAATAACCGTACCTCTTTAATGCAAGAGTCACATTGTTGATAGCTTCATCCAAGCATGCCAGCATAGCAGCATACCTACGTCGGTTTATATTATTTATCGATCGGTAACGCTCGTAATACTTGCCTGGTGCCTGAAGTGGAGAATGAACAGCTTGGTATGCAATGTACAAAAATATGGGTTTCCTGGGGTTATGGGAGGCTAAGATTTGTTGCACTCTTTGCGTGTACATCTGCGTCGAGTACATGCCATTGTCATGATCCCATGCAGCATTGTCATTCTCGTACAAGTCGTAGCCGCACATCCGAGGACTGTCACATTTGTAATGAGTGTAATAATCGCCGCTGCCCAAGAGAGAGCCAAAAAAGGTATCAAACCCTCGCTGTGTTGGCATGCATTCCTTGCGGTAGAAGCCCAAGTGCCATTTGCCAACCATGTGGGTGGAGTAGCCAGCTTCCTTCAGCTTCTGAGGTAGTGTCACATTATCCAGTGGTAAACAGTTAGGCTGAGAGGGCCTTATGACTGAATGCTGAAGACCAGTATGGATTTGATACCTGAAATAGAGAATGAGAGAGAGAGAGAGGAGAGAGAAAGACACATTTTAGACAAAGGAGAAAAATGTAAAATGCTACAAAGTCAGGACCTGGAATGCACAGAGTACCATGAAGCACCATGAAATATGTTTGTTTACTTGGAAGTAAGCTCCACTTGGTTCAATGCACAGGAGTAAAGCTTTAAATTGGTGATCTGAGAGATGTCAGGTGGAGATTCTGTGTTGCGCACCACAATCCAGGTCTGGCCAAAAATTTATCCATCCCTACTGGCGTCTGTGTTTACCAATTGACGTTGCAAACCAGTATTCATTCATTCATTCTTACTGGCATTTGATTTCACTATTCAATGGGGAGGGAGGGAGAGAGAGAGAGACTCTCAGAGCTGTTCACATGTATCAGTGAGAATACAGTACTGGGTTCTGAGGCTGGAACGAACTTCCAGTATGTATATGATTGCATTATGAGGATGATAATACCTTTTAGATAAATCTACACACTTGTTATCACTATTGCAACCTAGAAATGGTATCTATAACATATGAAATGTTCTGAAAAACAATCAGAGTTTAGGGTAATTGTGGAATTTTTATTAAACAGCAACAACAACATATGTCACCCACATGAATACAAAATAGATTCAACATGACAATTACTAAGTGGTACTGCAAAGCCAAATCAGTAAACACCCGTTTGGCTCAGAAAATAAGGTATTTTTAAGCCACAGAAGTCTTTCTATTAGTGAGAAAACATACAAAATATTAACAAGTACATAATGCCATGAAGGCTTATGTCTCTTTCACATTTTGACATTACTTATGCATTAAACATCTCATGTTTCCTCTCTCTTCTTCTTTTAAACAAATGTTCATGCTCCTGAAGTAATTAAACAACTACTTGTGGATCGAGAAATACAAGGACATTAGCATATTTTTTGTTATTTCCAAGTCGACACCCTAATTATTCCAAAGCATGCTTTATTATTTTCCCCCAGTGCATGCATTTACTCAAAGGGTGCCTGAATGAAAACTTGTATAGAAAGTAACTATCACCCAATTCTGATGCTCTCTGGAGCAGTGTGATTGCAATTGTGCAGTGGTTGCTCTCTGCAATGTCAGTGACTTCCACAAATGCTTTGATGTTGATGAAATGGTTATGTGTCGGCTACCAATGCCTGTCCCATCAGGGTGTGTGTTCATTCTAATATTATGCACCCCCACAAATTCTAGCCTTACCACATGGGCAGAAGTTGCAAGTTTTGCCAGCATCAGTACAGTCATACCTCGGTTTAAGTACGCTTCGGTTTGAGTACTTTCCGTTTAAGTACTCCGCGGACCCGTCTGGAACGGATTAATCTACATTCCATTACTTTCGATGGGAGAGTTCGCATCAGGTTAAGTATGTTTCAGGTTAAGTACGGACTTCCAGAACCAATTACACTCATACTTTGAGCTAAGTACGCTTCAGGTTGAGTACTCCGTGGACCGTCTGGAACAGATTAATCCACTTTCCATTACTTTCAATGGGAAAGTTCACTTCAGGTTAAGTACGCTTCAGTTTAAGTACTCCGCGGACCATCTGGAACAGATTAATCCACTTTCCATTACTTTCAATGGGAAAGTTCGCTTCAGGTTAAGTACAGACTTCCGGAACCAATTGTGTACTTAAACCGAGGTACCACTGTATCCTTAAAGCAAATGCTCTGCAGTTGTACACAAGTTGATTACAAAACTGAACTACACGGCTTACTGATAAAGGTTGCTTTTGGGATTCAACAGAAGACAAGAAACATGTTGTCTGTTTGCTAAAATCTTAATGGACAATTTATAGCTGCTCCCTAAAGCACTGGATATATGTTGGGGGGGGGGGTAGATTTAAATCGGTAAGCCAAAACAGAAGTATTTTGCTGAATGGACTGAATTCATTATCACAGCTAATTAGACACCATTTATAAAGAACAATCACATGCTAACCAATGATCTAGTAACAAATCCTACAACAGTTTTGCAGGCTTTAAGTGCTGTTAAGAGGTGGGTGATTTGTTCTGTATCTGTAATATACGTTTTGGGCAATTGTATTTAATTAGATTATTCATTGCCTCAGACCCATCTCTTGGCCAGGACTTTTTGATGATTGTGCTAGTTACGCCAGTTCCACCAATCCAATATAAACTTAGATTAATCTATCATAAGTAGAGGTTTACGTTTATTTAACATAAGGAGAGGTTTACAATTCAACAATAGTGGAAGCTTGTTTTACATTAATTTCAATGGCACAACTGTTTGCAGAAACAGTACCATGATATTGCTCCCAGATGGATGCAGATGTTAAGCTAGACTTTGTTGGTTTCTGTGCACATGGAACTTTAGTTAAAGAAGTGATGCAAACAGTAACAAAGTGATGTTTGTTTTTGCCAACCACACTGCACAAGCTTTTTAACAAATGACTTTAGGCCTGCACGTAGATCAATCATGTACAAATGGATGTAAAATTACATTCCAAACCAAGCTAAGATAAAGAGTTGTAACACATTTATTACAATGGGGCTTAAGTCTGCTTAACTTGGGCTGGACTTAATTTGTAGAGTAGCGGCATGCAGGGCAGTACGAGGATTCCTGCATGGGGGCGCCTCATTCGTGCCGCCCACTCAAAATTCTGTGCCCTTGGCTTTGGTCCCCCTGCCCCCCCACATTAAGCCCTGCATGAGACTAAATCTCAGGGTTGTGGAATTGAGCCCCATGTTGGGTGAAAGATTCCTGCATTGTAGGCTGTTGGGACTAGATGACCCTCATGGTCCCTTCCAACTCTACAATTCTATGAAATAACAATAGGCTCATTTTCAGGAATGCCTTACACCAGGGGTGGGGAACCTTTGGCCCTCCAGATGTTGCTGAACTGCATCTCCCATCAACTCCAGCCAGCATGGCCAATAGTCAAGGCTGATGGGTGTTGAAGTCCAACACCCATCTGGAAAGCCACAAGTTCCACACTCCTGCCACAGACAGATGCCAACCCAACGCCATCAGCCCCTGCCTTTGTATCTCTCAGGATCTCCAATGGGAAGCTGCCTTTTAAAACTTGGCCAGAGAAAGAACAGAGCTACTTGCCATTGAAGGATGCAAGTTGACAAGAGCATTTCAAAGCAATGCCCCATTATCTGCTTACCCAGGATGCAGTTTACCTTGAATGCAGAGAAACTTTGCCCATAATCCTTTGTATGTGCACAGTCCTTCACACAGGCACATAATCTGAATGCAGGGGAGGGGGGGATAGGGGTAGAGGAGGGTGGTACACAGTGAAGCAGATGGGCTGGAAACAGTATCATTTACTTTGTTTGTTTGTGAAAGACAAGATGTGCTTCGCAACTGTATAATGCTTTCTACTGCCCACTGAGCAGAAGCCATTCAATCAGGCTAGCTGAATTGTTTCCATCCCAGCTGGTCATTCAAAGAACTGTAACTCTGATAGGCGCTGGAGATGGCTTTTCCCCCCTCCTCTCTGCTTTTCTTTCGTGTGATGTCCTTCATATTGCATGCCTGAGGGATCGCTTTTTATTGTTATTATTATTGATCTGTAAACTGCTTTGAAAGTTGGTGGAAGAGTGGAGTTAAAAATACTTTGAAAAGTGACAATATTTATTCCTATCGTACCTTGATACTTAATCAAGATGCTAAACAGGATTCTTCCAGGCTGTGTATTTTAAACGAATGTGTACTAAAGTCCCACTGTTTTATCAACCCAGCAACTCCAGGAGAAAAATAAAACTTCCAAAGTAATAATCATGAAGCTTTGCTCAAGCAGGAGTTGGACCAGTCACTTTAATCCTTGCTGGGGAATCTTCTATGCCAGGGATGTCCAACCAGTAGATTGCGATCTATTGGTAGATCCCCGGCTGATCCTGAAAGATTGTGGGACCCTTATCATGTACAAAAAGTTATGGGGGAAAAGCTTAAAAACTCTGTGCAATCCTCCCCCCAAAAAGCTCAACAAGTCTGTGCAATCCACTCACCCCATGCACGCTCCTCCTCCCTCCATTGACAATGGGTAGATCACTGCCAGTTTTTTTTAATACTGGGAGTAGATCGCAGTCTCTTGGGAGTTGGACATGCCTGTTCTATGACACGGTATAAGGAGGCATATGCCAATACTTGCAGGAATATGTTTATTTATTTAGAGCTCTTATTTAGATACTTTTAATATCTCTTGCAAACTGCATCTTTCCTACTGAGGCAGCCTGATAGAGTAGCAGCTGTCAGGGGACTCTTGAGGGAGAGGGAGGCCTGATGGAGCTGGTCTTTCAGCAGAACGGGATGAAATGAGCCCTGCTTCCTATCTCTGAGGATGCCGCACATTCCCTGCTGAATGCAAAGCTCTCTGGGAGCATCAGAGCCCAATGGAGCTCTGGATGACAGCCTATTTCATCTGCTATCACTGTGACTACATAAATGGCAATGACAGCGTAACAGATGGAAAGCATGTGTATGTGGCTATTGTTTTATTTGCTCTAAGTTCTGGCACAGTTGTAAAACTGAAGCTAATGTTCTCAGCCTTACCATTAATATTGTTCACTTTCTGAAAGGAAAAACCCTGATTGCATAATCAGCTTTCTTAACTTATATTAAATCTATACAGATGGAACACACACACATGCACACAAAAGAGAATGTTGGATGGAACCTAACCTTTGCTTGCCACGCACAGACCCACTTCCCCTGAAAACTGAACTCTGAATAAAAGCAGATCTTCCTCTCTGTCCAACATGAGCATATGCAATCTGAGAAACAAAAGCTTGGGTTATAAAGTCCTTGTACTGTGAACTCATGAATAGAAAGCCTCATAAAATGAAGGCTGGCATGTCTGAAGTAATTTAAAAGAACCTCCGTTTCCTTAATTATCAACATGTGTGCCTGCAGGTAGGCCATTTGGGCAGATATGCATCTTTTTGGCAAAATGCAGGCCTGTCATCATTCCACAACATCACCAATGCTCAAGGGAAACTGGCATGGAAGCCACACAAGTGCTACCGTGTTTCTCATATTATAAGACATGTCTTATATTTATTTTTTCCTCAAAAAAACACACTATGGCTTATTTTCAAGGGATGTCTTATTTTTTTCCTCCTCCTCCTGCCGCGGCCGGCATTGCTGCTGTGCCTATCACTATGTCTTATTTTCGGGGTATGGCTTATATTCCTTGAATGCTTAAAAATCCTGCTATGGCTTATTTTATGGGTATGTCTTAAAATATGAGAAACAGGGTATGAGCACCAGAACCATTCTTTGTATTAGCCTTCCCCAACCTAGTGGCTTCCAATGTTTTGGGCTACAACTCCCATCAGCCCCCTCCAAAGTATGTCCAATGGTCAGGGATGATGGGAGCTGTAGTCCAAAATACGTGCAGGGTTAGGAAAAGCTGCTTTATATCCAAGACTACTTCAATGCCGTTATAAACACCAAAGTCTAAAGTCTACTAGCTTCCTTTAGAGAGGGAATATCCTCCTAATAGACTTGCCAACTGCTTCATAGGGGCAAAAGGTTCCTGCATTGCAGGGGGTTGGACTAGATGACCCTTGATTCTAGATTCTAAGATAACAGACTTTAGGCTTCCCGTTATTGTTCTGGTCTGTTTCATTTTTATTAGTGTTTTATTCCCATGTATTCACGCAGATTTATGGTGCAGCCACACTTGGAATACTTCAGGTGCTACTGAAGGATTTTTTTTTAATTTTGTTTCGACTCAAACCAACACGGCTACCTACCTGTAACTAGAACTATGGAAGGCACCACACTGAGCCGCATGAAATGGAAGTCCATCAACCTGGTATCTGATGAAGTGTGCATGCACACGAAAGCTCATACCAAAATTAAAACTTAGTTGGTCTTTAAGGTGCTACTGAAGGAATTTTTTTTATTTTGTTTCGACTCAGACCAACACGGCTACCTACCTGTAACTTGGAATACTGTGTACATTTTTTGGTCACATTAAAAAAGATCGCTGTAGATATGGAAAAGGTGACCAAGAAAAGGGGCAACCAAAATGGTCAAACGGCTGGAGCAACTGCCCAATGAAGAAAGGAGCATTTGGGGACATGTCAGAGGACCTTTTTGGCTGACTGCTAAGTGGCAAAACAGACACAATATACTTTATATGCATGATCATTGTGGTTTTACTTAAACTGCTCCTTCTTTAATAATATAACAATTCCATTACTGGCAATGGCCAAGTATGCCTTTTGCCTAGTCTTGAAAGACAGCAGTAACCCTCCCTACTAATCTGGGATCTAGCAACCATCCACCACCCTCCCTTAAAGAGAGTCTGTTCCAATGAGTTCTGTGCAGTGCTGTCTTAGCTGCCTGAAGTTTACATCTGGTATAAAGAACACTGCCTAATCGTGTCAAGGGAATTACCAGAAGCATCAGAGGCTTTGTGTGCCTCTCAAACATAATCTCATACTTTGGGACGGGCTGTGGCTCAGTCACAGAGCACATGTTTTTAATGCAAAAGGTCTTGGGTTCAATCTTCAGCATCTCAACATAGGGCTAGGAGAGACTCCTATCTGAAAACCTCATGATCCACTCTCGGTCAATGTGGACTAAAGAGACCAGTCCTTACCCATAATTTATTCCTTTCCCACTACTGCTGAAAGCAGCCCTTTAAGCAGCTCATTGGTCTCCATCACACAAGTATGACGAGGACTTGCTCAGCAGACGATCTCCGGTCTTAGGAGATTTAAAAATCCACTCTCTCTCATTTGCTAAAGTATGAACACATGAATTTCCCACAAACTATTTAAGACTTCACTAAGCATGCTTTCCGTTACTGGGGATTGGCATGGGAAAATTTTCGGTTGTATTTTTAAAATCTCTATTTTTAGCATATTTGATATTGTTAGCTATTGGATGTTGTAGGGGTTTTTTGTTTTGTTTTTTACTCTAAGCCTACAAACGGGGCTGGTTAGAAATTCAAATTAATACGCAAATGCCTCTGGAGGAATTCTGACTGAAATAATGAATGAGCCAATAGCGACAACTTCATAATTTATAGACAGGATAGAAGTAATTACCAAGCATGCATGTGAATGTTTTGCTGAAATATCCCAGGGGTGAAATGTGTAGCTTAATTAATGATTTTTTTAAAAATTATACAGTAATTACATTTTAGAAGCCACAATAGTAGTGTATATTCTGTGGCTGTGTACACATTCCCATTTACTTTGCATCCAGAACATTCTCCACTGCTGGTTTGAGTAGTGGTGGACATAGCAATATCTATCCTGTTGTTTATTGAGAACTATTGTATTCTGATGAATTTTCCCTTAAACCAGCTTGGATCCATTTTTTTGTCAGGGTGGGTGGGTGGGATGACCTAGCTATGCTTTTAGGCGGTATTGTGCATTTTAATTTCTTAAAATGGAGGTCTTTAAAATTCCTAAATTGGGAGGGGTCTTGAGAGGACACATGGAAATCAGGGGCTGGGGGGGCTGATTTGGCTCATGGATTGCCCCCCTCTGATCTAAATGAACAGAAAGAGTAGATCAGAAACAGGGCCCCACTGTGTTTTTTAATCCTGACTTGCCCTTGCCATATTGTGTTTTGCAAATAAGGGAGTCAAAGTAAGCTTTCCTTCGAAGGCCTAAAAGTATATGCGATTATCACAAAATAATAAAGGTTTATGCACCGGATTATGGTGTCCACATAAGCCTTTGTACTTTCAGTATTAAATGTTGAGTATACTCTTGGCAGCCTAATAAAAGATTATGCAATTGCAACAACAGGTACCCAAGGTTGGATTCATGCCAGAAATTAGTTCATAATCTTCTAAGAGAAACTAAGTTTTGCTTCCAAGAACGAACAGCTTCAATGTGAATAGAAGGGTGTGTGACAAAAGTGTATGTTGGGTTTTAACCAACATTCATGTTTTTCACGTGTGTTATGAAATTAAGGTCAAAGCATGTTTGACAGGCTGCATTGTACTGAGTTAGATGAGTTATCCAGCTGGCTCAGAACTGACTGCTTAGTCTTGTCTACATTGACTAACAATGGTTGTCAGGGGCCTTTCACAGCCCTACCAGGAGATGCAAGGGCAGGCATCCCCAAACTCGGCCCTCCAGATGTTTTGGGACTACAATTCCCATCATCCCTGGCCACTGGTCTGGTTAGTTAGGGATGATGGGAGTTATAGTCCCAAAACATCTGGAGGGCCGAGTTTGGGGATGCCTGTGCAAGGCACTTAACGTGGATTTCCCACTGAGCCACAGCTCTTTCCCGACAGTAAGTCTGGACATGTGCCTAATCACACTTTAACACGTCTGCATGTGTAACTGTGGAGGCATGATATTTTGAGTCTTTTATCCAGAAGCATTCCACACCACGGGGGAGACTACATTATGCCTTTATATCTAGGAGGGGACAAGATACCCAAGGGAAAAGGTAGTAGTAAGATTAAGGCTAGGGTAGTGATGGTGAACCTGTGACACGCTGGCACGCACCCCATCGGCCCATTTACACTGTTGTTGTTTCCCCATTTGTTCTCCCACTCCTCCTCACGCTACAGCTTGTCTCCACTGTTAAAACCCGGATCCTTTTTGTTGTTGTTGTTGCTGGTAGCCAGAGATTGGTTTTTAACCCTTTCTGTGCTTGTTTTTTTCTGGCACTTTGGCAGACTATGGGTGTAACAGCGTTCATTTTTTAACCCATTCTGTGCTGGTTTTTTGGCACTTTAGCAGACTATGTCGGTGCTGCATGTTAGTTCCAGCGAAAGTATTATTATTCATCATTTATTTCTGTTCTCTCCCCCCCCCCAAAAGCAAAGCAACTTTTGCACTCCCCCCAAAAACCTCCAAAACTTTGGTCAGCAGCTCCCCCCCAAAAAAGCTCAACAACTCTGGGCACTTTGTTAAAAATAAGGGGGTTTTGGGTTTGGTTTGGTAATTAGATTTGGTTTATTAAATACAGTTATACAGTTATATACTGTACTACAATTATAATTTTTGTTATTTAAACTATAAATATTGCAGAATTATGGTGTGCTTTTTCTCGAAGTGACACACCACCCAAGTTATGCTTGGTTTTTCGGCGAATTTTGACACACCAAGCTCAAAAGGTTGCCCACCACTGGGCTAGGGGAAGGGCAGAGTGCTTCGTAACAAAAGGTTGGCTGCTAGTCAGGAGGTACAATATTCTAAGCTCCATTGGGTAGTCTTGGGACCAAATTCTCAGAAAACGCGCTACTCCATCCATTATCAATTAATTTACCTACAGGATGGCCCACAGTGGTGCTCATTTCAAACAACATCAAGGAATGAGCAGTCCAAATTTTTCAGGGGCTAGACTGACAGAACAAGTGATTTGGAAAGTCCTTTCAGATTCCTTGCCTTGAGCTGCAAACATTATGGAAACTAAGTTTTATATTTTAGCAGCTGGGAGAGATAGAAAAATGGGAGCAACTGCTGCTTTAAAAGATGAAAACACCCAGGCAGTCTTTCTGGCTGAAAAAGCTCTTTGTCACAAGGTGCAAAAAGCAAGCACCCTCAGCAAGCAACAGTTGGGCATCCCAGAAACATCAAAGGAATACAAGACAATCTAGTTGCAATGAATTCAACTGACATTAACTTTGGCCATCAATTAACCTTCCCTTCCCAGATTTTTCCAGGTGCCCCTTATTAATACAGCCTGTTGTTGTGTTTTTTTAAGAGAGCACATTGGCATTTGGCTCTGCCTGACTATTTTTATTTTTTTAATATTGTACCTCTTAGGCATTCAAAAAGATTTATGCAAGGCGGAATGTGAATTCTCATTAAGTTAATTTAGAAGTGATGACACAGCACACTGATTAGGGGGTCACTGTATACCTGATGTGAAATAAAATGCCTTCTCTTCTTTTCATGACCTTTGAACATTTTATTATTTCAGTAACTGCCTAGTTAGGGTCCAGAGATATTTAAGAATGCTAGAGGGTGGACTGCCAATAGCTGCCTTTCCTTTGTTACCATTTATTGACTGCATCAAATGCAGGGAAGGCCAGGTACCACATTGGTTTCATTTACATCAGTTGCTATGGTGTAGGGACAAGGAAGCAGTTCCAAAGGGATGTGTTGTCATTAGTATATTGAGAAATATAGTATATTCCAAAACAAGTTCAAGGGTATAAGGAGGGAGAAAGAATCAGACATCCTTGTTCTTGAAAAACGTATAATGAATTTGGATATGGGAACATTTGATGCTGACATGTAAGTTTTCTGCTAAGTCTCATAAGCTTCCATTTCCCCCTTTATTTATACAGCAGTACATAAATATTTTGTGATTTATACTTCTCTGATCCACGGAATGAATCTAGGCTTTCTGCTTCCAGGGTTGTGTCTCTTGTGTTATTACAGACTCATTATATCTTCTAGAGTCAACAAAAAGTAATCCCACACACAAAAAACCCCCAAGAAGCAGCATAAAGAAATCCAAGTCCATGGCTCCACTGAAGAACAGAACAGCAAATGCCATACTTGGCATTGTCAATATAAAGCAGCATTAAGACGGATCTACCATGCAGATACTGCACTGTGTCTGCTGACAAAGGCTTACAGTTGAGATCTGCCACTTGAGGGCTGTCAGGACCATGCTGGCAAGACAGCTCTGGAGCCAGGAAGAAAGCCTAAAGCAAATGAAACTAGAGTCCCTAGGCCCATCCAATGGTTTCTGTAGAACGATGCACCAAAGCACATATGCTGAAACAAGCCAAGACTGGAACTAAAGGCAGTCTACTGGACCCAGGTCTAGCCCTCCAGGTCAGAGAAGCACATAAGAAAGAAGACCAGTTAAATCAGGTCCCCAGGGAGAAGCCAGAGATGGAGCACGGCAAGCAATCTGAAGACAGCCAGTAGCGCCACTGCTGTGGAATATAAAGATCTGGTGCAACGTGAGTCTACATTTCTTACGGGGCTTGCCGAATAACCAGAACAGTCTTTCAGCAAGCAAATAGGCAGGGCTGAGCTAAAGCAAGCTAAAGCCAGAGATTTTCAGTTTAGGGGCTTTATTATGGCTGGAATAGGTTACCATGGGCTCAGTTGGATGAGCTTGTTTCAGCCTGACCAACTTTACAGTGGAAAAAGGAACAAATGTCACTTAAAAACATGAGCAATTTTAGAATGTTGCTAAACTTCTTGAGTGCTTTCCTTTGATTCCTAGACTAGGCCATCAAAGATTTGTGGTTTTTACTGCCAACTTCACAACAGACCCTTCCTTACATACAGTATATAACATTGCATGCTCTATGTTCCTTTACTGGAGTTTTAAGTGGTTTTCTTTCTTTTTCTGTTGATTGAAACAAGTTTGCCCAACCTAACCCACAGGTATCCCCTCTCCATCGTAATCAAGTTCATAAATTGAAAAGGTTGCCTTCTAGTTTGTTCTTCTAGGAAAAATACACCTGGATTTGTAGTAAAATATGATTGTAATACAATAACTTGTACTGTGCAAATATTTAGTAAGCCACTTGGAGCCATTACGTACGTGTAAAACACCCACAATTATAATGATTTATATGTGTGTATGTATATGTATGTTCATATTTGTTTACATGCCTTTTCTTATCAGGACTTCCCTCCTGTGACCTGACAGCATATCTTTTCCAGACTTGAAGTACAAATTATGGAGATTTATTGCTGCAAAACGAATTGTGCTTATATCTATTTTTGGCATGATAATACTGGCGTGAAGTACAAAATGTTCCCTAAGAACATTTTAAAATGTATGCATGATTTTTAGCGTGTGTTCATGAGATGGTGAAGGAAATCTACAACACGAAAATGTCTCTGGAAACAAAAGAACATATGTGAACAGGTAGGAATCACAGAGCATGTTGCTTGCTGAAATGAAAATGGTCCATTTATCGTGGTGAGCAAGGGATGCCACACAAAAGAACTCAGTTTTTCAAAGAGCAGTATCTTGTTTGCGTAAACTCTTCCGCTGTTCCCAGACAAAATGCTTCCTCCTACACAGCTCTTGAGGAATGTGCTTAGATGACTTCTCAGAAACAGAAGGTTAAACTCTTTCCAATTATGGCAGTCTCTTCCAGTTGCTTTATAAACAGTGTTTAAAGGTCTGGTGTGATCTGAAAGGAATCATCACCTGAAGTCATCACTGAATAGTGTTATGATGGTAGGCTACGAATTATAGAGATAGAACAAAATATCTATATAACTTTGTGCAAAATGCAACTGTGTTCCTGCCCCATATTTAATGACAAATTTCTTATAAAACAGTGCACCCTCTTCCAAAAAATAATAAATTATTTCTTGCTTTCAGTTGTTATTTCTGGGTGGGAGCTGCTTCTCCATGGCTCTGCCCATGACTCTATGGTAGAAATATCAACAAGTCAGTACAACTTGGGACCGAGGCTCCTTGGGTTTATTGCAAACTTGGTGCTGCTCATGTGCCTTGTCCACATGATGCCACCACAATCACAATGCTGTCTCGTATTATTTTTCCATTCAGTTAGGATATATTGCTTCCATGGAAAATCTGGTAAGGAAAAAAGACCCATAGAAATGGTAAATCTGTATTATATCCAGGCAGCGACGGAGGGAAAGGGATGCCATTTTGATTAAAACATTGTGTGGATCCTGTGGAAAAATTGCATACATAAGCAATACCAAGTGCTAGCGGAGTCACCTAATTAACACAAATGGAGTCCAGAGAGAGAGAAAAGACCTGATAACACTTTACTGAGCAAGCTGAATTAAAACAGTGTATAATTTGAGGGGAAAGCAACAAAGAGGCTTTGTCTTTCTTAGTTCAGGCCTTGTACCGTAGGGAGACATTCAATGAAACGTATAGAGGAAAAAATATCGCAGAACTACACAGCCAATTAGAAAACATGCTACTTCAGTAGAGATCACACCATTCTGTCTGGTTGCTAAACAAGACCACCACCTCCCTCTTTGTTAGCTGACTTGATAACAGAATTAGCCTTTAATTAAGACACAGAGCGATCTTTGCTGTTGCATTGCCAATATCAATTCTGCAACAAACTACCATGTAGAAGCACCACTTTCACATAAGACTGGTCAGTCAAAACTTACAATTAAGAAGATATAACACAAGAGAATTTGGGTGATTCACCTCACTAAATCAACACACTTTGTAGAAGAAAAGGTGTGTAAAACACTGTTGGGCACCATCCACAAAGAGTGGCTATTTTGCAATACAATGTTCTACCCCTGCCCTTTTTTGCCCTTGCACATCCCAGATCTTGCTGTCCACATGGGTGCAATATCTGTGCCCTATAATTCCTTTTACTGAGCTTCTTTGACATTACCTAAGCATCTTTACAGAGAGGCAGGAGTCAATTGCTCCAAAAGCTAGTGAAGGTCAAACTAACCTTGGCTCAGTTGTTAAGTCGACTTGATTATTATGAGCTTTCATGCTGAGGGGGAAACCTTTTTTGTTTTCCAAGAGTTCTCTCTGCCAGGTGGTAATGGGGATGGGTCACTGCCATCCCTTTCATCCTGAAAGGGCTTGAAGCTTTCCACACACATTCCAACAAGCACTTGCAAGCCTCAAGAGTGCTTGAGAAGTGCCTGTATTGGCATACTCTTCCTTCCTAAAGACCAACAATTTTTTCTTCTAGACAGGCTCCGAGCCCATTGTAGACAGAGACTCTAAGTTCCTGATGCTGTGCAGAGCATGTGTAGGATCAATTTCTTGCTGGGAATTCCACTGTAGTCTGCCCCTTGTCATAGTCAGATGTTTCCTGTTGAGATTTATGTTTTCAGCATCTTTTCCCCTCTGCAGAGGCCGGGGATCTATTAGGGTGGGTCTTTTTCATGCGACTTCTGCATGAGAGGTCCAGAGGGCAGCAACAGAAGAAAAGGCCTTTTCTGCAGTGGCTCCCCATTTGTGGAATGCTCTCCCCAGGGAGGTTCATCATTATACACCTTTAGGCGCCAGGCAAAAATGTTCAACCAGGCCTTTAGCTGATTAACATTCTATGTCATTTTAAATCTGTGTTTCTCGGGGGGGGGGTTGCTGCTTTGTCTTGTTTTTATTGTGTATTTTGTGTTTTTATTTTGTATTTTTATGCGGTGAACTGCCCTAAAAATATAGTTCCAGCTCCAAACAGGACTGTCTTCCCTTTCCCAGGAGATTTAGGTTAGCAGGGCCAGCAAAATTTGCACAGATTATTATGAAATTTCCTTCTACTACAATTCCATAAACTACTTGCTGTATTAAGTTCTGAAGCATGACACTTTATATCCATCGTAATATTTTAATAGTCTGTAACATGATCTTTAAATTTACAATCCATAAACTATGCATGATGTTGTTGCTTTCTTCTAGCTTAGAAAATCTTGGGCCACAGTATTATTTGGTACATCTACAATGCATGAGTATTAATTTTGTTACCAGGTACTTGAACTTGCAGTGGTATTTGTATATCATTCCTGTGTATTAAAAGCACTTCAAATGCATCATGTAGTTGCAATTCCTACAACAACCTTGTAAGGGTGACAGAGTGGGACAAGGAACCTATATGTCCCTCTTATGTTGCTGGAGCTCAATTCCCATCATCCCCAGCCATTGGCCAGGCAAGCTGGCTGGGGTTGATGGGAGCTGGAGTCCGACAATATATGGAAGGCTATAGGTTCCCCACCATTAAGAGCAGAAGAAGAGCCGGCTGGATCAGACCAATGGTGAAAGGTAAATCAGCAGTATTATTCCCCTTATTGCATATTGGGAATGAGGGACTGAAGCTGGGAGAGAGTAGGTTGCTTAAATCCCCCAAACGAGTGATTTTCAACATCATCCCATATACAGTGGTACCTCTACTTACGAATTTACCGTAATGCGTTCCGAACGCACATTTGTAAGTCGAATCCCATAGGAATGCATTGGGAGAAAAAATTCATAAGTACTGTAGAAGCAACCCTATCTAAAAATTCGTAAGTAGAAAAAATCCTATCTAAATCGCATCCAAGATGGCGGACGGAGCTCCATTCGTAAGTAGAGTTATTTGTAAGTAGAGGTACCACTGTATGACTATTTTGCACCCAGTACTGCTTATTGCAGGGCAAAATCATGCTTCCAATTATCGGCTGTTTGTTGAAGCAGGAAATATGTAGTTTATTCCACAAACCACATAATCCTACTTGTATAACGGAATGCCTCCTGCGACCTACAGGATCACTCTGTAACTATTTGGCAGAAAGTGATTTGTGATCACACTTGGTGGTTACTGTGAGCATATTTGCCCCCCCCCCCTTGCAGTGCCAGCCCTAGTATTAGGTAGAGTGGGAGGCCATCTCAAGCAGATAATTTGCGGGGCATGAAAGGGCAAAAAATGGTTAGCTATTTAATTTATTGTTGTAGTATTTTTACTACCAGGGAGGAGAGGGGAAAGAGGTGCTTGTGGGGTTTTCTGCCTCAGATGCCCCCAAAATGTGGCTGGTAAAGGGTACCATGTACCTTGTCCCGGGCAACAAAATGTCTGCCTCTGTGGCTTTCCAGTAATGTGAGGAGACTTAAAAGTTGGATTTTATAAGTTGAAAGTGCCCAAAAGATTAATTTGGTAATAAAAACAGTTTATATAAGGAAATCGTTTTAGTTTGGCTCAACATAACCTACATAATTTTATGCCTGGTATTAGCAGCTGATAAGCAAACAGCACTAGGCATATTTGAAATACTTTAAATCCACTGTTCCCTGGCTGGTATTATATCAGCACCAACTGTCATAGATAGCTTTGCAGTGCAGTAATAGTTGCAATTTTTTACTCTGGAATAGCCACAGATTAAGAAATATGCAGACCACAAATTAAACAGCTCCTAAGGAAAACAGGATCCAATTAGCTTATTAAATTCAACGTGTCTTACATGCCAATCTGCAGCATAGCTGCCAAGTATCCCGTTTCCACCGAAAACCCCTTTTTTCCTACCGTTTCCCGGCGGTCTCCCGTTTAGGTTTTTATCCTGATATTCTCACTTAAATCTGCTTCTGCCGGCGGCCATTTTTCTGGTGCCGCTTTGCCCTTCTATGGGCACCAGAAAATGGTGGCGCCAGCGCCGGAAGTCGCTTCCATGCATGACCGGAAACGCGTAAAAGCGACTTCCGGTGGCGCTTTGCCCTTCTATGGGCATCAGAAAATGGCGACGCCGGCGCCGGAAGTCGCTTTTACGTGTTTCCGGTCATGCGTGGAAGCGACTTCCGGCGCTGGCGACGCCATTTTCTGGTGCCCATAGAAGGGCAAAGTGCCACCGGAAGTTGCGTCTACGCAACGTCCGGTGTCGCGGGCTGCCGATCCCGGATCTTTCCGTCCAGGACTTGGCAGGTATGATCTGCAGTGCTAGGCTACACAGACCCTTTAAACTCCCTGTCTATCTTAGATGCTGTCTCTCCACCAAATTGCCCAAGGTGGAGCAATACCAACATTCAAAAACAACAACAAAAGAAATTAGGACTCTTTGCTAAAGTGACAGCTAAACAGTAGCAACAGGGTGGATTCAGGGGGCAAGTCTGAAAGTGGCAGCAATAGAAGTGGAAGGAGCTGGAGCTCCCACTACAAAATCATCCAGCCCTCAAACTGTGAAATGCCATCAATGTTATAATAGCCATCATTAAGAGACTAGTCAACATGGTGCCCTTCATAATGTTCTTCAGACTCCAGTTCCCATCAGTCCCAGCCAATGGCTTGTACATGACATTCATCCACTGCACCTTTCCTCCTCCCTTCTCAATGCACAATATTAAACCAGGAAGGCTGTAATGAAATCAACGTACCCACTGGGAAATGGAGGGAGCTATTTTCCTATCCCACCCCACCCTGAAAAAAACCCAACAACACTGCCCTTGAAGCAATGCTACATCATGATGGAGTGTTGCTTCCATTGGGCATTTTATCCTAAATGAAAAGGGAATGTTACTAGGTTGCTGAGGGCAGTTCAGATAGATAGATATTTTCTATTTTAAAAGGCATTGAAGAAATCCTCAACCACAGTCCCACCTTCCTTCATGTCCTGAGAATTTGCCCATTCTTGAAGATTAACTTGCTCTTCAAAGGCCGTGCATTACTGTGTACTATTTTGGTGTAGACATCTCAAAAAAAGGCAAACCAACACTGTCAGAGAACTAGCACTCCCAATTTTTTTCAGGGGGCAACTCCTCCATAAAGGAATGTTACAATACTTGGGGATTTTTAATTTTAAGGGGAAAAAGAAAAGTACAGTAAGGGAAAACATGACAGAAGTTTATAAAATGATGCAAGGCATGGAAAAAGTGGATAGTGATAACTCTTTCTCCCTCTCTCAAGAATAATAGGACTGGAGATAACCCAATGAAGCTGAACAGTGGAAGATTCGGGAGGAAAGGATGTGCTTCTTCACACAGTGCATAGCTAAATCACGGCATTCACTACCACAAAATGTAGTAGTAATGTCCACGAACCCTGGTAGATTCCAAAGCTGATTTAGACAAATTAATGGATCAGAGGCAGTATGTCTCTGAATACCAGCTGCAGAGGAACAACAGAATGAAAGGGCTAATGCACTCCTATCCTATTGAGGGCTTCCCACAGGCATCTGGTTGGCCACTGTGGAACAAGATAGGCCTTTGGGTCAGATCTAGCATGGCTGTTCTTCTGTTAGGGCACAGTGTTTCACCTGTAGCAGAAGAAGCGTGGAAGATGCATACCTCCTAATTACTCGCACAATCCACCGAAAGCTGGATAGCATTCAAAGTGCAGGTGCTGAACAAGCAGGTGAGTTTACTGTATTCCCCTCCAAGAAGAGCTTTATTAATACATGTAAAACAGAGCTTACCCCCACAACCTATTTTGTCCCATATTTTCCCTCCCCCATTTCCTGCAGCACCACCACTTACACTGGCTAAGCAAGGATCAGGTTATTATAAGTCATTGGTTTTTATGTTTTCTATTACAAACTGTAATTGTGTTTAATACATCTTATGGCTTGCCTTGGGCCTTTGGGAAAGTGTGAAATACTAATGGAAATAAAGTAATACGTTCCAGAAAGACTTTATCCTAAAGGCTCAGTATTGTTGGCTCACATCCTAACACACACACACTTTTTTCTCTTCCGTACTGCAGGGTGTTGGGTTTTTGGGGTTTTTTTTTACAGCAGCAAACACACAAGTGCAGGGATTGTTACAAAAAAGGAGTTCCATGGTATGCTCAAATGGCTACCTTGCCGTCAAATTGACATGTTCCACCCTGCTTAATGGAACCCTGGCCATGTCGAACAAGCCAAGTTCAACAAATCTACCCATTGTTTAGAACGATTTGGATCTAGGATTCTATACATGTTACTCAAACATCTGCTTCCCTAGAAACACCTCATTCTCATCTCATATCAAGTTGCAGAGCAACGGGTACTGGATTACACTTTTATGGCGGAGACAAGCTTGCAGTAACCAAAGAAGTGAATTCCAGGACTTGTAGTAAATCAGCCAAGCATGGATTGATTTGAAGAAAAGGTGAACCCAACTGGGTAACCCCATCTGGCAGTGCAGCCCCATAAGACAGATTAATTTTTATATCCCCACTCTCAATATTTATTTGATTAGATACCGCTGAACATTTTCCAGGTGTTTGAGGGTAATTGCATATTTCAAGGTTTATTAAAGATAGCAGAAGGTGCCCCTTTCTTTCTGCCACCTTTTTAACTGAAAGAGGAAAGAAACAATGGAAACTTACAGAAGAGATTCATTGTACAAAGTCAGCATGTTCTGAACAATTTTGTCCCATTCCCATATAAACAGAGCCGGCCCACCCATGAGGCTGGGTGAGGTGGTTGCCTCAGGTGGCATCCTCCCAGGGGTGGAATGCCCATTCTACTGCCCAGCTCTGCTGCCAGTCTCTCCAACTTCTAGGGGCAGAGAGGGACGGTGGCAAAGCTCTGCGGAATGCCTCCCCTCCTGCCGAGTCAGCAAGAGGGGAGGTATTCTGTCACCCAGCTTTGCTGCTGGGAGGGGGAGAGATCTCCCCTGCTCCTCCCACCCCATGGTGTGTTGGGACTCTGCTGAAGGGAGTAGCCAATGCAAAGCCCCACTGGCAAGTGTGAGGACCCAGAAAGGATCCTCCCACCTACCTCCCGGCAGGTAAGACTCCTTATGGAGTTTGCACTTCTATCACAGGGCATTTCATGTCAGGTGCTGAAACACCTCAGGCCGCTCCTGCATATAATTGTAGCTATGTTGGGCTGTGTTAGGTGTTGCAAGAATATCAACAGTGTGGTGTAGCAGCAAAAAAAAAGCACTACTTTATTCTACCTTGCTTAGACCAAACCTGGAATACTGTGTCCAGTTTTGGGCACCACAATTTAAGAAGGATATAGACAAGCTGGAGAATGTGCAGAGGAGGGCAACCAAGATGATCAAGGGTCTGGAAATTAAGCCTTATGAGGAACAGCTGAGGGAGCTGGTTATGTTTAGCCTGGGAAAGAGGAGATTGAGGAGAGAGATGATAGCCATTTTGAAATAGCTAAAGGACTGTCACATGCAGCAAGCTTGTTCTCTCCTGCTCCGGGGAATAGGACTCAAACCAATGGATTAAAGTTACATGAAAGGAGATTCCGACTAAACATCAGGAAGAGCTTCCTTGTGGTAAGAGCTGTTCAACAATGGAACAGACTCCCTCAGAGTGTGGTGGACTCTCCTTCCTTGGAGGTTTTAAGCATAGGTTGAATGGCCATCTGTCATGGATGCTTCAGTTGAGATTCCTGCATTGCAGGGGGTTGGACTGGATGCCATTTGGGGTCCCTTCCAACTCCAAAATTCTATGATTCTATGACACTGCTTTAAATGTATAGTGCAGATGGGGCCTTTGTCTTCTGATACCTGCTTACAAATCAGCTCTTCCTTTTGCTTTTATGTTCAGCTAAAACAAATCCTACCCGAAACATATATCTAATTTGGTTCTTTATTTTCCTGATCTGCGCGGTCTTTGTGCTTCTGCAAACCTGGGAAAAGTATGTAATGCATGAAGTGATAACACATGGATACCGGTACTGTATCAACTGTTGCACTCAATGAAACTTCCATCAGCAGATTCCTTTGGTGGACTGGGAGCTGTGCAGATTGGATGCAGATTTGTGTCTGGATGTGCATCAGCCATGTGTGGGCACATCCAGATGCAAAGAACCCAATGGAACCCACATCTGTCCTGCCAGAGTTTGAATGAAGACATGTGCACTTATCAGTACTGTCATGGTGATAGGAATGTGCATTTCCACCCAGTGACCTTACAGTACTAGTTATGTGTCAAGGCTCACCATGTCTGAATTATTCTGTCTTGTGGTGGCTGCTTCACTTTAAATGATTTTTAAGGTTGTTGGAAACTCCAGTGGACTCTTGTATCTGCATAATCTTAGAGGGGGGTGGGGAAATGTGTGAATTGTCCTTCAGCTCAATTTTAGTTTATAACCTTCAGCACCATAAAATATTGATTTGACAGACTCTTTCTTTACATTCAGTGGTTTCCATCAGATATAGAAAAACACAAATACTTCATTTTTCTTGCTTTGCTACGTTATTCCCATGGAAGAAGTCAGCTAGTTTGTTTTGGGCTTTTCTTTGTTACTATGATGAGTAGAGATGACTCATCAAACACTGGAAGCAGATTAGTGGAATAAGAAAATATTGTTTTTAACTTGGTAACTTTTCACAGGAGAATTGCTTTTTTAAAGGTTGAGTGGGGTGTGTGGGAAACCAGACTTCAAATCCAAAGCCAAAGCCTGCCAGTTAAGAATACAAGTGGAACAACAGCAGTAAAAGACAGGGGCAATCCATCTAATTACAGTACAGTAGGGTGGGTCCAGTCTGGCCCTACGTGGCCCTGTGCCTAATTAGTTTGTGGGCCAGTGCCCACCCACTCCAGTGGTCCAGAGCGACTGGAGGAGGGTGGTGCCAAGTGACCCTCCTCTTCTCCAGCCGCATGGGAAGATGTTGGTCCCCCCACCTGGACCAGCCACGGCCACACCATGCAGCAAATGCCCCCGTGAGTCTCCAGATGAGCGGATATTTCTGATGTTATCCAGGAAAACTTTGTGTGTTGTGGTGGGGCAATGAAGAAAGCTGCTAAGATGCTGACCACTAGACCTCACGGGATTCCACTCCTGCTTATGAGAAATGCATGCAAGTCAGAACACTAACGTAGAATTCTTCAGATTCCTAAATGTTTTGTGTATCACTGAGTCTACAAACTTTGCCAGAGACAAACTGAAGAAGAATTTGGGGGAAATTCTAACGGTGTTGAGTGTTATTATATAGGCGCCCTTGAAAAGCTGAATCAGACTATGATTTAGGACAGGATAAATGGGCTAGACGGACCTCTGATTTGATGCAGAAGGAGTACTGTCACAAACTGCCAAAAGCTCTGCTAATAAATGGGAAATATATTCATTTGCTGTTTTAGAACAGTGTCATATGGGTGCAGACTTGGAATAAATAAGCACCCCAGGCTCTTGATGCACTTTTATGGAGTCTTGGTGGGACCAAATGAGTTCTGCCAGATGACATAAAATGAAATTTCTTCCGGAAGAAGAAAGGCAACACTGCCAAGTAATATTATCTGGAATATTTATCATCTCCTTAAATTGTAATATTATGCAGCATAAAACTGACATATTTGTCTAACACCTACTTACTTACTTCATAATTGTTAAGGAGTTTGGGCTAATGTATTCCTACACAATATTCACAACTTTATTTTTAGCAGCAAATGCGATACAAAACAAAACAAAACAAGTTTAGGATACATTATTAAATTAATTATTCAAAACACTTACTTTTCTTGTTTTGCTTAATTCAAAATTGTCCTTTTAAACAGGATGTGAATTTTCCTTTCCTACCTTGAAATATTAAAATCTGCCTCCTTCCCTCTTTTACTGTTGCAAAACACTAGCAGAGCAATCCAAACCTTTGCATAGGGTATGGGGCCTAGATGGGGCAGTGGTGTTCCTCTGCCGGCCCTACTGACCTCAGTTGGCCAACTGCTGGTCACTGCCTGTAGCAGAGCTATGGCTGTAGCACTGGGCCTGCCATGCTGTAAAATCCCATCAGGCTGGGGCAGGAAAGAGAAGAGTGTGATTTGCTCCCTATTACCACCATCCTATGTTCTAGGATCCTATAGGATACCATCATCCTATGTTCTATGGACCCAGGTGGCGCTGTGGTTAAACCACTGAGCCTAGGGCTTGCTGATCAGAAGGTCGGCGGTTCGAATCCCTGTGACGGGGTGAGCTCCCGTTGCTTGATCCCAGCTCCTGCCAACCTAGCAGTTCGAAAGCACATCAAAATGCAAGTAGATAAATAGGAACCGCTACAGCGGGAAGGTAAACAGTGTTTCCATGTGCTGCTCTGGTTTGCCAGAAGCGGCTTTGTCATGCTGGCCACATGACCTGGAAGCTATACGCCGGCTCCCTCGGCCAATAATGCGAGATGAGCGCGCAACCTCAGAGTCGGTCACAACTGGACCTAATGGTCAGGGGTCCCTTTACCTTTACCTTTATGTTCTAGTTACTGCCATAAATGTTTGTAGTAAGCCACCTATCACGATCCTAATATCCCTCATGGTCATCATTTGAATCCCATAAGCTTATAGGTGGTACTGTTTGTTGATTTTGTTCCAGTGTGTGTCATTTTGCATATTCTAACAATGGACTTCATCTGCCATTTTGCTGCACTCACCAAGAGTTTTGACTCACTGTACAGCAGCTTTTCACACTATGCTTTGGATTTCACCACCCTGAATACTTAGGTGGCACCTGCACATTTGTCTACGTCATTTCTGACCTTGACCTCAAAGTATTTATGAACACAGTAAATACTAGCACCAGTTCTAGAACAGATCTCCATTATGAGACCTGTTCGTTTATCCCTATCTTCTGCTTCCTTCAAAAAACAACATTCCCTATCAGAGAATGTGTCCTCTTACTCCATTTTTCTCTGGTATCTTTGCCATGGGACTTCATCAAAAGCTGTCCAACTGTATAATAACTACACAAGGTCTCCCCTATTTACATGTATGTTGCATTTGTCATTTGAAAGGAATGAAGAGAGTTCTGAGCAGCTTACTGTGAACAGATACAGTTCAAATTGTGTCAACATGGAAATATAGAAATACAGTGCAGCCAAATAAAGATATGTGGTTCATTTAAATCATCCCGAATAAAGAAAATCATCCTCCAGATAAATCAACAGTCAGCTCCTTGGGAATGTCAAGGAAGTGTACAGCTATAATTTTTAACAATTACAACAAAATGCATTACTCAAGTGCAGCTAGAAGCAAGGTATGGAACTGGAATATATTCCACATACTACCGTAGGGCTGCAGGTGGAATTATGAGGAAGGCCCACATATCAGATTACAGTGTAGGCAACTCGCAAGATGCATAACAAGAGGGATATTTAAGATACACCATTCATGGGTGGCTGGGTAAAATTTCAGCCCAATAATACCTTTCTATCCCCTGATGGAACATTGGCATTGTGAGGGGCTTTTGAACAAGGACATCCTACTAAACCCGTGCTGTTCGGAATTTTCTTAAAACATCTGAATAGAGCTCACAAGGCAAGTGGAATAGATCACCAACAGTCATTATCCACTCTGAAATGAGTGTCTTGGGTCACGAGCAATAGGATTACAGTATGAAGTCCCACTGAAATTAATGGAACTTAAATGAATCAAGCACATCCTACCCATCCCAAACAAATACATTGTAAGATCTTGTTCCCTGCAACTTGCCACAAAAATAAGAATTTGGCATGTCTTTTTCCTAATTTGGAAAATTACCGTATACACCGTAGGTAGTATTCTGCACTAGTCCTACTTAGAACTGACCTACTCAAGTTAATGGCCTTAGGTTCATTCATTTAAATGGGTTGAAGCTGCATAGGACTTAGCTGAATAGAACCCCATACATTTAAAGCACATGGTTTCCCAGAAAGAATCCTGGGTTGTGTAGTTTGTTAGGAGTGCTGGATATTGTATCTCTGTGAGGGGTAAACTACATTTCCCAGGATTCTTTGGGGAAAACACATGTCCTAGAGAGGATGCCTTGCTGACTTCTGCATGTTCTGAAGCTTAGTTGAAACTCCAACCTAATTGAAAATCTCCTTGCGGAAATGATGCTTGATTCATGAGCATTATGAGATGAAGAAATCTATATTCCCAATCTTCAGTGACACTGTTGCCTGTTATCAGCAAAAATCCATTACATCATGCAAGAAATCTGGTGATATATCTGGGCTACTTTTATTAATGCTTTTCTTCTAAATATAATAATATTTTCAGTATTCTTATTTCTATACCCGCGACTGCAATTTGTTTTAACTGTCTTTAAATCTGAATTTTAAATTCACCCCGGGACCTGCTGTTGAGGGAAAGGTAATAAATTTATCATCATCATTATTAATGATAATAATGTAATCCAGGAAGCATAGTTCTATGGTCTCTGAACGTTCCCATTTAACTCAGCTGAAAATACATCCAACCACTAATCAGGAGAACTCAGTTTTATGTTCTATATGAAACTTAGTATTATTAATAATAAATAAAAATATGAAATACGATCACTCTCCAAACATGTGCGTAGACATGTGGGACAGATCATATAAAACACTGAAGTTAGCTTTCTTATTAAATCTTTTATGGCTCTCATAAATGCTTGTTTTCCATGGCACACAATGCCTTCTGACAACTTTGCCACACAAGACCATTTTGTTTTATTCCAGAAACATTTTTTTAAACATTGTTTTAATTTGCTTTAATTACATACATGCTATGGGGAAGAGTCTATAACATCATTTGAGAGAAGGCTAAAGAAGCTGGATCGGTTTGCTCTGGAGGCAGAAGGTGGAAAAGATAAAGGGGGACATGCTTGCAATTTTGGAATATTCAGAAAAATAAACGTTCCCAGTTGAGCTTTGGTGGCCCAGGACAGAAATCCCCCACGTGCAGGGGAGTAGCTATTTTATCTTCCCTTTTCATTAACCAGGTCTCAGAACAGCATTCATTTATTCTGGTGTTGAACAGAAAATGGTTGTGTGAGAAAGTGAATTCAAGTTGAATCAGGATATCCCTGAAGTAATTGCAACTTGGGCAAGAGGAACCTTTATCCCCTGATGATGATGATGATTATTATTATTATTATTATCAGTTTCTTGCCACTGATAGCAATGTTCTGCAGTGACAAAGTTCTGCAACTTAATGGTGCTCCTGAGTCCAAATGCTGTTCCAGGAATTTCAAGCTGCAAATAGACCTAGGAATGTTTTACACCAACACCATCTGATGAAAAGGCTGCAACTCAACTTTTTCAGAGTTTGCACTTTACCTCTGCCATACATGTAGCCTCAAGATGACTAATATGTTTGATGTATGATTCCATAGAACTGTAGATCTGGAACACACGGATCATCTAGTCCAACCCCCTGGAATCTCTCACCCAACATGGGGCTTGAACCCACGAGACCCACAGTCTCATGCTCTACTGACTGAACTATCCCTCAGGGCCTTAGCTACCTCACTGGGCCTTAGGGAACCTCACTGTTTGTGAGGTTCAGATGGATTTTAGGAGATTACAAAAATATTGGATCCCTTCAAAGTCTAAAGGTGCTAATTCTGATTTCTAAAATACTTACTGCCTTTAAGACCACATGCATAACCCTTGTTCCCCATCTTCCATAATAATATTGGTAACTGAGACAACCATCCTGGGTTTACTATGCATGAGCCATCTTTAAACAGCAAGTACATGTTGGCCAAAGCTCAAAAACTGCAACTGTTATTAAGGGCCTTTAAACTTGAGATCAATTGTATCACAAGTTTACCATGTTTTTGCTGAATATTTTATGTGTGAATTTAACTTACTGTAGACCAGATAGTCACATAATGCAAAAACCACACTATTTTAATCTGAGTTTATTTCTATTACGGAAGTAGGAAATGGAGAATTCCAACAATCCATTTTTGGCATTCATACAAAGGAGAAATAACTATATTATGTACTCTTAATTCCACTCTGGTCAAACCCATCTGCAGTCACACCCTTACTCTATTTCTTATTTTTGTTACTTTTGTTGTAGACTATCCCTTGCTCTGAAAGTAAAATGGCAAAGAAAATAAGTTTGCATCATGCCAGTCTGGCAGACTGTAAAGAAAATCAGAAGCAAGTCCATGAAAAATCTTAGTTTTCCTAAAACCACTTCAAAAAATACAGCAACTGGATTTTCAGAATAATTTTTCACAACATTCCACTTAAAAAAACTGCAGCCTCAGCCTCCTCCCAATCTATTTGTTTTAGTTCACTCCTTGCCTAATTTAAACAGCATGTGCTTTATAGTTAGCAATTCAGATTGGTAATCCAAGCTCCTTTGGATTTGGTTTGTTCTGTTCTGAGTCATGTTCCAGTTGCTCCATACTTAACAGGGACAGGTCATCACCTGGACAGAAACACTCCATAGCTAGATGCACCAATGACTGTCATGCAGCCTGAACAGACTGCCTAACAGACTGTGAACCATAGGTCTTTTCTGCAGAGCATTTACTGGTGGCTCCATAACTCTGGCTCTAACTTTGTTTCCAGCTGTTCCAACAGAAGTAAAAACAGTTTCCATTTTATTAAAACAACCTTGCTGATATACTACGGTAACATGAGTGAAAGGAGGGTGCTTCCCCGCTGCCCGCATTCATGCTCCATGCTAACTTTTGTGATTCTTCATATGCCACCACACATACAGGCACACAAAGATATCATTTCCATTTTCAATGGAATAATATTTTGGTACCCACCCTGCTCCAGACATGCCTGCACACCCAGTGCACAAATATGTGGATTCAGCCCTGAATTATACGTAATTACCAAAGCAGCCACCAGGTGGGAGGTTTCATTTATGGATAAGAGAACAATTTACTTGGAAATGGTCCACAACAGGAAACGGTTCCTTCATACGTCATGTTTTATTAGACTGTATATCTGTGAGTACACTCGTGTCTTATAATTTTTGTAATATGCATAGAATGACGGTAGCCACAATAAAAGTAACAGACAAGGAAAAAAGAAACTTGCATCTTAGATGTGAATATGTGATACCGTCATAACTTCAGGTTCCTGACCTATGCGCTTAGGGGAAAAAAGTTTAGGGCCAAAAATGAACTCCATGCTCTTCTCAAGATCAAGTATGTTACATTATCTGTAGCCAGTTATCCCAACACTGCACATAATTATGACCAGCAGAAGCTGACAGCCAGCGTCGTTGTTCAGCAGACACTATATCAGGCATGATCTTAAAAGCCCTTAGCTTAAAACCAAGATGAGTTGGCAATGATAAAACTACAGTTACAGTGAAAATATTGTACACAGTTATCAAAATGAATGATAAAGGTTGTGAAATGGACTGCACAGCTAAAGAGTTCTAAATAAAAAGTTTGTTTTCAGCTGCTTTGGTGATGCTGAAAACACATATCTAACTTTCTACAAGGAGGAATTATACTATGGGACTACAATATGCCAACAACATAGCTGCCAAGTTATCCCTTTTTTAAGGAGATTTTCCCTTATGCTGAATAGGCTTCCTCGCGAGAAAAGGGAAAACTTGGCAGCTATGCAACAAGTGATTCAATTAGCATATTTTTGATCCTAGGATATGGCCTTTTAAAATACAAGCTTGTGAATTGAATTAATATGGTTTGAAACTGGAGAAACAACCTTTTTAAATTTGCTCTCGGACACATCATGCTATGACAACATTAACAGCTGAAGATGCAGACAATATTGAGCAGTGTAACAATGCAGTGGTTAAGTTCTTTAAGAAGTTCTTGCCAAAGTGCTTACTATGGCTTTAAACTCTAATTGGCTTTCTCATTGGACTGAGGTTTCAATGGACATCATTTGCATTGGCCAATGACAGTCTGATTGTCTCTTGCAAAAAAAATGGGGACTTGCCATATGACAACAAACTGGGCCAACCTGAGTTTTCATTCATTCCCTTGGAACTTTTGTTTGACTCTCCAGATGAGGCTCTCCTGCTGTCCCAAAGCTCCTGATTCTACCCCCCCCCCAAGCTATGTTAATAAAAACAGAACTCAAATGATGCTCACTAGTTGCTGGTAGCATGAATGGAGTGACAAGAGACTTTTATATACTGTATATCCATGTAAATCAGCTGTTATCACAATATTATGAAGTGGGTAGCTCTCAGTTGCCAAATGCTGTTAACAAAGCACAAGTTCTGATTTTAGTTCATTCATTAACCCACTTTCCTAAAACTTCCAAGCGAAGTTAAATGTCAGATGCAGACAGACAGGCACTTTTAAAGGCAAACAGGCCTATTTTATCAGACACCCTAGTACACAAAAGTTTGTGCCACAATAACTCCGTTTATATTTACCATATTTGTGCAAGAGAGATTTTAGAAGAGGCATCTTGCAAGGTGAGAAAGGCGCAGACACTCACCAATTTCAGTTTTCAAGGGTTATTGAAGTTGACAGCCACCCTCTAAAAAAACCCCTAGCGCCAACGTCTTACCTTCCCGTGATGAATTGACTCCTGGACGGGGTGCACATGGGCTGGACGTAGTAGTTCTCCAGCTTCACGCCTTCCGCCGCCAACTTATCCAAGGTGGGCGTCCTGATCTCCGAGCCATGGTAGCCCACGTCTCTGAACCCCTGGTCGTCCGCCAGGATGAAGATGAGGTGTGGCGGGGAAGGGGCGGGCTCCGCTCCGGGTCCTTCTTCCAACTTGGCCGTCGCGCTCGCGCTCTCGGGGTCGCCAGCCGCGTCCCAAGCCAAATAGCCGTAGGTGAGCAGGCTGAGCACGGAGAAACCGGCCAGCAAACCCCCGGCTAGCATTTTCCCTCGGCAGAGCCGGGCCAAGAGCTGCACGCCCCCTCCCAGCCTCTCCCGGGGTGGGGGGGGGGGAGAGAGGCAAAGGTCCACGAAGAGGCAAGCCGTCAAGGGGTCCCCCCGCTGCAGCGGCGGCGGCAGGGCGAGCCCATGCTGACAGACGAGGTCGAGCGCAGCGCCCTCTGAGGGGAGAGCGGCCGTCGGGGCAGCCTTAGGCGTCTCCAAGCATCCCCAGGTGGCCGGGCAGCCTCCAGCCAGTGACGCCGACCGCTGCCCGCTACTCCATCCTAACCCTAGAAGAGGCACGGCCCCCGTCTAGGCGAGCGGGCACGGGCGGCACCAACGCTGCTGCCGGGAGGGGGGGCGTGGGGCGCTCCATCTGCTGCGTCTCCCGCAGCAGGACCCGTCTCCCCGAAAAGGGCGCCCGCTTTCCCGGTGAGCGCGAAGGGGCGAGCCCACAGGACGCCGTCCTTCCCTCGCTGCAGGCGCGCCGGCGAGCAACTCTCGCTCCGCTCCCTTTTCCTTCTGCCGCCTCCCTCGCCCCCACCCATCCCGGGCGAGCAAAGCCAAACAAAACGCCGGCCCGCCTCAGCCCAGGCGCACGCGCGCGCGCGCGCCTCCCGCTGAAATTGACCGGCGAGGAAGGCACTGGGCCAGCCCCGAGGGGAGGGCGAGCTGAATGGGCTCTCCCGGGTTCCTTTTTTTTTTGCCGTTCCCACAGCTGTCTTGCTTAGGAGAAGGGCGAGTTTAGTCCCAGCAGGCTTCAGCCTTGGAGCGTACCAAGTAAATAAAGGGTGCCTCTGAGGAAGTACAGAATGCACCCCGCCCTCTTGTCTCTACCTTTCCTTCCAAGACGGATCTGAGGACTTTCAGATCACAGGAGGACACTTCTAAGCAGGCCTGAAATAAATTCAGAACCGGAACCAGAAATAAAGTTCTGGAATCTGTCGTGCTCCGGTAATAAAGGGTGTGGCTTCCACAGAGTCCTTCCAGAAGTCGGAAAAATCCTTATTTTATTCAGTCCTGGAAGTTTAAAGAATCCTTTTTAGTTTTGTTTTTGCATACGGCCACCCTGAAGGGAAAAATAGATATACAGTAGGTCGGAATACCATATGCACGCTGGAAGAATAGCTGCGAAACAATCATTTAAACCAGTGGGGAATCGAACCACAAGACAGCAGGAGACTGTGTGTAGGAGCATATAAAGCTGCAAAATAAAAAGAAGTCATATTTATTATGGGGTGTGCTAGTGGTGGAGGGAATAAGATGAGCTAGAGGAATCCAAAAAAATTAAAATGATAGCACATGGGAATGCATCTATCATAAACAACAAACACAATAACGAAGGATTAAATTTACAGAAGTAAGTCCAAAAACTGGGCTATTCACTAAGCAGTGTACAGTTAGGTAAAACAGTTGTAATTAACGATAACATCAGCTGAAAGAAAAAGAAATCACTGCTGGAAGTTTAATAAGGAATGAGACCATCTACCCTCAGCTATGAGGGAATTTCACAGAATTGGGCCCACAACTGAAAACACAGCTCCTGGTGGATACCAGCCATCCATCCAAGCCATAGGAACCACAAATAGTGATTCCCAAGTCTCCCAGACTTCAGTGATTGGGCAGAAATATAAGGAATCTAGTGGTCCTTAAGGCATCCAGGATAGGTGGTGTTAAGGGCCTTGTAGAGAACCTGACCTGGTAGCATGTGGGCAGCCTGTACAAGCTTTAAGTATCAGTTATTGTATTGGCCTGCATATAAGCCACACCTGCAAAAAAGGCACACTTTTAAAATGGGGGGGGGAGGCAATACCCGAATATAAGCCGCTCCCTTAAAACTGGGTTATAGACTGAAAATCGCTTGCGAGCCCGCAAAAGTTACCGTACAATTGATAAAATCACAAATCGCTATTCAATTGCTACAATTCTGCAAGCAAGCACACCCGTAAATGGCAAATGTAGAAGAAAATCCTACAGGTTAATTGCACAACAGTCTCAAACTCGCAAACTGGCAATAAAACATTTTTTCCCCCCGTTTCATTTTACCATTTGTCTGTTTCAGCAGCAATATCGTAAAAGCCAATTTTTGTAAGCCACTGAGCCCCTTGGGCTTGCCAATCAGAAGGTCAGCGGTTCGAATCCCAATGATGGGGTGAGCTCCCGTTGCTCTGTCCCAGCTCCAGCCAACCTAGCAGTTTGAAAGCACACCAGTGCAAGTACATAAATAGGTACCGCTGCAGCAGTTTCCATGGGCTCTGGTTTCCGTCACAATGTTCCGTTGCGCCAGAAGCGGTTTCATCATGCTGATCACATGACCCGGAAAGCTGTCTGTGGACAAACGCCGCCGGCTCCCTCTGCCTGAAAGCAAAATGAGGGTCACAACCCCCTTGACTGGACTTAACTGTCCAGGGATCCTTTACCTTTTTATCTGTGCTGTAAAGTGTGCAGGCAATGTATTGTTTGGGTCACTTTGATATTCAGTGCTCAAGAAAACCTTTAGTTTAAGACAGTGGTGGCCAAACTAGCTAACAGGACCAGTGGTCAGGGAAGATGGGAATTGTAGTCCCAAAACAGCTGGAGGGCCAAGTTTGGCCACCACTGGTTTAAGATCAGATTTAAGGCGATCTCATGTCGCCTTCCCAAGCCAGGGGAGTCATTCAGTTTGTTCATCACCATTCTTTCCTCGTGCTTCTGCTGTTCTCAGATGATTTTTATCACCCTTTTGGCTCTATGGTTGCATAGCTCTACATCCAATGCATCCTGTTGACATTCTGAACAACTGAATCACCATTGATGTCTCTTCCCCTTCTACATGTAGATATGCACATGATTTTACAAGCCTTTTAACACCTCTTGTCCATTGTTTTCAGAAATCACCCTTCCTTGATTTATGAGTAGGATGGGCGAAACTGTCAATTTGGTTTCTCTTATTTCTCCTTTTTACAATCTCAAGTTCAGTTCTTCACATTTCCATATCAGCTTGTGATTTATTTAAGTCTTCATGAAAATTCATCCATGATTTTCTCTTAATATACAGAGTTTCGTATAAAGTTTTGCCTAATATACACATTTCTGTAAAGCAATAGTTCCTAATTTAATGCATTTTTATATCATTTTCACTAATATATACATTTTTATGCACACTTTAGCCTAGTATATGCATTTTTTGTACAAATTATTTGGCTGGGGACCTCCATTACAAAACTTGGGCAAATGCAATTTTTTTAGGGTGGCTGTGTTTTGCTTCATCTATTTTTTTTGGGAAACATGAATTAGGTAGCTACACCTTTAAATGAGAATTGCATTATATTTCTTCCCACCCCAACTTATGAAATATATACTTATTTCCAAGGGAAACATGGGATTGTGCTCCACATATGTCTGCAATTTTTAAAAAGCCCCCCCCCTGCTATTCTTAATTTAGTTGGCTATGCCCATGTTCCAAGCCATAGAGTTACAATTTATTTTATCTCCATAGCCATGCCCTTACAAACATGGTGTTATTTTTCTTTAGTTTACTTAGTACTCTCTTGACAGGCCATTTTAGCATCTCTTTGTAGAGGTTTCTTGTGTTGCAAAAATATTGTTTGCAGTATTTCAAATACCACCACAAAACCTGGAAAATATGAAAGCACAGGATCTATTTTCAACCACAGACTGGCCTGATTTGCTGCCACCCATTCTGGTGCCATTGAAGAATATGCCTGGAAAATGTAACTTTAAAATATTAGCAACTTGGTTTCTTAGAAATGTATTTATACATCAATACTATTTCATTGAGCTGAAGTGCTCTTCCATGTAATCAAATGGCCTTGATTGGACCTGAATGATCTTATACACCACATTTTCTAAATCTCTTCACTGCAGCCTTTCCTTCTTAACTGATTATATAGAGGAGAGGTTAAGAGCATGAGTTATGAGATGGAAATCTCTGGTTGAAATCTGAGGTCAGCCATGTCTACTGTCTATCAGATTAAGCAGCCAGGCTCTCATATACAGCACAGATAATAATGAGCCTCCATCTTTCTGAAAGAGCTGGTGTAAGGATTAGTTTGTTGGAGCAAAAATATCAGAGAACTGTGAAGTCTTGAAAACTTAAGTTTTATAGTGGTATATAAGCCTTTATGGACTAGCAGTCTGATCATTTAGCAAAGATGTGAGGAACTGGATCTGGTTGGTGGGTTATTATCATATTTAATAACAATATCATATTTATTATCATATTTAAATCTCCCCCACCCACAATGAGCCAATGGCCACTCACCTGATATCACAGTGAAGCCAGGCGACCCCTTTTCACCCTTCTCAGTGCACTACACAATCAGTGATTGTTGGGGCTTCAAAGCATATGCGCTGCTCTCCATAAGCACCAGTTGTCTGTTAGTGCTTGCAGAGAGTTAATACTTTGAAGCCCTGATGGTCAGCTGATTGCAAAAAGCCAGGCAGGGCACTGTGTGCAAACCTTTGCTGATCAGCTGATCACTGTGTGTGATGTGCGTGGCTTGGCCAAAATGTCCTGGCAGGCCTAATTAAGCCTGTGGACTGGAGATTCTTCACTGCTGACTTAGGGAATGCGCTATATAAATACTATGCATGAGGGTGATAAAACAGCATCCAGAATCACCACACTCCGAAATGATGATAGGCTCATTATCATACTGCATTTTCTTTCTCAGTGGGTGAGTTGAATAGCACTTTTGCTGGAGTTGTATTTATATTCCATTAGGAACTAACCTTTTCATTATTTTACAAAGGTGCTACTTCTCCAAAATGAATAAATCCACCCCATGCTGTGAAAGAAGAATCACAGTTAAGTGACAGAGCACAGGCTTTTTCTGCAGAAGGTCCAGATTCAAACTCTAGCATCTTCAGGTGAAAAAGTATCAGGCAGCGGGCGATGTGAAACCTGAGGTCTGTCTGAGGCCTGTGAAAGCCACTGCTATCGGAGCAGACAATACCTGGACAATAATCTGATGTGATACAACGTAGCTTCCTATGCTCTATTCTCATCCTTTTAAGATAAATGATGCACTTTTATTTATTATCAAATTTAAATATGGTGTCTGCTAACCACTCATCAACAATATACTGCAAACATACCAAAGATTACTGGACCTCCTTCCTTTAATTGATATAACCATAAAAGCTTTACGAGGTTGTAAGAAGTCTTAGCTGCAGCAAATTTTAATGAAAGCTGCTAATTGTGTACCACAAACTAGTCCTGGAAAGTAGGAAGCATGAGGTGTGTGGAATTATATATCCACTATTAACACAGAAGAAGCTTTTAGTTTGAATTCTTAATATTTGTAGTTATTTTACAGGAAAATAAAAGAAACTCATACATGGACAACTAGGGAAGTTTCCAAAGTATGCACCTGTGCTTATTTGCTGGAGTATTGGAGAGAAGAAAAAAGCTGGAAAATGTATGTTGAACTTCAGAAGAAAAACAAAACAGGAACTATTACTTTGGCAAATATTGCAGGAATAATAATAATAATAATAATAATAATAAATTTATTATTTATACCCCGCCATCTGGCTGGGTTTCCCCAGCCACTCTGGGCAGCTTCCAACAGTATTGTATTGTATAACAGGAAGTATTCACAAACTAAAATGTATGCATTGTACCATGAACTAGGGTCAGTCGGGGTGGTGGTGGTGGCATAATTTACTAATATCTATTTAGTTCTGGATCAACTTTTGAAAGATACAAAACTTTCCTTCATGAAAGGCAGACTTTAATGAACAATATGACTGCCCCTATAAAATTCTCAATGAAAAGTTTTGGGCCAAGTAAATGCCATTTGGTAGTTTTGACTCTCCCGTTTACTGCCGTATCCACCAACACAGCTGTGCTCACATGATGCACGGGCATCCTTTCCTCCACTGATTGTGGCTTGAGTTTGTAACATAGCCCCTAAAACTGCAATAACTCCTCAGATATGTTTGGGAGTTGAATATACACAATCATGCAAAACTTAAGATTTTGACCACAACAGCAGTATAAATAAGTATGTTAAGGGAATAAGTGGTAGAGGAGGAATAATTGCCTTCCCTCTGCTATTATTATGCATTGATTTTAGGTTTTTCTCGAGGGAGGATGTTGGTGCTGTGTGCCAAGCGGATCAGAGGGTCATGATACATGAGTCAGTATAGCAGCTGGAGTTCTCGAATGCTGATAGATGAACATTAAGGTGAAATGACCCTACATCTCAAACTGTTAGTGGAATGAATGCAGTAAGAGTTTCAACAATATTTTGTATCCTGTTTTTTTTAATAAAAGAAACCCAACCCATACATCACTCCTGAGATTCAGAGGAAGCACAGTTTATGATAACACGCTTCAATAAAGAGTTCATCCTTATTTTCTACTGGTGGCATTTTATCATAGGCCAGGGCCTATAAGAACAGCTGTTGCTGCTGCTACCAGCCAGGAGGACTCCCCTGCTCAGCGCCTGAAGGCCCCGGTCCTGCCACTCACCACCTGGCCCAGGGCGGGGCCTGATGGGTTTTATAAAGGACTGTTGCCGCCGCTGCTGCTGGGCAGAGAGGGCTCCATTTTGTTTTGTTTTGTTTAAATTCCTGTTATTTTTTACCTATGTTATTTAAACTGTATTAAGGATGTATTCTTAGTTTTAGATTATGTTGAAATTGTTTTCTATTCGGTTGTGTATTTTTTGATGTGGTTTATGTATTGTTTGTGACTTTTGTAATTGTGCTATTGCTGTATTGTTGTGATATTCGATTGGAAGCTGCCCAGAGTGGCTGGGGAGACTCAGCCAGATGGGCGGGGTACAAATAAAAAATTTATTATTATTATTATTATTATTATTATTATTATTATTATTATTATTTGATTTAGTGATTATTGAAACACTGATATACAGCAGATCACACCTAGCATTCATCCTGTCTTGCATTATCATAGTGGCTCTTTTAGTACTTCATAACCTTGGAACCATTCCATGGAGGTCTTACAACAACTTGGTTGCCATTTCTCATTATATTTGATCAACCTGCTCCCAGTATTTTTTTTAAAAAAGAAAACAGTTTTGTCAACATGGCAATACCATAGCCTTGATATGAGAGAAATACGGTAAGTTAATATATATGTTTCAATAATAAAAAATGGAGCTATCACCTGCTAAATAATGATTTATGAAATAAACCCAGCATGACACATAGATTTTATTAACAGAGGTAAGAAAACTTTCCCTAAAAAAAAAGACTTTTGCTGAAAAAGTTCATAGAACTTACTACATTTCCTGCTACATTAGTTGAGAGAGAAATTAACTATTTAATACTTTTTTAAGAACACAGATACAAGAGGCATATCAAGAAACCTAGCAGAATAGAGAAAATCAGTGGGATATGGTTAACTTTGGAAATAAAATATTGACAAATCAAAACAAGGAGGTTGCTAATATGTTTGATGAGCAGAACTAAGGACTCCCTAAAAGACAAAAGGCCTTCCTTAAAACAGGGCTAGAGAACCTGTGGCCCTCATGCTGTTGGGTTCCAACTCTCATCAGCCCCAACATTAAAGCTACTCTGATGCTACTTTAAAGAGTCAAGGCTTCCCCCAAAGAATTCTGGGAACTGTGGTTTAGGGGCACTGAGAGTTGTTAGGAGGCCCCTATTCCACTCACAGACATACAGTTCCCAGAGTTCCCAATGAAGAGGGATTGATTGTTAAGTCACTTGGGAACTATAGTCTTCTAACAATTCACAGAACCCTTAAACTAGAGCTCCCAGAAGTATCCAGCATCTGAACATTGGCTACCCTCAATCTACTTCTCAGAGATGCTTGATAATGCAAGTGATGAGAACAGATAGAGGATGTCATCTATTCTGGATCACATATGT
This sequence comes from Zootoca vivipara, assembly GCF_965207765.1. Lineage (NCBI taxonomy): Eukaryota > Metazoa > Chordata > Lepidosauria > Squamata > Lacertidae > Zootoca > Zootoca vivipara. The sequence continues at coordinate 49,452,368 of NC_142583.1, read as the reverse complement.
TGAGATGAATATGAAAATTTAATGAGTTAGAATCTAGATAAAAAACTCACATGGTAGAATTGTCATTTCAAAACACAAATTTGAAACCGTTTTTAAAGGGAATTTGTATTAGTAGGAACTGAACAGCTCAAAACACTTTTTTGCATATCAGGTTGCCATGCACAATCGTTATTTCAGAGTACTGATGAAGTGCTTGATTGACATCTTCAGCTTTGATTTGTCAAACAACAACAAGTGGACTATTTTATAACTCGGGTGGACGTGTTCTAGGTTTGAAAGCTCTCAGCATGCAATTCATCAGACCGAGTTCCTCTGGGCTTTCAACTTCAGGTCACTCACCTTTCTTATTAAAATGAATAGGCACTATGCAGGAATAGCACTTAGTGAATCTTACTCAGGAATGAGAAAAGATTGAGCAATACTGGGGTCATTTCTCTTTGCTTCATTTTCTGCTAACCCTTTTGTAATTGCCACACACCATTTCACTTTGATCTTACCTTACATGGAAATAGAAACTGGACCCAAGCACTTGAGCAGGAAGTCCCATTTACCAAGTGGATGCTAGGTTTTCTGTCAGATCATTGCAAGAAGCAGTGTATTACGAGTATGAATAAAAATCTGATGATTCTTGGGAGTGACTTCATTCTTTTTGCTGTCATTGGTAAGCCTGGTAATTAATTCATAGAAGAAATGTTCATGAATTACCAGCTTCCACCAGTGAATTGCTCTGTGGTTTATGACATAACCCATACTATGTCTGTTATTTTGTTTAATATTATATTGCATTTTTCTTCAAACCTCTATGGGACTTTATAGGCACAAGGCCAGATTTTGATGTAAGCATCAGTGAAGGGCGTAAATCTAGATGGACTTAATATAAGTCTTTTGGATTGCTGCCTCTATTTTACAACTCAGAAACTGAGTCAAAATGTAGATTTTCCTGCATTTAATTATGAATTTATGTTTATTTTGCTATTTAGGTGGTAATCCTGTTTCCAGCTTCCTTAGAGCCGGGGTCAAAGGATCAGGTGCAATTTGGTATGTGCTGATTTAGCACACAACCAATATTTAGGACATGACCACCTCATTTCATGCAGTATTTTTTATTTTAAAATGTGCAAAATTATTTAAAACAAAGGGTTTTGTCCAATGCTAGTCCTACTCAGAGTAGATCCATTGAAGCAAATATATATGACTAACTTAGTCAATTAAATCCATTGATTTCATTAACTCTGAGCAGAATTTAGTTCAAAATAACCCAAAGTACATACCGTATAACAGTACTTTGTACTTAAACACAAAAGAAAACAAAAACCGTTTTCTAGCAGCTCTGTGCTGGTCAAAATGTAATCGGAAATATTACCACATTACTTTTCAGCAAACTGTTCCATGCCACCCCAATCCCTGAGCGGTGTGAGATTCCAGGGGTCTTGGCGCTTACCCAAGGTTTGGGTTTCCTTCCAAAATTTGGCGTAGCGGAAACTGTAGTGTCTTTATGGTATATGGTTTATTTACAGATATATGCAACCTGAGTCTACAGTGGAGAAAGGGTTCAGAGCATTTACATCTCAGGATGATTCTTTCTTAGGAGCAGCGGGCACAGATCTACATACAGGGGAATCAGCCATGCTGCTGGTCTCTTTGTTACAGCCTGTTCTAGCCAGCAGGCCAAGGGTTCTTGTGGTCCCCCTTCTCCCGTTTTCAAACCTCTTGCAGAACACCAATATTTCCTTCAGCATACTGTATGTCATCCAAGCTGAAACCCTGAACTTTTTCTTTCCCAACCCACTAACACACAGCTGGAGAAGGAGCCCCCCCCTCCCCTGTCTCACACAGGTTTAACCCTATTGATGACTTCCCTGATGAGTTGATGGATGACTGTTATCAGCCTTTGTTATCTCCTGGAGATGCCCTGGTCTGAAAAAGCAAGGTTAGCCTGCATCTTTACACTGCTGACTCAAATGCCAGTCAACACCTCTTAATTCTTAAAGCACTGATCAAACCCAGGAATCCAGAGGAAGTAAGGGCATCTACAACCCAGGGAAATCAGGACACCTACAAACCCGGAGCAAAAAAAAAAAAAATAGGGGCAATGTTTTGTCTTGAGAAAGGTATTAGAAACATGTAAAAGCTGCAGTGGCATGCTCTATATAGTAGAAAGGATCAGCTCTGCTAGTTTGAATTGAATTGTTCTGTAAATTAAAGTTTATGAGGACCCTAAGAATAAAAATCTAACTTTAGCCTGCTATGACGTTGGCTGGCTACATCTGCAATAGGATGAGTAAGAATTAATTAATGCTTTTCCCTCTCTTCAGCATGAAAGGTTTCCCGGAGTTGCAAACAAGCAACTCAACCAATTAAAACCACATAATTATTATATGCATATAATGTGCATAATAATGTGTGTAATAATGCATAACATGCATATAATAAGCAATAATTGTTCTCATTTTAGTAGAACCAGTAAAAAATAACTCACTTTTCACTGAGGTCAGAGAGCAAGACTAGAATGAGAAGAAAAAATCCATGTGAATAAACTCATACCTGCCAATTGTCCCGGTTTGAGGGGGACATCTTGAACGCCTTTTTGTCTGACTCAATGGGACATTCCAGGATCCAATCAGAAGACCAGACTGGCTCCTGTAATCCCAGGATGCCCTGCTTCAATTGGGACTGTTGAGCAGTATGCAAAACATCCTTCCTTTACCAGCTACCTAGGAACTGAGCAGGGGGAGCGTGTGAATATCTGTGAGGAAAAAGAAAAGGCCGCTCTCTTCAGTCTCGAGCAGGGATTGAGAGCAGTGAAGAAGTATTGCTCTTCTCCTAGAAAAAAATAGTTAAGAAAGAACCTCCCTCTTCTGAAGGAACACTAACTTGCTAGCCCTGCCTTCAGTTTAGCCTTTCCTGCCTGCTCTTTGTGACTGAGACTGGAATATATGGAATAATATCTAAAATAGTGCTGTTTTACTGCTGTTAAAGATGAACATATTTTTAGGAGGTGTTAAATATTACAAACAGCATCGAAAGCCATCTGTACCATACCAAGTCGGAACTTCATGCCATATGTGGAAACTTTATATGCCGCCATTTCCAGAATTACATGTTCATTGTGTTTTTCCACTATTTGCACGCTCAGCAATAAAAACACAGATGAGTTTTCAGAAATCCTCAGCACAAGCCATAAAAGCTCCTCACAGCAACAAATCCCTTGTTTGATTTTACCAAAGACTTTGCAAAGGAGAACCAAGATCCACTTTCACATTTCAAACCACCACAGAGCCCAGCCCAGCCAATTCAATGCTTTCAGGTCCAAAATAGATGAGGCCATGAATACCTTGTTGGGTTAATAGCATGCGTGCCTGTGGAAGACTGCCAGGGAGTGCCCTACAGCCCCACATTGTGGAAGATCCCTGGGTAGCAAGACTACAGCCACTTATCTTCATTGCAGTGGAGTTTGAGAAGACAAAGAAGGAACAGTTGATGACAGTGAGGCCTCAGTTCCTTACAAATGAAGTGGAAAGGAAGAGAAGGGGTAGAGGTGGCTTGATTTGAGTTCCAGCTGATCCAAAGCCTAGCAGGAAGAAGGTGCTGGGAAGGAGCTCAGGGCGTAGCAGGTTAGAAGTGCAGCCTCACGCTACCCGACCCTCACCACTGCCCCAACAAGGAACTTCCTGATTGTATTCAGCAGAGAAAAAGTGTGAAGGAACACCTTGCTGCTAATAAACAATTATGAATTGAACAAGCCAGTTTGTTATGGCTATTTGTCTGAAGGAAGAGAACGGTCAGGGTCATGGGCACACGGCCTTTGACATACCCCTAACCATGGAAGCCCAACACTGTCTTGTGCATGCATACAGTGAGGGGTGCAGGATCCGATTTCAGCATTAAAAGGGGCCTGCAAGTGAGGAACAGCTGAACACTTCTAAATCACTAGCTAAAACTTTCATGCAGTCATTTTGAAGCCATTAGCCAGGAGCGCAGCCCAACTCTTCTCTTCTCCCACCTCCTTCCTTTCAGTTTAGAACAGAGTCATTCAAGCTTGTGTCCCCAGGTGCTGTTGGACTATAACTCCCATCACCCGCTGCCATTTTAACCCATGGTTATGGATGATGGGCATTGTAGTCCAACAACATCGGGTGACCCAAGGTTGAAGAAGGCTAGTTGAGAATGCTTACCTCTAAAAATGTGAGTATTGGCTTAACGTCAAAATCTTACTCTTTGCTATTTGCTGAGATATACAGCCAGCTGTGTGGAAGGGGGATCTCTGTGACCCTGTTTCAGTTAGTGACTGGAATAAGTGGAGAATGTGCACTGCTTCAGCAAATAGAGAAGAGCCAGCTTTTTAAAATGCGGATGGGTGATATTTAATGCCCGCAGGACTGCATCATATGAATTGAGGAGTGTTGCTGCTTTGCTGCTAGGGTGTAAGACAGAGAATTTAGCAAGTAACTTGACTGCTTTGATTGACGGAATTGGCACTTTTACAGGTGCCACATAATACCCGTTCCACATTTGTAAGAACTCGATCCTTGTTTAGTGTGGCAGCAACTACACTTTGAAACTCCCTGCATATTGAGATCAAGCAGACACCTTCACTGTTTTCGGCACCTGCCAAAAACACTCCTGTTTAGACAAGCCTACCCAGATGCAACAAAATAAATAAATAAGATGGGGGGTGTGGGTGGAGAGAAGGAAATTTCTGACCCTGATCCCAGATTAGCACTGTTAAAGTTATTGGCTGACAAGTATAACATTCTTTGAAAAGATCTGATAATCTTCTTGACAGCCACAGGTCAATTAGGAGTAGCATGCCATAACACTGGCTCTTTAGAGAGCTAATACAACCATGGGTGGCATGTGGCCTTATTGGAAAAAAATCACTTATAAATCAAAAGTTGTTTATGAAACATGGTAATTTTGTACACCATCGTATCCCTTTATATCCCAAATGAAATGCTCTCTCTTTCTAGGAACCAACTGCTGCAACCTGAGGTGTCATTTGGCACAGAATAAAAAGCTTTTGGAAATTTTAAATATGAAAATTCTGTGTGTGATATATTATTTGCACCCAGAAATCTCTCAATTAAAAATCGTAGCACCAATAAAACCTTAATAAAGAAATAGTACAAAAAGAAACTTTTTGTATGTTTTGTGTTAGGGAAAAAAAAGCACTTATTAAAAAAATCAAACATCTGCCTGGCTTGATCAAAAATATTCCCAAGATCTATCTGGAATTAAGTGCAACAACATTTCAAGTTGTGTACCAACAAGAAGAGAATTCATTAATTTAAAAACACTAATATTTATATTTTACCTGTGATGATTATAGTAACATGAACTAAACTCAGTCCTGAAAATCAGCCAAAAGCATTAGCAGTGAGTCTGCATCTGCAGATGTCGTAAGAAAGGGATGAGAGAGGCAATAAAATGTATTTATTATCATGGCTTATGTTAAATTAAAATTGATGACTACAGGGAAGGGAATTTAGTATGGGAATTTGGGAAACCTTTTCATCTCCCAGTAAACCTACTGATTTGCTTCCTGGTGCCTTAATTTCTTTATATCCATGCATGGCAGGTTTTTGCTTTAGTACAGCATTCTTTAGATATGGTCCCTGTTCAGTATCTTATTCTGCAAGACACTTGAGCTCCTTTGCTTTCTATTACACTGGTTTAGACTCACAAATGATAATGGGAAACTGGTTTAGCTCCCCCCCCAAAAATTGAATACCCTCGTTCAAGTAACGGGACTGTTGGCTTTTGACAGCAGTCAAACTAAAGGCTCCCACTGGGTCTGATGAGTGAAGTGCTTCCAAGAAAACACTGGTACTACTCTGCAACAATTTAACTATTGAGAGTTATTTCCAGAAATACTGAAGTAGGGATAGACAATTGCTCATTTTTTTATAATCTTAAACTCAGCTTGCCACATTGTAGCATCACTTTGTGTTTTGTTTTTAAATAGTCCATGAAAGTTCATTAGTGTTTCAAATATACAATCTAAAGTTAGGCTGAAACAGTGAAGTGGCCAAGTTTGCTGATGATACTAAATTGTTCAGAGTTATTAAAACAAAAAGAGATTGTCAAGAACTCCAAAACGATCTCTCCAAACTGAGTAAATGGGCAGTAAAATGGCAAATGCAGTTCAATGTAAACAAGTGTAAAGCGAGGCATGTTGGGCCAATTAACAGATTTTAATTTCACATATACACTCATGGAGTCTGAATTGGAGGTGACTGACCAGGAATGAGACCTTGGGGTCATAGTAGATAGCTCAATGAAGGTATTGACCCAGTGTGTGGTAGTCATGAAAAAGGAAAACTCAATGCTAGGGCTCATTAGGAAAGGAATCAAAAATAACTGCCAACATCATAATGCTATTATGCAAATATATGGTGCAACCACATTTGGAATACTGAGCACAAATGTGGTTGCCTCACCTCTAAAGTTGGAAAAGGTTCAGATAAGAGCAGTGCTTTTTTCTGGGGGGATGCAGGGGGATGCATACCCCTAAACAAGTTTGGCCTCATTGAGGCAATATTTCAATATGAGTAGGAAAATGAGAGTACCCCTAAACTTTTTTTTTAAAAAAGCACTGGATAGGGGCAACCAGAAATATAGAACTGTAGAGTTGGAAGAGGCATGGGTGATCATCTAGTCCAACTGCAAAAGCACCAATTCCATCAATAATAAAATCCACTGGAGACGTTATTGGAATGCTAACAGTGCAGCAAGTATAATGGACAGGGAGAGGCCCTTTTTTTTTTTGAAAGATCGAACAGGAATATGTAAAGCTTCCGTGTTTAGCAAAAGGTGAGAAAGAGATTCCAGTTTAGATTCTTTACATAAATAGAGAGTGGGAAGCAGACAGGGAATGAGCCATCCAGTGTACTGGAAGAACAGAAATAAAACTAATTAGCTGCTGATTACTGGTTTGTGAGAACTAATTACACAGAGGGAGGCTTCCCTGTCTTATCTGTATGCACATGTTGTTCTGTTTACTGAAGGAATATTAATTATACCAGCCAGCACAATTTCCTTCATTAAGAGGAGAGTACATCCCTTTTAACTGTAGTGGTGAAGAGAAACTAATGCTTGTACGCAAATAATGATAACCATGGAAGCAATTTTGGGAAGGCTCACCCCGGTTAGCTCTCTCACTGTTTTGAAGGCCCACCAGCCCCACACTAGCAGCAGGGTTACTGATGAAATGCAAGATTGCTAATGGCAAATCTAGGCAAGAAAAATTAAATGGATAGGGGAGAGTTTTGCGCATTGCAGTATAAATCTCTACTGATTTCAGGTTATCTTGGACTATCTTGGATTGTAACCTAGGCTTTTAATAATAAAAAAAACCTTTCTGCATGTTACTAAGAAGAAAGAAAATTCAGTGAATTTGAGTTGGTGTACAAACATGATTAAAATGGAGAGGTTCATAGACCATGCAAAATATGATACAAGAAGAATTAAATTTGGGGGTTGTGGGGTACAAAGGTCTTTTGCCACAAAGTATTGAACTCTGACCCAGTGGAATTTACTAAAAGATGGATCAACGTATAAAATAAACAAGCCTATTGTGTAAAAGAAAAACTTTGTATTTTTGCCAGCACTTATCTCATTCCTAGCTCTTATTCAACTGTCCAGAGAGCTACGTAAAATCAACCAGGGTTGAAAAGTAATCATGCCCCACCCTTCCCTGCCAAGTGGCTCATAATGGGAATGGGATTGGAGGTGTACAAGATAGAACATTTCACAGGAAGACGATTGTGAACAGAATACAGCTTGCCATTGAGCTCAAAATGCAAGACAGATGTACTGAACACGGCAGTGGCTATGCTTTCTAAAACAAATTGGAGTGTTCTTTTCTTAAGTAACCAAAGGTTAAAAGCAGCCATGCAAAGAAAAGAGAAAAAAAGAAATCAAAACTCGGAGGTGGAGGGAAGGCCACCAATTTTATAGGCAAGCTTTTATTTATTTATTTATTTACCCACTACATTTCTATATAACAGGAGTTTTCTGGGCACCTCACAAAGGATGCGAATGACAGTTTGCTGTGACCCACCTGGAAGCGTCAGAACAAGGTGGACTAAGCATTAAAATAAACGAATTACAGATCTGACACTGTGCCTCAGATTTAAGCTGCAAGCAAATACAGTTGTCTCACATAGATATGAAATTTATATGCAGCTATATGCTCCAAAGGCTTACCACAGAGCCTAGGGCTTGCCGATCAGAAGGTTGGCGGTTCGAATCCCCGCGACGGGGTGAGCTCCCGTTGCTCGGTCCCAGCTCCTGCCAACCTAGCAGTTCAAAAGCATGTCAGAGTGCAAGTAGATAAATAGGTACCACTCTGGCAGGAAGGTAAACGGCGTTTCCATGCGCTGCTCTGGTTCACCAGAAGCGGCTTTGTCATGCTGGTCACATGACCTGGAAGTTGTACGCCGGCTCCCTTGGCCAATAATACGAGATGAGCGTCGCAACCCCAGTCGGTCACGATTGGACCTAATGGTCAGGGGTCCCTTTACCCTTTATATGCTCCAAAGGCTTAGGGTTTTGTTTTTGTTTTTAAAGGAGGGGCATATGCCATAAATTATTCTAAATGTGAAATATGACCACTGGGTCTCTGTTCAAGGTGGCAATAACGAACTACCTCAGCTGTGTAAGTACCAGTAGTAAGTCAGAGATGTCTCGGGGCGTCTTATAGCAGCATAGTTTCAAGACAATACATGTACAGTAACATGTTTCTTTACTTGCTTTCATTCCACCTCTCTTCTCCAACTTGCCTACACCCCATCGGTGTTTGCCAAGTGGTGGATTATTATTTTTATGCAATATTTCATAAATTATATGAGGCAGCAGCTTGCTGACATAGTTGTGGTTGAAATGAAATTCCAATGCACGTGGGGTGGGGGGATACAGAATGTGACAACAGAATCACTTTGTTTACAGGTACATGCAGACAGTACTCCTTAAAGAGGATCTTGTATCAGCGATACCTAGCCTGTCCAGCTTTTGATTTTTAAAAAATCCGGCCTCTCCTGGGTGAGGCTGGAGGGTGGAGCTGAGTGAGAACAGAGCTAATTTAATACATGCAACTCCCCATTTACATGTGTTCAAGGCATGTGTGACCGCACCCACCTGCATCGCCGCAAACCCAGCAGTGGCACGAAAAGGGGAAAAAATAGCACGGAAACAGCAAAAATGGCAATCCAGGAGCCCTTTGAGGCCTGTGGAGAGTTGGAGTTTGAGCACGGAGGTTTGGAGGGAGCGACTGTGGTGTTCACAGGTTTTTCCAATAGTGTTTCCAATATATGTGATTTCACTTAAACACGCGGTGCCTCAGAACGTAACCCCTGCATAAATGGGGGTTGCCCAAGTTTCCTGTTTGTTCCCTTCTTCGATGCTGGCTAAGCAGATACAATGAACTGAGTCTTTATTAGCATTCTAGCAAAGAGTTAAAGAGTGGGGCTTGGAAGTGGGCAGAGTAGAATTTCCACGCTGCCACTCCCAAGTTATCACTTTGCTCTGTCAGCTTCCACAGCCTATACATTTGCTTATAGAGATTGTAAGCAGAACTCATTCCATCGTGTGCTGGAAGACCAGCTCCACTGGGCCTCCTCTCCTTCAGCTCTCACCTGGAAGCAGCCACTCCATCGAGGTGTCTTAGTGGGGGAATGAGAAGCAGGGCTCATTCCACCAGCTTTGCCGAAACACCACCCCCACCAGACCCTTTCGGCCCCTGAGCTGCTTCTATGCCAGCTAGTCATTATAAGAACTACTGTTTAAGAAGTGGCACCAGACTTTGATTCCCCCCCCCCCGTCCCCTCGTGTGTTGTGTGAAGCAGCCTGTAGGCAGGGATGATCTTGTTTTAACTGGAGGCGCATCCAGACTTGTGCTTGTTCTGTGCCTAGAAAGCATGGGTCTGAACGGTTATGCCCTTTCCCCACCCCTTTCCCTGGGGAAACCTGCTCTTTGGTGATAAAGCAGAGCGAATACCAATCTGGGGAAAACCCAATTTGCGTTTCCTCTCATTCAGCAATAAAGATTGGGTTTCCCCCGGAGGAAAGTGGCGGAGACAAAGGGAAGTGTGGATGAGCCCTGACTGTATGTAAACCACTCTGGGAGCCTTGGGACTTGAAGTACTTCTGAAACAAAATCCATTATTTCGGCTGCAACTTTTTCTTTTTCTCTAGCAGTAATTATGATGACATGAATTCCATCCTTGCACACTGAGGCCCCTGCTGGCTTTATCTCCTCAAGACTATTCCCTCAAAAGGTGGCCAGCAAGCATTTTTAAAGGGTTGTGCCATGCTGTCCTGCTTGAGATGGCAGATATTTCCCCCCTTGTAATCTTATACTGAAGGTACAGAGGACAGAGCATCTCTGACTGAATTTCAGACATGCACACACCTTTTTTTCATCCCAGGTAAATAATTTTGGGATTAATCAATAGAGGTCTGTTGTCCCCCCACCCCCCGCACACCCACAGCATGCTTTAATTCTTATCAATACCCTATTAAATACTCTCCCACCACCACCACAAACAAATTTGGCACTACAAAATAGTTATTTTTGTACAAGCTGATTCCCCCAGGAGGGGTTTGGATAGACACGGTCACGCAATAAAATCGCACAGTCTTCCCAGGCGGGCTAGTATTTCCTTCAGTATGGATAGGCAGTAATTGAAATGAAAACCTCATGTAGCCTCCTTTCCCCATTTGGGATGAATTACCCACGTAGATACTTCACTGCCAACTCTGTGTTACTGACAGTGTCATTAAGCCCAGCGCCACCAGGGACAAATCCTTTTACACCCCGAACAGTGATACTTTTATACTGCAAAATGCATTTTCTGGTATTCCTAACACTGTGTGTTGTGTTGGGGCGTGGGCACCTATCCTGTGCAGGGTAAGCAGGGGGTATTAGGCAAAATTTTCAAAGCTTTCATTGTTAGAAACGAGCTCCTGTTTACACAGGCAAAAGTTTCATTTTCTTTTGCTAGGACTCACAGCTTAGAAGAAAGACCTCTTACTCTTTTGCCTGCACTACCTTTGCATTCTGTACATTTACATGTAATTAATTCTGACATCAATTAAGGATGAGTCAAAATCTTGCACATATATGTGCTTATGACAAGATTGTGACAACTTTCCATAGCTGTCCCCATGAAGCTTCAAGGATTTGCACTGCATTCTACGAATAATTTATACTTGAGTAATCCTGGAATATTGCCTTAAGACTTCAAGACTTCTATTGCAGAACAGCAAATGAGTTCTATAGTTTAACTAAGGGCTTATGCACACTTACCTTTCCTCTGCTCTTTCCAAGCACAGTCTGCACTTTTAAACTTTGTGTCCAAGCTTCCTTTTTGCATGTGGAGACCCTCTATCCCAGGCCTAGAAAGAAATTCAGACATGACTCATATTTTTGGTTTGGTTTTTGGCAGAATTTAGGCCACAACTTTATTGATTACAAAGCAAATGAGTGGCTGCATAGGCTCTGGTTCCACTAGCTACCTAGGGTAGCATTGACTCAGGGCGCACCTGGAGTCATCAGCCAGGTACACACCTGGGATGGGGTTGCCTGACTGGCGCGCGCCAGCTGGGCTCTGATTGCCCCACGTGTGCCCAGAACACTGGATTAGGGCAACCTCGCTTGGGGGAATACCAACCATCGGTCCATGGATTCCCTTAAGATGAATACCCAAATATATAATTATAGGGTGGTAAGGGATCATACCGCCCTATCAGCATGAACCAGAGCCTATCCGCCAACCTTACAAGTTGTGACGATTTGCTACACGGCAGGCGAAACCCAAATGGCAACAGCCAATCAGCCAAGTGGGGAAAATTCCTGCCATGCCCCTGCAGCAACGGCAGACAACACACGACAGCATAGCAAGGTCAAGCGAAAGCTCTAAAATTAGGGAGTGGTGGTCGGGTGCAGCTCAACTAGAGAAGGAGGGTCTCTATGGTGAGCTCAGTGTTTTAAGTACTGGTCCATCTGACTCTTTGATTGGCAAGCCCTCAGCCCAATTGCACCCTGTCAGATGGACCACCAATAGCTCCAATTGTCCCGCCCCAACACCTCGACCTGGTCTGCTGGGACCCACTGCAACACGTGCCCTCTCTTGCAGGGAGGATCCAGTTTTTTTTGCTCTGGAGCTTTCCCCGTGAAAATCCACTCTTTGGTGCTCAATTGGAGCAAATGGCAATCCGCTTAAAGCCTGAATTAGTATTTGCTGTGATTAAATATTAAAGAGCAGGTTTACACAGGAAAAGTTCTGAGGTGAAAAACAATGACGTTCAGGCATGGAGTTTTTCAGCACTGACCTGTGCCTGGAAAGAGCTGGGCTAAATGTAAGTATGGATTAGCCCTATGTGTTGTGTGAAGAAGTGTTTCTTTATCTGGCAGAATCCTCCAACATTCAGCTTCATTGGGTATCCATGAGTTGTAGTGTTACAAGGGAGGAAAAAATGCTTCTCTGTCGACTTTCTCCATGCATAATGTTATAAATTTCTATCGTGTCACCTCTTAGTGTCCTGTTCTCAAAACTAAAAAGGCTGCAGCCTTTTTTCAAACATGAGTTGCTCCACTCATTGATAATTTTGTTTGCCGTTTACTGAACCTTTTGCAACTCTACAATATCTTCTTCTTTTTTCTTCTTTTTTGAGATAAGGTGACCAGAACACAGTATTTCAAATCCAAACATCTCTCACATGCTTGTTTTTAATGAAACACAGAGTCATACTGGCAGACGAAGGCTATTAGAGGCTTCACCTTCCTGCATATTACAAATTATTCTGTGTTTTTGTAATGGCATTTTACATTCCATTGTATCTTTACATATTACTGAGTATTGCATTTTATATGAGTGGGCACTATATAAATATTTGTATTTAATGAAACACAAGACAGACAAAGCTGTTAGTGGAAGATGTGAATTGTGCCTTGAATGTTCAAAGGCCCAAGCTAAATGCTTTTGTTGGAGCAGAGTTAGGGAGTCTGGAGTCTTAACAGCTCGACCAAGGAACAGGCCAGATCTTGCATGTTTCTTAGGGCATTTTACCTGTTGAAGCAGTTTCCGCAAAGTATGAAGTTGCAGAGCTCAGGAGCAAAAATCCTGTTAGATTCAGTCATGGCCAGAAGTAATTCCAGTGAGGTAGTTTACAGGGTTGAAAGAATGTTGCCCAACGGCCAGAACAATGGCAAAGTTCCTGTTGCTGGTAGGTGCTACAGGTATGTCAGATAACATTTACGTGAGATTGCTGGTGAATATGTATAAATAGCTGCTGAGATTTAGGCCACTGAAAGGAAGCAGCAGCCCTGTATGCTGTAATGTACTGTCTGTCCGAGCGACCACAAACATCCTGTAAGCCTCTCATAAAATCCGGCTACTTCAGAAATTACTACTGTTGGCATTGCTTACTGAATAAGCCTTTTCAGTAGGCTGCATTCTTTTCAAAAAACGAAAACCTTCAGAATTTCTTCTGGAGCACACCCACTGACTCCCACAGGGCATTTACATAAAAAGGAGTTGTTGTAGTAGTAATAATAACAACTGAGGAACGAAGAAAGGGTTTGCTGATTGTGCTGTTATTTGGTGATGCCTTGCCACCAGCGCAATATAACCATAAACCTACATAAGGGGTTGTTAGTGGACCCCCCCCCCAACTGTTGTCCCGAAGAAGAGGAATATCAGGGAAGTTTAAGATTGCTAAGAATCCACAGCTCCTCTCTCAATGCCCACCCTGCAGGCTTTTTACACACACTTCCTTCTCAGCTGCTACAAGAAAATACAAGTCTCGCTGCCTCTGGGAGCAGCTGATAGATAACAGCAGGAAAGCAACATCGCCCTCATGTCCAGCTTATGGGCTTCTCATAGGCACCTGCATGGTCACAGTGGGAAACAGGATGATACTGGGTTAGCATCCCAGGCCAGGGATGGGGAACCTCAAGCCTGGGAGCCAAATGTGGCCTTTGGGACTCTCCCCAGGCTACAAACCCTCCCAAGCCACACTGCTTGCCAGCCCTGCTTTGCCTGCTTGAGTGTCTCTTTGGCTGGCTGGAATATGTCCTTGTTGTTGTTGTTTAGTCGTTTAGTCGTGTCCGACTCTTCGTGACCCCATGGACCATAGCACGCCAGGCACTCCTGTCTTGCACTGCCTCCCGCAGTTTGGTCAAACTCATGTTCGTAGCTTCGAGAACACTGTCCAACCATCTTGTCCTCTGTCGTCCCCTTCTCCTAGTGCCCTCAATCTTTCCCAACATCAGGGTCTTTTCCAAGGATTCTTCTCTTCTCATGAGGTGGCCAAAGTATTGGAGCCTCAGCTTCACGATCTGTCCTTCCAGGGAGCACTCAGGGCTGATTTCCTTAAGAATGGATAGGTTTGATCTTCTTGCAGTCCATGGGACTCTCAAGAGTCTCCTCCAGCACCATAATTCAAAAGCATCAATTCTTCGGCGATCAGCCTTCTTTATGGTCCAGCTCTCACTTCCATACATCACTACTGGGAAAACCATAGCTTTAACTATACGGACCTTTGTCGGCAAGGTGATGTCTCTGCTTTTTAAGATGCTGTCTAGGTTTGTCATTGCTTTTCTCCCAAGAAGCAGGCGTCTTTTAATTTCGTGACTGCTGTCACCATCTGCAGTGATCAAGGAGCCCAAGAAAGTAAAATCTCTCACTGCCTCCATTTCTTCCCCTTCTATTTGCCAGGAGGTGATGGGACCGGTGGCCATGATCTTGGTTTTTTTGATGTTGAGCTGCAGACCATATTTTGCGCTCTCCTCTTTCACCCTCATTAAAAGGTTCTTTAATTCCTCCTCGCTTTCTGCCATCAAGGTTGTGTCATCTGCATATCTGAGGTTGTTGATATTTCTTCCGGCAATCTTAATTCCGGCTTGGGATTCATCTAGTCCAGCCTTTCGCATGATGAATTCTGCATATAAGTTAAATAAGCAGGGAGACAATATACAACCTTGTCGTACTCCTTTCCCAATTTTGAACCAATCAGTTGTTCCATATCCAGTTCTAACTGTAGCTTCTTGTCCCACATAGAGATTTCTCAGGAGACAGATGAGGTGATCAGGCACTCCCATTTCTTTAAGAACTTGCCATAGTTTGCTGTGGTCGACACAGTCAAAGGCTTTTGCATAGTCAATGAAGCAGAAGTAGACGTTTTTCTGGAACTCTCTAGCTTTCTCCATAATCCAGCGCATGTTTGCTATTTGGTCTCTGGTTCCTCTGCCCTTTCGAAATCCAGCTTGCACTTCTGGGAGTTCTCGGTCCACATACTGCCTAAGCCTGCCTTGTAGAATTTTGAGCATAACCTTGCTAGCGTGTGAAATGAGCGCAATTGTGCGGTAGTTGGAGCATTCTTTGGCACTGCCCTTCTTTGGAATTGGGATGTAGACTGATCTTCTCCAATCCTCTGGCCATTGCTGAGTTTTCCAAACTTGCTGGCATATTGGGTGTAGCACCTTAACAGCATCATCTTTTAAAATTTTAAATAGTTCAGCTGGAATATCATCACTTCCACTGGCCTTGTTATTAGCAGTGCTTTCTAAGGCCCATTTGACTTCACTCTCCAAGATGTCTGGCTCAAGGTCAGCAACCACACTACCTGGGGTGTACGAGACCTCCATATCTTTCTGGTATAATTCCTCTGTGTATTCTTGCCACCTCTTCTTGATGTCTTCTGCTTCTGTTAGGTCCTTACCACTTTTGTCCTTGATTATGGTAATCTTTGTACGAAATGTTCCTTTCATATCTCCAATTTTCTTGAACAGATCTCTGGTTTTCCCCATTCTATTGTTTTCCTCTATTTCTTTGCATTGCTCATTTAAGAAGACCCTCTTGTCTCTCCTTGCTGCTTTTTGGAAATCTGCATTCAGTTTCCTGTATCTTTCCCTATCTCCCTTGCATTTTGCTTGCCTCCTCTCCTCCGCTATTTGTAAGGCCTCGTTGGACAGCCATTTTGCTTTCTTGCATTTCCTTTTCCTTGGGATGGTTTTCGTTGCTGCCTCCTGTATAATGTTACGAGCCTCCATCCATAGTTCTTCAGGCACTCTGTCCACCAAATCTAAATCCTTAAACCTGTTCCTCACTTCCACTGTGTATTCATAAGGGATTTGATTCAGATTGTATCTTACTGGCCCAGCGGTTTTTCCTACTTTCTTCAGTTTAAGCTGGAATTTTGCTATAAGAAGCTGATGATCTGAGTTACAGTCAGCTCCAGGTCTTGTTTTTGCTGACTGTATAGAACTTCTCCATCTTTGGCTGCAGAGAATATAATCAATCTGATTTCGATGCTGCCCATTTGGTGATATCCATGTGTAGAGTCGTCTCTTGTGTTGTTGGAAGAGAGTGTTTGTGATGACCAGCTTGTTCTCTTGACAGAACTCTATTAGCCTTTGCCCTGCTTCATTTTGAACTCCAAGGCCAAACTTGCCAGTTATTCCTTTTATCTCTTGATTCCCTACTTTAGCATATGTCCTTAAACTCTGACATGTCCTTAAACTCTGACAATGCTTCTTGCTTGCCTGGATGGAGAGTAGAGACAGAGGTGTAGCCTACTAGGTAAAGGTAAAGGGACCCTGACCATTAGGTCCAGTCGTGACCGACTCTGGGGTTGCGACGCTCATCTCGCATTATTGGCCGAGGGAGCCGGCGTATAGCTTCCAGGTCATGTGGCCAGCATGACAAAGCTGCTTCTGGCAAACCAGAGCAGCACACGGAAACACCGTTTGCCTTCCTGCTGTAGCGGTTCCTATTTATCTACTTGCATTTTGACGTGCTTTCGAACTGCTAGGTTGGCAGGAGCTGGGACCAAGCAACGGGAGCTCACCCCGTCACAGGGATTCGAACCGCCGACCTTCTGATCAGCAAGCCCTAGGCTCAGTGGTTTAACCCACAGCGCCACCTGTAGCCTACTATACAGAACTAAAATGTGAATTCGTTGCTCAGCCCAATTTTGTTTCTTGCCCCCATACACCACTGGTATGTAGTCCTCTGAAAGTTGCCCAGAAATGAATGTGGTTCTCAGACTGGAAAAAAAAGGTTAGGCTTTTGGTCTGATCCAACAGGGTTAATAATTCCTTATGCCCTAGAGCAGGCAGGCAGGGAGGCTGGGTGGGCGGGCAAAATGGACGGACAAGGAACAGAAACTTTTGAACTGCCCATTTGTTATGAGAGAGAATACCCAGGGGTGGCACTCAAGTAGGTTTTACTCAGGTTAGACCCACTGAAATTAATGAACACAACATAGTTAGATCCATTCATTTCAAGGGTCTAAGATCAAAGCTTAGCTGAATAAAACTGCTGGTTGCAATCTCACTCCTTGCCAGTTCTCCTCCGCCTTTTTTTCTTACTGCCTGCCCCTTTGTACCTGCTGAGATGGGTTGATAATCAGGAATGCATCTAAGATCCTCGAGTTCTCCTCCATCTGGCAGCCAACAGTTCCTTGCAGCCAACAGCTCCTAGGCAGGTACTTATTCTCTCTGTCTTTTGCCAGATGAGAAATGATGAGCCACACCCTGCTTTAATTTCTTGTCCAAGATTATAAGAGAGGAAGGAAGTAGAATTTAAATGAAAAGTGGGGAAGCTCTAGGCAAACTGCAGTAATGAAACATGCAAAACAGGGACACTAGCCAATCCTGAAACGAAGCAGAAACGGAGGGTATATATATATGAGGAAACAATATATATCCAGTTTTCATATATCAACAATAGCTATTGAAAGCTATCAAAACAACAGCTCTCACAATCGCCCACAGCACAATAAAACAACACGTAAATGACAGTAGCAGTCAGACACCACCACTACCCAACTGCAGAAGATGTAAGATTCCTCAACAGTCATCTTATCTCCAAAGGTCTCCTGAGAAGCTGTTCTCCGCAGTCATTTCTGGAAGGGCAAACCCTTCTTTCCCAATACATTCTGCCACTTGAGGTGAGAGACATATAGCTTCACCTCCCATTCCATGAAAAGAAGCCAACTATACAGGTATCTGAAGCTTATCTCAGTAACCAGCCACAGGAGAGTGTCCTCTACATCTGAGGACAGTGGGCTGGTGATGGTGGTGCAGGACAAAATACAAAATAAACTCAACTCTGTCCTCCAACAGAAGGTGAATGGGATTGCCAAAGTCATTTCCCCCCAGAACCTTGCACCCTTTCCACCACCACCCTTTTGCCACATGTGTAAAGCTGAAGAAGAAGAAGAAGAAGAAGAAGAAGAAGAAGAAGAAGAAGAAGAAGAGGAGGAGGAGGAGGAGGAGGAGGAGGAGGAGGAGGAGGAGGAGGAGGAGGAGGAGTTTGGATTTGATATCCCGCTTTATCACTACCCGAAGGAGTCTCAAAGCGGCTAACATTCTCCTTTCCCTTCCTCCCCCACAACAAACACTCTGTGAGGTGAGTGAGGCTGAGAGACTTCAAAGAGGTGTGACTAGGTCACCCAGCAGCTGCATATGGAGGGGCAGAGACGCGAATGCGGTTCCCCAGATTACGAGTCTACTGCTCTTAACCATAGCTGTCAAGTTCTCCCTTTTTTTAAGGGAAATTCTCTTATGCTGAATAGGCTTCCTCGCGAGAAAAGGGAAAATGTGATAGCTATTCTCTTAACCACTACACCACACTGGCAAGTTAAATACACCTAACTTGCGGGCTCTATGTTTTTTAATTAAGTTATGTATGTATGTGTTTTTACACACACACACACACACACACACACACACACACACACTTTACCCTAACTTATGCAATACTGTACACATTACTTAGCTTGAGAACAACATTGCAAAATTGAGCGCAATTTTTGAAGGATGGCTGTGTTTCAGTTTACATCTTGTTTTGGAAAGTGCAGGTTGGGTGAGTTTACCCTTTAATAACAAACTTACTTTTTATTCCTCTCCTATCTTCCTGGCATCCACCACCCCATCTTCAAAGTGGTCCTCTTGTTATACCATTAGTCCACGGCTGGAGGCAGTAATGCTTCTGAAAACCAGTTGCTGGAAACCACAAAAGGAGAGAGTGCTGTTGTGCTCAAATCCTGCTTGCAGGTTTCCCACAGGTATCTGCAGGCCCGGTGCGTCCATTTAGGTGGACCAGGCCATTGCCTAGGGCGCGAAAATGGAGGGGGTGCTGCCGAGCCTGCCCCGCAAAACCCCTGCTGCCCTCCCAAGGTGCGCGCTCGCGCTCCTCCCGCCTATGGAGGGGAGGCCGAGAGCTCCCCAGTGGTGGCGGCCGCAGCGAGTGAGCGGCGGCAGTAGTGGCAGCAAGCACCCGCAGCCGAAGCCTTCAGCTATGGGTGCTGCCGCCGCCGCCCGCCCGCCCGCCTGCCGAGGAGCTCACAGCATCCCCTCCACAGGCGGGAGGAGTGTGAGCCAAAAGGAGAGCTCAGCGCCCTCTCGCCTATGGGGGGGACGGCGAGAGCTCCCCAGCGGCTGCAGTGAGCAAGTGGCAGCAGCGCCCGCAGCTGAAGCATTCAGCTATGGGCGCTGCTGCCGCCGCTACTGCTCACTCGCTGCAGCCGCTGCCGCTGAGGAGCTCAAAGCGTCCCCTCCACAGGCAGGAGGGCGCCGAGCTCCCCCCTTGGCCCGCGCTCCTCCCGCCAATGGAGGGGACGCAGGGGCACCAGCGGCGTGCGTGTATGCACAGGGGGGGGCACTAGAAAGTGTTTTGCTTAGGGCGCAAAAAGCCCTATGGTTGACCACTGTGAGAACAGGATGCCAGACTACAAGAGCCATGGAGCTGCTCCAGTAGCCTCTTCTTTGGTTCTTATCAACCAAGGATTTAAGCTTTTGGAACAATCTGAAAAACAAACACCTCCCTTTCTTCAGTGGAGAAAACTGCTCTACATGTATAACCATACAGTCTACAATTATTCCCATTTTTAAAGTTATGCCCAGAGCAACATGTATAAAACACAACACACTATTGGAAAGTCTCCAGTATGGAATGCTAGAGCTTATAAGGCGAAAGAATCTCTAAGGTAGAAAGCCTGGATAGATTAATATTCTTAGTCTATAGAAAAGGGAGGTAACTATGGGAAACTGTTCACAATAACAGATGCACATGGAAAGTAGATGTTGGATTCCCCAGCTTCAGTTTACCTTTGATAAGGCCTGAGAGTGTAATGGA
This sequence comes from Zootoca vivipara, assembly GCF_965207765.1. NCBI lineage: Eukaryota > Metazoa > Chordata > Lepidosauria > Squamata > Lacertidae > Zootoca > Zootoca vivipara. The sequence continues at coordinate 49,432,224 of NC_142583.1, read as the reverse complement.
ATGGATTGGAATGGAATGCATTTCTATCTGAACTATGCCCTCTATTAATTCCACACCAGAAAACTACATACAGAGGGATAAAACAACAACAATAGTGTAATCCTTTAGGGCCAGATAGCATGGAATAGGTTGGCTTCTTTATATACCTTAGAATCAGTCTGTTTCCTTATGTTCCCTCACAGACTCAAGTAAGGTCTGAGTCACCTTTGATAGCATGCAGGGGGGAAACAAGGTTCTTTTACGCGCATATTTTAAAATAGATTTCATATTTGTTCATACTTTCTTTCATGACCTGAGATTTAGTAGTTTATCAATCTGTGTTTTTTTTATAAAAAAAAACAGTATTGCAAATTGTCTCTGACTTGTTAAACAGCTGCATAAAAAAAGACAGAGACTTATAACAAGTAATATGTATCCTCTACACCATTGTTCCCTTATGATTAACTCCACGCTAAATCCCACCTTGGTGCCAAAGCAGAGACAGAAGAGAACAGGGTCCATTAAGTCTAAGGTGTCAAAGTAGAGAAAAAGAAGTCCCGATGACTCAAGTAAGTATGAAAAGCAACATAATGAAAATAGGGGATTCTGTCCAGATTGCCAAAGATTGCATACGCCTAATTTGAACATCTCAGGGGATTTGTTTTCGGTATTGACCGATTCGTGGATTCTTAAAGAACACAGGTGTCTTGATACTTGTCCAGTTCCCATCTCTGGCTTCCCATTAGACATGTTGTGTTGGCCAAATAAGAGCAAGTTATGTAACTGTGCACTCTCTTTCTTTAAATGTAGGACTACTGTGTGTGGATCCCAGTGTCTGGAGCTGATTAAAAATTAGCACAAGCAAAACAAGACATAGGAGGAGGCATTCTTGCAATCGCTTTACGAAAAAGTTTGTTCCTCCTAGAATATTAGCATTCGAACAGCATTCATTGAATTAAAACCAGGCCAGCAGAACATATGGCACTTAGATTTCTCCTGGATGAGGTCATTGTAAACTGTGATCTCTCCAAGAAGAGTTTTTCCCCCTTACAGACATTTACACACCATCTTCAGACTTTAGACATGATATGCAGAATGAAATTATTACTCTCTCAGCACTTCATCCAGTCTCAATCCTCTTTTCTCCACTCCATTCTGGGAGGATATTCACAGTATTCTAGAATTGCTGACAGACTAATGTTTGATATCACCCTTTCCGTACCCCATTTTGTGCCATCTACCAACTACAAGCTGAGTTAATTAACTTTATTTCTTATGAGACCAGGGAGCTTGCACAGAGTAGTAACAAACTTCTCCAGTAACTTGTCCCTAAAATCAGCCTTTATACCTGAGGATGGGAAAGTGGCTAATGTAGCATCATGGGGGATACTGGAAATTGCAGTCCAGGTGATTAATGTCTTCCCCAGGTAAACTAGTGGAAAGCATTGTTAAATATAAAATAGACAAGCATATACAAGTACAGTACAAGCCTTCCAGGAGCAGAACTTCTCTTATAGTTCTTTGAGCATGTCAACAGGCATATAAAGGTGGACTAGTTGACATAGTATGCATGGACGTTCAAAAATCAGTTGACAAAGTACTTCACCAACAACTCCTGAGTAAGCTTAGGAAGCAGCAGTGCTTCTGACTACCAGTTGCTGGACACTACGGTGAAGAAGACTGCTCATTGTAGTGCTCAGGTCCTGCTTCCAGGTTTTCTACGGGCATCTGATTGGTCACCGTGAGAGCAGGATGCTGCACTATGATCCAGCAAACTCTTATAGAAGCAACCATCCATCCTACCAGCAAATCCTCCTTCCTCATTTGTTATTTTATTAGACAATTTAATGTTCAGAATGGCCACATGAATATCCTGTATAAGGTGTGGGGTGGAAAAAACGTGCCGTACTAAAGCTTATCAGTCATTTGGAATCCATATGGTGCCTGCTAATGAAATTCAGCTCGGCACATTCACTTAATGTCATATCAGAGATGTAAAATGTCTAGACATTTTGGAGTTACCTTTTTTATTTTGTGTGTGTGTGTTTAAATTGTTCAATTTTGGAAGGACCCAAAATCTTTATGGACCCAAGCCTGCTGTCTTTTTTTTTGCACAAAGTCTGTGTAATCATTAAAATCATTAAAAAGCATGTGTACAACTATTCCCCCTCATCCCTCTTAGCAAAAGGAGCTGCAACCCCCAAGATCTAGATAAAGCATGAAAAGAAGGAATTAACTCTTTTATGCCTGGTGCCAGGGGAAACATGGACCCATTGCCACAATTGAAAAGACCCTCACCGTAAGGATGGATAATTAATTGATTAATTAATATATATACACTGCCCTATACCCACAGGTCTCAGGGTGGTTCACGGAATAAAATCAAAATATAAAAAAGAAATAACTTGGCATTAAACTTATACACATAGGTTTTTGTTTTGTTTTGTTTTTAAAAAAGATTCTCACATCATTCCTTAATCCCAGCAAGAAGTGAGATTTTTCTCTGATCAGTTCCACTCACAACAAAAACAACCCTTAGTATACTCTTCATTATACCTATAATACCATATGCATATACATTCCAGGTTTCCCAAAGTTACCAGAAAATAACAGATGAATATAAGAATGCTTGCAACTGTATAAAATATGGATGCATTGATATCCATAAAATTATGCTGTAAAAATATAACATGGCATGGGGCATAGCTCCCTTACCCATATTATACATATATGTATTTTTTGCATATGGTTAGTTGGGACTTTTTAAAAGGCAATAATGCACAAGTGAATTAGACATAAACAGCTGTTTGATACAAGAGGCAGTCTGATGTGACCAAAACTCAGTTAGGTCAAAATCACTGAATTCCTTGTATAAACCCATTTAAAATAACCACCCCTACTGTCCTCTGACTCCAGATGGCAGAAGGACATGGAGAAGATGACTACAATAACGTTTAAAAGCATGTGATTTTACTTACACCATTTAGCAACATTTTCAATCTAGACAGAAGATGGGAGGGAGGTGATAGAAGGGAAGCAGAGCACTGAATTGTTGCACCTATGAGTCTATATACAGCCATACATATTGCAGTCAAGATGCACCTACTCTTCTCCCAGGGGTGGGGAGGGGATAGCTCAAAAACAGAGCACATGTTTTGCATTCAGGGAGGGCTGTAGCTCAGTGGTAGAGTATCTGCTTTGCGTACAATCCCTGGTTCAATCCCCATCATCTCCAGGTAGGGCTGGAAGAGACTACCTGCCTGAATTCTTGGGGCACCACTGCAAGTCAGTGTAGGCAATACTAGGGTGAACCAATGGTATGACTTTGTATAAGGCTTCTTCCTCTGTTCGTAGCAGTAGCAGACAACACTGTGGGGCAATAGCACTCACCTGACCTCCCAGCAGTTGAATTGCTGCTGCTTATTGGAATGGAAGGAGCAAGGTGGTGGAGAGGCAAACACCCAACAAAGCCAATCTAGCAATCCCGTGGGCTCCTTTACATTGCACTGAACTCCCTGAATAAGGGAAACCTGAAGAATTTTAGCACATCGGTGTGAAAATGAACAAAACTCTGAAAGGCAACATAGGGGTGAGATTTACCAGGGACTGGTAAGAGCAGTTGGAACACATCTTTTACAAATGACCTGGCCGTTGATTTTTAGCCATTTGGAGATGGTAAACCAAAGTGAAACCTCACGCTCAGCCTGTACTAACATGACAGTTTTACGTTCATAGGGCAAGGCAAAGCAATAATCTGGTGGTTAAAGAAGAGGGCTGAGAGACAGACCACTGTGATTCTATTCCCTGCTCTGCTACAAACTTCCTCTGTGCTTAATACTTCCCATCTGCAAAATCCTAGCCTCCTGCCCATGGCTGATGTGAGACCAAACTAATTCATGTTTGTACAGTGCATATGGATATATTTGGATTCCCAAGTGAAGGCAAAGAATGATTATTATTATTTCCATAGCAACAGGCAGTGTTATCAAAAGTACAATTTTATGGTTTCGTTGTGGGATATCACCAAAGGACTGAAGAAGTCTTAAATGAAAAACCCACCTGCAACACAGAAGGCAAGTTATTAAAAAACTACCAGTACTTCTATTCCCACCCCACCCCAGCTGCATGCAGCTAATGCCGTACTTAATTATTTTAAAAAATATCAGTTATTTCTATAATAAGAAGTGATGGAAGATGGAATCATATTATGAGACCAAAGCTATCAGACCAATAGCCAATAATTCCTCTTTGTCTGCCACTTAGTGTTGACTTTACACATCACTCCAGCAATGTGGATGCCAGCCGAAATAAATGTTCAATGGGTTCTCCATGCTACTCTTATATAATGAAGCATGACTTGCCCTGTGCATCTGCCATATTATCAAATGACAGCAGTGAGATGCTTGTGCACATTCCCCTCTGGCTGCATTCACATGGCAATTCATTGCATTTCCCCAACATTTCCCCAGCCGTTCATTTCTACATTATATTTGAGTTTTCACACGATGGAAAAGACACTTCTGGAACTATAGTGCATGTTTAGCACACATTTACATATTATTTGCAATCAGATCCCCCCCCCACCAGAAAGCAACTAACACAGAAATGAGTACTAAACTTGCACTGTATTCCACTATAGTTCCAGAAGTGGCTTTTCCATTGTGTGGAAGCTCCAATATAATGTGGAACTTATTCTTTCTAGGTATTTTTTATTCCAGTCTACCAAAAGGCACCCAGAGAAGGCTTGCAAAATTAAAAATATGCAGCTAATAGAATACAATACAAAACAAAATTGGCAATAAACCTAAAGCAGGACGACAAAACAATTAAAAGAGTTCTGTAAGAAAATCCTACTCAGAAGGGATGAATCACTCTCAGTAGGCTCAGAAATCAGCTGAAAAACAGAAGTATTTGTGCGCTGCCAGATTAGTAGGATGGATACAGGGAAGGAGAACTTTCTCTGTCTTGGGCTAAAACCTGAGCCACGGAAGACATTTGGGGACCACAATACTATTAGCAGTGAGCACTATGAGATTCTTATTTCTATTTCTGGAACTATGAAAATCAGTGGCATCACTAATAATAATAATAGTTACCACAACCAACCCTGAGAGACAAGACAATTTGGTGGTAAAGGAAGAAATGTAGTTCAGTAGTAGAACACTACTTTGTTGATAATACTGAGGTAGATGAACCCATGCTCTGAGTTGGTACAAGGTGGATTCCTTTGTTCCTGATAGCCACCTTGGTGACTCTATTTTTGTCCTGAACCATAGTTCAGTGGTAGAGTATGTGCTCTGCATGTTCAGCCCCCAGCATTTCCAGGTAGGGCTGGGAAAGATTTCTTGTCTGAAACTCTGGAGAGCTGCTGATAGTCAGTGTTGACAATATTGAGGGAGATGGGCTAATGGCTTGATATAGTAAAAGGCAGCTCCTGACTCATATAAGGCAGTTGGTATAAGGTAACTTCCTATGTTCCTATAGTCTACTAGAAACATTGACTGCTCTTTGCTTGTGATATCAGTGCAGTATACTATGAGAGTAAATATAGGACAAGTGTGTTAGAATCATAGAATCATATAGTTGGAAGAGACCACAAGGGCCATCCAGTCCAACCCCCTGCCAAGCAGGAAACACCATCAAAGCATTCTTGACATATGGCTGTCAAGCCTCTGCTTAAATACATCCAAAGAAGGAGACTCCACCACACTTCTTGGCAGCAAATTCCACTGTCAAACAGCTCTTACTGTCAGGAAGTTCTTCCTAATGTTTAGGTGGAATCTTCTTTCTTGTAGTTTGAATCCATTGCTCCGTGTCCGCTTCTCTGGAGCAGCAGAAAACAACCTTTCACCCTCCTCTATATGACATCCTTTTATATATTTGAACATGGCTATCATATCACCCCTTAACCTTCTCTTCTCCAGGCTGTGTTGTTTCTAATGAGCTTATAATATTCTAATGTTACCCAGCAGATCACCATTCCACACTAAGTGACTGTTAGGATCACACACCAGCTGTGCATGCATGTTTGTTTCTGTTCAGAAACTTTTCCTTCTAAAGTTGGCAGTCCTGTGCATCACTGGAGTTGGTATGTTTATGAACATTACTTAAGTTAAGTCGCATCCGTGGCCAAATGTGTAGACTTAGTTTAAAGACAGATACTCTGCGGTGCACTATGATTAAAAAGTTATTTGCTTCAATTAAAACAATGTAATACTGGGAGCTTGTCCAAGTGAAACAAGACCTGTATTCTTATGTGTTGATTCCAGAAAACACTCTCATGAATATGCTACCAGTATTCTCATGGTAAGTCTTGGCCCCTGGGGACCATGCCTTGCAGCCCATCACGGCCATTCTGTTGATTAAGAATGGAAGTATCTCAATGGAACAGAAAACATGTGATGTGGTGGGACATGGGAGAGGAGTGAAGAACCTTCGCCCACCTATCACTTTCCTTCATCTTCCCTCTCCAAGTGCTTCCCCCTAATACTCAGCTCAAGAAGTTGGGAAAATGAGCTGCAGGGAGTCAAACGTTGGCTTAGCTCAGAATGGCACTGCACTTTTAAAAAAGGAGGAAAGTTGCTGTCAGCTTCTCTCCTGGAACCTGAAACATTTGCACAACCCCAGTAAGTTATTGTTTGACTCACCATGTCATGCAAACAATGCAACTGTCTCAATTCTATCTTTGTTCAGTGCTCAGTGTATTTGAATCACAGAACCATTTCCCCCCTTCCTTCCTCAGAGGACAAGAAGACTGTGCAACATTGAGATAAATTAAGGAACTTTTTAGTACGGTAATAGGAATGTCAATTTTGTTCATGGTTTGTTCAGGGTTTGGTTTTTAAAGCACACAGACCACCCAGATTTCCAGTTCATCTGGTGGTCCATTAGGACTTTCAAAGTCTGATTTTCAAAGCATACAGTGTTCCTAAAAGCCTAACCTGTGGTGTTTTACACGGCTTGTAAAATTATAAACACGACCGAGTACATTTTTATCATATTTTATAAAAAGAAGCACACCCCATGCCTAGGCTTCCTTTGCCAAGTCTCAAACTGGAATGAATTTTTACAGCTGAGTCTGAAACCTCACAAAAAGTGTTTTATATAATGGAAAAGTCGATGCAATCTTAATTACAGTGTTAGGAATGGCACCACTGTATTCTCCTGCTATATTAAAAAACATATTGAACACTTGCAAGTAAACATCAGCGAAAGAGTAAAGCAAAGATCATCTGCCCACCTTTTTTTTTCATGCAATATGATTCCAAGACAAACATGGATGTAATCTAAGGCTGTGTTGAAACTGGTCTCAAGTGTCCATTTGGCCCCTTACCAAACATATGTTGGTCCCCCTAAGATGTTAGCTGTGCACTGCTTCTCAAGATGAAGGCAAGGACAAAAGCACCCTCATTGTGATTGTCTGCAAATACCTGAACAGTGATCTGGAGATAGCATTTGAGTCTTCTTTTGGCATTATGGCTAACTTCACAAGAATGCCAGCCACTAAGGTCTCTGGAATGATTTGGTTGCAACATTTGCCACAGGTTGCATGAGCTGTCCAGGTACTCTGGTCCTCTCAGTTTATTTCTACTTCCAGGTTAATTCTACTAGCCTTTATCTCCCCTTATATCAATCAACAAGGGAGTGAAGACAAAATAATTATAGCAGACTGCTTTCACCAAGTCTTAGTGACATTATGGAGTTTTTCCTGATACTTCATGAATGACTGTGGCCACCCCAATTTCACCATACCACATTATTTTGGAATTGTTTGACCCACAAATGCTTATTTCTCTTGTTATTTTTGCAGTCACCTCCCTTACTATCTGACACTTGTAGGTGCACTTCCCCGTAGTAGTACTGCTGGGCTCCAACCCTTGCCCAAATGCATAGTAGTTTCAATCTTCAGTTCTTCCCACTCTTGAACTTTTTGGTGACTTTCAAAATATGTACCACATCACCATTAACCAGTGATGCTGCCATGTTCTGTGCCTTTGTACACCTTTACCAGGTGTTGTGTGCTACATGAGATATGCCCATCAACCACACTTTACTGTGCTTCTTTGTAGAAGTCAATGAGCAGACAACAGCTGCAGCAGCACCAAGAAGGCAAGCAGAGGAAGCAGAAGCAGTAATGGTAAGAAAGCCTGGGCAGAAGTGGGAATCTGCGGTTTCAGTTGCATGGCAAAGGAAACAATTGATATGGGAGGAAGAACATATCATGATGGAAAATGACATTTCCATTGTGGGAAGTTGTGCAGGGTGTGTGTCTTTGTTTCACAATTTGACCCTTTTATATGGTTTGGTATTTATTGTGGTGTTTTATGCGTGGACAGGCGGAGACCCCCCCAAGTCTCAGCTGACCCCCGGGAGGAATAATGACACATGACAACGTGTTATGGGATTAAAATTGGCCACAACTTTATTAAATTCTCAGATGTAGGAAGACCTTGGCTTAGGCATTGGACGTTTATCTCTCCCAGTCCCCAGCTGGGGATCTGGGAAACATCAGGGTTATCCAAAGTGTGTGGGGATTGGGCTGACTCTGGAGAATGTCTGTTCAAGCAGAGAGCCCGGCCCCCATTTCACCGTGTCGTAGGGGAGAGCACTGACAACCTATTGGCGTATGGCCAGTGCCTCCCCTCAAAATAACCCCTTTAACGGGGAACCCTGGGATTGCTGCCACGGGGGGGGGGACATAGGTCACCGCTTCACACATCCCCCCCATTGAGGGAAGATAGACTAAATGATTTCGCCCAAGGCCTACAAACTGCCAAAGTTGTGATGTTTTGCTACGGGGAAGGAGAAACCTGCCAATGCAGGGAAATTCCTTCCTGGTCCCTGAACAGCGACCATCTAGGATCACAGCAGTGCCTCCATAGTTGTAAAGAAGAAGGTTAAACTGCGAAAGAAGGCATAAATTGAGGGAGGGGAGGGTGGGGTAAGTTCAGGAGCCGACTGAGGACCAACAGGTAAGTAATACCCTCTATTGTAACTCTACCTGGCCAATTCTCTTGGCAACGCTGCCCCCCTGCCAGGATTGGCTGATTGACGAGGCTAGGCGGGAAACTCCAGGTATCCAGCTTGGGGGGCGGCAAAGCCAACTACCTTGCCACAGGTCTGTTAGCCCCTAGGGGGCCCCTGTGCACGACCACACAAAAGCCAGCCCCCAGTTAATGTGGAGAGCGGTCATTGTGACTTGCTGTTATTTTTATTGATTATAGTTCAGTAATGGTTAAGAGTGATTTTCTGTTTAATTCTTATTTGCTGATATTTTATGGGAATATTACTTTATTTGATATAAGTTGCTTATTTTAAAGTTATGCTTTTATTATGACTTTTTTGTACTGGATCAGATTGTTATAAGGTGTGTGATCTTTGCTGTATATATATTTTGTTTCTTCAGTTTGCAAACCGCCTTGTGTCTAGTAATGTAGAAAAGCATTACACAAATTAAAAGTGAAGTGAAGAAGTGAAATGTGGGGAACCACAGGACGTGGGGCAAAATGCTGCCCTCCTCCCCGGCCTCTGTATCTGTCCCGTAGGATCCTCCATAGGGCATTCCCCCTCCTCAGAGGCCTATTCTGCACTTTCCTCTCTCAACCTGGTTGAAATGTGTCCTTGAACTGTGACAATGCTTCTCGCTTCCATGGGTGGAGGGGTATGTATATATGTGTGTAGAAGCCTCTGGTTTTTGAATGCCTGGAATGTACACTATCTCCTATGACCTCAAGTCCTGACAGTTGCCAGTATGCAACATCCAGAAGATTCCCCACAAGAAAATGTCGCCCCCGTCCTGAAAAGAGTTCCCTATTTCTGCGGTAGTGAACCAGAGGCAGCCAGGAGGACACAGTTCTGCATTTAGCTCGTTAGAAAAAGGAATTTCAGAGGGTATAGCTCCCCCCCCACTCCTGTAGCACAGCGGCATGCCAATCCACACCTGCCAAACTCCTCTTTTCTACACTGTGAACTGTACAGGAAGTCTCTCCCTCACACTATTCAGGAGGCAATGAAGTGTGGAAATGTGGAAAATGGCAGCAGCTCAGTGTCAACAAAGGCACCTGACTTCAGGGATATAGCATGTAGAATATAGCATTGTAGATCCAAAATACCAATGGAATAAAATTTTAGTGCAATGCAGATGTCCAAAGTTAACTACACCTGAATAAAATAGCACATCCCTCCTCTTTTTCTGTGACTTCCTATCCCTATCCCTGCATGTAGCTGCTTCACAGGCATTGGCCCTGGTGTTCACACCAGCCAGAGCAGATGGTAGGAAGTCTGTAAGGCAAGCCCCTTCACTGCAGCAGCTCCAAGGCTGGTGCTGTGAAGAAGCCCACATCAGGCCTATGGCATCACATGACAACAGCAGGGTCTGCACCAGATCGAGTAGATCCTGTGCTGTCCCCACCATACCACAAAATGGTGCATGAGTTTCTGCTAGCTACAGGAGTGCCAAAAAAATGAAGCAACAGACTTAAACAAAATATTACAAAAATGCACAGTTACATATGAAAATGTTACAGTAATACAAAGTTGCTAATATAAGTAAAAAGGTAAAGGTAAAGGACCCCTGGACGGCTAAGTCCAGTCAAAGGTGACTATGGGGTTGTGGCACTCATCTCGCTTTCAGGACGAGGGAGCTGGTGTTTGTCCACAGACAGCTTTTCAGGTTATGTGGCCAGCATGACTAAACCGCTTCTGGTGTAACGGAACACCGTGACGGAAAGCAGAGCGCACGGAAATGGTGTTCACCTTCATGCTGCAGCAGTACCTGTATCTCACCCTTGGGATCCTCCTGCCAACCTAGCAGTTCAAAAGCATACAAGTGCAAGTAAAACTGCTAGGTTGGCAGGAGCTGGGACAGAGCAACAGGAGCTGCTGTTTAGAACACAGCGCTACCCATGTCTAAACGACTAGGCCTCTTGGGCTTGCCGATCAGAAGAAGGTTGGCGGTTTGAATCCCCACAACGGGGTGAGCTCCTGTTGCTCTGTCCCACCTCCTGCCAACCTAACAGTTTTACGATATATATATAGGGACGCGGGTGGCGCTGTGGGTTAAACCACAGAGCCTAAGCAGGGCTTGCCGATCAGAAGGTCGGCGGTTTGAACCCCCGCAATGGGGTGAGCTCCCGTTGCTCGGTCCCAGCTCCTGCCAACCTAGCAGTTTGAAAGCACATCAAAATGCAAGTAGATAAATAGGTACCGCTCCAAGTGGGAAGGTAAACGGCCTTTCTGTGTGCTGCTCTGGTTCGCCAGAAGTGGCTTTGTCATGCTGGCCACATGACCTGGAAGCTGTACGCTGGCTCCCTCGGCCAATAACACGAGATGAGCACCGCAACCCTAGAGTTGGTCACGACTGGACCTAATGGTCAGGGGGCCCTTTACATATCTATCTATCATCTATCTATCTATCTATCTATCTATCTATCTATCTATCTATCTATCATCTTCATTTTCCTTCTGACACACCCTCCCTCTCAGCCTCTGGGTTCCCACCCAAGGTCCAAAAAAACCTTTCAGCTCACCCACAAAAGTCTCACAATGAGAAGAGTTCCTGGAAACAGCAGACCATCGCTCTAGTCTCTCACTCTAGGCTTGCTTTTTTTGGGCAGACCCAAAGTGGATGCTAGTTCCTCAGGCTGCCCAACATCCAGTTCCAGGTACAGCAGGTTTGTTGAGCTCTCCCACTAGTGGAGACTGGTGGAGTCCAGCTTGGCAGAGGGACACATCCAATCCATCCAAGTCCCCTCCAGCATCGCAGATCAGAGGTTGGGTTTGCTCTGCCTACTGCCCAATTGTGCAAGGTGGCTTTGTGTATAGTACTGCATTTTCAGGTTTGGGCACAAAGTTTCTCATGCTAGGCCTCTCCACACACAATGCATTTATCCCGAAGTAAATGCAAATGGGGGGGGGAGAGGGGGAGAAAGGAGGAAACAAATAAGCTGGACCTGTGGCAACACTTCCAATAATATCTGTCTACAATTGAACATTGTATTTTCCAGCTCTTGATAATCCAATGGTAATACAGAAGTCATTATCATCACCACATTCCTCAACAGACCTCAAAACGTTCCCCCACAAAAAAGAGGCACTCTCTTAGATATTGCTGCAGCTGTGTTTCAACAGCTTGCTGGGAAATGCCAACGTTACTTCTGAGTCTCAGTTTTACACCACGGGTGGGTGTGAATAACAATTTCTACATATTGTGCTGACAGTTTTAAAACTAAACTATACATCTGTTGCAAGCAAGCAGCTAGGCTTTGATAGCACCGGCACATCTGGCCATAAAGAACAGTGTTATGAGACATATCAGAGGCAGCTAGTCAAACAACAGGTAGCATCTTGAGAAGGGCTGAGAAAGACATTTCAAACAATGTTCTATCCAATAGCTGCCCATGTGGTGGGGCACAGCTGTAGAGCCACTCTCCCAACATGAACATCTCAGCAGTTTACCTAGATGGGTATGGGGCAGGGTGGCAGTAAGTTTGGGGGTGCATAGGCACACTAGGGGCACTGGATTAGTTCTGTTAGTGCACCAGTACAGCCCTGACTTCACCATCACCCAGCCTCAGACCATCTTTGTCCAGTTGACCTGCAGTGATCTTGGCTCTCAGTCCAGGAAAATGTGTTCCCTGACTTGCTGGCCTTTCCCCACCTGGTCTGGGAGGGCGGAGCCCTGACTGACTACAGCTACAAAAAGCTGAAACTTCTGAACAGACTCTTAGTCTGGATATTGTTTAGGGTTTTTTTTTTGTTGATGCAGGGGGTGGTGGTGTTGCAGTTATTGACATTAATTTTTTCCCCTATTTTGTATGCTATTATTATTTATGTGGAAATTGTTCACTTTGGTTGTGTATTCTTTGATGTTTTCTTTATTGCTCATGACTACTTTTGTTATGTTGTAATTATCTATTTTTTTATCTTGTAAGATGCCTTGAGCATGGTTTGAACTATGGGAAAGCGGCATACAAATAATAACAGTACTATTATTAAATTTGTATACCACCATTCATCTGAAGATCTCAGGGTAGTAGTTCGCAGCTTAAAAATACAAAATAAAAACACAAAAATACACAGGAACAAAGTCAAAGACACATTTAAAAGGACACAGAATGTTAATCAGCCAAAAGCCTGGTTGAAGAGGAATGTTTTCACCTGGAGCTTAAAGGTGCATAATGAAGATGCCCGGCAAACCTCCCTGGGGAACCAATGCAGAAAAGGCCCATTCTCATGTTGTTACCCCTCAGACCTCATGTGGAGAAGGCACACAAAGATAGAGCTCGGATTATGATCGCCAGGTCTGGGTCGCTTCATATGAGGAAATGTGGTCCTTGAGGTATTGTGGCCCTGAGGTGCTTAAGGCTTTATAGGTCAAAACCAGCACTTTGAATTGGGCCCTAAATGGCACTCCTAAGGAAATAATTGCAGCACACAGTTGTATGTTTCAAGGGAAACACAAGTCAACACATTGATCTCAATCTTAATTCAAAATAATTTGCAGATAGTTTTCCGATGCCTGCTCTGGGGCTTTGCCTTTGGCAGGATGGAACACCCTGGAACTTTTCTATAGATCCCAGACAGCTAACAGGAATGAACTCTGGAGCTACAGCCATCTCTCTGCGATGTTTTTTTTGCTGTGGTCCTGAGAAAAACAAACACAGCAATAAATTCTTTCTGATTATAGGGGATATCTAAAATAAATTAAATGTTGAAAAATGGGCAAGAATTTCTGCCTGTCTCTTGTGGTGTAATGCTTCATTGTCTACAGGAAATGTGAATTCCCCTTGAAAATATTATTTCAGTTGTTTTCTAGAGGGCATAAATTGAGCCAAATTCATTTCTAACCAAACACAGCCCAAGCCTTTGCTATCTCACATGGATATGATCATTTGCAACCATTGCTTATTTAAGCTCTTACATGGAGTGTTAAAAATGTTAGTGTACACACAATCAAAATTCTCACACGCAGCAGTACACAGAGCGGCTGATAGTCCTGCCCAAAGATGTTGCCTGCAAAATGTTGAAATTGTCTTGAGATGAAGACACCAAAACAGTTAGAGGCCTGTTTTTCACATTACTTTCTAATATTGGTCCTTTCTTTTTAATTCCCAGACTATGCAATAAAATCTTGACATGAAGTCATTGCTTAAGCATGAAAATAAACACTCTTAGACTACATACCAGTTCTTTAAAGGATTAATCTTTGTTTTAAGGAATTGCCACTTGCAAGGATAAAGAACAGTCTGTATATGTATTTTGACATATGCTAAAATACCAGATTATACTGAAGATTTCAAAAAGAAGCTTTATTATGGCTTTAGTTATATGGAATGTACACTTTGCATAAACAGAACATAACTGATAAAATACCTTTTGAATAATTTAAGAAGTTTAATAAAAGAAAAGGTGTGTTCATATTGGCGGCTTGTTGTTGGAACTTGTCTCAATCATGGCCTATAGGACTGCGAAGAAGTGTACAATTCATTTCACACAGCTTTCAGCTTTTGTTGCTCAAACAATGGCATCCTATGGCACACATAGCAAAGAACTTTCAAAACCAAGTGGCTTTTCCAGAACAGTTTGTGATATGGCATGGGTGTCTACTATTCAAAAGACAAATAATTTGTTATTATTCATAGAATCATAGAATTGTAGAGTTGGGAGGGATCCTGGGGGATCATCTAGCCCAACCCCTTGCAATGCAGGAATATGCAGCTGGCCCATACAGGGATCGAACCTTCACCCTTGACATTATCAGCATCATACTCTAACCAGCTGAGCTATTCGATAAGCAATCCCATAGGGCATGGCCAAGCCTAAAGGAGTTATTTCAATCCCAACCATTGAGAAAATGCACTGAGAGCATCTCATCCAAATGCTGGAACTAGAATTGCTTGGAGACAAGGAAGTCCCATGAAGTAAAAGGTAAAGGTAAAGGGACCCCTGACCATTAGGTCCAGTCATGACCGACTCTGGGGTTGCGCGCTCATCTCGCATTATTGGCCGAGGGAGCCGGCGTACAGCTTCCAGGTCATGTGGCCAGCATGACAAAGCCGCTTCTGGCAAACCAGAGCAGCACATGGAAACGCCGTTTACCTTCCCGCTGTAGCGGATCCTATTTATCTACTTGCATTTTGACGTGCTTTCGAACTGCTAGGTTGGCATGAGCTAGGACCGAGCAACGGGAGCTCACCCCGTCACAGGGATTCGAACCACTGACCTTCTGATCAGCAAGCCCTAGGCTCAGTGGTTTAACCACAGCGCCACCTGGGTCGCTGAAGTACAATGGAACTTATTTTAAAATAAGGATGCTTAGATTTGCAACCTACATCAAGTCTTTGTTTTATGTTTAAACACTGTCTCTCTGCAGTTAAGTTTTTAGAGCATGTCCATGCCACAGAACAGCTGTTCCCAATTAGCTAGTGTACTGCGGACCCCTTGTTTTTCAAAAGCCAAGCCATGGACCCCCTACTTTTGAAAATTTTGATATATCTATGGTAGTTTTTGTTATGTGAATGACGCCACCAACCCCCTGAGTGGGTTACGCAGACCCCCTGGGGTCCACAGACCACCAATTGGGAACCATTGCCATAAAACATAGGAGCCTGCCTAGAGGGCACTGGTTCATCTAGCTCAGTTGTGTCTACATTGACTTCAACAGCACTCCAGGGTTTCAGACTGGAGTTTCTCCCAGCCTTGCTTGGAGAGGCTGGAAGTTGAACCTATGACCTTCTGCATGTAAAGCAGATACTCTGCCACGGAGTTGTGAGCTTCCCCCAAATTAAATTAGTACAAAGAACTGTGCATTCCATAAACTAGCGTGAAGAATTGTACATTCACCGGCATACATAGAGGAGACTGCTGCAAATGTGGAGGCACATCTGTCTGCTTATTCTAGTGCTGTACTCGTGTATCACTTGTTCCTGGCAGAGTGGAAAGAGCAAGAAGACGTGTGCTGTTGCCGACTGTTCCATGGATAAAGATAGAACTGCAGCCCTGGCAGATGAAATCTGGCATTGTTAGAGACCACTCAATTGCCAAGTAAAAAGGGTGACAACGTTTTCTGGGAAGCCTAAGCATACTCACAGCATGCAGCTGACAAAAATAATGTTGCAATCATGATTAGGGCAAGAAGACATCGCTTGCAAGCGTAGCTGCTCTGAAAAAAACAATGTAAGCTCTTTCACTGCACCACACAGCACAGAGCCACAGGAGCAACAGACACACAGAGAAAATGAATACAAGCACATTCAATTAACCAATTTAACACTTCTGCCTGGTCCCATTTGGCAAGAAAAGTATGACCTCTCTTTCCCTGTCCATCAGATGTGCAGTGGTCCGGGTTCAAAGACCTGTTGCTATTTCTGCAGCAGAGTCCCAGTCTTCAGC
The DNA here is from genome assembly GCF_965207765.1 of Zootoca vivipara. NCBI lineage: Eukaryota > Metazoa > Chordata > Lepidosauria > Squamata > Lacertidae > Zootoca > Zootoca vivipara. Next base: position 49,415,853 of record NC_142583.1, on the reverse strand, counting down.
GTCCTAGAGCAATCCAATCCAATGAATTTTATAAGTTCTCACTCTTAGGGCTGATTGTAACCAATAAGATTGGAAGGAGATGAGTCAGCCATTGAGGAATGGATCCCAGGGTCATTCTGGAGAAGGCTTGCAGAAAGAACACCAAGGAAGAGTTGCTTTGTATGTTCCAAAACTAAGCATTTAATAACACTGGAAACACAAGGTGTTTCAGATTCAAGAGAATGGTGTGTAAGTTCAGCTTTTGTGCAATGGAACATCAAGGAAAACACAACTTCAGTCACTGTGAAAGAAGGTGTTGGAGCACTCCAAATCATTTGCCCATGTACATGCACAGAAAAGACTAGATCTACCATAGCTGAAAGGCAACACAATGAGATCTACAGTGATTGTTGTACAGAATCCCTAATTATTATTCTTGCACACTTAAGAAAATTACTGTATATTATTAGAAGGTTGTATGACTATAGAAGGTGGTGTGGCTTTAAAGAGAAGTGGCTGTGACTATTATGAAAGGACCCTGAACTTCTGAATGTGTCGCTGCACTAGTGATCTCCCTGATAAAGAGAACTGCATTGAAGAAAGCTGGTATGACCTACGAAGTCTGCAGTTTCATTCTTCCTTCATTAGAACATATGAATCTGCTTTATACAGAGTCAACTGACTGGTTTCAGAGAGGATCTTTCCCAGCTCTACCTGGATATGGCAGTGATCAAGCTTGGGACCTTCTACCTGCAATGCAGTGTGTGGAGGTGTATTGTTTATTATTATTATTATTAGGTTGTGCATTTTGTGTTTTTATGTTGTAAACTGCCCTGTGACCTTTGAATCAAAGAATCATAGAATTATGTATGTGGAAGGGACGTCAGGGGTCATCTAATCCAACCCCCTTTCATTGCAGGAATATACTGGTGTCCCATATGGGGATTGAACCTGTGGCACTGGGGTTATCAGCACCATGCTCTAAACAACTGAGCTAACAGGATGAAGGCTGGTATATAAATTTAATAATAAAACAATGTGCTCTGCAGCTTATCTACAGCGTTTCCCATCAAGAAGCAATGGGCATCTGTACTTGCACTGCCACAGCCCAGTAATCAGAACCTCTGCTGTCAGAGGAGGGGGGAGGTCTGAGAAAATAGGAGAGGTGCAGGAATCAGAAAACACTGCTCCACCAGGGTCTCTGGCTCCTCTCAGAAAGTAGGATGGGAGCCAGTTGTGCCTTCACCTGCATATCCTGAGCAGCAAGCCCTATCCTGCCCTCCAACTCTAACAACTAGTACTTAGAACATTCAGTGATGCAGGAGGACACTTCTTGGCTACCACACCATCTTCCAAGGCAGCTGGAAGCTCTCCAGCTCCACCAGTGCCTGAGTAAAAAAGGGCACACCCTCCGAATACACAACACTGAATGCACAGTTTTCTTAGAAGGAACAGAGCAAGAAATACCAAACTGACAACATGTATAAACCCTCTCTTGGCTCCAGATCACTGCTGGAGAAGCAGTCTAACTTGCTGCTCCTGGGTGCCTGCATGCAGCTGTTGGAGAATGCAGTGGCCAGATTGCTTGTGGGAGCCAACTATCCCCAGTACTTGTGGGATTTGCATTGGCTACCAATCTGTTTCCTGCCAACCTAGCAGTTCGAAAGCACGTCAAAATGCAAGTAGATAAATAGGAACCGCTACAGCGGGAAGGTAAACGGCGTTTCCATGTGCTGCTCTGGTTTGCCAGAAGCGGCTTTGTCATGCTGGCCACATGACCTGGAAGCTATACGCCGACTCCCTCGGCCAATAATGCGAGATGAGCGTGCAACCCCAGAGTCGGTCACGACTGGACCTAATGGTCAGGGGTCCCTTTTCCTTTACCAATCTGTTACTGGGCCACAAGAGAAAAGGCTAACAGTGCAACCCTAGACATGCTCCACTCAGAAGTAAATCTCACCAACTTCAATGGTCCTTAGGAAAACGGGTGCAGAACTGCAGCCTGTGTTTCTTCTTCTTGCCCCAAAAGGTGGTTTTCCCACATCTGATTTAAATAAATCCACAAACCACTGTGGGGATGTTAATCACTAAGGCTGGCCAAACATTATCCAAGTCCCTGACTTTCCCCAAGTCTTTCCAGACCACAGGACCAGAAAAGAGATGTTCAGATGCTGCACATCAGCCTCTATAGTGCAGGATTATATGTTAAATGTATTTTGGACCCAAGTAGACCATGCATTGCATTCAATGCCAAGAAAGCCCTTGCATTTGATTTCCAGGAAACCTTGCACATAACAATTGCCTGCCCACTCAGTAAACCTTAAGGTGTTGGTAAAATCAATGCAAGCTTCATCTGGCCAGGCAGCAAAGTGGCTGTGTGATCACTTCATCACATGATTTTCAGGGTAGACTGATATAGTACCATGCACACAAGGAGCAGGTACATAAAGTACCTGTTTAGGTATTGTCAGGGGGACTCCCTACAGGGACCCTCCCCCAGTCATCCTGACCAGCACTTTGCCCAGTGACAGTGCAAGCAGCGGGTCAGGAGGAGGGAATGAGGAATGGAGCAGAATGGAGAGGGGGCTCCAAGACGCATCAGAGCCAGCTGGCCAGAGGAGGAAGGATGGCGCAGCAAGGGGTCAGAGCCTCTGCAACGCTCCAGCCAAAGGATGGGAGAAGGAACGCAGCCCCTTCTGGCGCCCACATTGGGTCATGCACGCAGACGTAGGGCAAGGGGTCGGCGTTTTGGGGTCCCCAGACTATTATGCTGGCGCAAAAACAGACAAGCGCCATTGCCGGGTTCTGAATCAGACTAGGAAGTCATGCTTTCTGATGTCTCTGCACTGTAAATAGTATGCACAATAAAGCTCTTGAAGACAGAGCCGACTGGAGCGTCTTTACTCGAGAGTAGCCACAACAATCCCCTGACAGGTATGTAACTCCATCATTTATTGCAAGACTGAGGAGAATGTGACCCTTGAGGCTTCTCTATCTGGCTACCTGGAGTCTCCAAGGTCACACCTCTAACTGGCCTTGCTATGCGCTCTCAGCAACCAACTTTCTGCAACAATGACCCACCTTCCAGGAAGCTAGTATAGCTGTTCTACCTCTTCTGTCCAGCAGCTTCTGATCAGAGAGGACCCAAAGCAGCAACAATAAAACAAACATTTCCCTTACACAATATGGTGGTTCTTTGAACTTCTTTTACTTCTGCAAAAGGACCAGTAAGCTCTCTTGGACCATTCTCTATTATAGACCAAAGCTGAAGTAGGAACAAAACCCCCTTAGTTGTATTCTGTTAGCAAGCCTGGTTTCCCACAAGGGGATGAAAGCCTTCTTGACACCTTGCCAGATGAAAAAAACATTCGATATCAGAGCTGTCAACCCAAATTGCTTCAAGTTCTACTGATAACCGACTCTGACAAATATTAACATGTCTGGTGGTTGTGTGTTGATTAGTTAAAAGTGATGAAACCACCCACTAGGAGAACATCTCATTAAAAATGCCACTGTGGATGACAGAGGTTGGATTAAATGGGCAAACAGTATGCATAGCAGTTGCAAGCCACTCTCTTGACAGCCTGCGTCTTTGAAGGGATGAGACAAATAGAAGGGAATGGCTGTGCTAATGCCTTCCATATTTAAATGGCATCCATGGATCCCAGCACTTAAGTCAGAGGTCCACAGAGATTAAAGAGCTACCTTACATCCTTGTGAATGCAAGGCTGTGCACCCACTTGCAACTAATTTATATGCTTTGTATAGAGTTTACTTTGTTCTATTCCAGTAGTCATTCTGGAGTATTTTATTTTATAGACTATTTTACTGTCCTTCTACTCCTTCCCCATACATAACTGTGATGTTGGAGGAGGCTTCTCCAGAGAGCCTTCAAGAAACGAGGTCAACTCTTCACATGCACAACATTTGTGTAGTAAAAAAATACTATTAGTCCACATTTGAAAATTAAAGAAAGCTCAACTGCTCAACTAAAATGTAAATCAGGGTGATTTGCCAATTCATTTTTATTGTTTGGCAACTTGCCTTTTTGCAGACTCACATTGCAAACACTCAGAACTATTGGAAGCTGCCTTATACCAAGGCAGACCACTCATTCCTCTACTTTACCTACAGTTTCCAATAGCTACCTATACCTGGGGATACCGGGGTGGAACCTAAGACTTTCTGCATGCAAAGTGTATGTTCTACCACTGAGCTAAAGCTCTTCCTCATGATCACTCATATCCCATACTCATATCTGTCAACTAGACTCCCCATAGCATCCCTGTGCTAATGTATCTGAAGCAATAGCATCCCTCTTTGATTGGATCAAGCTGATCTCAGTTCAGGTGGCCAAATCACCGCCCCAGCTTCTATGCACTCAGGTTCCTACTCCAGTCCAAGGAGAGCACAAACTTTTACCCAAGGCTAGCCGAATACATTTTGGCACCTGAGGCAAATCACAAAATGGTGCCCCAGTCCCTGCCAGGGAAGAAAGGGAGGAATGCAGATCTACATCATGATTGGGGACAAGGGAAGGAATCAAATCAATCTTACTGGATGGTTGAAACTGGAATCAAATGGGGGTGGTGTATCCCATTCTGAATCACACGGGATGGTGCAAATCCCAGGAGACTGCCAAAGGCAGTCCCACCATTTCATCCCTAGAGGTGGGAGGAGACCAGCAGTACTTCCTATTTCTCAAGAGGTTCGCTGTGGAAGTGGCATGAGCATGCCATGACAGCAGCAGATCTAGCCCCTAAGGAGCTTGCCACAGCCGCTACCGCCACCATGGCACAGAGGTCAGATCGGCTACCCATGTGGATCCTGCCACCTGAGGCAGTTGCCTCACCTTGCCTCATGGGCAGGCCAGCCTTGCTGTTACCAAAACATTTGCCCATGTAACCAAGGTTCAAGGTGCCACATAGTTACAACAAGCTTAGGTGAAGCACAACAAATCAATCCGGCTTCAAAGCAGGAGCCAAAAGCAAGGTCAGGTCAATATGACAGGGAATCTCAGTAAGGAGGACAAGGGAGGCATTATATACTACAGATGCCTTAACTGCACTCTGATCGCAGTCACTGGCAGTGAAGGAGCAACAGGGATTCCTTATTCATAAGTCAACCCCTTACACACATGAAGACCAGCTTCACTGAGCCCGTGTCTGCATAGTGTGTCATCACTCTTTGGTCTAGATATGAAGCTTTGGGTGCTAGTATCCTTGAGGACTGGGGACTGGGCTCTACCTCTTTCTCTGACAGTGGGTTCTTACACCAGGTAATTGGACAGATGCATGAACACAATTTATTCATAGCTTACACCAGGCATCCCCAAACTTCGGCCTTCCAGATGTTTTGGACTACAATTCCCATCATCTCTGAGCACTGGTCCTGTTAGCTAGGGATCATGGGAGTTGTAGGCCAAAACATCTGGAGGGCCGCAGTTTGGGGATGCCTGTCTTACACTTAGCAGAAAGCAACCCACTATGACATAATGGGGTGTTACAGAAAAAGACAGGCAAAAGCACTAGACTGGATTTCTTCTCTTTAAATGGGAGCCAGTAGCCTGAGAATATAAAAGTCCTGTTTAATCCTGTGTAATTCAGGAATGTGGGGGAGAGGGCTACCATACACAGCCAGGACAGATTATTGAATACAAGTGATGTGTATTACAACAGAGAACATTTGCATATAATGATCAACTGTCAAGGGTACGTAAGTAGGAGGGTATGGATTCCGCTGATGGTTGAAATAGCCCTTTAAAGACATGAAACAGGACACACAATTACAATCCTAAATTTTGTTATGAGTGGCAACTATGCCTGTCACCCTGCACACAGCTGCACCTAATTATGCCAGATTGAAATAGTGGGCAGGATTACAGCATTCTTTCCCCCATTTAGAAAAATCCCAGGCAGCTGCTTAACATTACATGTGCCATTATTTTATATCATTTAAACATACAGCATTGGACTCTGGCACAAATCTTTGCATGATTATAGTCAAGACAACAAAGGTCAGTGAAAAAGCTGTAAGTATGCAGCGAAACTTTTTGAAGTCCTAGAAACTAATCACAGCCCTACTTTTTTTGATGGAGGCAGCCAAAGAAACTTGTTGACATCTTGTCTGCACTCGCTATTCCACTTTCATTATTGGCCATTCAAACTGCAGGCTTTTCCATTTTTATTTCTGATGTAGTCCCCTACGTAGTCCCCTACGTTTGCTTTAGAAGTGATGATATTGTTGTCTAAACTGTCTAATAAAGGTTGCATTTGGTTCAAAATTAAGACTAGAAAAAAATACAATCTTTTCAAAAGAGTAAATAGTTGGCACCCATCTGTCTCAAGAGACAATGGGGTGCATGTCTGGGAGTGAAGTCAAACTGTTGCATTAGCAGCACCAAAATGACATCCCTGGGGCACAAGCCTGGGCAGTGTGTATGGACATCCGTCCTGGGCTGCCCAGATGACAAGATCCCCATCTCAGCCTCACTGATGTGGGCCAGAGTTTTCCTTTCCCGCTCAATCTGCTGGAGCCTGCATTTGCATGCAGGGCAAGTCCCTAACTCGCTATGGGATTGAGGCACACCAGCCACCCTCACCTGTTTTAGCTAGCCAGTTAATGCTGTTTCTGGGGTGTGGTTGCTGTCACATGCTGACAGCATCTAGGAGCCACAGGTGAGAGCCAAGCACAGGGTGGCGATCAAAGGTGGACAAACTACCCTAGAAGGAGCACAACATGCATAGCTGCCAAGTTTTCCCTTTTCTCGCGAGGAAGCCTATTCAGCATAAGGGAAAATCCCTTTAAAAAAGGGATAACTTGGCAGCTATGACAACATGTCCTCTACCAGAGGTACTACCTCTAACACTCAAGTATTATAAAAACAAGATGTTGATAAAGCCTCCCCACTATGATTACCACTAGACTAGCTACGGAATATGGCTTCTTGTTGTGAGTTCCATGTGAGCAGCCCTGCACTTGCTAAGGAAGATTAGGATTTAAATCCCATATTTCTTTTAGAAGTAGGACCTGTTGAGTACATTGGGGCATAAGGCCAAGCAGGAAGAGAATAATCTTTTCCTCATTTTCCACCATCTTGAGTTTTGTTTTCCCCATTTCCTCACTGGTTTGCAGTTGTTGTTGTTTTTAAGGCCTGCATGAAAAAACTGTTTGTGTTTTCATGTGTACATCATCTAATACATTCTTCCCCAACCTGGACCCCTCCAGAAGTTTTGGATTGCAATTCAGCTGTACTGCCTGGTACTGATGGTAACTACAGTCTGGAACTTCTGAAGGGCACCAGGATTTAAAATATGTATTTTGTCAGCAACCCCCCTCCCCATATAATACATTTTTGTGCACACTTTCCCATAATGTATGATTTTTGCATGCAGTTATTAGTTGGATAACTGCCTCACCAAATTTGGAGAAGTGCACATGTCAAGAGATAGCTGTATTTTGGTTTGCTTATTGGTTTGGGATATGTGACACAGTTTAATGTGAACTGAACACTTTTCTTCCCCATGCTTACAAAGTGTGTATAGGACTGTAGCCTAAAACCAAGAAAAATAAAGACTTCCAGTGCTTCAATCTTCACTCCACTTTAACCCCAGTGATTTCAATAGGACTAACTTCTGAGTTAGCTTTGTGCTGTCCAAGCCCCCTTAGACAGAATTTCTTCCAGGTGGGTCAGCAGCATTCCATTAAAATGACACTGGGTGATGTCACTGCTTCTGCCTTGCCCAATAAAAAGGCAAAATTCAAAATGGAATTTGCAAAATTTATTTCTGTTGTGTGTTGGGAGTGTGATGCTACTTCAGCTTTTCCCCTGTGTATGCATTTTCTGATTGCTCCCTCCGCCTTTCCTCCTGCTGACCCTCACATACAACAGTATGTGTCTTTGGCTGCGCCTGCATTCCCCTGCAGACTAAGTCTTCGCCAGCTGGAAGCACATGCCGAAAGCTAGAATGTGAGTCAAAGAGCAGAATTTGAACAGCTGTCTAAATACCGTGTAGATACTTTCTTTTAAAACTCTTGCAGAAGAGTGTTATGCTGGTTATGTGTGTGGTATCCAAATCAGGTTTTTATGATCCATTGTCTAATTTAAAAAACTGGATGTTTCCTTGTTCTGCAAACACATTTAGAACATCTAGTGTTTTGAGAAAGCAAATCTGTCTGCTTGCCAGTGCATTCTCACCCACTTTGATGGCATACTATGGGAACTTGGCTTACCCTGTGAAATATGGTGGCTGTCTTACATGCTTATCTGTACGAATATCAGAGCAATTGTACAAAGTGAACTTTAAGTTGCTTGAGGCATGAGCCAGCCAAAAGTTAAGCACAGGCTGAACTCTTACCCATTAAAATTAACAAGGCTTCAAAATGCTAAACTCTGGGCTGTGCCCTATACTTATATCCTTCCAATATAATTCATTCTACTTGGGGAACTAGTGATCCATGGAATGCCTGAAATGACGACTTGTTTTCTGTGCTAGCCTTTGCTTATAGAAATATCATTTTCAGTAGTTTCCTGGAAGCTTGCCTCACTGCCTGACTCAGCCGCAGAAGCCCTACAACTGGGGTGGGTGGGTGGGTGGAAAATACTCCTGAGTACAAGACTACCAGTAATCAGTAAATAAAATCTCACCAGCTTTCTTTAGGTGAGCAGGGAGCCTTTTAGTCATTGCTGTTAATAGGTGGTTGGGAATACGTAAATTGTTAGACGCTGGCACCAATGGAAGCTCCCCTCCCATCACCAATAGCCATTGAGGGGGATATACAGCAGGACTTTGGAGGTGGAGAAAGGATTAAATAGCACTCGCTGCACACTGTGGTCCCAATCCTGCTCAGGAGCTCCTGTATTTATCTATTGCTAAAGGGACAGGGGGCAGCCATGTTAAATGAATACATGCATTAAACATCAACAATACTTTCGCTCATAAGTCTGTAAATTAGGGGTGTAGTCTTATCCTCCATGAGTTTGTCTAATCCTCTTTAAAACCATCCAATCTGGTGGCCATCACTGCCTGCTGTTGGAACTAATTACATAGTTTATGTGCTGCATTACTTCCATTTATCTGGCCTGGAGTATTTATATTGCACTATAAATACTTGCAGCGTTAAACTGCCCCTCTTCTATAGTTGTCCAAATCAGTCTTCCCCAGATTGATATCGTCCAGATCTTTTGGACTGCAAATCATATCAGCAAATCAGCCAACTCAGTTGTGCTAGTAAAGGCTCATGGGAGCTATATTCCAAAACATCTGGATGGCACTCAGCTGGGGAAGGCTGATACAGTGGTACCTCGGTTTATGAACACAATTGGTTCCGGAAGTCTGTTCATAAACTGAAGCATTCATAAACTGAAGCGAACTTTCCCATTGAAAGTAATGGAAAGTGGATTAATCCGTTCCAGACAGTCCGCGGAGTACTTAAACTGAAGCGTTCATAAACTGAAGCAAACTTTCCCATTGAAAGTAATGGAAAGTGGATTAATCCATTCCAGACGGGTCCGCGGAGTACTTAAACTGAAATGTTCATAAACTGAAGCATGGGTGTAATTGGTTCCGGAAGTCTGTTCATAAACTGAAGCGTTCATAAACTGAAGCGAACTTTCCCATTGAAAGTAATGGAAAATGAATTAATCCGTTCCAGATGGGTCTGCGGCGTTCATACACCGAAAATTCCTAAACTGAGGTGTTCATAAACCGAGGTTCCACTGTATAAATCAAAGTGCAAGTAGATAAATAGGTACCGCTCCAAGCGGGAAGGTAAACGGCATTTCCGTGCGTTGCTCTGGTTCGCCAGAAGTGGCTTAGTCATGCTGGGCACATGACCCGGAAGCTGTATGCCGGCTCCCTTGGCCAGTAAAGCGAGATTAGTGCCGAAACCCCAGAATCATCCACAACTGGACCTAATGGTCAGGAGTCCCTTTACCTTTATCTTATTAGGAGTGAGTACACCATGTCAAAGTGCAAGTAGATAAATAGGTACTACTCCAAGCGGGAAGGTAAACAGCATTTCCGTGTGCTGCTCTGGTTCGCCAGAAGCGGCTTTGTCATGCTGGCCATGTGACCTAGAAGCTGTATGCCGGCTCCCTTGGCCAATAGCACAAGATGAGCGCCGCAACCCCAGAGTCGGTCACGACTGGACCTAATGGTCAGGGGCCCCTTTACCTTTAATCCAGTGACAGTGACATAGCCTTTAATTAGCTGTGGCACAGGTACAAATCCACTGAATTCCAATGCATGACCACCATTCTGTGTTTTATTGAATTAACACCATAGGGTGGTTTGGTTGGACGTTGGTTGAACCACAAATTGTAGTCTGAAGACTGGCAAAACCAATGAGGCAAATGCTGAGTTGGCCTTTCTCTAAGACAGGGAATGATGTCAGTCTTAGATCACCCTGATCTTTAAAAGTACACTGTGTCTTTCACACATCTCCCTTTTCTCTTTCTTGGAGCTCAGAGCACCAGAGAATGCAGACATCTCCTTAATTTACAGCTCTATACCCTCTTTTCAGTCTTTGCCTGCGGCACATAGATGATGATAATAATAATAATAATAATAATAATAATAATAATAATAATAATAATAAACCTGTATGTGTGGGATGATGTTTAAGACACCAGAGCTGCTTCAGTCTTGGCCAGGATCCAAATAGCTAATAGTATGGCCTATGGGATTTTGTGTGACCTTTCTTTTGCCAGTAGATCATTATGGCACACACCCAGCTGCTTGGTTTCAAAAGCAGTTTGCCATGTATGTAACATGGAGGGGTGTGTGGTTGGAGATGCAGGGCATGGGCATGGGATGTGAGCTGAATATGTAGTCCCCAGCAGAGGGGGATTAGGGGAGCACGACTGGTTTGGTTGCATTGGGAGCAGAGCTTTGGGGGCGCCACAACTATGATATAGAATGAAAGGCAAGAGGTGGCCACCAAATTTTGATGTTGCCTGGGGCACCACTGAAATTTGAGACCCCAAGGGTTGCCACTGTACCAAGCCAGCATTGCTGAAGCTGGGAGGAATCCCCCCACCAAAGGGTATTAATAGGAGTCAGTGGAGTCAGTGGGTAGTGGCTGGGGTTACACCATGTGGGTACATAGCTGCTGAATGCATAGCAATTGTCACTGCCTGCAGCTTGTGTTGGATACTCTCAGACATTCAGAAGTCATGTGCCTGAACTGTGCAGGTAGAGCTGCCCTGCCTCCTAGCAACACCCTCTGGTAAATCATGGGTCCTTTTCCTTTTGACCAGATGGCCTTTGTATAAACAGACAAAGAAGCCCCAGTAGAAATCAAGGCACACCATTTCTGTGGGTCATTCTAGACGTAGATATGAGCATAGTTTTGTACTGTGTTGCAAAGAGCCAACAGTAATGGGGTTATGCTTCTGTAAGCTCTTGTAGGAACCCCCACCACCAACAAACCAGAGATAAAGCAGAAATACTATGGGGGGAGGCATGGGCTTCATGAGGAGCCAGAAAGAGAAAAGCTGAGAGAAGCAGGAGAATAGAGAGGTTGAGGAAGGGAAGCATTGTTGGGACACTGCAGAATGAGCTGTTTAGAGGAATGGAGAAAAGAGGGTGGTGGCCTCTAAAGCATAAACCGAAGAACAGCAATGGATTTGGAAGGAGAAGTCCTGACACTTAAGAACAAATAACATGTGAAGACAAAATAATAAGTGAACATGTGTAGCAGGGAAGGTAATGCCTTAAGAGGTCATTAGGTGGATCAGGGAGTTTATATCTGTAGAAAATTACCATGTAACAGCAGTAAAGCAAAGAAGAGGAAGTATATGTCAGCTTCCCTTGCGTGTTCAGCTAGAATGGGTGAAATATGTAATGCTGCGACATTTACCTAAATAGGCTTAGCAGTTGGCACAATTGTCAAGGCTAAGCTATGATTTGCCAGGAAACTGGAAAAAAAACTATATATATATATAAATAGAATGGGGAAAAATGTTTCTGCAATATTTGCCCTTCCCACCTATTTGCTATTGGGAAGTGGGAGGTTAGAGGCTCTTTTGGTAAATAGAGGGCTTAATTTACAATAACTATATTTCAGAATATCACAAGTTAGGCAGAACAATACACTCTCCAGTTTTTACTTTACTAGCAATCTAGAATGTTGGCATCTCAGCAACAATATGGGAGCATATCTATGCAGGTGGAATTAAAGGTACTTTATTCCAAGCACTGCTTCTCTTTACAGGATCAAAGATCTCCCCTGCTACACGGTTTCTTCCAGAGGTATAAATTTAGGCACCTAATCTTTCAAAACACTTGAAAATTCTTTCCTCCTCCAGCCAGCTTCCCTGTTCTCAGCCACAGAATCCTACAGCTGTGTCTCACTTTAAGTCACAGTTGATTTTAGAGTAATAAATAAATGGCATGCAAACATCCTGTGGTTTCTGCACAACCCATTCCAGCTGTAAATGTTACCATCTCTACATCTAATCTCCTCCTGCAGTTTCAGCATTTACTTACTGGAGGATTGCTTTTCATGAAATGCAACCCTTTTGCTTTGCCTTTATAGCTACATATTCACAGTCCTGTGTTCTGCATTTCTTTTATTCAGTTATCTAAAATGTGGGATACTGCTTTTGCTTAGCTGAATAGCTTGCCACAATTCTTCAAAGGCTGCAATCTTATTTATAACATTGCTATCCTACCCATTCTCCAAGGAGCCCAGGGCAGTGTACACCACCCCTCTCTCTCACACTTTCTATCCCCTGTAGCAACAGAGGAGATACTGTATTCTGTTCACATTTAAGGGCAAACCTATCAAATTCGCTCTTTCCAAAACAATATGCGAAATGAAATGCAAGCATCCTCTGGAATTCACACGTCTCTGAATTTTGCAGGGCAGTTTCCAAGCCAGGTAACAAAAAGGCATATACATGAGAAAAATGTGCATAACAATATACTGGTGAAAAGAACTCACAAAAGGAATTATATTAGGGATATTTTCCCTTCAAAAATCCATATTAGGCTAAATTACCTACAAAAATGTGTACAGTAAGAGAATTTTGCACTAATATACTGGTGGATTTTTGTGAGGGCTTAAAATAGTTACCTGAGGGTAATTCGCTTCCTTCTGAGTAACCATAACATCTGATTAGAATACAGTATCTGTTAATGTCTTTCTTAAAATGTGGCATTCACACCATGCAGATTAGGGCACAGTGTTGCTAAAACATGCTTAAGGTAAAGGTAAAGGGACCCCTGACCATTAGGTCCAGTCGTGACCGACTCTGGGGTTGCGCGCTCATCTCGCATTATTGGCCTTAGTGTTGCAGTTTATCAATCTGATACTAAGCATATTTACTCAGAATCCCACTGATTCCATTGAACTCACTTTCAAGGAAACAGCCTTATGACTAGGCTGAACATTTCACCTCTACGTGACTTTCCCCCACTTAGACTCTAAGTCTAACACAGGGACCACAAATAGGTTATGAAATATAAAACAGGCAAATGGCCATGTGGCTCCCATTTTGTTCCAGATTTATGCTAGGGAAGTTTCTGCATCTGTTGGTTGGGTGCATGTACCTAGAGTGCAAACAGGCATGTGACTATTAGATATTATGTTTGTCAGAACTTTTCAGACACTAATATTAAGCTTATGTTGAAAAATGGAATATGGAATATGTGACATAGTCCCAAGATGACCAGCTTCTTTCATGTTTGAGATTGAGATTTGTCATAATCAAGATCTGTAGGAGATAGCAGCAGCTGTCCATGTCTCTGTATAACAGAAATCTGCTATGGGATAGATTCCAGTTAAGACTGTTCCTAAAGACACTGATCTGATGAGAACTCTCTGACTGCAGAATGGCTATTGTAAATGGAAATTCTTAGACTTAGCAGCTGGAAGACCATTTCCCATGTTCCATATGGCATTCTTATGAGACGAGTTCAGAAGTTCATGATGACAAACTTATGTATTGAACTGATGAGAGACCGTAAGCCAAATTAAGGGCCAGCTGAGCCTTGCAAACTATTAGGTCATTGAACTTTACAGAGTTTCTTTCTTTCTAAACTCGACTGAAACCAATAGATCAGAATACTGATTGCTCTTGGCCCTTGATTGACCCATCTTACAAAAAAAATCACAAATAAATTACAGCGGTACCTCTGGTTGCGGATGGGATCTGTTCCGGAGCTCCGGTCGGATCCCAAGGTTTTTGCAACCGGAGGTGTCTGTTCTGTACATGTGCGCGGTGCGGTAGAGCGCTTCTGCGCATTCGGCGAAACCCAGAAAAATACTTCCGGGTTTGCCATGTGCGTATCCCAAAGGATACGTAACCAGAGGTGTGCATAAGTAGAGGTACCACTGCACTCACTCCTAATAAGATAAAGGTAAAGGGACCCCTGACCATTAGGTCCAGTTGCAGATGACTCTGGGGTTTCGGCACTCATCTTGCTTTACTGGCCGAGGGAGCATGACTAAGCCACTTCTGACGAACCAGAGCAGTGCACGGAAATGCCGTTTACCTTCCCGCTGGAGCAGTGGCTATTTATCTACTTGGACTTTGACGTACTTTCGAATTCTGTCATGGGGATTCGAACCGCCAACCTTCTGATCAGCAAGTCCTAGGCTCTGTGGTTTAACCCACAGCACCACCCACGTCCCACTCACTCCTAATACCCATTTCTATTTCATATTTTCCTTCACTTTTTAATCCGCTGTACTGTTAGAAAATATAAGACAAGAAGAGATGTGGAGACAAATTAACCTTTATACCTCTTGAATGATATTTTGATTTGTTTTCACTATACTTGTTCACATTTTGATTCTAGATGAGCAGTCAACCACTCTGATCCAGAATAGTAATCAGCAGAACACTCAGTCTAGCTTTCTCCAATGTGCACCCTCCAGATGGGAGTAAGATCACAACTCCTATCATCTCTTACCATTGGCCATGGGAGTTGGAGTCTAACATCATCTATAGCAGGCATCCCTAAACTGCGGCCATCCAGATGTTTTGGCCTACAACTCCCATGATCCCTAGCTAACAGGACCAGAGGTTGGGGAAGATGGGAATTGTAGTCCAAAACATCTGGAGGGTCGAAGTTTGGGGATCCCTGATCTATAGGAACCTTGGTTGGGGAAGGTTTATTTGAAGCCAACACATTTAAGGCTGGGTCATGCATGAAATACTGTTACAACATTTCCTGCATATGAACATCCTTTCAGTTTATGTGCTATTTCCTCTACATAAAGGTGGACCAATGAGAGGCTAAACAGTTACCTCATATCAACTGGCTTATGGTCCTAAAACACTTTAGTCGCATTGCAGGACAATATACTTGCTTCAGTGGTTAGTGAATCCTATAACTATCATGCAATGCTATAGAAGAATGCACTTACTCTTTTCATACATGCAAGTATATTTTTGTCTGCATGCATTACAGACTTCTGCATACATTAATGTAGTGAAACGTCCGCAATACTGATCCTGCTTTTGCTGCTGTCACAAAAATGATAATTTCATACTCATTTCTTTGTGTGCACATTTTTTCCTCCTTCCTGTCTAGCTTATTCCACAGATGGAGAGAAACTCATGTAAATCATTAACCTCAGTGCTCTCAGGAAATTAAGGGGCCTGATGTTCTAGGAGTAACAAGAAACACATTATCAAAATATAGCTCCAGAAATGCATGTTCATGCAAATGTTATTTCCAACCGGCAGGTTTTCTTGCAGTTGCACTACTTTTGGACAGTATTATTTTAAAATGATGGTGTAGTGCATCAGGTTTCAGGAATGGATCCAGGAGTATCTCACACTATGAATATCAGCTTTCAATGGGAGTACTAACCCGTCCACAGTAGACTGAACTCCAGTCCCCAGGTGAGATACCTTCACCAAGATTGTTAACCATTTTTGTCTTAAAGGCTACATTCACTTAGGACTAATACTTGGGGATGGGTGCACACACTCTCACACATACTCTTGCAGACACACACACAGGTACACAGCATCCATTCTCAGCTGATTTGTGTAGATCAATTAAGGAGCGGGTAATTGTCCTTTCTCTCCTCATCGAAAGATTCATCTGATGACTGGGGAGGACTATTTGTATGTAGGACATTGGGAGTGAAAGGGAAGAAGAAAAAGATGGGTGTTCCTGTCCACTTTTAGCCCTGGTCTAACTCCCAATTTGCATACAGTTGCCATTAGATTACTCCCAAGGAGTTGAGAGATGCACTGCCATTCTACAGAATATATAAGCTAAAACTCATTGTATGCCTTCTAAGTGTGTAGTGTCCTCGCTTTTACTGGGGGTGGGGGGTGGGTGAAGAACTCAAAACCAGAGTGTGGTTTCTGCCCAAATCTCCATTGCTCAGATCAGTATAGTCTGTAGGGAAAATAAGATTCAAAGGCGCAACAGATGCTATGATGGTTTAGCAAACTAAGCCGTCAACAAGTGACATGCTCCCTTAGGTTCCACGATGTGGGGAATAGGGCGGGCAGGCACTTCAGCATGGCAAATGGAACTGTGTTTGAACTCCTTCTGGAGGGTTGGATCCAGAGCCATCCCAATACATTTTGGCACCCGAGGACAACCCCCAAATGGTGTCACTCCTCCACCAGAGAGGAAGGGCTGAGTGAAGATCTACATCACATCGGGAACAAGCAGGGAATAAGCATTTCCACCAGGGACAAAGAGGGAGTGAAGATCTACCTCAGGAACAATGGGGGAATCAAACGAACCTTACCTTATGGTTGAAGTGGGAATCAAAGGCTGTCACATGGGAGAAGTGAATTACACTGGGTAAGTGCAAGGTCCAGAAGACCCTAGAGGGCAGCCCCCGCCATTTCCTCCCTGGGGCTGGGAGAAGACCAGCAGCAGCACCTATTCACCAAGTGGCTGCTGTAGAGATAGCCTAGAAAAGGGCTGCCGAGGAGGTGGCAGATCCAGCCTCCAAGTAGCATACCATAGCCATTGCTGCCATTACAGCAGCAACAGCTGGATCTGCTCCCCATGTGGGACCTGTCACTGAGGCTAATGGGTGGGTAGGCTGCTGTTGGCCCTGAGCTGTATGCTCCCACCTGCAGTAGCATTTCTGGGACCGAGGCAACTGAAGAGGCAATAGTGGCAGCTCCAAACCAGTATGAGCAGCAGATTACTCCCAAGAGGATGGGCTCTGGAGCTGATGTCAGGGCAGGAGATGAAGCTGGCATGATAACTGGAGGTGAAGTAGATGCAAAGTGCCTGGGGTAACCTGCAAGAGGACAAAGTAGTGTGCTGGGGACTATATTGCTCGGGCCCTCCCTCAGACTCCGACTCACCTGTGACTCTTCTGTCTCCCAAGACCCTGACACAACCCGTCTGAACTTGCTGGGCCCCTCCCCAGGGTCATCAAAGGGCAATTCCGCCAACTCTTCAAATCCCTTGTCCTGGTCTGGTCAGCCCCTCCAAGACACTTCCCTGGGACTCGTGTCACATAGAATGAATGTGTACAGGCAGCGGAAAGGGAGAGTTTTATAGAGGCTAGTTCCACCCATGTTTGAGACAAGAACAACACCTGAAGCAAGCTTACAATCATGCCTTCTTTCTGCACATTTAGAACATCTGGGTCTCGAGGGGGGAAAATTCCATTAGGGTAAAAAAATGATAATACTGTTTCCCTTGAAGTTTCAGGACTTCGGTTCTTAAAAGGAAAACAGTGTGTATAGAAAGATTGCATTTTTAAGTAGAATGCACACCTGTTTATGAAAAATAGCTACAGATAAATATACAGATGGAATATGTATGCAGAACTTGCAGCTCACAGTCTATAAAGCAGCAATAAATAAAGAACAAACCATAGCACAGCTCCCTCCCCCCCCCAAAAGAAACAGCATCACAAACGTGGCAATATTAAAGGGTTATTGGGTGTATTTTATTCTAAAAAAGGGATTGTGGACAATATGGATTTGATTACCACATGGTGGGGGGACAACCTTGTTGGACAATGAAACTGCACTATCTTGTGACTCCTTTCATTTTTGTTTATTATTTATGTAGTTTAAAATGGCAATTGTACCTACTTTAAGAAAGGGATTTTCTCTGCACTTTAAACTGTAATCCTGTGCACACTTCTTGGAAACAGTTCCTATGGATTTACTTCTGAGTAGAGATACCTAGGACTGCACTGCAAATATGCTAGAAAAACTCTGTTGTTTCTCTTTTTTCTTAAAGTAGATGGCCAATGTGAAATGTAATTGAATAATACAACTACTTGAATGCCAACTGCTTACAATGCATTCGGGTAAGATGCATCATATATGGGATGTTGACTGATGGAAGTGTTTCTGATACTTCTCCAGATAGATGCATCTTGCAAATGAGTTGCAGGAATCCAGACATCTCAGCACTACGCAGACTACAGAATTCTTGTCTCATTATTGAGCTTCCATTTGGCACGTTTGGCATTAAACCTGGAGTTGGTTGACAGGAGAACAATATTTTCTTCATCTGCTTTACAGCTCCTCTTTCCTTTGAAGCTGTAGACAGACTATGTTGCTGCGGTCATGCAGATGTTCGTGAAATAATTGCCCAACAATGTGAATGGGATTTGGATTAAATGTTTTGTTTTATTTATTAGATTTGTAAAATTTTAGGAGCAGAGAAAGGTGAGCAGGCCTGGCACCAGCCCCCTGCTTGGTGGGCATGTAGAGCCTGGCAGGACTCATTGCTGTTGCCATTGGGCTCCTGGTGCTGCCACTGTAACTAGCGTGGCTGAGCTGGGTACTGGTGGTGCACATGGTGCATGTGTACTAGGCAGCACTACCATATCAATGATGCTGCCCCTGCCTCCAGCACATGCGCACTGGGAATGAAAACAGTGTTATAAATGATTCGGAGTCAGGGGTACGTAGTGAGGTGGCCAGGTTTGTAGATGTAGATGTAATTAAAATAAAAAGGGATTGCAAGGAACTCTGAAAGGATCCCTCCCAACTGGATGAATGAGCATCAAAATGGTAAGAACACACATGGCTTTCCCGGAAACAGCAGTTTGCCTCTCACAGTGCTAGAGTTCCCTGCATCTTAGCAAACTACAGTTTGGGCCCTTTAGGAAAGTTATTTTTTTAAAAAAATATTAAGTAAATCATTTGCTTTTGGCGTACTGATTCTGATTTTTCCGAATAATATTTTCATTTCACTTAATTTGTATACCGCCTTTCTATATTACTATACACAAGGTGGTTTACAAGATGAACAAACAACAACGATTGCACCCCTTGTAGCAATCTGATCCAATTTTAAAAATTCATAATAAAAACATGTTTAAAATAAACAACTTATATAAAATAAAGTAATATTCAATAATCCATTAGAATATAATAGCATGCAATAAAATAGGGTTACCAGACGTCCCTGGTTTCTGGGGACAGTCCCCGGATTTGCAGATCTGTCCCCAGACAAATTCTGTCCCTGGAGTGTCCCCAGATTTGCAAATCTGTCCCTGGGAAATGTGGCAGCAGCAGCCTCAACAGCCCGGACCTAGTCTGGTAGCGCAGTTGTCGCTGGCTGGCTTCAGGAGCTGCTCGCAGCCGTGGTGCCCGCCATTTTTTCTCTCTGGAGGTCCCCATATGATGTGTCTTGTGTGCAACAGCTGCTGACTGCTGCTGCCACCGCCACTGCCAAAGGGGAACTGGGTACGTCCGGCGGTACAGATCTCCTGCCACCTTTCCCCTTTGTTTTGACTGATCGGGGGAGGCTCAGGAGTTGTGGGCAGGTAGGCATTGCCCAGGTTTTTTTTTTTTTAAAAAAAAACTCTGCGCATTTATGTTTCACAGGGTGGGAAAGAAGGGCTTTGCACCTTGCCTGGCAGAGAAAGTGTCCCCGGATTCATTGAAAAAAATCTGGTAACCACACAATAAAATTAAATATCAGCAAATAATAATTAAACAGAAATTCACTTTAACAATTACAGTACAATAAATGTTTAAACTCTAATAATCATGGGGTTTTGATAGTCTTTTGCTGGGGCACCAAGAGGATCTTACAATACATTATAACAGTGCAATCCTCTACCTGTCTACTCAGAAGCAAGCCCCACTGAGTTTAACAGGATCTAGGTAAAGGATAAAGGGACACCTGACCATTAGGTCGTTGTGACCGACTCTGGGGTTGCGGCGCTCATCTCACGTTTTTGGCTGAGGGAGCCGGCGTACAGCATGACCAAGCCGCTTCTGGCGAACCAGAGCAGTGCATGGAAATGCCATTTACCTTCCCGCTGTAGCGGTACCTACCGTATTTATCTATTTGCACTTTGACGTGCTTTCAAACTGCTAGGTTGGCAGGAGCAGGGACCGAGCAACAGGAGCTCACCCCGTTGCGGGGATTCAAACCGCCGACGTTCTGATCAGCAAGCCCTAGGCTCTGTGGTTTAATCCACAGCACCACCCGTGCTCCTCCTTAACATGACCTACCACCAGGTAAATGTGTATGCAATTGCAGCCTTAGCCTTACAGATTTGAAATGTGGTTTGCTTTGCTTAGTCTTTTGCTTGAGGGTATCTGCAACTTTGTTATGTTGTTTCATGAATCAAATATGCATTCTCCTGATCCTCTGCTGCAAACTGTTTTATGCTTTTTTAAAAATTATATTGTGCTTAGCATAGAAGGGAATCTTTCAGTCTATGAGCCATGCCACAAAAATTAATCATACTGTTTACGGATTAAGACCTTGTTCATCTTGACTAAAAAGTGTCTGTGGTCATTTATCTGCCTCCAAGGAATTGGTTAATGTCCCAGGGTATGCTACGCTCCTAAGCTTTTGATTTCCACACAGAAGCATATGCAGACAGAATTCCATTTACACAGAAGAAAGACTTCTGTGTAAATGGAATTCTGTCTGCATATGCTGTGAGACTTTGAGGCTTCCATTTTACAAAATAGGGCTTGTAATCTATGCTTGCCCATCATCACTGGGGCTTTTTTTTTGCATCTCAGTTAAACTAAACTGCAGCCATTGGCCCTGTTGTCAGGAACCATCATGCACAATAATATCTTAACAAGTCTCCAAATGCATAGCAAACAAGCATCTTTCCACAGTACATATTAGATTTTGATATTTATATATTGTATTTTACATTTTATGAAAGCTGCGTCATGATGGCTCTGCAAAAAAGGAGGCATAAAGTATACTTTAAATAAATAAATCCATCTCTGGATTGTGCATATTGTGCTTATTGATATGCATGTAGTATATTTCCAGTGTATTTGGAACTGTGGCCCAGTCAAATGAATCTAGTGAAAACCTTGTCTATAGGCTGAGCATATGGAACAACTTCCAAGAACAAAATACTCCCTCTTCAGCAGATGGAGATGCTAATCTCAATGCAATTTGTCATCCCTGGAAAATCAAGGAAGGTCAATAGGGGATATGCTCCCTTAGTGCCCACAAGTTTTTGTTCACTTGAGTATTACAAACTCATTTTCAAGCAAATTCATCTCTCAAGCCTTAATTCTCAAGCTCTTAAGCTCTCAACTCTTGACTCCTCTCCCTGCTGCAAATGGATTTATTTAATTTTTAATATTAACTCTCCGAGTTTGCCATCTCATACTGAGTTTGAACCAAGACAAAGGAGTTCTAGCACACCATGGGTGTTAAGAGCCTTAGCAATGCAGGATGTTGTTGTCAACAACTGCTTTATGAATTACCACTGTTAGTTATGTGATTATAACTGCCTGTGCTTTTTCTGAATTTGGTTTCTTATGATCTTGCTATTTAAAATTCTACTCCACCACAACGATGTGTAAATATACTTGCACAATACAGCCCTACTAGAAAAGTTAATCAACGAACTGAAACTAGCATGGAGACAAACAAAAGACTCTCTGTTGTTGTTGTTTTATATAAACTATGGAACTCACTCTTGGCGGCAGTGATGGCCACCAACTTGGGTGGCTTTAAAAGATTAGACAAATTCATGGAGGAGATGGCTATCCATGGGTACTAACCATGATGGCTATGTTCTACCTCCAGTTAAAGGAGGTAAAAACAGCCATTGTAGGAGGAATCAATTTAATTAGAACCAGGTTTAAAGTGGAAGTTTTAAGTAAAGTTCTTTATTACTTCTGTAAAGTGTGTTGACTGAAACAAAGTGTTGTGCCTTATCAAAGTATCCATTCAGCTTTAACTCTCATAGTGTGTGTGTGTGTGTGTGTGTGTGTGTGTCTGTGTGTACCGCTAATATTCCCGTTTTGTTTCCAACATGCTTCATACTTACTTTAATCCTCCGATTGAAGAATAAGTGATCACAGGTCTTTCCTTTCACATTTTAAAAGCCCTCGCTTCTAGATATCAGAAAAAGCTACCACATACACCTCTCAAGTATTACTGACAGGGTTAAACACCCCAAACCAAATCACCTCACCTCACTCCCATCTTTGCTGAGGGATTTTGCTGCAGCATATTCTAGGGTAAAGCTGTGACTAAAGCCTACCCACTCTGTTCTCCCTTGTAGCTTCACTAACAGGGGCCATGGCTCAGTGGTAGGCCACACAGTTTACATGTCAAAGGTCCCCAGTTTAATCCACAGCATCTCCAGGTAGGAATGGAAATGTCCCATCTCGGAATCTCGGGTGAGCTTCTGCCAGTCAGCGCTGATGGTACTGGCCAAGTGGACCAGTGGTGTGGCTCAGTATGAAGCAGCTTCCTATGTTCCTAGCATAACACTGCATCAGATGTCACTACAGAGGCAGTGGAACAAAAGTTCCTGGGTTGTACCATTCCCCAGGGTATAAGCTCTTTTGAGTTGTGGGACAAAAACATTGCTAAGTTTCATTTTGTAGTGCAGTATTTTTTGCTGTCAGTACCTCGCCTTTCCTTAGATAGCTCCTAGGAAGCTTGCCACTTGGGATTTTACTTAGAAGCAAGAATATATTGCATACAGCAATTTTCTGTACTTTTTTAAAAGTGCAGTTGAAAAGATTGAATGGTGTGGGCATATTTCCTTGCTAACGCTATTGCAATCAGAACTCCTTTAGCTATAGGTTCAGTATTCCAATTCCTCAGGGTGTAATTATTTGTAATGACACACTACATAAGCTAATGGCAAAATGGGCTATTACATTCATTTAGAATTTGTGATAACATGCAGAAATAACCTAATCACATTGAAATACAGTGCACAAAAAAAGCACCAACCTCCAAACCTAGCTGAAAGTGGTTTAATTTGGGTTGCACACAGAAATGATTTTGAAAAGAACAACAACAACAACAGACTAGAGTCACAATGAGTTTACTTTGGTGTGTGATTCTGAAATAGGAAACAATTAAATCTATCACAGCAGTTTACAACATAAAACACAGCAGCCCTTGATTAAAACTAGAAGTGGCATCAGCAACCATCATCTTTGGGCAGCTGCTAAAGCCATAGGAGGGCCCACAAACTCCAATGATTTGTTCTTCCTGCCTGACCATCTTATGGTGTGGGTTTATTTGGCAGTGGGAGTTGGGATTAGGAAGCTGCCTTCCATTTTACATGACCCACAATGCTCCAGAGAGCTCACATATTTGTCCCACCCACAAACATTTGTTTTAACTGTTTTACTGTGACTAGTATAGGAAGAGGCATTAGTAACAGAAAACTGAACACTGGTCCCATACCTTCCTTTATGCTATTTAGTAAATTGTGTGTCAGTAATCCTATTGTGAGGGACCCAGGTGGCGCTGTGGGTTAAACCACTGAGCCTAGGGCTTGCTGATCAGAAGGTCGGTGGTTCAAATCCCTGTGATGGGGTGAGCTCCCGTTGCTTGGTCCCAGCTCCTGCCAACCTAGCAGTTCGAAAGCACGTCAAAAATGCAAGTAGATAAATAGGATCCGCTACAGCGGGAAGGTAAACGGTGTTTCCGTGTGCTGCTCTAGTTCACCAGAAGTGGCTTTGTCATGACCTGGGAGCTATACGCCGGCTCCCTTGGCCAATAATGCGAGATGAGCGCGCAACCCCAGAGTCGGTCACGACTGGACCTAATGGTCTACCTTTACCTAATCCTATTGTGATGAACCAGATTTGACAGAGAGAGAGATCAGGCAGGATACAAATGCCCATCAGCTTATATCCAAGCTGGTGTTCAGAAGAAAGATATATGCCATCAAACTGCAGGCAATTAGACAGTCAAGGGACAGAGTCATAGTGACACCATTTGGACAGGTGTGGTTATTTCTAGGTGTGGTCTTAGGTCTGGTTTAATATTATGCTTGTGGAACAGAGCTGAGAGGAAATATTTCCATTTCAAGAAGCGTTTGACTGTCCTGCAGAATCTGCATCAAGATGCAACAATGAGTTCCCTTTGAGGTGAAGTAGACACCTCAGATGATATGAACAGGAACAGAGGAAAATGGTCAGTGAGCCCTGAGCATGCATTGCACCCCTGCTGCCTTGCCCTTCCCCCTCTTAGTAAGCTATAGCAACACTCAGCATTGGAAAGACGGGAGGGCAGCACATCCCCACCTCTATGGTCCTGCCACCTACTACAATTGCAACAAAAAAGGCTAATGAGATAGTTAAGAGATCTGTTTGAGAATGCCTGCTGAAAATGTAATTTATTCTCATTAGAAATGGCAAGGCTACTTACATGGGAGACATGTGTCACCATTTCCCAACCTTTATTATTATTATTATTATTATTATTATTATTATTATTATTATTATTATTATTATTTTCTTTTAAATGACAAACAGCCAAGAACAACAACTGCTTTTCATTTAAGAATAAAAATTGGGAGACTATCAGTATGATCCTGTACATGTCTGCTTAAAAAAAAAAAACAGCCCCTTGGGATCAACTAGAATTATTCTCAGCCAGGGAAGTGAGTACAGTATAAGATTACAGTCAAATATAGTCAGTTTAGCCCTGACTTCAGAAGTTATTGATTACAATATCCACCTACTTTTCCTATCACTGTATTTCCTGCAGCTCATATCTTCTGCAGTGTGTAGACTTACGAGAGCATATAGACAGGCATCTTGACTGATGGTGACAGGTAATACAGATCAACCACAGCAATCACAGGTGACAGATGGCAAGGACTCCTTGTTGCTACATATACTAATTACGCCCCTTAACCCTGTAACCCATTGCCGTAAAAGCTGATCATCCCAGAAGGATTACTCCTCCTGCGGCTGCCACCTCAAATACCCTTTCACCAATGCTACTTTCAGCATTCCATAAATAGCACACTGCTGCTAAGTGCTGCTCAGAGTACTTATGATTCATTTTCATGTTAACTAACCAGGACAGCATTTTATGAAACACAGCCTAAGAACGTCAGAAGAGCCCTGCTGGATCAGGCCAAAGGCCCATCTAGTCCAACAATCTGCTTACGCAGTGACCAACCAAATGCCTATGGGAAACTGATTGACAGCAGCTCTCTAGGGTCTGGGGCAGGAGATTTCAGAGATCCAAACCGGGCCCTTCTGTATGCTATTGCACTGAGCTATGACACTTCTGCCTAGTTGCAAACTGGTTTGGATTGCAACATACAACTGTGTAAGCAGAGAGTTGGTGAGATTGAGAATACAGTTCAGCAGAGGGCCCACATATCACCTCCATGTTCAGCCATCACAGCAACAATTCAGTATCACTGTATTTCTACTACTCTGAGAAACCCTCTTTTATCAGGAAGTGGTGAATTATGGCGAAAATGGCACCACCCGCTACATATCATCACATTTGTCAGATTTATTCAGAGCTTTTCTATTCAAATACGTTATTTTCAACAAACAGAAGATACAAAGAAGTGACAGAATAATTCCTACACTTATGCACCCAAAGAAATGAGCAGATTCCAGCAGCTGCGTTATGGTATGGTGAATATGCACGTGTTTGTCTAACTTCCCAAGGGCGTACCCACCGCGGGGCAGGGAGGGGCCGCTGCCCTACTCTAGAGGCAGGGCCGGTCGGGCAGCTGCGGGCAAGAGTGGCGCTGCCGGCGGGGCTGGTGGGCAGAGGCGGAGGACAGCCCAGCGGAGCGCGAGTTCGGCACCCGCAGCAGTCTCTTGTGCCCGAGCCGTGCGGAGTCCACACAGCCGCGCTGTGTGGGAGGGGGCAAGGGCTGACGCTCCCGACGTTCGGTAGACCTTTGCGCATGCGCAAAGCGGGGCGCATGCGCACAGCGCGGCTGTGGACTCCGGCGGCCGCCGTGCAGGGCGCATGCGCACAGCGCGGCTGTGCTCAAAGGTCTCCCGAACGTCGGGAATCGTTCAGCGCCTGCCAGACCGCTGCAGCAACGGAGCCTCGGATAGCTTCGCGGAGGCCGGGGCTTTGCTCCAGACCTCCACGGAGGCCCCGATCCAAGCCTGGTTCCCTTCTCTCCCCCCCCCCGCCCACCCCCAGACTTCCCTCTTCTCCTCTAGGCGGCCGCTGGTTTTCTCCCCTTCGCCGCCGTCGCTTCAGGTTTATTTTGATTTCACCTGGGCTCTGTAGCCCCGCCCACATTCCCACTTTGTGGCCCCTCCCCTCCCGTGCCTTGGCCCCGCCCCTTGCCCCCCCCTAGTTTTGATCCTGGGTACGCCCCTGTTTCCTGCTATTCTTTCACAGGCATAGCAAGTTGCCCCAATACCCTGAGCATCTGCAATCATGGCTAGCACAACATGCCTTGGTTTGGAGGTTCCAGTTGAATAAACAGTTCCATTAGTGTCTTTCAATTTCCAGCGAGAATCTCTGGGTCACTGTGTTTGGAATAATATTTCATAAACTGTCAAAGTCAAAAAACACATGATCACTCAGGCACAGCGGACACACTTTGGAAGCTCTCTGATCTAAGCTATAACATAAACCAGTGTAAGGGTAATAAAGCAGGGAAGTTGCTTGAGGCTGTCTGCAATTATAAGCCAGAAACTGAGCTGCGCATGAAACCCGACCATTTTTATTCAAATTGTATCAATAGATTTAGCTACAGTCAATTCAGGAGAGAAGAAGAGAAAGTTCACAAAGTGTCTACTCAGAAGTCCTGTTGAATTCAGATAGGGCTTACTCCCAGGTAAGTGGGGTTAAGATTGCAGCTTTACTTGGGAGTAAGGTTGATTCCACATTAGAGTCCTGTAGGGCAACTGAGACACTACTTTTCTGCATTAGTGTTGCGTGTGAAGACCCCCAAGACCTCCCAAAGACAGACACAGTTGACATCAATATTCGTTCAAGGTTATTGGTATAATTTTAGCCACAACTTTATTGTTTCCAGAATGTGAGTGGTTTGCTTAGGCATTGGTTTGACTAGCTGCACCTACACCTCCGGCAGGGCAGCACTGACAACTGGACACCGGTAGAAGTCTGGGTAAACCTACTGGGGTAAACATACGGGGGAGTATTAGTCCTAACACAGACACAACTTTACCCCAAAATGCACCCAGGTGCTCTGGCGTGGCCCTAACCCCTGGAAGGGGATCAGACAAAAGCATGGCGAGCACCCAGATTTCTTCAATGGAGTACCCTATGCACACTGGGAGGGGCAGGTGTGACAACCTCCCCTCACCACACCTTGAACCAATGCCTAACTGCCAAACCTTACAAAGTTGTGACGATTTGCCACGCGGCAGGCAAAACCCAAGTGGCACCAGCCAATCAGCCGAATGGGAAATTTCCTACCGGGCCCCTGTCCCAAAAGCAGACGACCCACGATGGCATAGCAAGCTCATAGCAAGACCCTAAATATAGGGAGGGGGGCGGGTGATCCGATGCACAAGGCGCTAAGAGGAAGCTCGACGCAAAGTGCAGCAGTATAAATAGGTCCCTGGCTGCAAATTCTCTCAACCCCATTGGCCAGAATTACCCCAGCAACCGAGGGACCCAATCGGGTTGTTGTGGCTATCCAAACGATCCCACCCACACAAACGGTGAAGTAAGTCTTAGTGATCTCACCATGACATGTGCCCTCAGCGATGAGGACACGATTTAGCAGAATGAAAACGATTGTTACACAGCACTTATTTTAAAATTGGGGTTTAATATGGTGTGAAAACCCAGCCACTGTTGCGAGAGCAGCAGAAACCATATTAAACACATCAGTGCTCAGCTGTGAGCTATGTGTTGGTTACAAACCCTGTGGAAAAAATCCAGGGCAAAAACAACAACAACAACAACAACAACAACTAATAATAATAATAATAATAATTTATTATTTATACCTCACCCATCTGGCTGGGTTTCTATATTACTAGTGTAATATAGTTTTTTAAAAAAAGAAAACTCCTGGTTCAGCTTATCTTTTGGGTTTAGCTCACTCTAGAATCCTTGAGGTGATTAAGCAGTAACTCGCTTACTGCTTGAAATTGAACATGATGTGCATGTTACTGAAACAAAGTGCAACAAAACTCCTGTTGTGCTGGAAAGTGGCACACTGATATAAAGTTTGACTAAAGGTAAAGGTAAAGGGACCCCTGTAGTGACCGACTCTGGGGTTGCGGTCCAGTAGTGGGTCCAGTAGTGACCGACTCTGGGGTTGCGGCGCTCATCTCACATTATTGGCCGAGGGAGCTGGTGTACAGCTTCTAGGTCATGTGGCCAGCATGACAAAACCGCTTCTGGCGAACCAGAGCAGCACATGGAAACACCATTTACCTTCCCACTGTAGCGGTCCCTATTTATCTACTTGCACTTTGATGTGCTTTCGAACTGCTAGGTTGGCAGGAGCTGGGACCGAGCAATGGGAGCTCACCCCATCACAGGGATTTGAACCGCTGACTTTCTGTTCAGCAAGCCCTAGGCTCTGTGGTTTAACCCACAGCACTACCTGCATCCCAGGTTTGACTACTTCCCCCAAAATTATATGAGCCAAAACTGTTTCATGTGTAACAGTGAAGTGTACCTCCAATTTTAAGATTCAAAGTTCCCACTTCTCAAAGGTTTAGAAAAACTTTACACTAGAATCACTGGTTATACTCGATGCAGTTCTGACAACGGTCTTTTGGAGTGAAACTTTATCAGAGATATAGTGCCATAGGGAAACTATGCAAACAATCTAAGTTGACTTGCTTAGGGCAATTTATATCTAGGAGCATGCAAGAGGCTGGTGTCAGCAGTGACAATGGCAGCCTCTAGAGAATGAAAAGACTATGAAGTGTGTGTGTGTGTGTGTGTGTGTGTGTGTGTGTGTTGTGGGGTGTCAGATGCTACAAACTTCCACAGTGATAGAAAACAAACAGTCGAAGCTTGGTATTCATTTTCTTTTTTTAGGCTGATATTTCTCACCGCCTAATAGAATTTTCCATGCCCTAGTTAAGGTGCTTTCAGTATGCACGTTGTGGCCAGGAAATGCAACCCACTAGTTTGTTTGTTACAGAAAGATTAATGGAATTGACATCTCAAGGGGAACTAGGAGATAAAGCTGAAAGCTGAGCGATAGAGACTCAAACATGCATCACCAGAGCACAGTTACTGCACTTCCCCCCTCAATGGTTCCTCTTTAAGGAAGTACATCATAGTTATCCAGGCTCCCATAACCATCCATTACGATTGTAATGGAAGAAAATGGCATTCTAGGTGAGTCAGCATTTGGCAACAATGTACAGGCAGTAATTTTGTGATCAGTGAGATGGAGGAACTGAGATCAGGGTTCTCAGCAAGTTTACAAGGAGACACGGCTGACCACTGCAGACATTCAGCCCTCCAATGAATGAAGACAACTACAATAGCATAAAGGAAGGTATGGGACCAAGGAGTATGTCTCTATTATTAATAGAATCATAGAATATTACTTTCATATGATGGTCATTGTGAAGGGGCAGAGATATCTGAAAAAGGTTAGAGAGAAATATGAATTAGTTGGAGGCTGGAAACACCCAGGGCAAGGGGGCCTCCTTCTGGGGAGCTAAGGTATATTAGATATACTGCCTGATAGGAGTGTCTGTTGTTTGCCTCCACTTTTCCTCTGTGCCAGTTGGGGGGGGAACCTGTGGCCTTCCAGGTGTTGCTGGACTCCAGCTCCTATCACCCCTGCCTATTGTCCATGCAGGTTGAGGCTGATGGGAGTTGGAGTCCAACAATGGACTCCATTGTACATAAATCTTTCCCCCCCTTTTTTAAAAGTCACCATGAATCTTTCTTCCAAACGAAACCAGAAGGATATTGCTAAGATAAAGTTCCTAATAGCAAAGGTATCAGTGGTCTCACAGATAATTCTGCAGTTTTAGGGTTAAGGGAATGAAATATCGCCACATAAAATTAAATAGTCAAATTAACTGTGTGATTACATAATTGTTTTGTTCAAATCTTTGTTCTATTTCCCCCACGAGTACCCTCATGAACTCCTTTGTTACCATGGAGCTGTTTATGAATGCTCAACTACTTTTAAAATGAGCTTAATTAAAAGTTTGTGAATGTCTCCCCATTTCAATTACAGTGAAGAATTTGTGCAGTGAGTATCCAGGCATGCACACACACACGTTTAAAGAAAAGGCCATTGGATCAAGTTTGGGGCCTCTAATCCCCTGATAATTATTTTTTTAAAGTCTCAGTTCATATCAGTCCCTTTTTAGAGGCAACGTAGAACTGAGGAAATGTCATCCAGCCGACATCAAAAGCTACACTGTAAGACTCCCTCTTTCAGTCTGCTGCTCATGAGGACTTCCTTTATCCACTGAATCCAAGCTACAGAGTTGCCTCTTGTGTTTTGTAGAGGTGGTTGGCTCAGCGTGAAAGGTCTGATTCAGATTATCTACAACCTGGAGCACGTAGCTGGGAAGAGTGAAAGGCATACCACAACACAAATGTTCTCCAACTTGGTCACATTGTTGATTCACCAAATTTAGGAGAAAATAATAATAAAATGACCTGTCACCGACCCACAGTCAACCTTCCCAAATGTAGCAGAAGCAAACAAAATTTGGGACCACTTTCTATCTTCCTTTTGGGAGATTTTACCTCTTTGTTGTGACCAGAACAAGCATCAATGTGAGAGTAACTGAAGTCACTCCTTACTACAGCATTTCAGAGTCTCCTTCTTTGGAAGTCTTTAAGCGGAGGCTTGACAGCCATCTGTCAGGAATGCTTTGATGGTGTTCCATCTCTTCCAACTCTATGATTCTATGATTTTCTCCTTCGGATCTTATGGGGCACATCCATGCCATACATGGTTCACCCCACAGATAAACCCGGGAACTTTAGTTTAACTGTAGCCCCATCTGCATTGCAATATCACACCACTTTAACAAGCATGACATCCCTCAGAGAATCCTGGAAACTCTATAGTTGGTTAAAGGTAATTGAGAGTTATTAGAAGACCTCACTATTACCCTCACAGAGCTACAGAGCTAATCCCTCTTCTCTTAGAACTCTGGGAATTTTAACTCTGTGAGGGGGGAAGGGTATTCTAAAAACTCTCAGCACACTTAGCAAACTACAGTTCCCAGTTGTTAAAGTAGTATAATAGTGCAGGTGTAACCTCTTCTCATTCTGTATTTTAGTCCTTCATCATTTACACAGCACTGCAGCACTTACAAGCCATTTTGATAAAAGCCAGTCACCAGACATAATCATCTTACCTGAAAGTGCTATAAAAATGATCTTAGCTACAAACACTGGAGTAGTAGTGCAGATTTTGGAAAGGGCAAGTGGCCAGGAAAAGAAGAATAGTTTGGACCATCTTGTTGAGCTGATTCACTCCTACGAAATGGTTTGGAATTTGTACTGGTTCCTGACTATCCCCCAATGGGCTTGCTCAATCACCTCAGAGAAGGAAGTCTAGCCATGTTGTTCAAACGGCTGTGTGAATTTGAGAATGGCTGGTTTCCTTTCTCAGGTTTACCACTAATTGGCTGCCTGTCTGTAAAATCCCAAACTCCTTTCTTCTCTTTCGGCTTCTGTCAGAGACAAAGGATATTGGTTCAGATTTATGAGTCAGAAGATGTTTATACAGTAACCAAGAAATTATTGTTACAATCAACCACGAGCAGGCTTCCATATATCACAGGCTATGTGTTAACACCTATGGCTATTCTACAAAGGAAAACCAGCACATTACAGCATCTGGCTACGTCAGCCACCCAGTTTGATGCTCAAGGAACTAACACAGGAAGGAGCTTGAAAAAAGCAAGAGGGGAGAAGATCTACGTTAAAATATGAAACTTCCCTCTAACATAGCACAAATGGATGAAACAGAATCAGTTAGAAATCCATACATTTTTGCACTTAAAGGGGTAGAGGAGACAGGTAAAATAAAGGCTTCAACTGGAGACTTTCCTTCTCCAGATAAGCTACTAATAATTTGTTACTGAAAGATGGGGTCCAGCTGACTGGCAGAGAAGAAAAAACAACAAGGCTTAAAGCAGAGAAGTTACCCCCTGCAAGGGTGGTGGGTCCATTCGGATGGCCCCTTGGAGACTGATGGAACTGCATGTGTTCCTGAATACTCTGGCGTGCTCCAGGCGCTATTGAACTCCAGCTCCCAGCATGGCCAATGGTCAGAGATTATGGGAGTTATAGTCTGACCACTGCTTTTTGATTTCCTGGGGCTACTCAAGGGTACACAGTACCAGCACTTTTTTTTCATTTCCAAAGGTTAAAAGTGTGGCACTTACTGTAACAACTTAATGGTGAGTACTGGAACCTTTTTTTCTTTTTTTAAAAAGCACTGAGTCTGACAATATCTGGAGGGTCACAGGATACCTACCACTGAACCATGAAACTTCAAGTATTCCAAGGAAAAGAAATGAAACCTCTAATCATTTTAGTTTATATGTGTGTATATATACTGGTTTTGTTGCATCTTGAACTTTCTTGTCCAATTTGATCTCATGCAGGAGCAGTAAAAAAGAAAATTAGTTTATTTAATGAGATCCCCTCTGAGGAACAAACCTGGGAGCACCAGATCAAGAGACATACTTGGGTTTCCCCTCTCTCTTTGTAACTCAGCAAGCAAAGAAATCAGGTTTTCTGCTTCTCTTGGCTGACTTTCATCACCCCACCAGCTTTCCTCCAATAATCTCCCCCTCCACACCTTGTGAAACCTTTTCATGTTTCTTAATAACATTACACTGTACATTGTATAATTCACACCCCTACCAAATGAGTTCAGTGTGGGGAACATGCTTTCAGGGTCTGCTAAGGGATGAAAAGATGGTGAACCACAGATTGATATAATTTCCAATTTACATAGTAGAAGGGACATGGACAGATTCATGTTTCTTCAGGATAATCCAGATGGCGTGACTTCCTGCACTCCTCATTCAGTGTTGTAGTAGCCATAGTCACTATTTATATAACATACTTTATAATTGTATGCCCCATTTATACTAGCCAGTTTCTCAGTAAAGTACTGTAAATCTGCAAAGGATGATGGATGATAACTCTGCCCAAAAGTTAAAAGAATAGAAGCAAGCTGGGAACTGAGCTGAGCTGAACAAACAGGACATTAGGACTCTGCCTCTTCAGCAGCATCAAAAAGCTACCCATAGTATTCAGAAGTCGCAGGCCAAACAGAAGCTGCAGAAACATGATGGAAGGAAATACCATTCCAGAAGCAGATCTCTCTAAGAAAGAACTAACATCATCCTGATAACGCCCACATTCCCTGCAATTATGATGCCAAATCAGCCTGTCCATGAGAAGCACCTTGGGCAGGGGCCGACTTTGGTCTTTCAAATTTCTGCTGAACTCTGTGCAAGACCAAAATTTGGCACCCCCTTCGCCTCTTGTCTTCTGTTCTGTACATGCACTACATCATAGTTGCAACACCCTGAAGCACCCCCTCCGCTCGGCCCCCAGTATGTATGGCCCCAAATTTGTCTCAGGACTGGGAAAACAGACGAAGAGGCTCAGATCTCATTACAACTTGAGGTAGAAAAGGTATAGGAACCCACTGGCATAGCTACTGGTAAGCAAGACTTCTGCAGCCCAGGAGAAGTGGAAACTTCCACTTGCCTTGCAGAGCGCCCGAACCATGTGTCTCTCCTATGAGGGACACAGTGGCTTGGGCGCGTGCAGGCTCCACGCTGCCCAAACGGTCCGCCCGCTGCCTCTCCCCCCCTCAGCTGTAGGGTGCCTGAGTGGGAGGAAGCAGGCAGACTCCGGAGGCTTCACAGTGTGCCCCGCCCTTGCCCCTATGGGCAGCTCGCCCCACCCCTGGACGCACCACCCCAGGTGCCCGAGCTGCTTCCTCTGCCGCTGGCTGGGGGTAAGGCAGGTGCAAACAAAGTCTCTCTCCAATCTCTACTTCTAGTAGAGACAGTGCAGAAAATAGCCATGGGAAACATATTCCTCTGTGTAGTGAGGGCTTATGTATGTATCCGTGCACCGGATATAGCCTTTGGAAGGGGTGGCAAACCCAAAATGTGGCCCTTGGATAGAAAAAGGTTAGCTACCTCTGATCTAGTCTGGTGGCTTGCATACTAGGTATGAATTTAGTATGAACCTAATATGAAGTTTAGTAATTTTGTGTGTGAAGGTGCATATAGTCTGGAGTGAC
Organism: Zootoca vivipara; assembly: GCF_965207765.1. Classification (NCBI taxonomy): domain Eukaryota; kingdom Metazoa; phylum Chordata; class Lepidosauria; order Squamata; family Lacertidae; genus Zootoca; species Zootoca vivipara. The sequence continues at coordinate 49,381,464 of NC_142583.1, read as the reverse complement.
TCTACCACTTCATGACTCTACCACCTCCTTCCCACTCAATTCTCCTGAAGTAATAGATCACAATAGCATTACTTGGAGAGAAAAGTCAGAAAACATCCATGCAGGGTCTGCTTAGGGTTAATATATTCTTCTTTCTTTTCTCCCTCCCTTCACACACCCAGCTTTGATGAAGAATTCCTGATATCTTAAACCACAGTTTCCATTACATTTAAACCAGTAAATGGATCCAAGTTTGATATTCTGGTTTGTAGGGAACTTTTAAACCTCAGTCAATTGTAAAGGTGGGGGGGGGGGAATAAGGGATGCCATGAGAAAACATGGTTCAAGAATCCAGGAAATCTGCACTGTGGAAGAAAGATTAATCTCTTAATTTCAGTTTCTCTGAGTTGCTCATTTTTTCATTCATTCAGTTTACCACATTACTGCATCAGTTTGCAATTCTTTTGTAAAGGTCCTCAGAAAAATTAGCCAGCATTTTAATGCACCTTTTAAAATTATTTCTTTACTTACTTATATCACACCTTTCCTCCTAGAAGTTCAGGATGGTGTACATGGTTGTCCCCCGTCTTAAGGTGGAATGAAGAAGTCAGTAGATTAGTCAGTAGATCAGCTTTTTGGTTTTCATAATGTTTTGGGAGGTGTGCATTCCTATTTCTCCCCCCTCCCCCAAAAAAATTGCTAAGCAGAGGGAAGGGTATTGTGGGAGTTTGTAAGCACATAGCTTGTTCCTAACTGAGATCTTGATTCTTAAACCAGGCTGATATCTGTGCAGGCAGTTCAGTGAGCAAACTAGCAATGGAAGGAAGAAATCAATTGTAAGAAGAAGGAGAAAGGTCTCCTTTCCTCCTTCAACTCAATCTCCTTGGCCCACTTTAATTGATCAGGTATCACCCATTGCAAAGTCTATTAAAATCTAATCTCCTCTAGGCTTTTGTGGGAAAGCAATTTCTTGGTGTACAAAATTGTGTTGCACCAGCTTCTAAATCAGGATTCCATTCATGAATTTGGCCATTTCAAGCAAAATGAAGACTTGTTTTTTTCCCTTTTTTTACCCAGAAGCAAATACCATTAATGTAATTTAAACCTATTCCAGGTAAGTGTTGTTGTTGTTGTTAAATATAAGAACACAAAATATGTAGCAAAACTAAAACTAAAACAAAACAAATAACAAAAACTAAAACTAAAACTGTAGTAAAAAAAAACCCCTACTAAATAAACCAATTAACCCCCCCCCCGGCACGCACACACAAACACATTTTAAAAGCCACAGAAAGTTTATCAGCCAAAGGCACCAGGCGAGCCTCCCTGGGGAGAGCATTCCACAAATGGGGAGCGACTGCAGAAAAGGCCTGTTCTTGCGCTGTCGCCCTCTGGACCACTCGTGGAGGAGACACACCAAGAAGGGCCTCAGATTATGATTGCAGGGTTCAGACCAGTTCATATGGAGAGAAGTGGCATTGTGGTCCTGAGATGTTTAAAGCTTTATCGGTCAAAACCAACACTTTGATTTGGGCCTGAAAACTAATTGTGAGCCAGTGGAGTCAGGCCAGGATCAGTGTAATATGCTAAAACCATCTTGTCCTGGTGAGCAGTGTGGCTCCCGATTTCTGCACCAGCTGAAGTTTCTGAACTGTCTTCAGAGGCAACCTTGTGTATAATGTGTTGCAGTTATCTAACCTAGAGACAGGAAGCAGGTCCCCAAGACTCACAGCCAAGATGGTAACCCAAGTATGCTTAGCTTAGGAGAGTAACCTCAAGAATGCACAGGTCTAAAACAAAACATAAATTCAAAATCCTAGTACATGCTCATCTTGAACGCTAAGAAAAACATGTGCCAACTTCTGTATCTATCTGTCCATGTCACTTTTGACAAAATGGAAAGATGCAAGATTTCTAAGCATGGAAAAGTTCCTTTTCTCTCTCGGGAGATGAAACACTGATTAAATCCACTACTTCTTATCTCAAAAAGAAATTCTCTTCACATTCGGTCATAATTTCTGTTCCATAATTAGAGAGTGCTAAACAAGAAGCTGCCTTGATTTGAGTGCCTTTGTCAGAAAACGGTTTTCTTCTCCCCTGAAGACCAAGGGGATTTCCTGCAATCATTGGGTCACGTGGCACTAATTCAGTCAGGCAGTAAAAAACCTCTTAAGTTGGCTGAGAAATAATGCCAGGTCACCTGCATTTTGACAAAGCCAAAACAGGATGGGTGTTGGTGATACGGGGTAGCAGAGCTTGCTTTCATTTTAATTAAGCATTAAGATGAGACAACACTTTCTGGGAATGGATGCAAAGATTGGAATACGTTTTTGCCTTCGGAAACGAGTCATTAATTCTCTCCATAAATTACCTTGACTGTGTGATTTTTCTTCCTCCTTAGAAATGATTTTTTATATGTTGTTTGAGCCTCGTTTTCTGTTAATTTTATGTCTTGCTGCTTATATAACTTCACTGGTTAATGCTGCAGATGGAGATGTAATGTGCAAAAATAATAACTGCTAAACAACAACAGTTGGGTTTCTTTGTCACATAAAGGCTTCTAACAGAAAATATTAAACACCAGTGATATAGCACTTAGTATGCCATAAGCATATCTAAAATGGTTAGTTTTCAAAGCTGCTGGTCACTTTGATAAGCCAAAAGAAGAGTCATTGACACCCGGGGATTATTTTACCCACCCCAATTCAACCTACAACCCATTTAAGTGAGAGAAAAATAGGATGCTGTTATAACTAAACAAGTGGACAATTCCTTGGCATCATCATCAATGTAAAAGTAGACTTCTTGCAATTTGGCTCAGTAGAGACTTATTTTAGTTTTTCACTTTTCTTTTTCAAGCATGCCACAAAACTTATTGCATTTGCTATGATGGATGGGTTTGGGTCCATGCAATATCAAAAACCCCTTTGTTTTCATTAATCATTATTTTTTTGAGAAGTGCAAACATATCACAACTACTGCATTGTGGGGTGGTCCTAGAAGCAGATTTGGGATCCCTCTATCCTTCTGTGTCTTTATTTTATCACGGGGAGGGCACCCCAAAATCTTTTGTTTTGAAACTTATGATGATTTACAGTCTCTTAAGTTTTTTGAACTAGCTGATGACAAGCTCATGAATCACCATGGCTCGACTAGTGTTGGTTGGCTTAAGTGCCGATGTTGTTTTGTTATAATTCCACTTATCAGGCCACAGTTGTCATACCGAGAGTCTGGAATACATTTGTTTCAGTTTTAAAACTTGTCACAAGGTGAGAACGACAATAGAATTGCACAGCGTCCCCAAGGGGTAAGATTAATGGTTTCACTCTGTCACCTAGTGTTCAATCCAGGATGTTACTTTTATTCACTTACTCTCAGTCAGTCAGTCAATGGTGTATACAGCATTTGAGGACTCTTTTAACTTAAAGCCTGCTTTGCACTCATTCACAGTTTAAATTCCTCAAACCAAAATATAGAGAGGGGATGCATTTTCTCTTGCACATTTCAATGCAATATTTTCCTGTTGTTTGGGGGTGGAAGGGTTTTGTGTGTGTGTGTGTGCAGAGGGATAAGTTATAACCTTGAGGCTCAGAAAAACAGTAAGCCACATCTTGTTGCTCTGTAACTCTTATAGAGATTTCTGGGAAAACTTGATTGATCCAGTAAGTACGGTAACTATTTTATATCCTGGTACACCACCAGCAGATTGTGCTTTTCTTCTCTCTGAGAGATACATAATAATATTACAGAAATTGTAGCTAAATTCCTCTTGAGAGCAATGAAGGTATGAGCCTAAATCATGTTCCTCCAGTGATGATGATGATGATGATGATGATGATTTATTTGTACCTCGCTCATCTGACCGGCTTGCTCCAGCCACACTGGTTGTCACTTTTGTATGACATTAATTTATTTATTTATTTATTATTTTGGTGGTTTATATTAAGGTTACCAGACGTCCCCATTTCCCTGGGGAAAGTCCCCGGATTTACAGCTTTCTCAACATTCACATGTACATAGCGAACAATAAGTGTCCCTGGATTCATTGAAAAAAAACTGGCAACCTTAGTTTATATACCACCCTTTGCACAAGCTATAGGGCAGTTCACAACAAAATCAAATAAAAAGGATACATAAAGTCCACAAAATAACACAATCCTTTACAATAACATCAATTTATTAAATAGTAATTGCTGTTTAGTGATTTGTTATAGCAGTACCTGATGGATGTAGAAGTCTGATTGTGCGGCCTGTTGGCTGCTTCAATAAATTGATTGATGTTCTCTCAACATTACAATGTTTTACCTATTTTCCCCCCTATTAAAATAAATGCTGAACTCTCCATTCTTTACAGGAATTCTCACCATTCATTATTCAACCATCATTCTCTTTCAAACCCTTTCCCTAGTGTTTATTATTATTCTTAGTATCTACTATTATTATCACAGGGATGCACTGTAGTTTTGCTGTTTCTTTGCAAGCTCCCACACATCTGCCTCTCCCTTTCATTCTACCTCCTCTAGGTAGCTATTCTCACAGTTAAAAGCTGATTAATGTTTCCTCTTTTTAGGGCCTGCCGCATTCAGCTCTTCAGCTGCAACCTATAAAATGTTGCACTTTAAAGCATATGCCTCTAGGCATCCTTGTTTAGCTCTTTCATTGGGTTTTTCTAATTGCCCTTGGATCAACTTCAGGCACTTTCAACTATTCCCAGCACTTCAGAAGCAATTATCTTCTGTTTCAACATCTCCAAACAGCAGAGTCCACCCATATCAAAGTTCAAGGTTCTCCATCGGTGAGCAGTTGCCAGTGGTCTTATGATGGGAACCCAGCAAAGGCATGTTGACTGGTTTGGTTAACTGTATTGTTTATTTTAAAACCCCTGTTGGGGAAGCCACATCCCTTTACTCTCATGTAGTGTATTGTCTGCAGCACTGACCTCTGACAGACTGGTAACATGTGTGCAGCCTTTTTTCAACATTTTCTTCCTTCTTTACATGACAGAGAAAGAAGGAATTCAAGGCATAGAAGGGCAGTTGTAATATGTGTTTCTGAATGCCCAGTGTGCTCAAAAATAGGCTTAGGAATCGTCTGCAGTAATGTAGAGATACTAAAATGAAATTGCAAAGCTGAACTTTTCAAATGCCCTAAGGACATAAGCTGGCACATGAAAACAATTTCTTTTTCCCCCCAGCAAGAACTTGCAGAAAATCAGCTCTGGCACCTCTCAGGTGGGTGCCACTGCCATTATTAGAGAACAATGGAGGCGTTCATGGTAAGCTCCGACACCTCTTTTTCAAGAAAAATAGCACTGATTCTACCTATCTAGTATTCTATTCTATCAGATCGATGGAGGCTTAGAAATGGGCAGAAAGCAAATGTGTTACAGGCAGCTTTAAATGTTGTAATGAAGAGGGCTGAATTCTGGAGACAACTCAAGACTGGAGGTTCCTCATTCCTCATGCAATCTCTCTCTCTCTTTATATTAAAGTTTTATTGAAAGAATTTCAATTATAAAGAAATAAAGTGATACAGGAAAAAAGGAGGGGGGGGAGAATGAACATGTGTTGAAAGAAACAAAAAATAATACAATGTAATATATTCCCATACGTTTTTATAGAAGTATATATGCTGTTATTATCCAAATACCTATGCAATATGCAACATCTCTTGACTAATCACGGCAGAAGGAGATATTACAATTAGAATGATGAGCAAATGGCCTCATAAAGATTCCTCACCCTCTTTGTGGGCAAACAAAATTTCTTCAGGGGGAGGAGACCTTTTCCAGCAGTTTCTTCAACAGGTTCTCACCATTAGCAGTAGCACAGTTGTTGCTGCTGCTGCTGCTGTTGTTGCCATTGCAAGTAACAGCAACTGTGGTTTCAGCCTGGTCACCATTTTACATCCACTACTATGCTTCAAGCTTAGCATTGTTTTGGGGCAGTGTGTGTGAAAGCATAGCCAGGGGGACCCACGGGGCAGCTGCCACCCCCCTAAATCAAGTAAATAAATAAAAATGCTCAAGTAACTGACCAATTGCATTGCAGATAACTCAGTTCTACCCCCCCCAACAAAAAGCTTGTCCCCCCTTAAAATAAATCCTGGCTATGCCCATGTGTGAGAGGGACAGAATGGTGTCTGCAACCTGACCAAAATGGAGATGAATATTGAAGGAGAATTGTGCAAAGCGGCCCCTTTTTCTAGGAGTGGGAGAAAATGAAAAGCCTCAGGAATGTTGTCAGGATAATGTTGTTGGAGAAACTTGGCTCAGCTCTACTTGGAATTCAAGTTTTGCCGCTGATTCAATTCCATAAAGTTGTAAATCTATGACCAAGATGATTTTATATCCCTCTAAAGACCTTCCTGGGAAGAGAGCAATCAAAGGGCAGATATATTTGAGGTTTTTGTCTCTATAATATTTACACAACAGTAGCACATTGCTATGAGGTTTCTAACCCTTCACTATCAAAAAGACAGTTCACATAGAGAATGCCATTAAATCTTGTAACAATGAAAAGTGTATTTTTAGTGGGTCATTGTCGCGGTCACTCTGACCTGCACATCACCCCCGGACGTTTGACGGTCTATTGGTGATGTGCCAATGACAAACAAATACTTTCAATCACTCACACTCCTCAGACCAGGATATAGTAAAATAAAACAAGATGGTTTATTGAATGTTCTTATGCGTATTGGTTACTGTACAAAGCGTAAATGGTTTCAAAATCACAGATGGTTCCTATACCGGCCTAATACCTCTAAATATGAATTACCGGCCTATTACCTCTAAATATAACTAATAATAATTATCACTAAACTCATAACACTATATCCTGTCTATCTCACTATTTAACAGCCACCACAATATTAACCAGCTCTTATCTTCACACCAACTTCTCTCATCTATCTCACTCTCCTCTCATCTCATCTACCTCATCTCTCTAACTCTCTCAACTCTCTCCTCTCATCTCCTGCCTGCTTCACTCTATATACACCCTGCTTCTGGCTGGAGAGCTCCCATTGGTCGTTTCCCTCCCTGGCAACTTAACCCCTTCTAGGCCCTCTAGAGGTGAAACGCCACATACCTCCCCCCTTAATTAAGTTTGAAACAGGAGGGTTAACTTCTTACAGTTACTCTCCTGTTCAAACAACAATAGTTCAAAATACAACATTTATACTTTTACCTTTACCTCCTCCCATCCAAATATACACATATACATACCACTTCTAAATGCATAAAACAAACTTTTTTTGTTTTTAAAATGTCCCCTTGGTCTTCTTCCTCCGGTCTCCTGGGTAGATTGTCAGTCCAAATTTCGGATATCAGAGGTACCGCTGTCACTCTTGTCGGATCTAGACGTTGATGACGCTCTTGATCTATGAGATGACTTTCTGTGGGTGTCAACTGGGATCTCTTCTCTGATGTAAGCTCGTGGATGCTCACAACCGACCTCTCTTTCACTCTTGTCTCCCTCGCGAATAGCATTCCTCTCAGGTGGGCATACTTTTAGTCTGCCTCTGGGTCTTGGAATCTTTGCTGCAGACGCAACTGGCATTCCTCGGTTAGGACTTGTCTTTGGATGGACAGGCACTGCCATGGAGGTTGTCTCTGCTATTTCTTTAACTATGGCTTGTTTTCCAGCCTTTCGCTTCCTCCCTCTTCTAAGCATTTTAGGGATAGCTGTAGCATCTGATTTCTCAATATCTTCCCTAGGTTTTTCTGACAAAGTCACACTTTTCGAGATTTCTAATTCTGTTACTTTTACTTTATCTGCAACAGATCTTTTATTGCACTTAACTGACCCCCATTGCACAGTCAGCTTTCTATTTTTGGCACTAATTTGGTCATTTCCTTCTGTATTACTTAAGTTAGGTTCTTCAGTAGTTTCCTTAAAAACTATAGGCTTGGCCTCTTTGGAACTAATAGACTTCCTGATCACATACTCTGCTTTCTCAGCTGGCACTTGAGTAATATTGCAGCTCTTTTGGACTTTGCTTACATGCCACAGGTCCTTCTGCCACTGAGTATCAGTATCATTCAGACTTGTTTTTGAAAGAGTAATCGTGTCAGTTACTGAAGTGAAACTATCTCTAGGCACGGATCTTGACCTATTGAGTTTTCCTGGACCACTGCTAAACTGTACCCGTCTGGGTTTGTCAGAAGTGTTCGAACCGCTCTCTTTCATATGTAATATTTCCGCTGAACCAGGAACATGGTATGATAAGTTTTTCCTATCCATACAACTCTTGTGAGATTGTGCGACATTAGGAAGCTCTTGTGTGGGTCCTGAGAGACAAGGATCACTCTCTAACTTGGAATCTTTTTCTCCCCCCACTTTAACTTCTTCATGCCCTTTTCCTGCAACTTGACTCAGACTAGTTTTATCTACTTTCCCCCAGCCTTGATAAAGCAAGTTGTTTTCCTTTGCATCACTGGTGTTAGAAAAGGTATTCCCTAAAGAACTTGGTGGGCTAATTATAACTTCTGGGTTCTGAGTAATTTGCATTAACAATAAATCATGTGGCAGCCTCTCAGTGTCTTCATTTTGCTTTTTAGCCAAACTAAAGGTTTGGTTCGCAATCACAGGTTCTATAAACATTTCTTTTCCTTCCCTGGCTTGGGTAGCTTGGACTTCCTTTTCTAAAAGTCTCTTGCTCAAGCAAAACTTTTCAGGGCTTTCAGGTGTTAGAGTATTGGCTGCCTCAAAACAATTTAACAACTCAGAATCTTCTTGTTGTTTCTGAGCAAAGCTAGGTTTTTGTTTTCTTATAATAGGAACCAACAGGGCTTCATTTCCCCCCTCACCGTTTAGTTCCTCAGCTCTAGCTTCATTGGCAACAGTAGCATTCTCCTCAGCGTGAGGTGACTGCTGACTCACTTTAGTACGTGCTAATACAAAAGAACTCTGTACATGCTCTATGAGATCCCATCCTATTAACACAGCAGAGGGAATCTCTTCAGATATTGCCACTTCCCATTCTCCTGACCAATTCTTGTACTGAATTTCAAGCCGTGCGACCTTCAGCACCGCTGGCTGTTTAGAAATTCCTTTTACTCTCCTCACTTTTCCAGGGATTATTTTAGAGGGACTAACAAAATTTGTGTGCACCAGAGTCACCTGAGATCCTGTATCACGAATCGCAATAAATTGCTTCCCCTCAATCCCAATAAATTCCCCAGCATTCTTCAACAACTGATTTTCATATTTAATGGTATAGCAATGAGCTACTGTGTCTTCAACTGCCACAGCATGAAGGCTGAGTGGAGCTGCTGTCGTCGGGGTGACTGGGCTAGCTTGACTTGCCTCAGCTGACTGGACACAATAAGCTTGCTTCTGAGGGCTAACACTTGGAGCTTTTTCCTGCTTGTTTTTACAGTGAAAACTTTTATGGCCAAATTGATTGCACTCCCAACATTTTATTTCTTTAGGATTTGTGTAATTATTTTTCCTCCCCTTCTCTTCATTTGTACTACTAGTGCTGCCTTGGGTTCTGTTTCCTTTCTCAGTCTCTGAGGAAAGGTTTCTCTTCACTGCCTGGGATTTGTTTTTGGGAGACCCCCACAGTTTCCCGCCAAAACTTGGGTCATCAAATCTATGGTCCCTAATTTCATTTATCTGATCAGCTAAATTAGCAGCTTCTTGAAGGGTTCTAGGGTGTCTCTCTTTTATTAAAATAAAAAAATTCCTTCAGTAGCACCTTAAAGACCAACTAAGTTTTTATTTTGGTATGAGCTTTCGTGTGCATGCACACTTCTTCAGATATCTTTTATTAGATATCTTAATTGGCCGGGTATAGTCTCATAAAATTGTTCTAAAGCAAACACTTCTTTTATTTGTGATGTGGTACTGGCTTTCTCTGTGTCTAGCCACTTGGTGAGGTAATGTGAAATCTTGGTGCCCAGTTGAGCATATGTTTCCTCCTTCCCTTTTGTCACACTTCGGAACCTCTTTCTTAGCTGTTCTGAGGTAATTCCGAAATGGGTAAAAGTTATTTGTTTAAATAATTCAAAGTCGTTTGCTTGCTCTTCTGGCATATTAGCATAAATTTCCGCTAACTTTCCGCTAATTCTAGCCCTTAAAATGATCATTTTCTCCTCATCTTTTACTTGAAAATCATTACAGGCTCTCTCAAATGATATTAGAAAAGCTTCTGGGTTATCTTTCTCCTTAAATTCAGGGAAACGTTTCAAATCTATTTTCCCTTGTGTTTGGGAATTAGTGTTATTGCTATTATTTTGGTTTTCCTGAGCTGTTAGTTCTAGTTTTTTCATTTCAATTTGAAATTGCATTTCTTTCTCTCTCAGTTCTCTCTCAGCTTGCAATTTCAATTCTCTTTCTCTTAATTCTCTTTCCTTTTCTCTTTCTTCAGCTTGTAATCTCATTTCTGTTTCTTTTAACTGATATTCTTTCTCTAATTTCCACCTCTCAAATTCCTCAGACATTTGTGGAACCCTCCCCTCAGATGGGGTTTCACTAACTGTTTCAACTCTAGGCTCTTCAATTTGTAAAGACCCATTTTCCTCCTGGGTTCTTTCAATAGAGGTTTCCCTCACAGCTGGTTTACTTTTCTTAGCTGGCATTTTGTGAGAATCTCTATTAAGCTTAACAACTCTAGAGAAATTTCCTCTCAGTTTCTGTTCCTCTGGCTAGGCTCTTCAAGATTCCTGTCACAAAGTTCAGCTAGGGGTTTTCTCTCTCACCCTTTAGCTAACTCCCACTGACTCTGAATCTAACCCACAACCAGAACAGCTTTTGAGTTCTCTTCTCTTGTTGTTACAGCTTCTTCTCAGTACCTCAGAACCACACACTCACACCCCCAGGTTAGATAATTATTCCTCAGATTATCCTCCCCTCCAGGTGTAATGTTGTCCCTATTGGTACTAGTGTTCTAATTCGAACCCGATGCTCCTCACATCTAACTCTCCCAACTCTCTCCTCATCTGCCTGCCTGCTCCTCTCTATATACACCCTGCTTCTGGCTGGAGAGCTCCCATTGGTCGTTTCCCTCCCTGGCAACTTAACCCCTTCTAGGCCCTCTAGAGGTGAAATGCCACAGTCATTGTGTTTCTTTCCACACTATTGTAAAGAATCGAATATTTGGGTTGTGTTCAGCTAACTTTTATTCAGAGTAGACCCAAAACTTGGTAAAGGTGCTGGGCTTTGGAAATGAGGCATGAGTGCTCTGACAGGGTCCTAGGGTCCTATAATCCCCCATCCTCCTTTCCAAAGCCTAGTTAGTGCTTTGCTAACTTTGGGAAGGAGGTTGGAGGGCTCTAGGACTCTGCTAGAGCCTCCTTCCTCCTTCCCAAGACCAATTCCCTCGCTTACCTGGCTTTGGGAAGGCAGTGTGTGGGCTGTGGGGGGCATCACTTTTTTTTGCCTTGCTCCCCCATCCCAGCACGGATTCCATGTCAAAGTACACTTGTGGCCCACTTGGTATAAGAAATTGGGCTGTCCTGATCTAAAGTCATACACTTTACATTTTGGCCGTAGTACTGTAAGTTATTGACAAAATTGAGCAGGCAAACTGTTTGACTAGATTTCCAGACAACAGCAAAGGATGGCATAATCTGGGTCACTTTGATGATCCACTTTGTTTGATACTCACATATCCATCATCAATAGCAGCAATGTTAAAAGATACCATCGTTGGCCCCAATCTACCTGTGCAAAACCTTGCTGAAACAAATGGGAGCTGCATAGTAAGAACTCCACCTTTGTTTTGCAGAGTCTACATTTACTGTATTTAAATGGAGCTTATGCAAGAGTTGTTCCAAGTGGATGCTTGTTGGAAATAAATTGTGTGCAGCACAAACCTCAGAAATCAGTCCCAGTGTTTTCAATAGGATCGTACTGTAAATCAGATGGATTATTAATTCTGCCATATGCCCTAAACTATTCTAAGTTTTTTGTTATGTTGTAGCACCATATGGCAAATGTGTCATTAGACTAACAGGTTTTTACAACCATGCGAATTGTTTTTAAAACTACCGTAGATGAAAATGTTTCCCACACAAATAGGTAAAGGCTTTACACACTCAATATTTCATTCTATCATTCATTGCTCCCAATGTTCAGTTAAGATGTCCCTAATGTCCTTTTTGGAAATCATAGGTATTTACAATAAAGAGCTTTTATTTATGATCTAGTATTGATGGTCTGCTCTAGACCAGATCATAACACACTGTATGGTTACCATCTGGAGTTTTACAATTGTTCTGGGGCTGCAAAGAAACCCCTGTCTTCACAATAATCCTGACACAGTTCTCTAGAAAGAAAATGTACAGGTGAGATGAAGAAAAGAATATCTGTTTCTATCAATGCCCGAAGCAGTTTTGCAACATCAGCTGTTCAGTAAACACGTTTGTCACAACCCTGGAGCAAGTTTTTAAGATAAAACTCTGCACAACGTAACAGAACTCATTGTGAAAGAGCAATGCTGGCTTATCAACTGCTGATGGGAAATGGGTGTTGTCAAGCATACAGCACTGTTGTCCAACTGCCAAGCCTGCAGCCTGCCAGTTTCTAGCTTCTAGCTCACATAACTGATACTTGTCCAGAACCCACAAACCCCCTCATCTCAATCAAAAAACAATGGGAACATGACATAGGCTATGAAATAAACTCTACCCAATAGACCAAACGGTCGTCTAAACCTCCCTTTAAATCCATCTCACCCCCTTCTCTCTCTCTCTCTATCCCCTCTCTCTTCCCCTCCCTCCCCTCCCTCTCTTCTTCCCCAAACTTATACTGTAAACAACATTTAAGTCTCACAACGAATATAACTGATCTGTACAAAGGATTTTATGATCTGAAAACAAAAATGATATACGTACTTCTGTAACCCAAGAAAATCTTTAATAAAAACATTTTCTAAAGGAAAAAAAAAACCCTCTGGTTTTTGTCTTGCTACCAGTGAGTTGAGAAACTGGGTCCACCCATATGCTGTCTGTCACAGAGCCACTTCCTTTGTTACCTTAATGGCGCATATTTAGAGGGCCATTACCTCGCTAGGAAGCTAGCCTGGCTATTCTCCAGGAACTGAATCCATGCTGCAGCCAGAAATTAGAAGGGGGCTCAAGCATACAGGCCCCCACCCACAACTTATAACAATACACATGCAAATAAGCCTTGCTTTTTGGCATTATTTTCATAAAGTAAAACAAGAAGCAAAACAAATAAATGAACAAACAAGGATGAAAAATTTAGTTTCTGTCACCAGAAAAGATGTTGCAAATCATATTCAATATTTCCTGCCAGACTCCTTGTCCTCGGTAGGCTTAAGTTCTGTTCCACTATATCATATAAGGCCTCTAATGGTTCACATGTGGATTGTCTATTTTCACAGAGTCTCATGAAGTGAATAATTATCATTATCATTATCAAAGTCTGTAAGGCATTTTGAAGCCATTTGTCTGTTGCTGGTTAATTCAGTTCCTTTCCATTCTTGGCAATCACTATCTGTGGTGTAAATAACTAGTTGTTTTCAAAGACTGATATTACTTTTTATATAGATTGTTGAAGCAGTTACAATAGCCAATATTCTAATCTACAAAAACCCATTTACCTACATCAGCAACACCCGGTTTTGTGTCCCTGAAAGCAATTTTACTAAAAGCTCATGCAGGCATAGAGATAGTTCTAAATGTACCCCACAGAAGAACAACATAAGGAAGGTGAGATGTCAGATCTAGAGGTTCAGCACTCTGAATAACACATCTACTTAGAATGTGTATAGATGTACAGGTCTGTCTCTCTCTTTAGGGACTTCAAAGGATTTTACCCAGCAATGATATTACATTATGTTGTTTTGGCTCTAAGGCGTCAGCTGTTAACTCTATCTAACTGATAAAAAAGCCTGTCGTTTAAAGACATTATCAAAACCACAAACCTCTTACCAAACCACCAATGCTCAGATATGCAGATAAAAAAGTTGTGCCTAAAGACAGGGGAAGAGCAAACACACAGAGAGACACACTGAGGTCAGATTAAGCCATTATTATTTGGGGTTACTGTGATCATAATACATTTGGATATCACTTTGGTCTAGCAATGGAAAAGACTAGAATGACTATTACAGGGTCAGTGCATTGTAATCTAACATTCAAGTGATGCACAGGATTACTTGTGTTCTTATCTTCTTATCCCGGATAAAAATAATGGAGTATTGAGGTATCAAGATTAATCAAATGTTGAATTGCTTTTGACAGCATGGTTCCATGCAAAACTGTCCTAGTGATCTGCATTTATTTTGTGTTTAAAAATCTGTGGAATGGGGAGGGGCATTGACAGAAAATATATTTCAAATACTGTAGTAAGAATGGCAAATTATATTATTATTATTAATAATCATTTCAATATGATGGAATGATAAAGAGAGAGAAATGAATCCAAAAGATTGTCCAAGGCCTACCTTAGGAGCAAGTATTTTAAAAGTGTGAGAAAAGTGAGCAGCGGATGACTTTGTGGTCTTTAGTTCTCTTGTAGATCTAAAACCTTTTATTTTGCAGAGTATAGTAAACCCTGCTGGGGAGAAGAAGAGAAAGGAAATAGGTGAATTCAAAATATACAATGGGATTCCATATTCAGAGTTCTGCAGGTTCATTGTCCTAATGAATCAGACCAACCATGTGATTCCATAGCTCCTCCGAAGAATTTCTTCAGAGCCTTGCCATGGCAACCTTGCATAAAAGCACACTTACAACTCCAGCTGCAATGTCTCCAAGCACAACTGCCTGTAGCATTTATAATTACTATTTAATATCTAGATTATTTTTTCCCATTTGTATCTCATCCTTCATTGAAGAAGTTCAGCCTTGAAGAAGTTCGACATGTCCATTTCCCATTTATTCCCTCACAACAATCCCTTAAGCCTTAAACATTAGATAGTGGCTCTCTGAGGACCAGCCTAAAAGCCTTGGGCTGAGGCACTGTTTTCCCCATGCTATTTTCCCTGATCTAAATTCTCTCTTCTATTAGACTCACTGTGGAAAAAAGACAATCACAATAGAAGCACCCCTCCCCCTTACTCTAAGAAGAGCGTTGGGGTGCAAGGAGAAATGTCATTGCAGAAAAGAATTAGATGCTGCCTTCTGCACTCTGTTCTGACACGGAGACACCCACAACAGCTTCTAATGTGGAGGAAAAAAACATTGAGAGATCTAATCATCAGCATTTTCCCATGTCCTATCTACAGCCCAGGTATGCACAGGGAACAGGCACTAATGCAGATATTGTGCAGCATGAAGTAACTGGATACGTAAAAACATTCTCCTCTTGGAATAAAACACTATCCAGACCCATGAGTATTATTCAAAACTTTACTTGCAGAACTTTCTTCAAAACAGAACACACACACACATACACACACACCCAGTAAATTATGCACCCAAACAGTTCCATAAGATCATGTGCATGGCAACACAGGCTCAGCTTCTTAGAAATAACTTTACTTCTTCCAGAAATCAAAACTGTGTCTCTTTCCCATTCCAGCCTGTATTAGCCTGCATGTCACCTAAGGCTATGCAGGTCCTGGAGAGCTTTATTAACACATCTTACTTCCACTCTGGCTGGGAACAAGAGACCAAAGGCCAACTTGTAAGATAGTGATTTGCAATTGAATACCTCTCACAGCGACCCAGGTGGCGCTGTGGGTTAAATCACTGAGCCTAGGGCTTGCTGATCAGAAGGTCGCCGGTTCGAATCCCTGTGACAGGGTGAGCTCCTGTTGCTTGGTCCCAGCTCCTGCCAACCTAGCAGTTCAAAAGCACATCAAAATGCAAGTAGATAAATAGGAACCGCTACAGCGGGAAGGTAAACGGCGTTTCCATGTGCTTCTCTGGTTTGCCAGAAGCGGCTTTGTCATGCTGGCCACATGACCTGGAAGCTGTACGCCGGCTCCCTCGGCCAATAATGTGAGATGAGTGCGCAACCCCAGAGTCGGTCATGACTGGACCTAATGGTCAGGGGTCCCTTTACCTTTTGCCTCTCACATAAAGGTAAAACATTTAACCAATGCTGAAATGGTGGCATTCATGACACATTGCATAGTTTCTGCTGCAAGACATTAAAGCACCAACAAATCCACGGACACACATATCTCTCTAGCCTCACATGTACGAAAGACAAGATAATTGCTGGAGTATCCTTGCTGATAAACATTATGAAAGGCATCCAAGTTTCTGAAATATTTCCTCTGCTAGCTCAATGATATTGGGTAAGCTTCCCATGTAAAGTGAGCAGCAAGACTTTGACAGTCCATCCCATTACCGATTTGTCTACTGTCTTTCAGTGACAGGCTATTATTATTATTATTATTATTATTATTATTATTATTAGTGAGTTTCTTTCATCCTTTAGTGTTCTTATATGTATGAACTTCTTGCCTGCATTTAGAATTCACATTTCAAAACAACATTCCATGAGTTGAGAGCCATTATAAAACTGTGTGTAGGAAACTGTCAGAGGCAGACTTCTATCACTGTCTTTTTATATTATGCTGGAAGTCGCTCAGAGTGGCTGGGGCAACAGTTCGATGGGTGGGGTAGAAGTAAAATGTTGTAGTATTAATTGTTATGCCCTTGAATAATAGTTGTTAGGAATCATGTAGGTTGAGTCATGCTTTTGAGCATCCCATCTGGATGGGTACTGTGAGAACAGGATACCGTAGCAGATGAGCCATGGGCATGATCCAGCAGGCTCTTAAGTTATTAAAAGGCATGGGGCTGTGCACAATAGCACACTTGTGTGGCACGGTCTGAAGGGAACTGGTAAGTGTGGTTACCTGAATGGGCTTACAAGATGTCCCGTGATCAGAAACCCTGACGGGTTCCAGATCATGCAGAGTCTTGCCAGTCAGGATGGAGGGAGCAGGGCCAATGACTGATGCATGGCCTTGTATCTCCCACATTTTTATAGCCCTAATATTAGGCCACTCAGGAGGCTGATGCAGTGGGTGGAGGGCAGAGGCAAGAAGCTAGAGGACAGAGCCGTGTGTGTGCGCCTCCTGCCTAGCCCTGTGCCAGCCTGCTGCCATTAGATGTTATAGAAGATACTGTCCAATTACTGAAATAAGATTCAACAGCCAGCCTAGTACATGGAATGGGCAAAGGTTCCTCCTTGTCCTTTGCCACAGGCAGCAAAATGTCTTGGGCTTACCCTGCTGAATTTGGTAGCGTACCTGGGTGTAGAATTGAGCCTGCTGTGCACACTGAAATATGTATTTGTATTATTTGAGTATGGTGGGACATCTAGAGGGGGGAAATGGACTAAGCTGTTTCCCCCCAACAATGAAAACGTAATGTATTTTATCTTTCAGGGTCCTGTCTTGTTCTAACAAAAAGCACCAGTTACATACAGTTCGGAGGCATCTAAGCCCTATCTCTGCAGCTGGAGTATCACCTACTGGACACTTAGTCTGGATTCTACGTTTTGTCAGAGTTGGCATCAAGAATATAGAATTAAAGAAAGTCTGTGATATTGTATGTCATATCTGTACCAACTACTGAAAAATGTAATCAATAAAGTAAAAGAAGAAGAAGAAGAATGGAGAAGTGAAGGTGATGGTTTCTGCCAAGGTAAGTTATTTGACTTTGCTGGAGTCAAAGCCACAGAGGACTTGGATGGAAAAAATATTCACAATTTATTTCAAGGACATAAAAAACTCATTGTACTACACTCCCTACATTTTTCACTTTGTTGCCTGGATCCTTTGCCAACTGCTCACCTCACATTAACTGTGTTTTATCCGGATAAGACAAAGAAAGACAGATAGACAAAACATTGAGTATTCTTTCTTTTAGTAATGCTCAAGGATGTGGACATGGTGCCTGGATCTCTCAGAGCAACCACTTGCACTCTGGACCCTTGCTCCTTTTGGATGATAAAAACTAGCAGGGAGGGGACAGCTGGCTGGGTCAGGTAGGTGGTTAATATCTCATAGCAAGCAGGAGTATTCCCTGTCAGCTTGAAGGAAGCAGTGGTAAAGCCACTCAAGAAACCCTCATTGGATTCTGAAAATCAAAATAACTACAGGCTAGTTGCTAATCACTCCTTCTTGGGCAAGGTTCCTGAGTGGGTATGCCTTTCATCAGCTTTGATTGTGGCCCAGCTGCACCCCAGTCTGCACAGGGATAGCCTAATTACTGTTGTCTATGCTGCAATAACTTCTACATTAGATTACTGCAACACATTATATGTAGGGCTGCTTCTAAAGATGAATCATAAGCTCCAGCTGCTGCAGAATTTGGCAGCAGTGTTCCTCACCAAGATATCACACAGATCTTGGCCTGATTTTAAAAAAGGTGAAGGACCCCTGACAGTTAAGTCCAGTCGTGAACAACTCTGGGGTTGCGGCGCTCATCTCGCTTTACTGGCCGAGGGAGCTGACATTTGTCCACAGACAGTTTTTCCCGGTCATGTGGCCAGCATGACTAAGCTGCTTCTGGCGAAACCAGAGCAGCTCACATGGAAACGCCGTTTACCTTCCCACCAGAGCAGTACCTATTTATCTACTTGCATTTTGACGTACTTTCAAACTGCTACGGTAGGTTGGCAGGAGCTGGGACCGAGCAATGGGAGCTCAGCCCGTCATGGGGATTCGAACTGCCAACCCTTCTATCGGCAAGCCCTAGGCTCAGTGGTTTAGGCCACAATGCCACCTGCGTCCCTCTTGGCCTGACTTTACTGCCTGTCAATTAGTTTTGGGGCCAAATTCAAAGTGCTGGTTTTGACCTATAAAGCCTTAAATGGCTCACTATCATAATACCTCAATACCACCTGAACCCACATGGACCCTGAGATTATAATCTGAGGCTCTTATTCGCGTGCCTCCCCCATGAGAAGTCCGGAGGGTGGCAACACGAGTACGGGCCTTTTCTGCAGTGGCTCCCCATTTGTGAAATGCTGTCCCCAGGGAGGTTCAGCCGGCACCTTCATCATATCCCTTTAGGCACCAGGCAAAAATGTTTCTCTTCAGCCAGGTTTAGGAGCTGATTAACATTTTATACCTCTTTTGAATGTGTTTGGAGGAAGATTTATTGGTTCGTGGTTTTTGTTTTTTTATCATGTATTTTGTGTTTTTAGGTTGTACTTTATTTGTGAACCACCCTGAGACCTATGGATTTAATATATAAACAACTTAATTTTCACATTTGTCTGTAATATGGGTTAAAATTCTAACAGCTTGCATTTGCCCATTGAGAGTTCTCTAGTATACAGAGGGTTCAGTCGCAATGGGTGCTGCTTTGCCAAACCATTCACTGATGCACTGGTAGAGCAGAACCCTGCAGCCAGCTGGTTTCCTCCATCCGGTGAGCAGGGAGTGCAATCCTGCTGATGTCTGCTTCTCATATCACGCCTCTTCACCAATTCTCTCAAAATGCTTCCAATTTTTAACAATAGTCATATGTGATGCTTTTTTAACATATTATTTAGCAATACCTTCTACATTCAGTCCATCCTATATCCCCAATATGCCATAACAGCTACAGGCTAGATTTCTTCTTTCACAATGAAATTAATTTCAGTGAAGTAATGAAACAACTTCCGCTTTCAAGAGACTGGAGAATTGTTCTGGTTTGACACATGTGCTTCCATCTATCACCACCAGAGGGTAATGTCTGACAAACTGTGAGCCTATGTAACAAGCATCTGATGCAGGATTAAATCTTTGAAAGAAGTCTTTTTTTCTGTGCACCGGACCACATCGTCTACAATGACACCACAGGGCCAGTTTAAACATATAATATGCCTCCTTGCCCCTCTCTGCTTCCTGGAGAATAAAATATAGTTTTCATAGCTTTCAGACAATATTGAGTTGAACAAGACAAATGTTAAGTGGATTTGTAGCTGGTTGGCAGATCGAACCCAAATGGTTCCTCGTCATCTTGGGGAAAAGTGACCAGTGGGGTGCCACAGGGTTCTCTTTGGGGCCCATTGTTGTTCAATATCTTTATAAATGACTTGGATGAAGGAATTGAAGGGATGTTTATCAAATATGTAGATGACACCAAACTGGGAAGGGTAGCTAATGCTGTAGAAGACAGAATTAGAATTCAAATTGAGCTTAACAGAGTGGAGAACTGGGTCCAAGGTAGCAAAATGAATTTCAGTAGGGACAAATGTAAGGTTCTGCACTTAGGCAGGAAGAACCAGATGCATAAATATAACATGGAGACACCTGGCTTACTTGCAATACATGTGAAAAGGATCTAGGGGTCATAGTGGACTGCAAGTTTAACATGAGTCAACAGTGCAGCAGAAAAGCTAATGCTATTCTAAAAGGTAAAGGTACTCCTGACCGTTAGGTCCAGTCACGGACTACTCTAGGGTTGCGTGCTCATCTTGCTCTATAGGCCGAGGGAGCAGGTCCGCAGACAGCTTCTGGGTCATGTGGCCAGCATGACTAAGCTGCTTCTGGTGAACCAGAGCAGCACACGGAAACGCCATTTACCTTCCTGCCAGAGCGGTACCTATTTATCTATTTACACTTTGACATGCTTTCAAACTGCTAGGTTGGCAGGAGCTGGGACTGAGCAACGGGAGCTCAGCCCGTCGCGGGGATTCGAACCGCAAACCTTCTGATTGGCAAGCCCTAGGCTCTGTAGTTTAGACCACAGTGCCACCCACGTCCCTCTAATGCTATTCTAGGCTGCATCAACAGAAGTATCGTGTCCAGATCAAGGGAAGTAATTGGTCACCTCACAGTTTTGCTTCTGTTGTGTCTGGTTTGTGTTAGGTAACATTGCTAGGTTATTTGTTTCTTTTGTTAAGCACAAAAGTGAAATGCTGGTAACTTGCTTGTTTGCTTTTTAAGAATGCAACCATAAACAAATTTATTAGAGTGTAAGCCAAAATGAACACCTTTCTTCCGAGCAAACATCACAAGAATGTGTGAGGCTGAGTAGATGACGTATGTTAGCAGCCAGGACAATAAACTACAATACTACATTTCTCATGGGCTGCCACATGGAAGATGTTGCAAGCTTATTTTCTCCTGCTCCAGAAGCTAGCACCCAAACCAATGGATTCAAAGCAGATTCCAACTAACCATAAGAAAAAACTTTCTGACAGTAAGAGTTGTTCAACAGTGGAACAGTCTTCCTCATGAGGTTGTGGACTCTTCTTTCTTGGAGGTTTTTAAACAGAGATGGGATGGCTATCTGTCATGGATGCTTTAGCTGAGATTCCTGCATTGCAGAGGGTTGAACTAGATGACCCTCATGATCCCTTCCAACTCTACGGTTCTATGATTCTATTACCATATAGGATGTTTGTAATGTTGTAGAATAAATTTCATAATTCTTGTGAGCTGCAAATGGCAGGCTGCCAGCTGATTGACCAATGTCAATAGCCTTTGAGAGGCATTCTCCTGGTGGCGGGCCCAACCAGCCAATGGGGTCACTTGGGCCTGTTCCCAGGGATCAATAAATTGTGGCCTGCCCAATAATTTTCCTTGCCCTTTCTTTACCATACCTCCCACTCACCCTCTCTTAATTTGA
The DNA here is from genome assembly GCF_965207765.1 of Zootoca vivipara. Lineage (NCBI taxonomy): Eukaryota > Metazoa > Chordata > Lepidosauria > Squamata > Lacertidae > Zootoca > Zootoca vivipara. Next base: position 49,359,980 of record NC_142583.1, on the reverse strand, counting down.
TTGTGTTTACTTGCACTTTGACCTTGCTATGGACCAAGCTGGCAGCTGTATTTGAGGCCGGGTAGGAATTTTTCCATTTGGCACATTGGCACCAGCCATCTGGTTTTTGCCTACTTCATAGCTATCATCACAACTTTGTAAGGTGATTAGGCATTGGGTAAGCCTAGATTAGGGGTCGGCAAACTAAGGCACGGAGCCCGAATGCGGCCTCCCAGGCTCGTAAATCTGGCCCGTGCCATGAAGCCGGAACCAGCTGTGAAGCCGAGACTCCCAGCGATGGTGACGTGAGGAAGAGACCAGGCGGTGGCAGCTCTGCCAATCAAATGCCATGCCTAGTTTACCTCAGCACAGTGTGGGGATGTCTCTGCCAATCAAATGCCGTGCCTGGTTTGATTGGCAGAGCCACTGATGCTCAGCCTCTTCCTCCTGCCGCCGCCACCACTGCCCTGGTGCTCCTGTGGGCCAGAGAGTGGTGTGGACGAGCTCGCTCTGCCTATCCACTTCACAAGAAGAAAAAGCGGCAGTGGTGGTGGCAGCCCCTGGGAAAGTAAGTGCAGCGCCTTCTTTCACTAGGCGGAGAGGAAGCCCGTTTTGTGCCACTGCCACCAGCCCTTCAGTGAATGAGGCAGGCAGCAAACCAAGAAAGCAGCTGGGGCTGTGGTGTGTGGGGGGAGGAGGACTACCTGCCCCCCTCGCAGTGTGCATAGGAATTCGGTTTAATATTGGATTTTATATAGTCCAGCCCTCCACAAGGTCTCAGGGACAGTGGACCGGCCCCTGGTGAAAAAGGTTTGCTGACCCCTGGCCTAGATCTTGGCTGGAGGGGAGGTTGTAGCCTCTACCTGCCCCTCCATGGGAAAGGTTAAAAGGATCCAGGAGGAGTGGCTTCTGTCTGACGCCCAGAGCGGGCTAGGGCCATACCACTCCTTCAACAGGGACCCTGCAGGGGTACCCCAGTTTGATGTAGGTCAGAGAGCACCCCTCTAAGATGTGGTTTACCATTAGATGCACTGCCAGCAGAAGGGTTGGAGTGGAATAGCCATGGCTTTACCCAATGTCTACACCAAACCATTCTCTACTTTAACCAATAAAAGTTGTGGCCATAATCAAGCCCAAACCCAATATGCTGTTGCCCTGTGTGATGTTCTTTCCCTTACAGAATTGTGGGGTCACGGGGACTTGGCAAACAACTGTTATGATCACAAACTGCAGCAGAGCATTTCTGCATAATAATGGTTCACATCTTTCTTTTTTCTGTGTGATTAATAAACTGGCCGCCTTGCCTGTTTGACCTGGCACTAGAGCTGCATGGGCTTACTACTGCCCTAGTTGCTAAAATTTGCAGGATTGCATTTACATCACTGCCATTTCCCCCACAATGGTGAGTACTTAACTTTTATGCACTTCTTCAAAGAGGTTTCAACAGGTGATTTAGAGAGGTTCAAAGAAACAAAATTGCCAGGAAATACCAATACCAGTTGCTCTGAAACAGCCCTGATAACTGCAAATGCAACAGGTAGTGAGGGTTGGGGCTGGGAAGATTGGACTAGATTCAAAAAACATTTACACATCAACAGCAAACACAAAAGGAGCAAAGAATTCGACAGGCAGCCCTGTTTAGGGAAGTTTTTAATGTGTGGCATTTTAATGTATTTTAATCTTTGTTGGAAGCCGCCTAGAGTGGCTGGGGAAACCTAGCCAGATGGGCAGGGTACAAATAATAAATTACTTTATTATTATTATTATTATTATTATTATTATTATTATTATTATTATTATGTCAGGATTGGCATAAGTTTCTAGCATAAACTCTAAGCTCTTGGTTTCAGAACCATCTATCCATGCCTTTATTATCTCATCTGCACAATGCACATGTTTTAGCATTTTTACGGAATTCAATGAGCACAAGAAACAGTGACCCTGCCAGCAAAATACAGAACAGAGTGCCTGAATGACTGTGTGGCCTACACACATTTTTTTGATTTCACTTGCTCCACTAAGGACACTAACATACAGTAGATGGCTTTTCTTGTGGTGCCCACACATTCTTTATTTCACATGGCAGGGCTGAGTGACCTCAACAATCCTCTTGATGGCATATTTGGTACCATAAACAGAAGAGGCCCTTTAGCCCACTTGCTTGCATCAAGAGCACAGTCCTGGTCTTCATACAACAACCTACCCACAATTAATTTTAAAAGTCTCTAAAATGCTGTTACTAAATATCAGTTCATTTCTACTGTTGCTGCAACCTTGAGGCAACAAGGTCAGGGATGTAGGATCTGTCTAAGTTGTGCTGAATTCCTATAAAGAGTTGCACTTGTGAGACTGATTTAAAGTATAGCATGGATGAATGAATGAATGAATGAATGAGGAAGGCTCCCTTCCCCAGTCCATACTGTCACCTCTACAAACTATTTCACTCCTGGATTTTTCTCCTGCTTTAGGTTATACCACAGGCATTGCCAACCTTTTAGCCCCAGGGACACATTTGAATTGTTGAGCATGGTGCTCTCCAACTTTCCCTGGTTCAGTCTCACCCAGATCAGCCCCCATGAAGAGTGAAATATAGTGAAATTGCCCACCAACACTTTGCTTTTGCAAGGGATCTGGGTAAAAGTTGGATCCAGGGGAATTCATCTGAGCCTTTAAAAGTGCATAGAGCTGAAAGAGGAAAGAACATGACTCTTCCAACTTCCTATTTCAGCCGTGTGTACTTTTCAAAGGAGAAAAAGGTAACTACTCTCAGACTGACATTACAGTGAGTGAGAGGACTCAAGACGCTTCATGGACACTAGGGGAAGACCTCAAGGATGCCACTGTGCCCATGGAAACCACCTAGGTGACACATATACCCAGTGACAGAGTCCTGCCATGAGAAAAATTGCTGGAGAGCTGTTGGTGAAGGGGAAATTTGTATGCGAAATGGGATTTGTACCACTTTTCTACCCACCCATGCTACATTTGAAATCTATCACACACTGTATTGGAGTTTGATAATGAGAATGACAATTCTATTCACAGTCTTTTGTGTCTGGTTTGTTTATGAGCTAAACATGTATTTTAGGTAACATTGCTAGGTCATTTAAGTGAAATATCTTGCTTGTTTGGTTTTTAAGAATGCAACCATAAAACGGGTTCTCCATTCATGGAGAGCACGAGTTGTGGAAGGGTTAACAGGACAACCACTGGGGTTGCTGGGTAGGTTAGGCAAGATGGCCACTGGGTGACTGGGCATATTTTGTGTTGCTGGGGGGGGGGGGGAAGTCATGTTGCAAGTTTTGATTGACAGCCATAGCCTTTATAAACTCCTGTGTGCTACTGCTGGTTTCACTTTTGCCAAGTGCAATGGATTTCCCGCCCGCCCGCCCGCCCCCCTTTTAAGGGCTTATTGCGATTGACATTGCTATGCCTGTCATTGGGTCGCCTGCTTTGGAGCAGGGGCCTGGTAGGAATTTTGTCTATTTGGCTGATTGGCTGTTGCCATGTGGTTTTTGCCTACTGCGTAGCAAATCGTCACAACTTGTAAGGTTGACGGTTAGGCATTGGTTAAAGAATTGGCTGGTGAAGGGGTAAGGATGCGTCTCGACCTACCCCTCCAAATTGCTGCTGCTTATAGAGGTATTCCGTTAAAGGAATCCTGGGGCTCGAAGGGCTCTCGCCCCCCTGCAAGGGGAATTGGGCCATACAAGAGCAACAAGCCTCGGGGAACATTCGGGGAGAGGTTAAGGGGCCTCACACACAGCTCCAACCTCTCTCAGGGGGTGTTTACCTACTGACTTCCCTAGATGGTAGTGGAAGTCAGTGCAGATCTGTCCCAGGGCAGGGGACAGATGGATTAACCAATGCCTAAGCAACCACTCACATTTGGTTGTATTTTAAATAAAGTTGTGGCCAAAATAATGCCAAAACCTTTCATTTACGGTGTGATGTGTGAATTATTTGGGGGGGATGTCCTGTGACCTCGACACGCAAGCAAGTTTACTAGGGTATAAGCCAAAGTGAACACCTTTCTTCTGAGCAAACATCACAGGATTGTGTGATTAAAGGCTGAGTAGATGATGTATGTTAACAGCCAGAACAATCAACTACAGTGGAACCTCGGGTTGCGGACATAATCTGTGACGGAGGCACGTCTGCAACCTGCAGCGTTCGCATCCTGAAGCGCGGCGTCTGCACAGGCGCCGGCACGATTTGGCGCTTCTGCGCAGGTGCATAGTGTGATTTAGTGCTTCTGCACATGTGTGAGTGGCAAAACCCGGAAGTAACCTGTTCTGGCACTTCCGGGTTTCCTGCAGTCCGCAACCCGAAAACACATAACCTGAAGCGTCAGTAACATGAGGTATGACTGTACAATGCTACATTTCTCGTGGGCTGTCATGTGGAAGATGGAGCAAGTTTATTTTGTCCTGCTCCAGAGGCTAGGACCCAAACTAATGGATTCAAAGGAGATTCTGACGAAACATACCAAAAAAACTTTCTGACAGTAAGAGCTGTCCAACAGTGGAACAGTCTTCCTTATGAGGTTGTGGACTCTCCTTCCTTGGAGGTTTTTAAACAGAGGTTGGATGGCAACTCCTGGGGCACCCGCACTCAAGCTTTTGAGGGCAGTGCGACTACCAAGAGAGACCTCTGGGTCTTACACAAAGAGCACCATGTAGAGTGCATTGCAATAATTCAAGCTGCAAGTTACCAGAGTACAGTGGCGAAGTCATTGCTGTCTAAAAGGGGGTGTAGCTGGCAGACCAACCATTGCAACTTGTAGCCATGTTGCACATTTGGTATGCAGTGATACGTCATGTGTACATGAGGCTATTACAAAAGTATGCAAACAATTCAGTTTCACAATCCAATGGGAGCACTGCATAATTTATGTGCAGATAAATCTACAGCAGAGGCTGTACATTCCTACCAGCCTACTTAGGCTAGCAGACAGGAAAATACATGGAATACATTCTTCATTGTGTGCTTTCTAAGACTGTGAGAGTCAGCCTTTGCACTGCCTACTTCTGGGAGTGGAGAAAGAACTTCTATGAACTGAGCTTTCAAAGATTCTAAAGGCAGGGGTGGACAAGCTGTTTCTCCTCAGTTATCTTCAAATGTGATTTCTCAGAAATTAGAAGATAAACTAGAAGAAACCCTTTAACCATCTAGTTCAGGAGCCTGTTAAAATACTGTATCAGCCATAATGGGCAGGAATCAAGAAGGCATGTTGTTGGCCTCACTGCCGTAAGCATCTTTTTCACATCCTTGGGCTGCAACAATAGGAACTGATCACACTAGGTGTAATTTGATGACGCTGCCAGGGCCTGCTATAGACTTGAACCAATTCTGGCCTCAAGTTCAGTATGGATCTGCGTGATTGACTGGTCCATCTTCAATGATACCACCCTGTTCTAGGCCAGCCTGTTTACCAGTCTAAATATCTCTACTGGGCGATTCACTGAGAACTCAATAGAAACAAAGACCCAGGATCAAAACTTGGGGGGGGGGCAAGCCATGGCCGTTCAGGTTGTGACATTTCAGCACGGAAAAGGCGAATGTAACCAAAATTTTAAGAAAATTATATATAATTATAGCAGTGCTTTATTACGGTAGTTATTACAAACAATTATATGCTTGAATTTTTTTAATTTTTATTCTAATTACATGTCTTATACCAATATCATTTTTCTTGGGTTTGAAGAAAACTTGTTCCAAACTTTCGTTTCAATCCAGTCCTGATTTTCCTTGAAGAATTTCTGATAGACGCTCATCAAACACAACCCAGTCAGTCTGTCCTCTCCCATTGTACTTCTGAGCCAGGTCTTTACCCTTTAAAATTTAATTTTCTACAGAAATTACTTACCTTACCTTTTTGGAACCAGTTTCTTATATCCATTTAGGCAGCCTCGATGTCTTCTAAATGTAAATAAGAAGGTAAACTAATAGCGGGCGGCTCAGTTTAGTGACGCGGAACTCAGGAGACCCCTCTAGAAGATTCCCTCTTCTCTCTGCTAGAGCCCGCTAGAGACCTCTCCCTCCCTTGAATCCCAATGGCAGGCTGACATAGATTCCTCTACCAGTTGCTAGGTGGCTCTAGATACTTCTCAGTTTTTAAATCATTTCAGTGTGGTAAACAACTGATTATTCGCCATCACCCTACCTAATTTTGTTTCATTTCATCACTTTATAACCATTTTTTAAAAAAATTGCTTCATGGCGGGGCAGCTGCCCCCCTGCCCCTTGCTTGGTACGCCCATGAACAAAGATATATGCTTCCTTTGCTACCATTGTGGTAGGAACAGCTATGTAGTCATACCTCTGTCAGATTCCCACCGAGACCTAAAACACCTGTACTCTAGCTGATGTCCAGTCTATTCCATTGCCTACAGCTCCTCAGTAAACCAATGAGCCTCCTGAAGTGTCCATGGCCAGAGAGAGCAATCAATAACCCTTTCAATCTCACTGTTCCACAGTGAAACGAAGAGTCTGCAGGGCAATGGATATGGGACATAATATTGAAATGGCAGCATCAGAAAGACTGTGGAATGTAGATTTGAAATTTACAGAGTGCTACACGATAAAAGAAAATTACCTGAAAATGATGTTTAGATGGTATCTGACTCCTAGTAAGTTAGCAAAAATGTATAGATCAGAACCAGATATCTGTTGGAAGTGTAAAGAGAAAGGGGGTTAATTTTTCCATATGTAGTGGTCATGTAAGGTAGCAAAACATTTATGGAAAATGATTTATAATGAGCTTTAAAAATGTTGAAGATAACCTTTAGTTAAAAACTAGAAGCTTTTCTCTTAGGTTCTGAGGAACCCAAATACTGTAACAGAATAAATTATTTATGTATGTGACTCCATGCCCATAGATGGAAAGAAGAAGCAATTAATGGAGTATGCCTAAATGGCAAAACTTACCGGAAGAATAAGAAATCAAGAACAGAGACTTTTTAGTACAAAATGGGGAAAATTTGTGGACTATTTGAAGAATTATTGTAAATCATTAGGATTAGCAGGATTGATGTAAAAATGTGCAGAAAGAATAACTTTAAGGGAATATCAAAGGAAAATTGGTAGATAGGTTTGAATTGGATATGCGGTGGTAAAAGATATAAAATAAGTAACCACAGAAAGGTGGGGAGGGGGTCGATTTGAGGATGTGATTCTCTTTACTGAGTTTGTAATTCTTTGTTAAAATATTTGTAAAATTGGAACATGAAACTAAGAGTCTGTATCCTGTGCATGTTTAGATGGAACTAGGACACTCTAATCCCATTCATGCTTAGGTGGAAGTAAGCCTTCTGCGACTTACACTCAGGCAAGTGTCTGAGAGTCTAAATCAGGCACCCCCAAACTGCAGCCCTCCAGATGTTTTGGCCTACAACTCCCATGATCCCTAGCTAACAGGACCAGTGGTCAGGGAAGATGGGAATTGTAGTCCAAAACATCTGGAGGGCCGAAGTTTGGGGATGCCTGGCCTAAATGGTAAGCATGCAAGACTATTTTTTAACTTTTTGTTTTGAAGATGCAATCCATCAACAGAAACAAAGGAGCCATCCATACTTCTCATTACAATTAGAGATATTTATCTTTGAGAAGCTCTGAATGGCACAGGTTTCTCAGGCTGCCTCCTATTTCAGGTGGCCTCTTCCCAGAGCCTCTTCTCAGAGCAGAGACTTGTTTCATGCGAACTCAGACCACTTTCTTCAAATGTTAATAAAAATGGATATTAAATGTAGTATAATAATATACAGTTTTTTAACAATGCATTTTTATATGCTGTTTTCACTAATAGATGCATTTTATGCACACATTACCCTAGTATATGCATTTGTTGTACACATTACTTGCATAGAGAACTTTGTATGGCAAAAATCAGAGAAGTGAACACTTTAAAGGATGGCAGAGTCCTGCTTCAGAAAGTGTGAATCGTGTAGATTTACCTACAAATGAGAACTGAATTTAATTTCTCCCCCATCAATGGCAGCAACTTAACCTCTTTTTTTCCCCTCACAGTTTGGTGTTTCCTCTTGTTTCCGCTGCCACTACAAGTGGTGGCAACAGCAAGTATGTTGGCAGCTTGCCCACCATTTTCTGCATTCTTTGCAGTGCCCCGGAAAGTTGCATTTGTGCATGGGGAATGGTAGAAAATAATTATGGAGAAAATTATGCAAAATGGTCTCCTTGGTGGAAGTGAGGTGGGGAGATGAGAAAAATAAGAAACTCAGAAATTATCTCAGAAATACATCTTGGAAATGGCAGGGGCGGAGCTGAGCAAAATAAGAATCCCAGAACTCTTGTCAGAAATACATCATCTGGGAAATTTCAGCTCAGCTCTAGTCTCATTCTGGCTGCTTGCACTTTGTTTAACTTTATCTCCTAACAACCTTCCCCCTATAAAAATTACATATATCAAGGTTACAAGGACAAATTAACCCAGGGGCTATTGGCCAGCTTGATTCTGACAATGCAATAGAAGCTGGAATCCAACCGCTGTTTTCATTCAGAGACAGATAATAGTCCCAGCGGCTCTGCACAAAGAGATCTGTGCTCAGTCTCTGGAGCAGTTTCTAGAGTTCATTGTGTTGCATGGGCAACACATGTCAGCTCGCATTAAGCATAAGTGCTAGCTTCCAAAAATGCTCTGGGGAGCACTGCTTACAAACTAAGACTGTTGGCCCTGTCCACTTTTTCCTTTGATATATTTCCCAAGGAGTGTTACTTCATTATGAACTTAGATTCCATAATCAGATGAAAGTGGAAGCAGGGAGAAAATCCTACTCAAATGATTAATTACCATAACTATTTGTTTTTCACATGCATGGGGGGGGGGGAATAATAATAATCTGCTGTGAGTGACCCAAAGGACATGGCATATATATATATATATATATATATATATATATGGTCAAGATGAAGTTATTCACAAGTATTTTCCCAGTAGTAGTAGTAATAATAGTAATAATAACAATAATAACAATAATAACAATAATATATTATTATTATTATTATTATTATTATTATTATTATTATTATTTATACCCCACCCATCTGGCTGGGTTGCCCCAGCCACTCTGGGCGGCTTCCAACAGAAGTATTAAAATACAATAATTTATTAAACATTAAAAGCTTCCCTAAACAGGGCTCCCTTCAGATGTCCTCTAAAAGTCTGATAGTTGTTTTTCTCTTTGACATCTGATGGGAGGGCATTCCACAGGGTGGGTGTCACTACCGAGAAGGCCCTCTGCCTGGTTCCCTGTAACTTGGCTTCTCGCAGCGAGGGAACCGCCAGAAGGCCCTCGGCACTTCATATATTTTATTCCCCATACCAATTTTTCTCACCCCCATACTCAGTTCTAAATTCCATCATTTCAAAGCGCTTTTTTTTTAAAAAAAGAAGTTATCAGGGCACTGTTACATCTGATAGCATGTAAAGCATGGGCTGCAACTTAGATGCTTTCTCTCTGTTAATGAGTTTCAATTGTTTATTATTATTATTATTATTATTATTATTATTATTATTATTATTATTATTCCTACTACTACTATTACTACAATTAAGCATTTCAAAAATCATGTATCTTGCAGCATAATACCAACAACTAAATAAAAATCAGGATTCATTATTACCTTAACATATTGAACTAGGCCCAAAATAGTAAAATGAATTTCAATAGGGACAAATGTAAGGTTTTAGACTTAGGCAGGAAAATACAACTGCACAAATATAAGATGGGGGACACCTGGCTTATTAGCAGTACATGTGAAAAGGATCTATGGGTCTTAGTCGACCACAAGCTCAGCATGAGTCAATAGTGAGATACAGCAGGAAAAAAGTGAATGCTCTTCTAGGCTACATCAACAGAAGGAGAGTGTCCCAATCAAGGTAATTCATAGTCCCACACTATTCTTGGTCAGTCCACATTTGGAGTACTGTGTCCAGTTTTGGACACCACAATTTTAAAAGGATAATGACAAGCTGGGAATGTACACTGCAGGATAACCAATATGAACAAGAGTCTGAAAACCAAACCTTATAAGGAATGGTTGGGTATGTTTAGCCTGGATAAGAGGAGACTGAGCGAAGATATCATAGCTATCTTGAATATATCAAGGGCTGTCACATGGACGATGCAGCAAGCTTGTTTTATCCTGCTCCAGAGGGTAAGGCCCAAACCAATGGAGTCAAGTTACAAGAAAGCAGCTGTTCGACAGTGGAACAGACTCCCACGAGAGGTGGTGGCCTCTCCTTCCTTGCAGGTTTTTAAGCAGATGTTGGATGGCCATCTGTCATGTATGATCTAGTTGAGATCCTGACATTGCAGTAGGTTAGACTAGATGAATCCTGGGATCCCTTCCAACTCTACAGTTCCATGATTGTACGAAGCACTGAAGATGGAAAGGAAAATCCACAGATGAGTCTTCTACTTCTTCTTCTTTTTGAAGGAAGGTAATTAATTAACCAAAAAATCCAAAATTACATAGCAATAAGCAAAAAAAAAGAGAGCAGGTGTGATGCAGCAAGAATGCTTCATTTACTGGTCTTCAGCATAGCGTGTTCTAGCCATAATGAAAAGAACTGGTCTTTGAAAGGTCTTCAGCATAGCGTGTTCTAGCCATAATGAAAAGAACTGGTCTTTGAAAGGTCTTCAGCATAGCGTGTTCTAGCCATAATGAAAAGAACTGGTCTTTGAAAGGAACATTTGAAAAGATGTTTAGCAGTTTAATGAAATGCTCACCACACATTTACTTCTGAGGAGATTGACACTCTGAGCCCACAGGGATGTAGTAGATAAAAGTATTGCAATTAGAGGTGGTGCACCAAGGTTCAAATAATTGCAGTTCCTTTAAGAAAGCAGATTCAAGCATGAAGTTTGGCAGTTCCAACCTGATTACATTTTGCCTCTTGATTTGAGCAGCTGCTTATGTCTAAGATGCTTGTGCATTGCCTTTTTTTTAAAAGTCTGACAGATCATATGAGAATTATACATAAAAACATATGGAAAAAATAAACAGTAAAAAAGTATATCATGTGCATAATACATATAAAAGCATATTGTCCTGTGCAACACTATCTTTCTAAAGCCTGATTCTGTTAATACTTAACACATAAGAATTTTTATACAATTGTATGCTTTGATCTCTGTGTCCATTTATGTGATGGTTACTGCAGGAAACCTGGAACGAATATGTGAATAGACGCGGGTGGCGCTGTGGGTTAAACCACAGAGCCTAGTGCTTGCTGATCAGAAGGTCGGCAGTTCGAATCCCTGCAACGGGGTGAGCTCCCGTTGCTTGGTCCCAGCTCCTGCCAACCTAGCAGTTCAAAAGCATGTCAAAGGGCAAGTAGATAAACAGGTACCACTACAGCAGGAAGGTAAACGGTGTTTCCGTGTGCTGCTCTGGTTCGCCAGAAGTGGCTTTGTCATGCTGGCCACATGACCTGGAAGCTGTACGCCGGCTCCCTCGGCCAAAAACGTGAGATGAGCGCCGCAACCCCAGAGTCAGTCACGACTGGACCTAATGGTCAGGGGTTCCTTTACCTTTACCTTATGCATATAATATTATACATATCATAATGTGTACGATAATGGATATAGTATGTGAAAATTGATTGCATTTTTAGCAAGACCGGTTTTTTAAAATAGTTCACTTGTTGTCAAGAGCAAGGAATGAGAGAAACAAATCAGGGGAAAATATGTGCAGATAAGCTCAACCAGTGTCTTCCAAACCACTACGCTATTCTGAACTGGAAAATGGAAAGCATAATGCTGGTGGTCAACAAAAGAGATTTAAAGACTCCCTCAAGGCAAATAAAAAAATGTAGTATAAACACTGAAAATTGGAAAACACTGGCCTGCAAGAGCTCCAATTGGAGAATAGCCTTTACCAAGGGTGTCGTTGACTTTGAAGATGCTTGAGCTCAGGATGAAAGGGAGAAATGTGCTAAGAGGAAGCCACGTTTGGCAAACCCTCACTGTGATTAGCTTCCACCCAATAACCTATGTCCCCAATGTGGAAGGATGTGTGGATCCAGAGTTGGCCTCCACAGTTACTTAGGGACTCACTGTTAAGACCTTGTTCATGGAAGACAATCTTACTTGGCTACGAGTGATTGTCAAAGAAGAAGAAGACACCTACTGACTGGCAGCAGCTCTCCAGGGTTTCAAGTAGGTTCCCTCCCAGCCCTACTCAGAAATGCTGGGGATTGAATTTGAGACCTTCTGCATTCAAAGCAGCTGCTTTACTACTGAGCCATGGTCCTTCTCAAAGCACTGTGGCAACTTCATTGAAATATGCCCCACAGCTCTTGAGACAGCTGATGTGATGACAGGAGCTTTCCAGCAGCAATGACAGGAGTGCATATGAGCCTGCCCTAAGACACAGACCTGTGTATTTTTTGTTGCTGTTGAAAATATGATATTGTTAGTGAGGAAGATTGCAGAATTGGAGGCTCTGTACTGTTAGTTCAGATTCTCTAGAAATAGCATTCAGCTATAAGCAAAAAATAGCTACCCTGTTTACCAGTTCAGACTGCAAAACTTTGAACTAGCCATGTAACTATAGCATTAACACTGGCAGCAATTAAAAGGTGATGGTGCCTCTCTGCATGCCATGAAAATTCTGCTGTCCTGTTATAAAAAGCATGGGATCAGTCAAGGCTGGCTTCCCACCTCAGTCGGCAGCTTTGTGTCCAGTTTCTGTCCTTTCATCACCTTCAAGAAACTCTATATGCATCCTTGTTGGCATCCTCATCCTCAGTGACGGATTACCAAATAGGTAGAGTAGGCACTAGCCTATGGACCCCATGCCTTTTAGGAGGCCCAAAACAACAGATCCAAATAAGATTGATTTGATCTTAAAATTGGTTTATTAAAATTGTTGATTGGTAAAATAAATAAAAAAGTATTAGGAGATAATTTGAAAAGCCCTCCCCTAAGATTTCAACTGTCTAGTGGCCTCCACAGGGTTTAATCCAGCACTGCTCCTTCTGTCCAACATGTTCAGGCAGATCTCTGCAGTCATCTCCTCTCATTCACTCATTTGTTCATTCATCATTCATCTGCATTGGCATGCAACTGAAATTTTCACTTTTAAGTGTTTATTTTATTGAAATATGACTTTGTATCTTGAAAGCTCATATCTCTGCAGCTGATCTTTTAAATCACTTTAGTTGGAAGACGGTGTTAAAACAAGACACTTACTTGCTAGCATTTAACTAAATTCAGGGCTCCTACAACAGCAGACACTCTCACACTCCTTACAGCTGACTGCCCTGGACTTTGCTGCAGTAATAAATCAAACGATCCCTTGCCTTTCAGCAAAAATAACCTTGAACTGTATGATGGTTGGTTATCTACCCTGAGAGCTTCCAAGCTTTATTCTGCTCTCATCAAATTGGATTATATGTTAGCTCATCACACATCTTGGGTTATCATTTTTAAAGGTTACTTTCCTTCCTGGAAAAAGTAATTGCTTTTAAGCTGTCTTTCCTACTCCCGGCCCTGCAAACTGTACAGTTGGTGGAGGACTACTTCATATGCTACCTGGAGCAGCACGCTTGCCTGAACAGCTTGTGGGAACATCTGCAACTTGAGCTTGCTTGGGAAGGGAGAATTGTGTGAAGCCATTGTTTGTGCAATTCACTATTCACTTTCGCAGAACTTATCAGGTGCAGTGTGGGAGGAACCTTGGAACTGTAACAAATATAGGCTGCCCCAGGTAATAATAATATGACTGAAAGTAATTTTTATTATTTACATGCACACCTGTATTTTAAATTGTTTTTGCTTCAGCCTCCACCCTTCTCCTTCTTCCATATTTCACCCATAGCTGCCAAGTTTTCCCTTTTCTCGCGAGGAAGCCTATTCAGCATAAGGAAAAATCCCTTAAAAAAAGGGATAACTTGGCAGCTATGATTTCACCTACAAAACTCTAAGACAAGAATGACCCTCCAGAAGTTGTTAGACTACAACTCCTATCATTTCTGCCCATTAACCATACTGGCTGAGATTGATGAAGTCCGGCAATATCTGGAAGGCCACAGGTTCGCAACTGCTGCTCAAGCTTCATTTATTCTACCTCTGACAATCATACAGCTGTTAAAGGTATATAGACCTGTAATTAGAGAACAGGTAGAAACTCTGAAGAAGTCCTAGTATTGAACTACACAAAGTGCTTTTCTGTCCAACAGTGAGCTTTCCCTTCTTATTGAACCATAACTTGCTGTAACATTCGGTAACTCACAGTCTGGCCCTACTACTTTATGGAACTCTTCTTCCTTTCTTGATGTGGGCAGGCTTAGAAATGCTTGTTTGAATAAAGTCAGGCTTTGGCAGCATTTCAGGACCTTGGCTGAAGGATAAGGAGAGGTCACAGAATAACAAACTAAACAGTCAGCCTGGATAGTAGATTAAAAATTCAAAAATTTGGGGTTGCAAATCTCTGCAGGTTCTGGGCTTTTGACCCAACTGTAATTCTACACTGCAAATACATTAAAGTGCTTTCAAATGCCATTCCAGTGGAATAGTGGAAGAGAGGATAAGCTGATGACATAATGACCAAACACATGGGGGGTTCAAGCTATTCCCTTGTGCACTGAAAGAACAGGTAAACAGGTGGAAGGGTATACAGGGCTGTGTGGGCTAGGCTGAGATCTGCAGCGCATGCAATGGCCATGCCCACTGCTATCCACATGTCAGAACATGCATAGAGCTCCTTCATGTGTATGGAGGGCTCTGTGGACAGCAGTGACATAGCCACTGTACATGCCAGCTATGCAGGCAGGGCTACTCACAACTCCCTAAAACATTCTTCCAATGTGTATTGTGTGTGTGTGTGTGTGTGTGTGTGTGTGTGTGTGTGTGTGTGTGTTATGAGCCCCACGGCGTAGTCAGGATTGGGCTGAGGTTGGCAGGATCTGACAGAAGAAACAGAGAGCAGGTCTGAATGGTGTGGACCTCTGTTGAGGGATCTCCCTTTTCTCCCTTCAGTCACTTGGCCAGAAACAGCAAGGATGCTGGCTCTCCCTGCTGCAGCTTTCCTGCTAATAGCTCAGGAGGGTTTGGGGCAGCCAAGAGGGAAGAGGGACCAGAGCTGGCAAAGGCTGAACAGGAGCCCCAACAGGAAGGTGCAGTCTTGTCATCTAGAACTAGGTGCAGAGCCACACATCCCAGAGGAGAGCACATTTGCAAACCTGACATTCCCACAAGGCAAGTGAGTCTTACGAGTGAGTGTACCAAGCCTTGCCATTAAAAGCTTGGTGGGAGAGGCATGGAACTTTGTTGTGGCATCTTTGTTGCTTCTGTCCAGCTCTGAACTTCTTGTCGTGCTCTTGAGTTGCTGAACTCCTGAGCTTTGTGTCTGCTGCTGAGCCTGTACCATTATTTGTCTGAATAATGATCCCTTTCTTAAATACATGCATTTGCGTTTTTGGACAGGAGCCAGGACAGTGTGCCTCTATGCAGTCTGAGTACTCTTTTGATAACTCGGCAAAGCTAGGGAAAATTCCTCACCACTCCCAGGTGGCAAAATAAATAAATGAATGAAGTCTCCAAGAGGCAGGAACCTGGTGTACTCTCAGAGCACATCTGTACCTGTTTCTCCTTCCTTTTCCTGTTTCTCTACCCTACTTCCCACTGGTTTCACCTACTGCATTGGGTTTCATTTAATTTCTGGGCCTAATTTGAAGTGTTGGTTTTAACATTTAAAACTCCGAACAGCCTGGGACCAGGTTACCTCTTCCTGCACATGCCTAAAAGATCCTCTTTGGAGACCCTGCTCTGGGTGCCCCCACTAAGTGAAATGAGGCAGGTTACTGTTAAAGAGAGGGAATTTTCAACAGAGACATCCCAGCTATACAGTGGCCTCCCCAGATAGGCTCACCTAGTCTAGGCTCACCTAGTCTTTTCAGTGCCAGGTTGAAACCCTTTTAAAAATCCATGGTTTTAAATTGCGCTTACAGTTTCTGGCGTTAAATTATTTTATGCTTTCTGCATTGTAAAGATGTTCTTTCCCCTGCTGTCTTTTCCTGATATTTTAACAGTAAACTAATACATTTTAAATATTTTTCTCATGGTAAGCTGCCCAGAGAATACCTCTGTGTGTGGTGGTCAAGAATATGAAGATGGAAGAAAAAGAAGAAATACAACAAAAATATGGAATTATGGTGGCAAAAAAGTACAATATTTAGGAATATGGATGACAGCAAAGAATATCAATTTGTTTAATGACAATTATGAACCAGTGTGGAAAGAGATAAAAAGAGATCTGGAAACGTGGAATAGAATTTCTTGGAAGAATAGCTGAGATTAAGATGAATGTGTTGCCCAAGATGTTATTCTTATTCCAAACAATTCCTATAATTAAAGGGACAGGACAATTCAGAGAATGGCAGAAAATTTTGTCTAGATTTGTCTGGCAGGGGAAAAAAACCAAGGATAAAATTTAAAATATTGGTTGACAGAAAAGAGAGAGGTGGATTCTCCATGCCAGATTTGAAGATATATTATGAAGCGTCCTGTCTCTGTTGGCTGAAAGAATGGATAACACTGGAAAACACAGATTTGTTAGATTTAGAAGGTTACGACAACAGATTTAGCTGGCATGCCTACCTTTGGTATGATAAAACAAGAGTTCATAAGGGTTTTACAAATCATGTGATAAGAAGATCATTATATGAGGTTTGGGAAAAAATAAAATGCTGTTAGAGACAAAGACCCCATGGTGGATTTCGCCGGTGGAGGTGTTGACTGTTAAAAAATTTAATATAGAGGGGAGGAGGGCCACCTATGAGGATATTTTGATGAAATCAGATAAAGGTTGGAAATTGAAACCATATGAAGAGATAAAAGAGGTATTAACTGGATGGTTGCAGTACCACCAAGTTAATGATGTTTTTATTAAATGATAAAAAAATTGGTTTTGAAGATAAAAGGTCCAAATTTCAAATAGAATTGTTGGAAGGCAGAATGAAATTGTTGTCAAAGATGTATAATCTTCTGTTAGAATGGTATACGAAAGATGAGTTGACAAAAGATGTGATGATAAAATGGGCAAAAGATTTTGGGTATAATATTGAATATGATGCGTGGTTGAAATCGTGGAATCAAACATTGAAATTTACTGCATGTACTGCTTTGAAAGAAAATGTAATGAAGATGATGTATAGATGGTATTTGACACCAGTGAAATTAGCTAAGATGTATAGAATGAGTAGTAAATCATGCTGGAAATGTAAGGATAAAGATGGTGATTTTTTTCATATGTGGTGGACATGCGAAAAAGTAAAAAGATTTTGGGAAATGATATATAATGAACTGGGGAAAAAGTAAGTATACTTTCCCCAAAAAACCTGAGGCTTTTCTATTGAGACTAATAGGAGATGAGATTGCAAAAGAAGATAAAAAAGAATTTTTGTATGCTACAACCACAGCTAGACCTTTATTAGCCCAAAAATGGAAAATACAGGAGTTATCGACCATTGAGGAGTGGCAGACGAAGATGATTGACTATGCAGAGTTAGCAAAGTTGACCTGCGGGATCCGAAACCAGGGAGAGACAAGGTTCCAAAAGGATTGGAGCAAATTTGTGGACTATATGGAGAAAAACTGTAGAAGTTTAAAGACACTTGCAGGACTGAAAAAAATCCTACGAATTGGTTTTAATTAGTTGGATTAAAAGAAACTGCGAGATAGGAGCAGAAAAGAAAATCGAATGATGGGAGGGAGGAAAGTCGAAGCTTGGTAGTGCAAAACGAATCAGAATAGGGGAAGAGATGGAAAAATATAAAAATTTATGTTATTTTTGTTTGTTTGTTGTTGTTGTTGTTGTCATTGTGTGTTGTTTGATTGTTTGATGTTGTGTATTTGGAAATGTAATAAAAATAATTTTTTAAAAAAGAGAATACCTCTGTGTGGACAGCCATGTAGATTTTAAAATTAAATTAATAGCCCTTGCTCTACGTAGCAGGTGCCAATTGTTAGGTTTTGACTGGGAAGGCAGGGCATACACTGCCATGCAGTGATTATATTAATAATCTGTATCAGGGTAGACAGATTATTAATATAATCACTGCATGGGACAAAATGCACTGGGCCCAGTTTCTGACCTAAATAGTTACAGGTGCCTAAATACCTAGACTCTTCCCATCATCCTGGTTTCTGCAGCCAGGAATTGCAGCTCTGCACATTTCTGTGAAACATTTTGTTGCACTAATAGCAGTTGAGCAACAACTTAATGATTCCTCCCTTGATGTACAGAATGTACACACTGTAATGTGTAAGAATGTTTGTGTGTGCCTTTATCATCCTGGTGCAATCAACCATTTATTACCTTTCCCTATTAAAATGTCCACCTTAACTTCCTACATGAAAGGGTTGGCATTATTGGTATTGGGCTCCGCCTGACTCTCATCAGAAAGTCTGTAATAATGCTTATATTCTTGAGATTTCACCTGCTGATACACAAGTGATAGCCATGGATTTGCACAATGTATTCCATCAAGTTCAACTGAGTGCAGGGCTGAGTAACAGGGGCACAAAACAAAGACAGAGGGCAAAACAAAACAAAAACAAAAAAACCCACGCTCGTAATTCTGGTGAAAGTTTAAAAGGAAATTATCTATTTCTCTATCTCTCTATGCTGAAGACTCAGGCATGGGAATCTAATCAGGAAACACCCTTCTAATGCCCTCTGAATATCAGGTCTGCAAAATGTGCAAAATCTGTGGATTTGACTCTCAGTTCATGAAGCTCAATCCCAGGGAATGCAGAATTAACTGTTTCATTGCCACAGGGCTGATCACTCTCCCATGAAGACTGAAATTGAAATGCATTTTAAATAATATATTGTGGAAAGGCCTGAGGTTGGCAAAATATATACAGTGGTACCTCGGGTTACAGACGCTTCAGGTTACAGACGCTTCAGGTTACAGACTCCCCTAACCCAGAAATAGTACCTCGGGTTAAGAACTTTACTTCAGGATGAGAACAGAAATTGTGCTCCGGTGGCGCAGCAGCAGTGGGAGGCCCCATTAGCTAAAGTGGTATCTCAGGTTAAGAACAGTTTCAGGTTAAGAACAGACCTCCAGAAGAAATTAAGTTCTTAACCAGAGGTACCACTGTATATGACATTTTGAAGCTCCTACCTACTAAAGATACAAATGGCGCCACACACTCATTTAAACGGATCATTTCTAAAAGCAGGTATCTTAATTTTAATCGTTTATTTTTTTAAAAAAACACACATAATTGAAAACATTTTAAAGTTATCTCTTTCAAATTTCTTTTATTTTAGTTTTGGTATGAAAATAGCCTGTTTGACATCTGCTGGGAGGACATTCCACAGGGGAGGCATGACTACCATAGCTGCCAAGTTTTCCCTTTTCTCGCGAGGAAGCCTATTCAGCATAAGGGAAAATCCCTTTAAAAAAGGGATAACTTGGCAGCTATGATGACTACCAAAAAGATCCTCTGACTGGCAGCGGTGTCACAAGCCGCCCCTTGGCGCGCAGTGTCCCTCTGTAGTGATGTGCTGTGTAGTAACGTAGTGACGCAGCACGTCCCTACATCACTACGGAGGGACACTGCACACACGTGCACTATGGAACGGGTTTGGCTGCAGTGGTGCTGGAGCTCCGCCGCCGTCAAACTGTGAGCAAGCTGCGGTGTGGAGCGAGTTTTACAGTGCCAAACCTGCTCCGTAGCACACAGCGTCGCTCCCTACATCACTACGGAGCGACGCTACGTGCTATGGAGCGGGTTTGGCGCTGGCGCCAGCGGTGCTGGAGCTCCGCCGCCGCCAAACTGCGAGCAAGCCATGGCGCGGGGTCGCCCTATAAAACTCGCTCCGTGCCACAGCTTGTTCGGCTCGCGCTTTGATTCTTTCTGCTCAGGCAAGGCGAGGGGCGGCCCAGAGAGGGTGCCAGCAGCCCACCCCTTGCCTCGCCCAAGCAGAAAGAATCAAAGCACGAGCCGAGCAAGCTGCCCTGTTTGCTCCAGCGAGGGGCGGGTGCATGCGGCGGCCGTTGGTGGAGGTGGTGAGGTGGCGCCGTGCTGCCCCCCGCAGAGTGGAGACCGGGGCACCCCGCCCCCTATTGCAATGCCCCTGCTGACTGGTTCCTTATAACCTCACCTCTTGCAATGAGAGAACTACCAGAAGGCCCTCAGAGCTGGATCTCAGTGGGAAATGCACTCACACAGGCTTCCTAACATGTCTTCATTCCTTGCATTTGCAGTCCTGCTCATAAAATAAGGGAAATTAATAATCTCCAGGCAGCAATGTCTTGCTTTCCAACTGTGTATTTAATAATGAAAACAATTTTTATTATACA
The DNA here is from genome assembly GCF_965207765.1 of Zootoca vivipara. Taxonomy (NCBI): domain Eukaryota; kingdom Metazoa; phylum Chordata; class Lepidosauria; order Squamata; family Lacertidae; genus Zootoca; species Zootoca vivipara. Next base: position 49,339,657 of record NC_142583.1, on the reverse strand, counting down.
CTCAGAATTATGGTTGCTTGCAATGAGCCAGTAGACACAGCGAATGACTGGAATTTCACTATGCTAGCTAGCTAGACTGGTCCCCTTCTGACCAGTTGCCCCACTCTTCCTTGCCTTAGATCAACAGTGTCTGTGTATGAATGTATGTATGTGTGTGGATCACACTTTGTCAAAGTGGTTCCCTCTAGATGTTGACCACAACTCCCATCAGCCTTGGACAGCGCCCATGAGAGTTTTAGTTCACAGCATCTGGGGGCACCAGGTCAGTGAAGGCTGGTATAGATTCAGAGTAAAAGGCTTGAGAACATTCAACAATATATCCTGGGCATATTTTAGGAACATAGGAATTCTACAACATCACTTCATCGGTCCATCTAGCACAGTACTGTCTACACCAATTGGCAGCATCTCTCCTGCGTTTTAGACAGGCAACTCTCCCAATCCTCCCTGAAGAATTTGGGGGTTGAACCTGAGACCTTCTGCATGCAAGGCTGATGCTCTACCAGAAGCAAAGTGATTTGAACCTTCGGTTTGTGCTGAACCTTTGGCTTATGTACCCAATACACAGGTCTATGTTAATTTTTTCTAACACCTGCCCTCATTTCCTAAAGTTACCTCTTTTTTCAGTCACAGTGATGAAGATTAATTATATGGATTGTTGCCCAGAATAGCCTGAAGCAATTTTTCTTGTGCACAAAGAACTGTAGTTACTTTGATGATGTTCAGTAACAAAATTGTCTGAGGACACTCTACCACTGTTGACTGTTTTTACCACTACCCCTGCTTCAATGAGCTTGATGCAAGGGCTTCTAGCCACAAGGTGTTACATTTCATTCCACTACTTATACGCCCAGCCTTTCAGCACTAGGTAATTGATGGTATGATTACCATTGCAGGAAAATGACTCCTGGTGAAATACCTGATCTCTCTGTTGGTTTCTTTCTGCAAAGGGCATGAGCGCTCCTGTACCAGCTGTTTCTCCAGTTCTTTCGTTCTTTGAATACAGAAAGGGCACTTAAATCTTCATACCTCTCTCTCTCACACACATTGACTTAGAACAGAGGTAACTAGTCCCAAGTTTAGCAGTCATATCTAGCTGACCAAACAATTTCCCCACTGAATCTCAAAGTTCCAACATATATTGGTGGAGGAAGCAAAATGATTTTTTTTAATAAAAAAAATTAGACACAGAGATCAGCACCCTGACATGAAAGCAAATCACTCACTCCTATCATTTACTGTCCTGCCTCCCCCCCCCCATGAAGCCCAAAGGGGAGCGTGGTATCACTAAGCACAACAATTATGTGGAGGAGGCTGCCCCCTTTGGAATTTTTAACTTGTTAAACTCTATGTGGTCTTCAACATACAGGGCGACACCATCTCCAGCACAGCTTCCTCTAGAGTTTGTATCCAGAGATAACTGTTTCCCACTGATTCTCCCCATTCCATCAGGTTTCTATTCTGCCCACTATATACCAGTATATGCTCCCCTTAAGGCTAAGCGCTCTGGCTCGCCCATATTGGTTTGGACGTTTCTGGTATTAATTTATAAGCATTTATACATGCAATCTCTCTCCCGATGTCTTTGGCATGTGCGTTTTATCCTACAGTCCTTTGTGCTTTGTGAAGTGCTATCATGTGCTCCTGTATTCTCAAGCCTAGTTTTGTCCCACCCCGTTTAAACATTTTCACCCTTCCTCATCTGCGGGAGATGATTTGTTCCAGATCAGGTGTTTCCCAGTTCTTGTTGGCTTTCCCCCTGGAATCTGTTTCTTATTTTAAGTTCCAACAGCCTTGTCCCACCTTGGTTCAAATCACATAGAGTTGCCACCTGCCGTGCATAATATAGGATTGTCCCACATTTCAATGTAAAATGGTACGTCCTGTATTGATACAGTTTCCTCCTGTATTTCAGGTCCTCTCTCTCTCTCTGCCACGGTAACTTGCTGCCACCAACCAGGTACTTCCTGGTAATCACTGAGTCCAGTCAGGGTTGTTAAATAATAATTTATAATAATAATAATTTATTATTTATACCCCACCCATCTGGCCGGGTCTCCCCAGCCACTCTGGACGGCTTCCAACAGAAGAATAAAACACAACAATCTATTAAACATTAAAAGCCTCCCTGAACAGGGCTGCCTTCAGATGTCTTCTAAAAGTCTGGTAGTTGTTTTCCTTTTTGACATCTGTTGGGAGGGCATTCCACAGGGCAGGCGCCACCACCGAGAAGGCCCTCTGCCTAGTTCCCTGCAACTAGGTTTCAAATATGGTGTTCGGTCAATATTAACTTAGTTCCTATACCAGCCTATACTTTCCTATACCTCCCACCCTCAAGTTCACAAGTTCACAATTCAACCAACCTCCTCCCATTTCCCAACCAGAACTGCCTAGGTTCTTATCTGTTCCTTTCAGAAGCTGACTGTCACTGACTCAGATTTACTTTCTCACACAGCTTAAACCAACCCACAGACTCCCCACAGCTCAACAACCACAACTCTCTCATCTCATCTCATCTCATCTCATCTCATCTCATCTCATCTCATCTCATCTCATCTCTTCTCTTCTCTTCTCTTCTCTTCTCTTCTCTTCTCTTCTCTTATCTTATCTCTTCTCTCATCTCTCATCTCTCATCTCTCATCTCCCTCTCAACTCCCCCCCTCTTATACTCTTGCTGACTCTGCCCCCTGGGTTCTCATTGGCTTTACATTTAACCCTTTCACACACATACTGGGGATGACACCACTCTCTTCATAGGCAAACGCCACAGGGATCCTGTCCAAATGCATGTGTTTGGAAGGGTATGTGAAAGGTCATGTATTTAAGCTCTAGGTAGAATTGATGCTTTTGAATTATGGTGCTGGAGGAGACTCTTGAGAGTCCCATGGACTGCAAGAAGATCAAACCTATCCATTCTGAAGGAAATCAGCCCTGAGTGCTCACTGGAAGGACAGATCCTGAAGCTGAGGCTCCAATGCTTTGGCCACCTCATGAGAAGAGAAGACTCCCTAGAAAAGACCCTGATTTTGGGAAAGATTGAGGGCACAAGGAGAAGGGGACGACAGAGGACAAGATGGTTGGACAGTGTTCTCAAAGCTACGAACATGAGTTTGACCAAGCTGCGGGAGGCAGTGGAAGACAGGAGTGCCTGGCGTGCTCTGGTCCATGGGGTCACGAAGAGTCGGACATGACTAAACGACTCAACAACAACAAAGCCAAGCACAGACAGATTTACAAATTTGTGTGTGTATTAGTGTGTGTGTGTGTGTGTGTGTGTGTGTGTGTGTGTGTGCGTATGTGACAAATTCCAGAGCATAGCTGTCAACTTTTCCCTTTTCTCACGAGGAATCCTATTCGGAATAAGGTAATTTCCCTTTAAAAAAGGGGAAAGTTGACAGCTATGTTCCAGAGGGGCTGTCCTGTTAGGCTGCAATAGAATATAATGGATTGCTTTGAAGTCACTTCAGCACCAGTTTTTGGAGGGGGGAATGCCCCCAAACCTCAACACACCACCCTGTCCTGTATTTTGCTAGAACAAAGGTGGCAACCCCATTCAAGTGGAGTCTATCCCTTTTGTACAGGCCAGTCTTGTCCCCAAACATTTCCCAGTGCCTAAAAAAACCCCAAACCCTTCCTTCCAACACCATCATCTCATCCACTCACTGAGACCACACAGCGCTGCCTCTCTAGCTGGCCTTGTGCATAGAACTAGTAGCATTTCACAGGCTGATGCAACTCTCAAATATCACAATCCTTTGTTATTTTCATTATGAACAGCACCTATTTCTCCATGCTCTTTACAAAATATATAAAGCAAATGAAGCTGTTCTTATAAACCTGTTTAAAGATTGCACTTGTGCCTTCAGTAACAACACTGAATCCAACAGCACTACCAAACAGAAAAAAGTGGCAGTGAGGGAAGTTTCCTCTCCTCAAACTGAAAATAAGGAAGTACACCACAAAGGCTAAAAGCAGAAATTAACATTTCCCTTCAGCAATGAAGATATGTTGAATATAACACCAGTACGATACATGCATGCATCAGTTATACACTCAACCACATGATTGCTCCATATGTAAACATGATTACTTGCATGTCTAATTCTAGGTGTGAGATGAAAATGACCACAGTGATAGTACATAAAAACAATCAACCAGTCATTCACTTTTCAGTGTGCATATAATTCCATTCACACGCTGATTGCTCCATCTACCTCAGAGTGTAAGCAGAAATGATGAGTCAAACAGAGAAGCCAAAAAGTTTCTTAAGTGTTTGCATGTTAGTAAAGAGAGGGAAGACTGGAATGAATGAAGAAAGCAAGAAAGCTGCACATTATTTTATATTAAATCTATCTTTTCCTTCTCCTATTCAGAGTTGGATGCTTTGTGCTATTTTTAATGCTAAGGATATCATTTTCCTCAAGCACCTGAAGGATCACTGAAGGACAAAGGTATCATTCTGAAGGGCAGTAGCTGTTTGCGGAGAAGTTGCCGTGGGATCTTTATTCTGTTGATTCAGTGTCTCTTCAGATCAGATGAATGATAGGGGGTACATCTGTCAGCACCTTTGAAACTTCATCTTTATTGTGCTCGCTCTCGCTCTTGCTCCCTCTCATGCCAAAGCAGGAAGGTCTAGTAATGTGTCTGTTCTGACCAATGAAACACTCCATCCTTACCAGCAAGGAAACAGCTAGGATGGCATCAGGTGCAGTCTTGTTCCCTGTTTCATCTATCTCACTGGTTCTTTAAATTTTATCTTTTGCAGCTAGAGCTAAAGGCATTGTTTTCTTGACCTGGCGATGCTTTAATGTGTAACAAGTGGTGATTTGATACACTCATATTGAAGACACACAATATAGGAAAGAATGAAGGGGGGGGGTAGCAATTCTAAACACATTTACAGTGGAACCTTGGTTGTCGAACATCTCCATTGTCATACGTTTCAGCTTCCAAATACCAAAAACCCGGAAGTAACTGTTCCGGTTTTTGAACAATTTTCAGAAGCTGAATCTGCTATGCAGCTTCCGTTTTAAGTTTCCCTATTTCAGTTTTCGGTTTCAGTTTTCAGTTTTCGAACACTTCGGAAGTCGAACGGTCTTCCAGAATGGATTATGTTTGAAAAACGAGGTTTCACTGTACTGGGCAATAAGCCCATTGGCAATAAGCCCATTGGTGGGAGTTACTTCAGAGGAAATGTATGGAATTACATTATTAATCTTGAAATCCTATGTACAGTCAAACCTCTTCTTAGGTCCGCCTCTGCTTGCGTCCATTTTGCCCAACATCCGTGGCAAACCCGGAAGTAACTGGTAGGTTTGCTGCCGGTCGCGCATGCGCAGGAATGGCAATTGCCGTTCGCACATGTGCAGAAGCACAACGGAACCTCTCCCAGCGACCTGTTTTGACTTCTGGAATGGATTATGGTCACAGGCAGAGGTTCCACTGTACACTGATTTGAGAGTCTCGCCAAACGTAGTTCAAACTGGATACAGGAGCTTAGGCAAATGTCTGGTCAAATGTCTTGCCACTTTTCTTATTTTGTGGGTTACCAAACAAGAAAGTAATAACTAAAAGTAGTGCTACCCTTATGGCTTATGAAGGAACATATATACTGTCCTTGATTGTCACATTTCACAATGAACGACATCTAGATTTTATATGACAGATAGCTCCTCTCTTTCATTATTGCACAGGGCAGTCTTTGACACTATGAACTTGGTTTGTCAAGATGATAGTGTGCACACAGTTCAAACTCTGACAGAGAAATGGCTATGTGCTATATGGTCTTGGTGAGTTTGAACATCTTCACCATATTTATTTTTATGCAACAGTGGTTCCTGTTGCTCATGGATGTTGGAAGCTACCTTTTGCGATACTCAAGAGTTTAAAGGATACTTTTGGCTATCCAGAGCTATGGGTGCTACTGATTGGGTAAGTAGTCTTGTTATTACAGAAAATAATAACTCAACATAATCTTTAAATTCCAAAACAAATTGGTCAGCATCTAATTTGTTGGCACTGGCAGCTTCACCATTTCTCACCACACTGTGTATGCCATTTCTCCTCTTAAAATTATCAAACCACCCTCTATTTGCCTGAAACTCTCATCCCCAGCACTTGCTCCAGGGGTGTTTCTGATCAGGTTGGCATGCAAATGTAAAGCTTTTTCACAAATTATGCTCTCAGAAATGCTGTCACCGGCCAACTGTTTTTCAGTTATCCATATTAAAATCAATTTTTCCACTTCAAAAATAATAATCCTTGGTGTCCCTGCCCACTTGCAGTGTACGCTTTTACAACTTCAAAGGTATCAAATCAATGTAGCACACACCCCAGGTAAACTCATGCATCTTGCCACTACATTATCTCGAGCTACTGTGGCACCTCCTGTAAGAGATGAGAATTCTGTGTATGGTGAGAGAGTAATACCTGCATTGGGGACATTAGCCATGATGGATCTGCTACTATACAAAAAGTCACAAAATGAGATTTCCAACTTCTACAATTAATGTTGAGTTTTAATAGTTGTAATCCATTCTGGTATCTTAAGGTGAAGTGTCGGTCATAAATTGTTGTAATAGTAATAATAATAATATAGTATATTTTGCCTGCTGAAGAAAGGCTTCCCATCCATGTAACATCTCAATGGAGACCTGTTTTATTCATTGACCTCTGGTCCCATTATAGAAATTCATACATTATATATATATATACACACACACACACACACACACACACACACACACACACACATACTGTGTGTATATATATGTATGTGTGTGTGTATATATATATATATATATATATATATATATATATATAATCATGTTTTCATGAAAAGGAGATGTGGTGCAATGTCCCTTTAAGATTAATGAACAGTTTGCCAACACAAGTGAAAAATATTTGGGAGTTATACAGAACGTCCAAGTATAGCTATCTTCCTGCTGAACAGAACTCACAGGTGTGTGCAGTTAGATCCTGTTCTCCTATGATAATACGCCCCCCCCCCTTTGAGGCCAAGTAGAAGAAGCTGATCAGATGAGTTCATGGATGAGGTAATGAGGGACCATAGCAGTCAGTATCCTACCCCCAGGGTGGTGGCTCAACCACTGCCATTGAAAATAAGGCCACAGAGAAGGAAGACATCACTGTATGGA